>NC_051064.1:65969218-66569218 GCF_004664715.2 Peromyscus leucopus
CAATGTTCTATAACAAAGTATCAGTAAACCCACACACTCCCTGAAGTGTATACAGAGATACACTTACATATTCTGAAATATGAAAAGCCACGTGCTAATAAATCCACTAAAAATTGAAAGCCTAAACTGTATTTAATGTACCTGTCTAAAGAACCTAACCTAGGAGAGATCCTAGTTTACCTGGCTGGTGTTTTATCTGCTCAGAACCTTACATTAGCCAAGGTTATTAAAAAATTAAAAAATAAAAATAAAAACCGTCTAACACAAAGCCTGTTTTGTAAGAAATACTGATGATCTCGTTTTATTCACTGGAAGCACAAAACAGAATGGTAATTTTAAGTGAAACCAGGCTGAGTACGGTAGAGCATGCTGTGACCTCAGCACTTAGGGAGCGCACATGGGAGAACCAGGTTTTCACTGTCCTCCTAGGCTACATAAAGAGTTGAGGCCAGCCTAGGCTACAGAGACCTTGTCACAAAGAGGGAGGAGAGAAGGAGGGAGGGAGGGAGGGGAGGAGAGGGGAAGGAAGTAAAGATGAGAGAGAGAGAGAGAGAGAGAGAGAGAGAGAGAGAGAGAGAGAGAGAGAGAAGACCACAAGTCAGACACCATACATACAGAAAAGACCTTGTCTTGCCCTTTCTGGCCTCTGGGATTCCAAGCGTTCACTCCCACCGCGCCTCTACCTCACCCTCCCTTTCTGCTTGTGTCTCTGTGAGTTCTGTAAGAACACACACCATTGGGGTTCAGATCCACTGGACAACTTAGGGTAATTTCATCTCAAAATCCTTACTTTGGAGCTAGAAGGATGGCTTGGCAGCAGTCCATACTGCCCTGACAGAGGACCCAGGTTCCAGCTCCAGTCCCCACCTTAGGCGGCTCACAGCTGTCTGTAACTTCTGCTCCAGGGCATCTGACAGCCTCCTCTGTCCTCCATGGGCCCCGTACTCCTGTTCACATACTAATACACAGACACACATCAATACTTAATTAAAAAACAAAATAAACCGACATTTTAATGATCCTTAATTTAATGGCATCTACAAAGACCTTTTTACAAATGCGGCCATGTTCTCCAGTTTAGGGGTTAGGACTTTTGCTGGAGGCCACCATTTGAGGCACAAACACCTCATTCATAGGATCGTGGTTTTGTTGATATGAGATGATGCAGAAAAGGGCAAGCGAGGCACAGAGGCTACTCAGCAAATATTCAGATACAGTTCTTCTCAATGCCTCTACCACCCTGGCCCACTTCCTCTGATGGCCCCTGGAGTTAGTTGTGTATAGCCTGCCCAAGGCCAGTAACGGTCATGATAATGAATTCTATGTGGTTATGATAGCATAACACCCCCCCCCATTTATACTCCTAGACCCCTCTGATGTATACCATCCCAGAGAAGGAGACAGGAAAGACTTCCTTTATCCCATTTTGCAAATGAATACATGGAGACCCAAAGTGTCCTGCCACTCCTTAGGCCCACTGAGCCTGGAGCTAGAGTATCAGAGGAAGCGAGCAGCTTTCCCAGGGTGCTCCTGTGTGGACAGAAAGTAACAGCAATAGGATTTTCAGTGGTGGGTGATCTAGAAATAAGAACACCATGGGAGACAGCTGCCCAAGAAATGTTATTGCTGCCAAGATCAAAACTGTCATGAATTTGTCATGAGCCAGGCTGTGAGTACAGACCACACAGCATTCAATCTCCCCGGATTGGTCTCAGGGCACCAGGGCACGTGCCCCCTCCCCCAATGGTGTCAGAGTGCTGGGATTAAAGGCGCTGCATGCCACCACCACCCGGCCCCTGCTGGCTCTTCTAAAGAGATAACAAATGAGGTATTTTCCCCTACTTAGCTGTGTGATCTTGTGCAACCATCTAAGCTCTCGGACCTCAAGCTTCCTCATCCACAGGATGGGAAGGGGGAAGAGAGGGGACAGGCAAGGAAGAGATGGGGAGAGAGGGGAGAAGAACAAAGGCATGGGGGACAGGAGACTCTTTCCAGATTATTTGCCTATAAGGCCAAGTGTGCAAAGTGCTAGTCCGGACCATCACAACGAACAGCTCCACTGCAAGGTTAGTGACAGGATCTGGGCTTTCTAAATGCTTCACACATCTTGTCCTATCTGATGCTCACAACAGCTTTTGAGCATGCTCTGTCTTGGCCCCATTTCACAGATGAGGAAGCTGAGACTCGGAGGGGGAAAGGAGCTTGCCTGTGGGAGGGCATAAAGCTAAGTAAGGAGGCAGGCGGAGACAGGGACTCAGCCTCTGGGAGCTGGGGATCAACACCATCAGAGGACAGTCTGCTTGAGAAAGATGTACTGTTTCCTCATGCCACAGATCAACACAGAACCTGTCTTTGTCCCCTTCCCAGCCCTCCACAAGCCACAGGGCAATGTACAGACAATGGGGACCCCGAGATTCTAGGGTGAAGAAAAGGAGACACCAACATCTAAGCTAGGGCTTCAGGGGCGAAGTGGGCACAGGCAAGGCTTCCTTGGGGGATTTTCAGAGCACACAGTCACATCAAAGACAACACACATGTCCAGGAGAGCTGGAAAACAGCTGTTACCTACCACCTGGTGGGTGGTATAACCGAAGGTATACTTGTCTCAAGTGACTGAGTGTCAACCATGGGAGGGGACAATCACAAGATTCAACAGTGTGCAGGGAAGGGGTTCACACTGGCGATGTGTCTCTCAAAACAAGCAGCCATGAGCTGAACCTGTGCCTTTGGAATTAGCCCCATTCTTTTAAGGTTGTACAAACCTGGCCTGGCTGTGACCTTTTCCTGGGTCCCTGAAAGAAAGGAGAACAAACTTGCCTTAGAGGTAAAGAGGTGACAGACACATTAATAAGGCAAAGTCTGGGGCTTCTGAAATGTCCCAAAGCTAGGAACCAGGTGTGGAGCTCACCTGTTGCAAAGACAAGAATGAACTCTTTGGTCTCCTATCTAAAAAAAAAAAAAAAAAAAAAAAAACTGAACATAAATCATTCCTTGAAAGGTACCTTGGGTGCCTCTCCTAGCCAGGGGCTCAAGCCCTTCCCAAACATCACTCCCTACCCCCTTTAATCCAGACAAACGCTGAGAGAGAAAAGCCTGGAAAAGAGGTGCTTGTGTGTGTGTGTGTGTGTGTGTGTGTGTGTGTGTGTGTGTATGCAGTCAATGAATAAATGATGTTCAGCCTCTACCTTAAAGACACAGGGGAGGACACCCTGCCTGTCACTGGTTGTTAGCTACGCTGCCCCTCTGGACTGGAGAGCAGAGAGGCAGCTAGGGACTTCTGTGTGCTGAGTATGGCAACCTGCAGTTCTAAGCAACTCATCCGGGCGTGGGGGGCGGGGGGCAAGAAGAAAAGGTTAGAAGAAACTGAAGGAACTCAAACGACAGACTTTTCTTTTTCCCCCTTACACTCGTTGACTTGAGCAGGATTTGTTGACCCAGAAGTAACAGGATACACAAGGTGGGGCGGGGAGCAAGATGCTTTAGACGTGGAAACTGACGTCTTTCCCTTTCTTTTTAATTTAAAAACAAAAAGGGAATTCAGGGAGAAGAGACTGGAGCGGGAGACAGAGAGAAAGAGAGGAGTAAAGTGAGAGGAGCCCTGAGTACGCTGTCCGCGGGCTTCCTACCCGGAGAGCTGAGCGCGCTTTTCCGCAGCCGCCGCGGGCTCGGAGCTTTTAAGGGTTTCTAATCCTGGAAGGCTGTCTGACATCACCCCGTTTCTTGTCGGCTGATGTTTCGTACAAGCCTCTCATTTCCTCAGCGATCTCGGAGCCGCCAATTACTGCACCGATCTGGTGTTTATGTTTGCCCCGTCCTGCGCCTGGCCCCGCGCCCGCCCGCGAGCCTGCGCTTCCCCGGCTGCGCGGCCCGAGGGGGTGGGTGGGGGGCCCTGGCCCGCGCACCCCAGCGCTAGGGAGGGGTCCCCCTTCATTTTTTTTCATTGACTTCAGCATCATGTGATCAGGAAGTCTGGCCTCCCTCCATTTCCCCTCCCGACTGAAGGGAAACATTGTGTAGCAGCCCGCTGCGGCCACTGGTGGGATGGCCTTCGCTAGCCTGACGTAGGGAGATAAAAATAACCGGCATATTTAAGGCCGGAGCAGGAATCCCGGCGCTCACACACGGCCTGGTCAGTTCCCGACGCCGCCAGCAGCGCTCCGCGCACAGCATCCTAGCTGTGGCTGAGCCAGCCAGCCCGGGACTGACCGCCTGCACTGCTGATCTTGCCCTTGGCCTTGACCTGGAGACCCAGGCCTTCCAGAGGCACCTCTCAGAGCCCTCCCCTCCCCATCCTCAGTGGTCTTAGGTTCTGTGTGCTGCCTCCCAGGAGATGGGAAGGCAGAACAGGATGGTCCTAGAGAAGGTGGCCAAGAAGCCTGATGTCCCCAGGGGATTGTTAAGACAGCCTTTGTTGCAGCGGAAGGTGACAACAAGCTGCCTCTCCAAAAGCTGTCTGCCTCCAGCCAGGCTCTCTGGATTCAGTCACACTACAGAGTGCCTGCACAGGTTCTCAAATCAAGCCCTTCTCTACCTCCTGTTACGATTCCATATTCCAGCTGCGTGTTGCAAAGATTTGCAAACATGTGGCGGAGCTAAACACAATGAAGCGTCATTTGTCAGGGCCAACTTCATTAAAGAAAGTGGAAAAGATCCATAATCATCACACCCCCACCCCAATACCAAGTAGTCTGAGATAATGTAGATTTCCCAGTAACTGGTCTGGCCCTCCGGCAGATGCCCCCGCCCCTCCAACTGGTTTCCTGCAGCCCTTCACTGCTGCCCCCCGACCTATGCAGGGACCCAGAAAACAGAAAAAGAGGACGCATTCCTCCTGCCCTGATGTGCACATGTTTCATAGCACACAAGCCTCATTGTGAACCGTATTTGCCTGTCTGCACTGACATCCCCACGTTCATGCCCTCTTGTAAACCTAAGTGCCCTGTCCAAGAGGTACAGATGTCTTATTTTACACAAAGGGAAACTGAGGCTGGGGAAGTGAATCCGTGTGCCAGTAGGACTTTCTGCACCAGCTCCACTCAATTGCATCAACGGTGCCATGGTGATTTCTCATTCTGGAAGCCAGCTCCCCTCTGTTATCCCTCCTCCCCACATCCAATCCAATCCAGCAATGGTGAGCTCTCCGCTGACCTGTGGAATCTCGGCTCTGCCCTCGCTCTGAGCCATAAACAAGTTTTTACTTCCAATTAAAAATGAGAAGTCTCCCTGTCTTCCGTTGTCTAAAGTAACAAGATATTCCAAAAGTTCTGGCAGAGTTTCTCACCTAAAAAGCCAGATGTGCTGATGAAAAAGGAATGGATACTCCCCCAGCCCCTACCCCATCCCCCCACCCCCACCCCCCCCCCCCACCCCTACCCCACTCCCCCACCCCCACCCCGCCTTTGGTATTACAAAGATGACAAATAGCTATTTATCTGGGTGGAAGAGGCAAAGAAATCTTGCTTTAAAAAGACTGAAAATTTAACCACCTCTGAGGAGGGAGACTCCAGGAATACGTGTGGTTTGGCTGACTCTGCAGCTCCCCGCACACTGGCTGATGATTACTGTTCTTGACCCATGGTTCTTAGACTGAATGGATAGAGGGATTGTGGGAAGGGAGGTACAACGGTCAAGATGTATCAGAACTCCACGTGCTGGTCAAAGCTTTGGTGACTGACGATGGTCACATGGCTGTATCCTTGGGAGGGAGGTGTCATTGTCCCTGCCATGAATGTAGAGAAACTACAGTCACCTGACCAACGTGCCACAATAAGGACGTCTGAGCAGTAATTGAACCAAGACAGCTTACTTCCAGAAGCCAGGTTCTTAACTACTAGTCTAAATTCCAAGAGGTTAGATGTTAGAGAAGCACCCACCACTCCCTAAACACCTCCTTGGTCCCAGCCAGGCTTGTTCCTGAAGAGGAGGAGGCTCAGTCTCTCAGGCCCTCGGCTCTCCGAGAGATGAGCTGGAAAACACAGCTGGGCCACAAGTGCCCTAAAGGCAGTCCTGGTCCACCCTCTGCTCTGTTTACCCCATGTCACCGACACAAACGTCTGTTGGACAGGTAACCCCTCAAAGAAGACACCCTGGCCAGTCAGCATCTTCTCTGCTTGCACTGCATGTGGCTAATGACTGTCGTATCAATCAGGCTTATTTGCCTGCTATTCCTCTAGCCAGAAAACTTCTAAAGGCAGAAATGGTGACTGGCCTGGCCAGTATGGAAACCGTGGCGGCTCACTAAATATTTGCTGGATAATGAATGAATATAATGCATGAGCCCCGTTACCCTCCTTATCAATCAAGATAGGCCCCACCGTAGATTTCTCTCTCTCAGCACCTCATCTGTGGCCCCGCAGAATTCGCCATGGTTGCTCTTTACTTCCTTCTCCCCCACAAACTCACGATTGCAGGAACCGCCTCTATTTGCCTACCATGGTATTCCGCACTTGGATTAAACTGCCACACACATTGTGACACTCAAGAAACCCTTATGACATCAATGAGCAAATGAATGAGCGAGTGAATGAATGAGCAAGTGAATGAACAAGTGTGAATAAATGCATGAATGGATGAATGGGTACGTGGATCAGTCCTATCTTCTCATGTACAATAAGTTCATTCCAAAGTCAGTGGTGGCTGTAGAAAGACACCGAAATCATGTCACTGCCTACATTATATTCATAAAGTGAGTGCGTTTTGTCTGTGACCACTCCAAATCCAAGGCTCATCCATATTGATGATAAAAAAGACATGAAAGGGGGGGCTATTGAATGAGGCCCTTCTTCTCATACAATGTGGGCTCCAGTGGCTACTATCGCTGGAGCTACACACAGACTCCCTTTATGCCTCTCTGTTTTCATTAGCTCGGGTAACTTGCCAACGAGTGATCCTTTGGGGCTGAAATTTTCCATGCTGGGTCTTGGCAAAAGGTGAATTTTGGGGAAAAGTTTGAATAAAATCCCTTCAGCCATTTTTTAGTTTGATGAGGATTTTTTTTTAAAAAAAAAAAAAATACATTTTTTTCTTCGCCTTTAATTGAAGACATTTTTAGGCCACAGGAAACGGCAATTCAGTTGAACGTTTATAAAAATGGAACTCAGATCTAAACCCACCCAAGGAAACAGGGGCAATCATTCGGGGCTCAAGAAAAAAATTAATTTAAAAAACAAACCTAAAATGTAGTCTTAAACTCTGCTGTGGCCTTAGCACTCATGGTAACTGCTCTCCCAACTTGGATTGTATAAGTCTCTCCGTTATTTTAGCAGATCAAAAGGCTCGGAGCTGTTTAGAAGGGATCTAAAGCCTGGGTTTCAGCTCTTCTGCCATGACATATGAGAGCATTTCCCGCTTGCTTTTGTCTCAAGAATCTTTCTTCAGCATTATACCAGGAATATATGGTTTGAATACCTGCCTCTAAAGAGGACAAAGCTGGGTTCCTGGCACGGAAGGATGGCTCCTTCAAAGCCAATCATACAATTTTCTTTCGGGAGTTTTCTCAGACGAATGCTAACCAGAGTATTTTATCTAGTACTTGATTTTCTCAATATTCCCTTCAATATCAAATTCTTGCTTTCTTATTCATGGGAAACTACCCTGAACTGGGCGCATTAGCATTCTTGCCACAAAATTCTTTTTCGGAAAGCAGCAGGGAGTCAGAAAAACCTGGGTTTGATTCTCAGCAAATTCCACAAACTCTCCAAGACTTAGTTTATTTTCCAGAAAAATGGGGATAATGAAGTTGACTAATAGACATTGTGATGATTAACTTAGGCCAAATGCCCTCCCCTTGCCTGGTACAAAATCAGTGAAATAAAGAGAAATGTCCCTTCCCCCACCCCGTGTGTTTTTCATTCACGTTTCTCCCGTCTGTGTGCTATCTAGTTGGCATCTTATGCCTCTGTCTTATGAGTCCCTCACAATGACTCACCTGTTCTGTGGCTCCTGAGAACGGCAGAATCGAAATAAGTGTTAACAGCACATTTCCGTCCATGCTGCCTTTCTGCAGGGATGCCAGCCAGTGTGCCCTCCTTAACTGTTTGTGTTTCCTCTCCTCCCAGAGGGGTTTTCCCCACCTTTGTAACTTCAGGATGAAGCTGGGGAGTCAGACAAATAGATGAGAGAACGTAGACCTTTCTGTGCTCACAAACTTCAGAATCAAGCCTTGGATTGTTAAGCAAGCTTTATTTTAACCCAGGCCTTGTGAAAGCCAGAATTTGTTAGGGACACACATTTACTTGGATAATTTTTTATTTAAAAAAAAAAAATCTACTACATCTCAGATGATCTTACTCCCCAAGTGGTTCTATTTAGCGATAAGCAGGCAGGGGCCTCCAATCATTCTTTGTTGGGCCCCAGCTTCCCCTATTCAAGTTTGTCCTTGCCTAGACATGGAAAGGCTTCAACAGAAGAAAACATTAGAGGAATAAAAAGACAGAGAAGGGAGGGAGGGAGAGAGAGAGGAAGGAAGGAAGGGAGGGGCGGTGGGAGGGAGGGAGGGAAGGAGGGAGGGAGGGAGAGAGGCCAGCTAAGGTGGCCCACCTCCACCTCTTCTGATTAAACTGCATCTGCGTTCCTGGGTTTCCTGCCTTACCTTTGGCTGGGCTTCTTGCCTCCTCTTTAATAGTTAAATTTATGAAATCTGAAGATGAGTGAGTTCCAACTATGTGCCCTTGCTTTTGCCCATCTTCGATCCTTCCACCCACATCCCATTTCACAGAAAGGGTAGGAAGTTACCATTGGAGACACAACCAGAAGATGCCACCTCATTTTCAGTGAGCTCTCAATTCACAGGGATTCCCAAACCTTCCCATCCCTCTCACAATCACCTAACACGTGTGTGAATGGGGTTGTGTGTACACCCACACTCAAGCAAGTTTAATGTGTATTTATAGAAATGTGTTTCATGGATCCAAAGCTGAAAGGTGCCTATCTATGAACCAAACAGGGTGTGAGCATCATCTATGAATGACAAATACTAGCTTCCCAGCAGGGACAGCTCTGTGGGAGAGCAGAGAAGCCATCAAGACAATGTACAGAAACTTTCAATTACATTCAGCCAAGTTTCCATCTCATAAGCTGGTTGTAGTCATATGATGTTTTTATGCTGGGTTTTATAAGTGTTCATCTTTCATAATATATTCTTTTTTAAGATATAGTAACATTTCCTGGTACTCCCATTTCTTGCCATCCACACTCTTGCAACACCACACACACACACACACACACACACACACACGCATGCACGCACACACACACACACACACACACACACACACACACACTCACGCATGCACGCACGCACGCAACCAAAGGCACATTCAATCTCTGGCAACTAAACAGCTTAGATATACCCTCTCCCAAACCCGAACACTCCCTTACAGGCACGCATTTAAACAAACACATACACGCTGCCTGGCAGCCCAGCCTCTGGCCACCATCTCTCCTTCCTTCAAGGGTAACAAAGCTGCACAGAGGGACCTGAAACCCTTGGGCATTGGAGTAACACCAGTTGAGCAATGGGGTCACCCGGAACTTGGCAGAGTGGGGAAGTCTGGGACCTTCTCTCCGAAGCAGTCCTAGCTTCCCATAGAAGCTACCCTTGGCCAGAATGTGGAAGAAGTGCTCTTGCCACTGGCTCATCTGGGAAGGGACAGAGTTAAGAAGTCTCCAGGTTTTCACAGCTTGGGTGGGAAGCAGTAAATGTGTGGGAAACAACCTCCTCAGAAACCATAGCAACACCCACTTGGCGGCTCTGGATTGGACCTTGACCAGACATTTATTAAGCAGCCTCATGAGCTGTGGTCTCCAGAAGAACAATACCAAACTGATCAAATGTTAATAGCTTCAATCTGTTCCTGCACGAGGAGTCCCGCCCCCTCCCCCTCTAGACACACTGCTTTGCTGCCTCCAGCCTCAGCTGAGAACTGCCCTACCCCTGTTTCAGAGCCCAGTGCAAGGCCAGGACCATGAGACGCACACAGGTGAGTTAGGGCATGGGGATGGAAGGCCCTTGGGGCCTCAGCAAGGCCGCTCTTGGGTTGGACTGTCCAAGTAGAGATGTCCAAAACCATCTCCTGGAGCAGTTCTCACTCTGGCTAGCTATGTGTAAGAATTACCTGGTGAGCTTTAAAGGCGGCACCAGAGTCTGGATTCCACAATACTCAGTCCAATCAACTCGGAACCTCCAAGGGTGGAGCCTGAGTGTTTATCTGTTTAAAGCTCCCTAGACAACTCTAATATCTAGCTAAGAACCACACAATAATTTCTTCCCACTGTTGGATGGGAGAGTCCAGAGAGGGCCAGGGGCTAGCCTAATGTCACAGAGCTGGTGATTCAGTGCTTATAATAGAACCCTGACACTTTCACTCCTAGCTTATCTGGGCTACAGAACTCTAGACAAATATGCAATGATCTCTTTGTATGTGTGTCTGTCGTCTCTGTCTCTCTCTCTCTCTCTCTCTCTCTGTCTCTCTCTCTCTCTCTCTCTCTCTCTCTCTCTCTCTCTCTCTCTCTCTCTCTCTCCTTGATTCATCTGGAGTCCTACTTGAAATAAAATGGATCCAAGGAGAGTCTAAGAAATGGCCACACTCACAATGATTCCAAGCATCCACCACAGTTGTCAGATTGACTGTGGCTCACTATGTGTCTCCTTAGCCAGATTCCCAAGTTCCCCTCTCCCCAAGGTAAAACCTGGGAGACTTCTTCACCTCTTCAGGCCCCATCACCGCTCCTGTGTGATGTCCAAGCCAGAGGAGTTTGCCTCCTAAGGACAGAGTATCATCCTGAGGAAACAAAATCCGCCCACTCCCCTGTCCTCATTCTCATCTTCTCTCCATTGACATGCTTCAGGGGAGTAGGGCATGCTAGTAGACAGCTGTAGACCCAGCACTCAGGATGCAAATGCAAGAGGATCAGTCCAAGGCAAGCCTTGGCTGCTCATTGAGTTTTCAGCCAGCCTAGGCTATATAGAATCCTGCCTCAAAAACAAATAACATAAAAACCTCAACAGCACCTCTTAACCAGTTTTCCCCAATAGATCCACCCCACCATCCTCTCTAGGGTACACACCTACATTGTAACCTCAGCCAAAGCCTCACAGGCAGGCCATTGTCAGCAGGTCCAGAGCACTAAGAAGCTTACCCATTGCACAGGGACCACAACTCACATTCTGGGCCAGGACAGGGACTCCAAGAGGTTTAGAAGCAGAAGTCACATTCCTGTTGACAGACCATTCATATCACCACTACTGTGAAAGAGACAACGAAAAGTCCTAAGAGATTATAGGGTAGAGACACAGTAACCTACTCATGGAGATTTCAGGAGTGGACTCTTCTGAGCAAAGGATGGGCTATATGATCTGTTATCTGAAGGAAGAGGAGAAGCTGCAAAAAAAAGAGAGGAAGAATCCAGACATGGGGGGTCCACAGAATGCCCAAATGTTATCGGCAGTGAACGGCTGGTCAGTGAACAGGAGGACAAAATGAGGCAGGAAGAAGATCACATGAGACCCTGAAGATCATGGGAAAGGTCCCTGGTTCCATCTTTGGATTTTAGTGGATGACTAAGCAATCCAACATGCACAGGATGAAGAGTTTCCCAAGATACAGGACTTCTAGTGCTGGGATGCTAAGGGAAGAAGTGATGAAGAGAGGATGAAGGATGGAGCCATGCATCCGAGCTGGTCTATTGTTGTGACATGGTACCACTCTTTAGAAGGTACTAGTATGGAAGAGAGATTCAGTAGCTGAGTTTGGGACATTAGGGAAGTAGCCAAGTGGAGATGTGAGGTAGGCCCTTTCCTCTAGATCCCTCCAACAGACTTAGATTTGGGAACCATCGGCACAGAGAGGGTAATAGAATGACGGGGGTGGATTACACAACCTAGAGAGAGTGCAGAAAACAAAAACCTACTGAATGGCCTACACCCCACCCTGAAGGAATCCCAGTGCACCAAGATCTAGAAACTAAGGTTAAAAAAAAAAAAAAAAAAAAAAAAAAAACAAAGGGACTCAGAAACAGTAGTCATGACTACAGGGTTTTCAAGCATGGAAATCACGTGGCTGGCAGGATAGACTCACCCACCATGACCAATGACAGTGAGGCATCAGATCTAACAACTAGGAAATGCCTACTAAGTTGGGCATGTAGAGGTCGTGATATCGTTGGGAAGTAGTGAGAGTAGAGGTAGATGGGAGAGGGAGTGGGAGGAAAGCAAACGGAATCTGTGCACGGGAAGAAAAGACACTGGAGAAATTTGGTTGGAAAGAACATTGATGGGGTGGCAGCCAGGGACAGGGACAAGGAGGACTGACTCTAAGGTCACAGATCTGAGCAAAGTTCATCACGATGGGGAGGGCCCGGTGGAGAGGCAGAATCCAGGGACACAGGAAAAGAGCTATTCACCACTCCCACAATGCACTGCAGTGTGGGTACACACTCCACCCAAACAAACACTCCAAGTATTCCTTGTGTCGTAGGTACTTTCCCTTTGACCGCAATGAGGATGCCCTCACTGTGATCAAAGCGTGACCTTGAGAAGCCTTTCCTCCCCATCTTCACACAGCCAGGCACAAACATCTCACCATGGCATCTAAATAGGACTGATTTCCATGTTATCTCTACCACTGAAAGAGGAAGCAAGAAGCAAACTCATGTCAAATCACACACACACACACACACACACACACACACACACCATACACACACACACACACACACACACACACACACACACACACACACTGGTTCTCAGGGCACATGTGTGGAATGAAGAAATGAATGAATTATGTAACTAATGAATAACAATGAACCTGGAAATGCCCGTGAGCTTCACGAGTTCCTCTGGGCTGGTATGAGATGTGCCCTCTGTTCCCCAACAGGCAGGGCCCACAGAGCTCTCGATATCTGCCATCCCTGGAAGGGGGCAGGCTACAGGAGGCAGGGTGGGGTGGACTTCGTATGGAGATCACATTCTTCCTTTCCATTGTTCCTACGGAGTTCCAAAGAAAAATAGAACATCCACTAAGGCCTGTGTGTTCACCTTCTCTTCTCCCCCAGCAGGGATCGAACAGATGGGCGTAATTTATGCCCACACCCTTCCTTAGCAGCCCTGGCACTCAGGAGAGGGGTGCAAGGGCAGAGTCCCACCCAGGTTCCAAAAACTTCTCTCAGCATCTAGGCAAGAGAGCCACAGCAGGGCAGCAGGGTAGGGCAGGGAGCAGGAGAGGACAGGAAAGGAGGAGGAAGCGAGGAGGAGAGGAGGAGGAGGAGGAGGAGGAGGAGGAGAGAGAAGGGAACCACCACTGGGAAGTGTTCTTGGCATCCAGTCCATGTGTCAGCTCTGGACATGCCTTATTTTGTGGTTCCACAAGGAAGAGTGGTTTTCTGTTGTATGTGACAGAGTCACATACGCCCCAGGCAGGCTCAGACTCACTAGATAAGCAAAGGTGACCTTGAATCCTTGATCCTCCTGCCTGTGCCTCCCAAGTGCTGGGATTGCAGGTATGTACAACCACACCTGGCCCTAGAAGCAGACCCTTGCACCTGCTGCAGAAATTAGGCTACTCAGGTCCAGAGAGAAGATGAATCTTCTCTGAGATCACCCAGCTATGAGTGGCTACAGAGCCAGAGTTCCAGTCCATGTCTGTCTGGTTCCAGAAATCATGCCCAGTGCATCAGCCCCCGCTGTAAAATGAGGTCACATCTCCACTTGGCCCTTCACCTCCCTCCCACCAGTCATCTGGTATGAGAAATAGAAGGGACCTTATGGTCCAGGACCCTCTACTGCGGGCACACTAATGTCAACGCTGTAGAAAACAGGCACAGGGCTCCAGAAGACAGTGCCGGGTAGGAATATGACGAGGTGCCTCGGAAACAGACACGGAGCAGCATCCTGTCAGATGAGCGTTTTCTGTGACTTCATTTGGAATCAGTCCTCTGCAGGTGGCACAAACCGATCCCCAAGGCTGGAAGAAGAGCTGAAGGTGACATTCTGAAGAAGACCGAGCTCCAGGTCACCAAAACGTGTGCCCAGCAGCCACTTGCCCCATCAGTCAGTGGCCATTAAAGTAATTGCTCCAGAGTTAGGGTTAGTGTGACAGAAGTCAGGTCCTCCGAATGCTCTTATATCCCACCATTTCCTCCCTGTCTTATTGATGTCACCTGCCTATGGGATGCGACATTTCTCACCCACGCTGTAAAGACTATTTTGACCATGGCCCTGAAACAGAGCATGTGGGAGACTTCATCACTCAGATGTCACCAGAGCCCATTGCAGGGCCCGACACCCAGTCATTGCTTAGTCAAACATATTTCTAATAGCTATCCATATTGAATTCAGTAACCGTGCAGGCCCCAGATAAGAAGAAGCCAGACCTGTTCATATGCTGACAGTAATCCACAAGACAAATGCTATTAATATCTACAATGTACAGGTGAGCCAGGGAAACCTAGGAGGCCCAGAGAAGGGGACTCTCGGAAGGAGAAGCAGGCAAGACTCAAACGCTGGTATTAGGATCCAAAACTAACCAAGACTCTGAACCAGGTGCATGCAAGCTGTAGCCTGTGGGCTAGAGCCTGTCTGCCACCTATTTCATGAATAGTTTTCCTGAAACATGGCCACCGCGGTTCACTTTCATTAGATGTGGCACAGTGGCATTATACTGCACAATGGCCAAGCTGAGTGGCTACAACAGAAACAAGGGAGTCTCACCGGGTGTTTATTACTAGCCTTGCCCAGAAAGTGTCCACAGCCTGGAAGGGTAGGTCACCTCTATAATCAGAGCACCCAGAAGGTGGAGGCAGGAAGACTGCCCTAAGTTCAAGGCCAGCTTCGGGTACAGAGTAAGACAGTGTCAAAATGAAAGGAGGGGACCGGCAGGATGGCTCAGAGGTTAAAAGTGCTGCCAAAAGACTAAAAGTATCTGCTCGAACCTCTTAGAGTATCCGCTCGACCTCTTAGAGTATCCGCTTGACCTCTTAGAGTATCTGCTCCACCTCTTAGGGTATCCGCTCGGGCTCTTAGGGTATCCGCTCGACCTCTTAGGGTATCCACATGACCTCTTAGGGTATCCGCTCGGCCTCTTAGCTCCATGACGTAGAAAGAGTAAACGGGTTCCCGAAATGTTGAAAGTTGACCTCTGACCTCCAAAGGAGCATATGACACATGCATGTACCCACAAATATACGGAAAATGAATAAATAAATGCATTCATTAAAGCTTTTAAAGAAGAAAGGGGTGGGGTGGAATGGAAGAAGGAAGGAAGGAAGGAAGGAAGGAAGGAAGGAAGGAAGGAAGGAAGGAAGGAAGGAAGGAAGGAGGGAAGGACATTGTCCACACTTGCTCTTAGCCACAATTCTAAATTGCCCTAAGTTCACTGCTTTCCACAGTAGGGAAAGCACCATTTTTTTTAACATATATACAAAAGACACATGGCATTCTAGAGAGGAACTTGGTGGCTTTATCGCTAAGTGGCCAGAGAAGTTATTTAAAAGGACATTAAGCTGAGATCTGAATGACAAGAAACCAGTCTTGAAGGAGTACCTAACGTGAAGGCCCTGGATGGTACCATGATCCAGAGAGGCACAGGAAGCCAGCATGATTGGGCCTGAGCATGGAGTATAGGTAAAAAAGATTCTGCCTTGGAGAAGTTCCAGAAAACAATTAGGTAAGTTCAGCGGGCCCAGAGAAGACCTGGATCCCCCCTCCCTTCCCTGGCAGGTCCCATTCCTGTGAGCAGTGAAGTTTGCTGTCACCGTAGACCTCCTGGGACTAGCATGGTCAGCAGTAATAACAGACGTAATGGAAAAGCCCTTGGCAACACGAAGGGCAGCCCCAAAGCAGATGGCTGCCCCTGACATGTGTACTGAAGTGAGCTAGAAGGTTCGTGGCACTAGAGAGCTGTAGGGCCTGGGAGCCAGCAGCAAGGCAGCAGCTCAGGCCAGAGAACCCTGGCACTCCCTCCCAGCCAGGCTGAGTCATCATTCAGCCTTTCTGGGCCTGGGAGCCTCTTCTTCACATGGCCCATAGAAAAGGTGGCTGGGAATGGGAGGCCCTGAGGACCTGGAGTAAAGCACCAAAAAACGTCCATGTGGATGGTGACCTAATTTGCCAGGCAAACATGAACAGGAGGCAATGAGCTGAACAGAAGACCTGGGAGGGGAGGCAGTGGTAACGTGGGTGCACTGATAGAGGGGATCAGGAAGCAAAAGAAGGAATGCCTGGGTGATGTGACAAAACAGGTTTCTAACTGTCCTTCACGGGGCTCCTTCCTCTTTTCCTTAATGCTAAGCAGCTGTTCCTGTGGCTGGCTTGTCCCCTCTGGAAGGATTGGGAAAAAAAAAAAAAAAAAAAAAAAAACGAGTGAATGGTGCCAGATAAAAGACCTGCAGCCCAGCAGGCCAGGCTGGCTGTGTGATAGCATCACTTATTAACCAGGTTAATCTCCCGTCTCTCAAACAGAATACCACCTCCCACAAAACTCACTTCAAAAGTTATAAGGACCAGGAATCATTATGAGCAGAGAGCAGGGGAGCTAACACTTGAAAAGAAGGGAACTTCGGTCATCAGACTCAGCGGTGAGTGCCTCTGCCTGCTGAGCCATCTCATTGGCCCAAAGGCTATTGCTTTATATAATTAATACAAGCTAGCAATTATTTAAAGCGCATGATGTGAAAGCCTCAGGTTTTATATGGCAGACAAATGTGGGTTCGAATCCAAGCTATTCCTACTCAGATTTCCTTCAATTGGGGGCTGGGCATATAGCTTAGTGGTAGAATGCTTACCTGGTGTGTGTGAGGCCCTGAGCTCCATCTTCGGCACTGAATGAAGAACACAAAACACACAAACTTGAATTGAGGCTGATAATACTAGTAGGTAGGAGGCTGAGGCGGGGGATCATGTGTTTGAGGCCAGCCTGGACTATAGAGCAAAATGTTGTCTGAAAGAAAGAAAGAAAGAAAGAAAGAAAGAAAGAAAGAAAGAAAGAAAGAAAGAAAGAAAGAAAAAAAGAAAGAAAGAAAGAAAGAAAGAGGGAGGGAGGGAGGGAGGGAGGGAGGGAGGGAGGGAGGAGGGAAGGAGGAAGGAAGGAAGGAAGGAAGGAAGGAAGGAAGGAAGGAAGGAAGGAAGACAAAGGCAAAATTAAAATAGCAATAAAAGTTAGTCTTTTGGGCCTGAGGAAAGAGTTCACATCTATGGTGCTGATTCAAACTGCCCTCCAGTCTGGGACTTCGCTTCTCTCGGGAACCCCTATATTAATTGAGAATATCACAACCCAGGGGAGATTACTGCCTTGCTTGCTGCCATGTCCAGTCGTGTGAGGTTCTAACCAATGAGACACAGTTAGGAAAGGTATATAGAACATCTAGGAAAGGTGTTTCAAGTGTGTTCGGGAGAAGTGTGAAAGGGATTCCTGCTTTCTGGGGTGCAGATACCATGGCTGGACCTCAAGCAAGCATCTTGGAGCATGGGATGACCTTGCGCATAGCAGCACAACCCTAGAAACCTGAACCCTTGACACTACATCACCCACTAATCCCAGAGCAGATTGCTTCTGGCTAGAAGATGGGGTGAGGATGAGGAGGAGCGCTTCTCCAGCTAATATAAATAACTTTGGTTAAGAATTTGGATGGTGTGATTTTCAAATGTTGCTGAAATGGATCCAATCCTTAGTGGCCAGATTTCAGCCCATGAGGTTTGCCTTCTTCTCAGTTTCCTACTACCTCAAGACTTGTCACTCTGGCACTGCCTCCCATACCTCCAGCCCCTCTTCCTTCAGTTCTGCTTCTCCTTCAGTGAGGTCACATGTCCTACAGGATGCTCTCAGGGTTCACTCACGGTTAGGTGGCTGGAAAGTCAGAAGCAGAAACAGCTTGATCCATGCAAGAGGATGAATAGGTTTCCAAGGGCAGGCCCAAGTATGTCTATGGACTAAGTCTAGCTGGGTGAATGAATACCAGTACCCTCAAAAGAAATCCATGTTTGCTTGTCCAGTGTGTGGCTGATGGGATGCTGCCTCCAGTGGACACTATGTCCTTGACGATAGGCCTGAGAAAAGAAGAGACCCATCCTGAAGAAACAGGATCCTGTATTCAAATGAGGACAATGCAGGAGAAGGATTCACTCACTTAGCAAACACTTATTGAGATTTACTGTGTAGCTGGCATGAAAGAACAGCCAGTGGATAGGAGAGGACCAGACTGGGAACTGGTCCTTTGTCTGCCTACATAGCAGGCAAATACGTATCCTTGTCCCAGCAGTCCCCAAGGAGTCCAGCATCCCCATCCCAAATTCATCTAGATACTTCAGTCCTATCAGAGGCAGGGTCACAGGGCTCACAGATGGACTTGAATGTTGTAAAGCTAGCCACAGGCAGGCAGCGGTCAGCAATAGTTGACAACGACCCGAGGTTTCCTGCGTAGTCATCAAGGGTGGGTCCTGATTACGAGGCCACTCTTCTCCTGAGCCCAGTATGGTTATCGTTAACACAGCATCAGGCCAGGAGAGAAGCCCAGAGAAAGGGCACTTGCCCGAGAAGTCAGAGGCCTTGAGTTTGGCTACCAGCGCTAGCTCTGAGAAGAAACGCTGATCGGCTCTCTGCATAGTGGTGTTACTTCCAACTAATGCTGCATGCTGTATGTTTCTGTAACATAGGAATTGCTACCATATTCATTTGGTGCTGGGAGGATAAGTGTTCTGTACGGGGGTAAAGAAAGGTAAAAATAAGGATGAGGAGAGATGGATGCTCTCTCTCATCCAGCTAACACCCTGGGACTCTGCCCTAACTATCCCTGAAAGGCCTTGTCTACTTATTCTTCCATATTTTCTTGGTTTTATCTTTTTTTTTTTTATTTTGAGATGGAGGTCTCACGTACCCCAGGCTGGCCTCAAACTAACTATGTAGCTTAAAATGATCTTGAACTACTGATCGTCTTGCCTCTGCCTCCCAAGTGTGAGATTACAGACATGTGCCACTGCGCCCAGTTTACGAGTGCTAGGAATTGAACTCACTAGGAATTGACCTTGTGCACACTAGACAAGTCACTTACCAACTATACTACATCTCCAGCCCATTTTTTTATCCTTTTAAAGCTGTGAGGAAACATGTACAACATGCCCCACTCATTCTGGGCCTGGGCTCCCTATTCAGTAAGTACAGGGTGGTCCACATGGATCCAGTAATTCTGTCTCCATCGAGAGAGGCCCATCCAGTTCCAAAGTGAAGGGCGGCCTGCACTTCCATTCAGGGGGTGCAGTAGCCTGCTTTTACACACAGTGCGTTTAGCAGCCAATAATCTCAGGTGACCGGGCTGTCCGCACTTTACCAGCTAGGCAGAGCACTCAGCCCCGACCAGGCCAGACCAGGTGTGGAACACAGGCAGCAGGAAGGGCATGGGCGATCAAGGCCTGAATTCCAGCCTTACTCACCCATTGCAGCCAATCCCGGAGCCAACTGTGTCTGGGAGCCTTGTTAAGTCTGTTTTATAACGTTCTTTTGACAAGTGAGGCCTTTAAAACATGTTTCCTCATTGTGTGAGGGTGAAGTTCAGTCCAAACATTTGTCTGCAGACGACACCATGAGGTGGACGATAGCCAGGAGACCTTCATAAACTCCGCTCACACCCTTGTGCCCCTGGCAGGACGTGCTTGTTCAAGAAACCCTGTTAGTGGTGCTGTTAGGAATAAGAACCTAATACAAAGAGTGGATGTAACCCACTGTCCCCCAAAGCCCTGGGCTGTCTCTACCTTATGCAGCTTTAACCTCAAAAATCCAGTGTTAGCATCTAAGCTTTCTGAAAGGAAGATTAGAGTTGATGTACCACCCAGCTAGATGGGTTTAGTCAGTGTTCCGATTCTGACCCACCTGATACCAAGCCTACACTCATTGTCTTCCACCAGCCATCTGAAAATAAATGTGTGTGTGTGTGTGTGTGTGTGTGTGTGTGTGTGTGTGTGTGTGTGTGTGTTCACATGTTCATGTGTGGGAGTGAATGTGGAGGCCAGACGACAACTATGGGTGCCATTCCTCAGGTACTCCCCACCTTATTTTTTCACGACAAGGTCTCTCATTGGCCTGCAACTCACCAATTTGGCTAGATGACCAGCGAGCCCCATACATTTACCTATCTGTCTCCCCAGCACCGGGATTACAGTGTGTAGCACCAAAGGTGGCTTTTTTACATGAATTCTAGGGTTTAAACTCAGGTCCTTGTGCTTATAAATCAAGCATTTTCCCAAATGAGCTATCTCTCCGACCCTTCGACCCATGTATAAAGGCTGGCGTAAGCACATTCTCTCTAAAGCTCCAAAGGATATCTATCAGTCCCTTACACTGCAGAGTCTCATCTTGGAACTGCATGTGATTAAGGGAGCTAGATCAGGGTCAAATGGAAACTTCTAGGGGTACTCACCTTGTGATAACTGGACAACAAGCGTTAAAACCTTGCTTGTGATGTTCCTTTAGGACAGATCAGGTGACCTAGGTCCCCTCATGCTCCTGAGGCCTGCTGGAGTTCACATAGTCTGAAAGGAAAGCAGCATCAAGGTCAAGGGGAAATCCACCTCCCCATGACCTCCAGTGGGGAGATTCCTTGAGCACACCTGACTCAGGGTGTTAGTTACTTCTCTAGCTGCTGTGAACCTGACAAAGAACACTTAAAGGAAGAAGGGCTCATTGGCTCACAGTTTGAGGATGCTGTCCATCACCGAGGGGAACGTGTGGGAGCAGGAGTATTAGGCAGGTGTTCACACTGTGTCTGTAGTCGGGAGGCAGAGCGTGGCGAACACTGATGCTCAGCTCACCTTCTCCTCTCTGTAGAGTCAGGGTCCCTGGCCCATGGAATGATGTTGCCCACAGTTAAAATGGGTCTTCCTACCTCAACTAACTCAGTCTAGGAATCTCTCCCAGACATGCAGGTGACAAGCTGACAACAATATTAACCATCACTTGGAATCAATGCCTGCCTTAGAGGGTGAAAGTCAGGCTTCTCGGAGCAAAACATAGATGTTTCACACACTGAGGAGTCCTCTCAGCAAGCATCTCTTGCCTAGTCTTCATCTCCTGCCTTTGGCCAGTACTCAGTCGTTTCTTGCCTATCCCCACATCTCTGGAGAAGAGCCCTATTGGCAAATCAAAATGCTAAGTTAGAAAGGGGTAGATACCAGTCACAGGTTCAATCTTCTTTATTTACCACAGACTGTTGTCCTGGGAGGTAAGGGGTTAAACATTTTCTATGTGTGCTTATTACATGTTGAGGCCAGAACTTCATGGATCTGCAACATTATATTATGCCAGAGATATGACAGGCCTGTAGCTCATCCCCCACTGACTGCTTGAAACACCAGCTGTCTTAGGGTTTTTATTGCCAGGAAGATACACCATGACCACGGCAACTCTTATAAAGAAAAAATTCAGAGGTTCAGTCCATTATCATCATGATACGGAGCTTGGTGGCATGATAGGGAGTAGACATGGTACTGGAGAAATAGCTGAGAGTCCTACATCTTGCAGACAACAGGAAGTCGACTGAGACACTGAGTGGTATTCCAAGTATAAGAAATCTCAAAGCCCAGCCCCACAAGGACACACTTCCTCTAACAAGGCCATACCCACTCCAGCAAAGCCACACCTCCTAACAGTGCCACTCCCTATGAGATGATGGGGGCCAATTACATCCAAACTACCACACCAGCCCAAATGCATAACTCCAGGAACAGGGTGATCACGCCCTGCCAAAATAACCCACCCACACCTTATCTCACTTCTGACGAAGGAGGGTTTCCCTGGCATTGACCCACAACTTCTACCACTAGGCATGCATGTGCCCTGAAGACCCATGGAATCCATCTGCTTTCTCTTCCCAGGGTAGAAATTTTCCCAGGTTCTAGCCTCCCACTCCCTTCCTTCCTCTAGAGGAGTGGTTCTCAACCTTCCTAATCCTTCCTGAATCTTTAATATAGTTCCTCATGTTGTAGTGACTCCAACCATAAAATTATTTTTGTTGCTACTTAATTGTAATTTTGCCACTGTTATGAATCATAATGTAAATATCTGTATTTTCTGGTGGTCTTAGGTGACCCTGTGAAAGGGATGGTCAACATCCCCAGGAGGTCATGGCCCCCAGGTTGAGAACTACTGCTCTAGATACAATTCTAGCTTCTTCTGAGCCCAAGACTTCAGGGTCCCTTCTAGCTTGATCATCTATTCCCATTTCTGTCACCTCTAGAGCAATGGGCAGAATTTCTGTTTGCCTCCAACAAGCATAAATTACAAGTTAGACTCTCGGAACCAGAGGTCCTTAGAGACCATGTAGGGATGTCTACCTTACAGAGGAGATGTGTAATCATGTACGCAAGTGCTCTGATGCCCAGGAGAACACAACCACATTTGTTCACAACAATAAACAATATCATCATTGTTGTTCTTGTTTTCACAGGATGAACTCATGGTAGACTTCCTTGGTCTAGGAATTTTGATCAATGATGTCAATATTAATCTTGGAAGTCCTCCTGGTAAACAAGTCAGTAAAAAAAAAAATTTAAATAATAGATAAATAAAGGAAATCCTTAGAAACAGCAAGTGCAGTAGTGGTTTCCAGAGGCTGGAGGGAGGAGAGAAGGAAGAGTGATTGCTAGTGGGTTTAAGGCTTCCTTGGGGGCTGTTAAAATGTTCTGAAACTCGAGCTCAGTGATGGTTGTGTAACTCTGCGAATGTGCTAAAGACCACGGAAGTGTGGGTTTGCAAAGGATGATCGTATGGTGTGTGAATTGTAAGTCAATAAATCTACAATTTCTGAAAAGTCAAGGGATCCGGTCAAGTATCCCCAACTTTCTTCAGCTCCATCGCCTATTCTCAGTCTTTGGCTCAACAGGGAGCGGCAGCTGCTGCTAAAGAACCCTTGAAGAATCTGTCTTGGACTCTCTAAACCTCTTATTCCAAGAAGTATATTTTCAGCATTCTAAAAACAAAACAAAACACACACACAACCAGACAAACAGATAAACACCCCACAGCTTGTTTGTAGTTAAAGATGTAAACCCCCAGGCTGACACTTGAAAGCACTTAGAGTCAGCACCATAAGCAATTACCTTCCCCAGCCTTCCCGAGATCTCTAGGGTAGTGGTTCTCAAGCTTCAGCATCCATCAGCATCACCTTGAAGGCCTGTTAGGACAGATTGCTGGGCTCCACCTTCCGAGATTCTGGTTCAAAGGGCCAAGCTTCCAGGTGAATGCCTGCAGAGGGGTATGGGAACCACTCTCCACACTTGGCCAAACACTGCTAGAAGGAAGTATTTACCCATTTTACAAATGGGGAAACTGACCCTTAGAACGATTCAATAAATAACCTAGATCACATGATGTTGCAGGCACTGCTGAAAGAGAGCCCAGCTTCATCTTTCAGATCTCTTTCCTCTTGCTGCTCTTAGAAGCCAGAAACACTCATCACCCTTTTCAACTCTTTCTTTCTTTCTTTCTTTCTTTCTTCCTTTCTTTCTTTCTTTCCTTTCCTTCCTTCCTCTCTCTTCTCTTCTTTCTTCCTTTCCTTCCTTCCTTCCTTCCTTTCCTCTCTCTCTTTTCTTTCTTTCTTTCTTTTGTACTTCCTTCCTTTCATTCTTCTCTCTCTCTCTCTCTCTCTCTCTCTCTCTCTCTCTCTCTCTCTCTTTCAGCTTGGCTGGGCATGCGATTCCAGTTGGTAGGCTATTTTACTTCAGATGCAGACCTGATGCTAAGTGTGCCCCTCCTTCCCTGCCAGCAACATGTTAGAGATACAGCAGTCAGCCTTCATTGTCAATGTGGCTGGATTTAGGAGACATATCTCTGGGCATGTCTGTGAGAGTGTTTCCACAGAGGTTTGACTGAAGAGGGCAGACCCACCCTGCATGTGGGCATTATCTCAAAGAATACAGTCTCAGACAATAAAAAGGAAAAGGAGGAAGCCACCAGGGTTCCCAAATCATGATTGATTCTACGCCCTCAAACTTGGATCCAAGATGAATTCTTCCTCTTTATTTTTTTTGGGGGAGGAGAGGAGGGGTCAGGAATTTCAACCTTGCAAAGGACTTCTTGCTATACATGAAAAAATCAAGCCCTATTGGTTCGCATGCCAGTCAATCATTCTGCTGGCAGGTGGATAGATGGATGGAAGATCTGTATGAGGACCAAGTTTTATGCCTAAGTCTATCTAACCTCAGGCTTTTCTTTTTTCTTTCTTTTTTTTTTTTTCAAAGTATAGCATGTATATCTACGAAGTTTTCTACATCCAATTTTTTGAAACCGTACAGCCACTGGAAACAGAATTTTGGACTGTGAAGTAGTCAGCACTTCCTAGCAAATCTCTTAACTTCCTTGTAATTGTGCGCCCCCCCCAACAGCCCCCCCAAAAGGGAAGTGGCTTGAGTAATTAGCCTCAATCTCAAGCAAGGGAATTGGGTGTGGTTGAATCTAACCAATGTCCTGTGAGTGACCCAGGCAAGCATATGTTTTTAGCCAGAACTTCTCTACTCAAAGCATGGTGTGCCACCATCACCACCAGCAGTGACAGCACCTGGGAGCTGGTTAGATGCGCAGAATCTTCCATCCATCCCATCCCATCCTGGTCCACATGAATCAAAATCTGCCCACTAACAAGATCCTCAGGGGCTTCATTTGCTCGTTAAAGTTGAGAAGTGGTGTTCTAGTTCAGTGGTGTTCTAGTTCTAGGACTGGGTGAGCATTAAAATCACCTGGAAATCTATAAAGAGCAAAAAAACAGAGATCTGGTTCTCATCCCAGACTTAATGAAGCAAAACGTTGCCTGGGAAGAACCAGAAACCACAACACCACCTTGTTTTATTTTTACATTACTTTTCTCAAGGATCATGTTGAGAAACTGATTAAAGTTTTAGCTCTTCCCCCAGAGTGTTGCATGTCTATCTACATTCAATTTCATTGTTACAGGTCACTGATATCCATCTAAAGACCTCTTAGGACCTGAGATCTCCAAAATAGGAGATCTTTACATGTCTCAGCAGTTATAAAAATGCACTCCAGAGCCTAATAAGAAGAGGCAGTCCAGCTCCTGTGAGCTGGGTTAGACCCACTTAGTTCTCACCTGTAGATGATTTATGTAACCTGCTGGAGTCCAGGCTCATGACTCAGCAGCTCATGCAGAGAGCACAGCTTAGTGCTTGATGGACCTCCTATCAACCCACATTATACAACTATTCATTTCATTTTCACCAAATTAGCCTAATTCACATGGAAGAGGACTTCCTGTTTAGCCACTACTCACAAGGATGACACTGAGGCAGGTGTCTCATTGAATTAAGTGGGGGTTTTGAAAACTGCTTGCAGGACACATCAAAACAAATTATTAAAAAGGACAAGGATTATAGCTTCCCCAACCAACTGAACAAGCTTAATATACTTCTACCTATATAATATTTCTTACATCACACTCATTCAGTATCCTATTATGCCATTGGTGGATTGCTCTAGAAATAAGCCGCAGGATCCTGGAAGCAAATGACAATCACTGTATTACTTACCTAGACCTAGCTATCATAAAACCTGCTACAAAGAAGGCACTGAAGAGATAATTTGGAGGCTAAAGATAGTGGGTGAATAAATGAATTGATGGGTTCATTGGGGGTAAGTGGTCCATAGGTGGATGGAAGGATGATGGATAGATGGATGGGTGATGAGTTGGTGGAGGATGAATGGATAGACGGATGGATGAGATGGATGAGTTAGGTATATAGGTAAGAAATAGGCAGATGTGTAGATGAATAAATATAAAAGTGAATGAGTGGATAGACGGATTGGTAGAAGAATGGATGGATGGATGGATGGATGGATGGATGGATGGATGATGGTGAATGAGTTTGTGGGTGGATGGAAGGTGAATGAATAAATAGATAGCTATGTAGGTGAGTGGATAGATGAATAGGTGACTCATGAATAAAGGGAGAGATGGGTGAATGGGTTGGTGGTTAGATGAAAATGGGTAATTTTTCTCTTTAAATGTAATAGAAGATGGAACCATAAGTTCAAATCTAGAAAATTCAGATCAAGTACTACCATGCACTAGAAACCTATAGGGTCAAGGCATTTAACTTCCTTATAAAATATTCCCATATAGAATAGATTATTACGTCTACAGCAGGAGGTGGCAAATAAGAGCAAGGTATGATGCTATTTATCTACAAAATGTCATAATAAAACCCATTACTTTGGATGCTAACTTTTAAAAAATGAGTAAATAAATAAACATATCAATCTAACTTAGAGGTAAGAGTCATGTGATTGATTGATAGGACTTATAATACAATAAAATGCATTTATATTTTTAAAATAATGATAAAATAACTAGGGATTGAGCTTCACACCTGCAATCCCAGCGCCCTGAGGTCTACAATAGCATGTCCCAGGCCAACCAGGGCTACACAGCTAGACCTTGATTCAAAAAGCCATCCAACCACTCAGACAACATAGCACCTGAGTTTCTAAGGTGATTGTGGTGATTAACTTTGAGAACATTTTCCCAGAAAGCAGGACTATGGCAAGAGACAGATGCTGGGACCCAGGAAGTGGCTCTACATCTGCCTTCATCATTATCAGCTATTGGACACTGAACATATTGCACTTGCTGAATAAGAGAAATGGCAATACCTCTCTCTCTCTCTCTCTCTCTCTCTCTCTCTCTCTCTCTCTCTCTCTCTCTCTCTTTCTCCTCTCTCTCTCTTCTCTCTCTCTCTCTCTCTCTCTCTCTCTCTCTCTCTCTCCTCTGAAGAAGGCACTTATATAATATATATAATAGCCTTTCATTACTAGACAGCACACGTAAGTTTATAGAACTGTCAATAGAGATGGTTAATCTAGAAAAATGCCCATTGCTATCAATCTGATCATGTAGGGTGGGAAATCATGCTCCAGCTGTCAGATCTCTCATTGGAGGCTGAAGAGAAGAAAAGTTGCCCTGAGAGAACCACCACCACAGAAGCTCTACGAGCTACCTGTCCTTCCCAGGGCAAGTTTCACTACTTAAGAAAATTTCACCCACCTTGATAAAGCAAGGGTTGTTGCATTTCTTTCTGTATTTCCCTCTTCTACCCCCACCACTCTCCTCACCGATCAATATCCTTCATCCTGGCCCCTACATTGCCTTTCTCCCTCCTGGCCTTCCAGGCAGCAAACTTTGGGCCAGAGTCCCAGGTTCAGGGCCCAGCTTCTGCTTTCTGAATGAAAGGCCTAGGTGAGCCTCACCTCCATGGGCCTCAGCTCACCATCTTTGACCCACCTTGTGTCAGCCACTCCAGCCTGTTGCTGGGGGCTGCTGGCAGGATTCAGGGTAAGACAGCAAAGGACAGCTCCTGTCGCCCCCAAAGGGTCAGGAGTTCTAACCAGAAGAAACTAAAAAGTATCTGGTTTTGTTGTTGTTCAGGAACTGGGAGAAGTGAGACCCTCCCAGAATCAAACCAATCTCAGATTGAAGTCGAGAAAAGTCCTTTACTGAAAATGTCTACAGAAACATCCTCGTGTTTAATGAGGCTCTGGTGCCTTCTATGAGGGCTATATGGCTGAATGGACTGGGAGGGCCATCAGGGTTCTCAGGACAGTGCATGAGCTCCATCCTTTCTGCCAGGAGGCAGAAGAATTGGAAGTAGCGCTCTTGCCCAGAATCCTCAACTCACATCTTCCAAGCCACAGGAGCACCACAGCCCAAATGAACTCTCCAATGGTTAATGTCAACTCATCAGAACTTAGGCTCACTGAAGAGATAAGCCTCTGCTATGTATGCCATGACTTTCTGCATAGATTCACTGAAATAGGAAAACCTATTCTAACTGTGAGCAGCAAAGTCCAGTGAGCTGGGGTCTCACAAAAGAAAACAAACTGATCACCAGGAATTGTCTAACTCTCCTTCCTGCCTGTAGACACAATGTGACCAGCTTTCTTACATACCTGCCACCCTGCTTTCCACGCCATGATAGAATGCACCCCGCCCCCCCAAACAGTTCTCTAAAATGAAACCAGATTCCCTTAAATTGCTTTAGTCAGGTATTTGTTCACAACCAAGAGAAAAGTAACTCGAGTTCCTTGCCTTAGCAAAGTAGGAGAGACATGACAGACTTCTGTTAAGCCATGAAGGCCCTGCTCTGCAGGTCAACCAGCCCCGTGCCCATTCACACACACACACACACACACACACACACACACCACACACACACACACACACACACATGGTCTAGGTCAGCAATGTTCCAGAGCAGCTCAGGTGGAAACAAGGCCTATAAGCCTTGGGGTGTCTATATCTTTCTCAGCTCTTCTGAGGAGGAGGAGAGGAGGAGGAACAGCTGTGTGACCCTAGGCAGCTTGCTAACCCCCCCACCTCCCCCCCCCCCAGATACACATTATGTAGTCCACACTTGACACAGAATTCATGTGGCTCTTTCACAGACAACCTTATTTTACCTCTCTCCCATACGGAGACTCTGGTAGGCCCATTGACAAATGAATAAACTGAGGCCTGAGGAGACAATAAAGTACCCAAGTGAACACAGCATCTGGACTGTAGCAGACCTGCGGCTCTAATCTGTGTCTGGCTAGCTCCATCTCCATTGGCCTTTTCTCATATACTACCAGCAGCTACCAGACATCCATGTCCCCAATCTGTAATTTTTAAATCCTTCTGCATCCCATTTCCCATGCCCTAGGTCAACATTCAAGAGTAAACACAGGCAGAACCAGGTGCCTGGCAGGATGCATGCATAGAAAGAACAGGGCTCCTGGTAGCAGAATGCACTTGCCGGCAGGTGCTTTAGGGCATGTCTTCTGCACAGTGATGGGACAAGAGAGTCTTCACTTGTGGCAGAAATGATCAGTCTCCCAGAAACCCTTGAATAGCAGAAGCCGGCACATTATGCCAGTCATGTTGACACATGCCTGCAATCCCAGCACTCAGGAGGTTGAAGCAGGAAGATCACAAGTCTGAGGCCAGCCTGGGTTACATAGTGAGTTACCAGGCTAGCCAGTGCCAGGCTAGAGTCTGTCTCTACTGACAAAAAAAAAAAAGGTATATGAGCACTTTCTGCCAATGCTCAAAATAGCCCATATCTGTAAGTTTCAAAGCACACTAGCCATTGGGAACAGAGCCTTAGTCTAGGAGACGCTCTCCTCCACACAGACAATTTGGACCAAAGAAGTTCCTCTCAAAGGTCAAAATTCTGACAAATGGGAAAAAAAAATCCAATGGTAAATGACAGGTGAGTAAAAGTGGGGGGGGGGAATTATCAGGATAGTGGTACAAAGACCGTGGGTAAAAACTGGAATTTCATTTTCTCACCATGCAAAGTAGGTGTGTAATCTCTCCCTCCCCCAACTCTTCTGCAAATAAGGGGCTAGTGCTATCTGTGAAATAATTTATGACCCAGTGTGCTCCACTGTAAATGGCTGCTGTGTTTGCTGGCTGTAAAAACACCCCTGAGCACACTGACCTTCACAGGTGAGCTTTGGGTTTATAGCACAGAATATCGTTTTACTGCTTCGGCCCAGGCAACTCGTGTACTGGACACCTGTTGGGAGGGAGAGGGGGATCAAGTCCTCTGTGCTTTCAGGAAGAGGGATCCCACACAGGAACAAGGTGCCCCTCATGTGACCCAGCCAAGTCAAATAAGCTACCGAGATCCAGTCAAGTTTGGACCATAAGAGACATCCAGGTCCAAGGCGAGCCAACTCAATAGTCTCTGAGGACTGAGAACCGGAAGGGAGTTTAGGGTCAGAGACCAACATGCTGCAGTCCAAGGCAAGCATGCAGAAAATGTCAAGGGCTAAGCTGGAATAATCTAAATATGCTGGGAAATATGATGGACAGGAACAAGAGAGAGATCAAGACAGGAGCAAAATGTCCCAACTGCACAGTCCTCCCAAGGCAAAGTGACAGGTGTCTACAATATGTTCCAGAAGCAAACTGTGTACTCAAAAATTGAGTGGAGCAACAAGTGCAAAATTGAGGGCAATGAAAGCATCCTTTACTCTTTTTTGTTCTGCTCAGTCTGAGGAGGTATCATCAGCATCATTAGCATCAGCATCATCAGCACCATCAGCACCCCTAACTGTACCTCAGTATGTAGATTTCAAATGGGCGTGGAGATGGAACACACACACTCCTAAAAGGATAATTATAGAGCTGGGGCTGGAGCTCAGGAATAGAGTTCTTGCCTCACATCTATTAAGCTCTACATGTGGCCCCCTAACGCTTCTTTAAAAAAAAAAAGTCAGGATGGGGGGGTGACTTAATAGGTAAGAGCACTTGTCATCTGAGCCTGATAGCCTGAGTTTGATTCCCAGAACCCACAGTAAAGGGAAAGTTGTCCTCTGACCTCAACATAAGCACTGGGTCATGTGCACATCCACACCCACATGCATGAGCACACACAATAACAACAACAATAGAAAGAGTTGGAAGATTTAAAGAGAGATTCACTAAGAGTCCACCAGGGTCCACCTCATGGTGGACCTTTGATAGGCCAGCAATCAAGTCTCCACCAGAAACTTAACATGACCCTTGATAAAAGCCACAGGATGAGGTCTATGTCAATTGAGAACAGACAGAGGTATACAAAAGAACAAAAAATAAGGGCTAGGATGTAGCTTAGTGGTAGAGCATGTGCCTCCCCTACACGAGGCCTAAGGTTCAATTCCTTCCACTGTAAAAAGAAGAAAAAGAAACAACAATAATATGTCCACACTAAAAATCACACTTGAAGGACTCCTTGCCTTCACACAATGATGAAATCAAGAACAGGACAGTTTCTTCACATGGAGGCCCTGGAAAAAGGCTTCTCCCTCGGCTCTCATCCTGGCCGAATGAGGAAGAGTCAAACGGGCTGGCCTGCAGTTGCCCAACACCCTGGGCCTCTGGGGAGAAAGAAAGCGGAAGCTAGCCATTGTGTCCAGACCAAGTGAGAAACTTAGTGATTTCCATGCCTGGTGTTTTCAATTCTGGGCCTTTGAAGGTCATTTTAATTTTTTAATTGAAAAAATAAATAAACATTACAGTTGATGACCTGCCAGTTCCTCACACACACAATTATCACCAAGGGCCAGAGCCCCACCACCTTGTAAATAAGCAGGCAGAACTGTCTTGAGAGGACCCGAAGTCAGCGAGATAGAGGTTTCCTCACATGGGTCCCTGCTCCCCTGATTATACACACCCCAACGCCAGTGAAGCCTCAGACTAGACTTCTTCGCACCATGACCCAGAGCCTGACCCTTGCTGAGACAGTCCTGACACTCAGTGGAAATTGACACATAGCTTTGATTACTAAATAAGGATGTAGAGTTGGCCATACTGTTCAGTGGTACCTAGAGCACTTGCCTAGAGTGTGCAAGCCCTGGATACCATCCCCAGCATGGCAGTGTGTGTGTCCATATGCACATACACATTCATCCCTATAAGGACATACGTGGGGGCTAGCATCAAGATGTACAAGGAAGAAAGGAAAGAGGCCGATGCAGACCTGGCTTGGAATCTTAGCCAGCAGAGAGCTAAGCAATCTACTGGCAAGAGCAAGGCAAGGCGACATTGGCAAAATACCCTGAAGATCACAGAGCCAAACCACATCCCATCCACTACAGAGTCTCACTGTTCTTCGATCCCCAGGCAGGGAAGAGTGCTATAAAAGAAACAGAGCAGGGAAGGAGCTCTCTTCTGGCTTGTCCAAGGTAGAAGCGAACGAGCTGAAGTCAGCATTTGAACTCTGGCGACTCCAGATCTATGGGCTATGAACCTACGGTCTAAATCTACTGTGTTCGCTCACTACTGGGGCTAGGACACGGCAGCTACTTGGTGAATATTTGCCAAATAAATTTGACTAATAAACAAGATGTGTGGGGCTTTGGATGTAACCCAGCGAGTCATTTTAACCCCTAAAGAAGGGGAACACTAACATCCATCCAGTCATTCTTTACTCCATACATATTTGATGATCATCTGTCGGATCATCACACTAGGAAAAAAAATGCAGGAAACAGGATAGACACAGTCCGCAATCCTCCCTGGGTTCACAAACAAGTAGGAGAGGATGCATAAGATAATTATAGATTATAATAATGCTATGAAGAAATAGACAGGGGATGGATATAAATTATTGGCAAAGGCCACTTGGCTGATCAGCCAGGAAAACTTCTGGAAAGGAGTCTTTCAGGAGCTGAAGAGTGGAAATGAAAAACAGCCATCCAGGCAGAGAAAAGAAAGACATGCCCTTGAAGCATATAAGAATTCAAAGTCTGGGGTGAGAAAAAGAGTAGATGAGAGCCGGGCGTTGGTGGCGCACGCCTTTAATCCCAGCACTCGGAGGCAGAGGCAGGTGGATCTCTGTGAGTTCAAGGCCAGCCTGGGCTACAGAGTGAGTTCCAGGACAGGCTCCAAAGCTACACAGAGAAACCCTGTCTCGAAAAACCAAAAAAAAAAAAAAAAAAAAGTACATGAGAGAGAAGATACTCACTGTAGATGTAGAGGTCAACTACATACAGATGCACATCATTTCATTTTTTCCCTATACAACATTCTCCCTCCTTCTTTAGCAGCAGAATGTCATTTTCCTTTGACATGAGGCTTGATTAATATTGATTCCACTTCCCAGCACAGAGATGAGACTATAATCTATGCTTGGTTAATTGAATCCCGCCTCCTCTCACCTATCCCCATTGACCCCCACCATTCATGTTATGAAGTTCTCTTGTGCCTGGGCCACCGGGACACTCAATCAGGTCAAGAAACAAGACCCTGCCCAGAGCTGTTAGTGAAGGTATGGGCTACACGGGGAAGCTGTGCACAAGAAGGAAGCCAGTCCATGGCCACTCGGAGCGGAGGCGGACCTCCAGCTCCCGTGAACCCTTCTTCCGGCTGAACCTGGAATTTTCATCCCTCCCATTTCTTCCTTTTCTCAACCAAACTGGAGACAGGCGTTGCGTGACTTAGAATTCTGACCTGCTGGTGGCTGAGTGACATGAAGAGACCTGAAAGTGGAAGCAGAGAAACCCATCAGGGAGTTAAATCGGGGAGCGGGGGTAGGAGAGGAGAATGAGGCTGCCTCTGCACAGAACCCAGAGCTAGGAGGCAAGTGCTTGCTCGAGCATGTATGGCCTCCTCTATGTGGTCTCTACACAGCTCTAGTTGGTGTGGAATGTGGAACTGCTCATGCTCTGTGTTCGAGTCTTCATTGGCCCAGATCCCTCTAGAGGCCTGAATTATCCTCCCCCTCTGTCTCTCAGTTCATAAATCCCAGTATACAAGTTGCTTTCTGGAAATAGATCAGTGAGTTCCTCGTTGATTTTCCACCCCATTTCATCTTTGTGTGGCATGATCATAGTCCATGGTTATTTTTTAGATCACGTGTCCCTTTGGCCTCTCCCAGAGGCATCTACACTTGAGGAAGCCAGGGACTGTGCCTGTCTCCTTCAGCTACTGAACACAGCTTGGCGCATGCAGGTACTTGGCAAGTATATAGTAAAGAAATGCTTTCCCCATGAAGAACTGATCATAGCTTGAAGAAATAGATATGTTCACCCAACGAACATTATGCGATGCACATGTATACTAAAACATCTCATAGAGCCAGGTGTGGGGCTATAACCCCAGCACTCAGGAGTCTGAGACAGAAAGATCACAAGTTTGAAACTAACTACATAAAGACATTGTGCCTCCAAAACAAACAACAGCCAAGTATGGTGGTCCATGCCAGTAATTCCATCACTTGGGAGGTAGAGGATCGGGAGTTCAAGGTCATGCTCAGACACATGGTGAGTTCAAGGACAACCTGAGCTCCATGAGCTCTAGGAAAGAAGAGTGAAAGACAGAGGAAGGGAGGGAAGGAGGGAGGAAAACTCATGGGGTACTCCATAAATCTGTATAACTTGTATGTTTCTACTGAGACTTACATAATTGTAATAATATAGTTAGAAAGAGTCATGGCCAGGTAAAATTGTGTAAAAATAGAGACCCATAAACAAGTGAACAATGGTGTCCCGAGTAGGGCATTTACGGTCTAAGAAAAATATAATTATTGAGTTTTGGGAAAGTGTCTGAAATAATGTCAGTTGATAAAAGATGAATAAAGCATTGCATAGATTGTACTAATATTTAGAAATGGATGCAGGCCTACAATCCAAACCTAAGTACACACAGATAACTACAGGAAGGGAGGTGCAAAAATAAACAAGTCATGTGGAAAGCAGGTAGATCCGGGGATTTTTTTATAGCACTTTTTATTTCCTTACAAGTTGAATTAACAGTAAGTAGGTAACATGGAATTGGGCAACATGCTGACTCAGAATAGAACACTCTAGACTATTGAGCCCGTGGGAGTCATGCCAACCTTTTGGAACAGCTTGAAGGTCAAATGGGTTCCTCAACTTAGAAGCTCCCAGTTCAGTAGCTGGGTGTGGCGCTCTGTGCCATTTAACCTCGACACTCAGGAGGCTGACATAGGAGAATCATGAGTTCAAGACCTGCCTGGGCTACAGAATACCATCCTGCCTCAATCCTTGCCCCTAAAAAAGAAGTGCCATGATTAGGTTTAGTGCATACAATGAATAACAACTACAATAGAAACTACTAAGCTCCCCTGTCTTAGAAAAGAGAAAGAAGGGCTGGAGACGTTAAACAGTGGTTGAGCACATTCTCCGCTCTTCTAGAGGACCTGAGATCTGTTCCCAGCACCCACCTGAGGCAGCTCACAAGTGTCTCTAACTCCTGCAACAGGGGATCCTATGCCTCTGGCTTCCTCAGGCACCTGCTTTCACATGCACATAGCCGCATGCAGGTACATTCCTCCACATAGTTAAAAGTAATGATAATGAACCTGGAGAGAGAACAGAGGGGGGATGGAGAGAGCTCCAGCACAACCTATATAACCCTGGGAATGCACTTAGTCTCTTATTTTTTAATGTTTTGAAAAAGGATCTTGTATAGCCCGGGCTAGCCTTGAACTTACCACATAGACGAGGGCAACTTTGAACTTCTGATCTATCTGCCTCGATCTCCTGAGTGCTGTGATCACAGATAGTGCCACAGTGCCCAGTTTATGTGGTTCATGCTAGTCACCAAGAGCCTCGTGCGTGATGGGCAAGCACTCGCCCATCAAAGCTCCATACCTAGCTTGTATTCTCTCCTGAGCCTTACTTTCCCCCATGTGCAAAAGTAGCTGACCGTGGCATGGGTCTTACAGAAAGCTCTTAGGTAGCTGCCTGGTCCAAGTGAGCCCTCCTAAAATCTCATCAGCAGCACAGTCATCAATGCTAGGCAGAGAGAGCCAAGGGAACAAAAGCTTCAATCAAGCCTCGTATTTTTCCACCCCTTGATCTGGTTGGTGCTGACTATTCCTTTATTGTTCTTAACTGAGTGCAGGGGGAAAGGCCTTTTAATGGGCAAAGAAGGGAAGAAAGAATGAATCACTGGGTCCTTCAAGAGAGGGGACTTTTAAAAAATTATTATTCCTATGCAACATCAAAAGGGCACTTAATAGTTGCAAAATGGTTTACAATCACTTACTGGCTGGCTGCTCCTGGGGTGCTATGTCAGAGAAGCTAAGTATTGCTCTCTTCTGAAGGTTGCTGTGTGCTTGGGGCTTTGGATAAATGATAGGTCAGGTGCCATCCATGCTGCCAAAGAGCTGCCTCTTCGGTTAGAGAAGAATCTGGAGCTGCAGGAGCTACAAGATTGAATGCAAAAGTCAGACAGGGGAGAGTCCGCCCTCCCAGTGGCACTCACACCAGTCTGCTGTTCCATCCCCTCACCCTGGCACACTTCCTGGACACCTCACTTCTGATCAGGGGGGCGGGTTTGTAGGGGAGCCGTGGTTCATGCCCTTCATTTGACCTGTAGTCTGACATTCAGGCGCTACACATTCACTGGAGGCTCTCTGTGGAACAAACAGCCTGAGTCTTTCCCAGCCTCCCCTCCTGCTACTCTCACCAATGGTGGGCAAGTAGACAACAAATGCTTGCAGTCCCTACCCCCCTCCAAATTAATACACGGACACCCTAACCTGGACAGGGATGATGGTGACCAGGTGGGGCTATGGCAGGCAATTAATGCCCCTCTCAATGAGCCCCAGAAAACTTGCTCACCTCTTCCACTAAGTGGGGCCCAGCAATATGGCATCATCAAGTAATGGGAAAGCAAGACCTCAGAAGACTCTTTGCTTTACCAGAGCTTTCTTCTTGGACTTCCCAGGCGCTACAACTGTGAGAAATGACTTCTTCTTGTTTATAACCTTCCCAATTTGTAGGATTTTGATATAGGGGCCCAAACAAGCAGGCACCGCACACACAGGAGATAGCCAAGGGCACCCTCTCGTGTTCTCTCAGCTGTGTGAGGACGCGAGGACATGTTCAAAGACTCACAGCTCTCACCAGGCTGGCCCGGTGGACCAGGAGCTTCCTGCCTCCAGACCCGTGAGCCATTGATGTCTGTTCTCTGAGACACAGTCTATGGCTCATTTGCCATTTCAACCCACGCTAAGGCTCTCTGCTTTGCCCTTATCCTGCTAACGTCCCAACTGCCCCCCAAATTTTACTCCATGGAGGTGCTAAAACCCCCATCTCTAGGGCCTGCAACCCCTGTGGGTTTAACTATGCAGACACGTAACTACTGAATTTTGGGGGTTATGTCAATCTGTCAGTCGGCCCATGGGACACATGTGTGATTAGTTTCCACGTTCCTTATACTGAGCACTGGATCTTCTTCACTAAACACGTGTTATGTTGGAGGAGAAAAGACTGAGGCAGGAGAATCACGAGTTCAATGCCTCTGTGAGACATCGAGTAAGATAAAAACCAACAAACAAAAGTAAAAAAAAAAAAAACAAAAAACAAAAAAACAGCCTAGGTAACTTAGGGAGACTACTTCAAAATTAAAAAAGTAATAAGTGGATGAGGGTATACAGCTCAGAGCTTGCCTGGCAGGCACAAGGCCCTGGGTTTGATCCCAAGCACTGCAAAAATAGAACCAAGCCCAGATACATAACCTTTAAAACTGAGTGTGGTGGCCTGGGCCTGTAATCCCAGCACTCAGAAGCAGAGGCAGGAGAGTCTGGAGTTTGTGGTCATCTTTGGCTATATAGAGTGAGTTCAAGGCCAGTCTATGCTACATGAAACTCTATCTCAAGAAAGAAAAAATTTGGGCTGGGCAGTGGTGGCGCACGCCTTTAGTCCCAGCCCTTGGGAGGCAGGGCCAGGAGGATCTCTGTGAGTTCAAGGCCAACCTGGTCTACAGAGCAAGATCCAGGACAGGCACCAAAACTACAAAACTACACAGAGAAACCCTGTCTTGCGGGGGGAAGAAAGAAAGAAAGAAAGAAAGAAAGAAAGAAAGAAAGAAAGAAAGAAAGAAAGAAAGAAAGAAAGAAAGAAAGAAAGAAAGAAAGAAAGAAAAAGAAAGAAAGAAAGAAAGAAAGAAAACCAACGAACTTCAGCAAATACATTTTCTTTATAAAAAGCCGCCAGGGATGATGCGGGGAGTGCCTTAAAAGAGTGAGGACCTGAGTTTGGGACCCAGAACTCACATAAAAATGTCGGAGGTGGGGGCACATACCTTGTAATTCCAGCACTGCGAGTGGAGAGAGAAGGACACTTGGGGCTCAACGGCTTGCTGGTGTATCATAACTGGGGAGCCTCAAGACAACGAGAGACCCTGCCTCAAAGGAAGTGGATAGCATTTCTAAGGATGACACTGGAGGTTGTCCTCTGGCCTACACACACACACACACACACACACACACACACACACATATAATTATATATGCAATTTTCAAAGTCTGGTGCTTCCCCACAGGAAGTTCTAAAGCCCCACCTTGGAGGTCAGCTAAGAGGAGACAATCACTCCCATCTTCCAGGTGAAGAGAATGAGACCCAAAGAAAGAGTGAGTCACTTGCCCAAGCTCAACACCATTGACAAGGGACTAGTCAGGAAATCCTCTAGTCCAATGACAGATAAAGAGAACCATGAAACCCCTTAGAAGCTGGTTACAGAAAGAGCACTGACCACAGAAAGATGTGAAATAGCGTGTTCATGTTAAAAAGTAAGAGAAAAGTATGGCCCAGCATCATCAAAATGGCCAAAGAGGCAAGAAGTACCTGTAAAGACACAACACAAGCTGGGCGGTGGTGGTGCACGCCTTTAATCCCAGCACTTGGAAGGCAGAGGCAGGCGGATCTCTGTGAGTTCCAGGCCAGCCTGGTCTCCAAATCAAGTTCCAGGAAAGTTGCAAAGTTATACAGAGAAACCCTGTCTTGAAAAACAAACAAACAAACAAAGACACAACACACACACATGTAGTGGGTAGCCTCCCCTCGCCCCGCCTCGTAGGCGTGACAGTTGCCAGAGTCTCAATGGGGGTTGGAACTTCCAGAACCAAGCTGGAATGGCTACCCACTACACACACACACACACACACACACACACACACACACACACACACACACCCTGAGGAAGAGGATGAGCTCCTCCTGACAAAGGTGGGTCCTGTACACCCAGACCCATGGGGAAGACTTAATTCTCGAATGCTTTCCCCAATTCTAATCACAAAGGCCTCTTTAAAGTCCAACAGTCCTGTCACTGGAACTATATTCACTAGGACCAAGTCTCTTCCTCCTTAGAGTTGATGCTGGCCCTTTCCAGAATGTTCTTGAATAACTTCTTCATCTTATGCAAATGAAAGGGCTCTATCTGCCTGAAAAGTTTTGGAGCAGAGTATTGGTGTAGTCAAGACTGAGCTTCAAGAACTGGTGTTTTATTTTACTTGGTTTTTCAAGACAGGGTTTCTCTGAGAAGCCATGGCTGTCCTGGAACTAGCTCTGTAGAATAGGCTGGAGTGCTGGGATTAAAGGTGTGCACCACCTCCCAGATGTTGACTAATAATTGTGTCTGTTTAGTTGGTTATGTTGTTGTTGTTCCTTTGTTTTGTTTTGCTCTTTTTGAGACAGCATCTCCTGTAACCCAGATGGGCTCCAAACTCTGTATGTATCTGAGGATTACCTTGAATACCTGGTCCTCCTGCTTCCAAGTCCCCAGTGCTGGGGTCCCAGGCATGCATCACCAGTGCCCACTTTATGTACACTGGAATCAAACTCCCAGGGCTTTGTATATGCTAGGCTGACCTCTATCTCCAACCCAAGCAAACTCATTTTCCCAGGGAGGAATGGGGCTGTTCTTGGACTCACACAAACACACCAAGAAGGTAAGTAGAGACCACATTGGAGACTGGAAAACCTATGTCCTTTACCCCCAAAGCTGGCTGGAACCATTCTCCCTTTCCCTCTTTACCTACCCCTGATTTCTTTTTGTCTTTGGGAGTCTGGGGGAGAGAGAGAGAGAGAGAGAGACTATTTACTGTTTACTTGTCTCACCCACACCCAGGTGCTGTAGCCTCACAACCTCAAGTCCATCTGGCACCTGAGCACATGGAACAAAGTACCCACGAGGTCCATTTCTCTGGAACCAAGTCTAACGTCCAGAAAACAGAATCCAATTGGCTGAGCTCATCTTTATAAGCCACAGTCCCAATCAGTGATCAGTGGTCTCTAGCTTACCTAGGAATCAGCTCTTCTAGGGTTCAAGGTCCATCTCTGGTCTACAGAGCTGTTGCCAAGAAAAGCCAGGTACAGTCATCAGTCATGTCTGCTTGGATGCAGAAGACTAGAATACGTGATGCCAACACAGCTAACACCATTGCCCAGGAACTCATGAGAAATAAACAAACTCCTATCCATGCCTCAGCTCCCCATTCTAGAGGTACCTTACCTGGTACTCTTGCCACACAATGGGAACCCAAGGAACTCTCACCGTGTTAGCCTGCTGTCCTCACTAGACAGGACCTAGACACCGTCGTCACCTTTGTAGGGAACCTGGTGCCGGGCACAGAGGAGATCAAAAGCCAGCCTGGGCCCAATGAACAACTGAGTGAATCATCTCCTAAATAAAATGATGAGTTGTGCTGTGTCTAGGTAAATTAAAGCAAATGTCAAGATGAGGGGAAGGAGAGGGACAATTAAGGGGTGAGGGTCTTGGCATGGCATGGTGGCTGCCCCTATAACCACAGCACTTTTGAGGTGAAAACAAAAGGATCACGAGTTCAAGTTTAGCTTTGGCTAGCTAGCAAATTTGAGACTAGCCTCAGCTACATGAGACCCTGTTTCAAAAAGTAAAAAATGTAGGGAGATTCTACAAAAAAAAAAAAAAAAAAAAAAAAAAAGCCAAAAGAAAAAAAGCATTCCTAAAGAGGAGATAAGGAAACGTGTGATGTGCTGGGAGGTAGCTCGGTTGGCAGCCTGCCTGCCTAGCATGTGTGAAGCCCTGGGTTCAGTCCCCACCACTGTGTAAAGCAGGACATGGTGCTATACACCTATATTCCCAGCACTCTCAAGGTAGAGGCAGAAGGATCAGAAGTTCAAGGTCATAGACCAGTGAGATGGCTCAGTGTGTAAAGCTGCTTGCTACCAAGCCTAATGGCCTAAGTTTTATCCCTCAAACCCACGCAGTGGAAGTAGAGAACTCACTCTCAAAACTTACACACACACAGAGAGAGAGAGAGAGAGAGAGAGAGAGAGAGAGAGAGAGAGAGAGAGAGACACTAAACAAACAAATAATAAAGTTCAAGGTCATCATCTGCAGAGCCATCCCAAGGTGAGCCTGGGATAGCTCCATGGCAGTGCCTTCTACTTCCAGATGTTTTTTTTTTTTTTTGATTCCACAACATAGCAGGTGGGATAGCAGACTCGATCTTAACGTCACCGTCCATGTCTGTAACATGAAGGTAGCAGCAGCAGCTTTGCTGCCTGGCTGAAAAGTAAGGATGATGTAGGAATCGTGCCGGGCAGAGCACCTGGGACGAGTCCAAAGTGTCAGGTGTCCATAGCCTCTGGGTTAAAGGGGCTCTTTCAGAACTCGCCAGACCACTCCAGGTGAACCCTGTGGAAAAGGCGGTCAGTGATCAGGGGACTTGGGCAGGTACACAGTGGCGTTATTCAAGTGTCCTCCAACGTAAAGCTAGCGCCTGAGGCAGCAGGGTTGTCTGCGTGCTGCTGGCTGGCAGTAGGAGGTCTGCACAGGCCAATAACAACGTTACGATGTTAATCATTACAGTGCTGTGTCTGCTTCTGTCTGGGAACGAGGCATGGCGATCTTTGTTCCCCCTCTATAAAGATGAAAGGTGAGTGCTGCTGAAAGTGATGAGTCCCAGCAGGGAGAATGGCATGCCCGCCCTGCCACCTGGCTGGAAAGACTTCAACTCCCAGCTCCCCACATTTTCCTGCCACCTGGCTGGAAAGACTTCAATTCCCAGCTCCCCACATTTTCCGTGGCGTCCTTGGGAGTAAAGCCTGAGTCTCTGCAGATACAGGACCAGGGAGGCAGATTTGCTCCTCCAGGGAAGCCAGTTGTCTTACTCAGGGTTACTACTGCTGTGATGAAACACCGTGACCAAAAGCAACTTGGGGAGGAAAGAGTTTATTGAGCTTACACTTTCACATCATAGTCCATCTCTGAAGAAAGTCAGGACAGGAACTCAAACAGGGCAGGAACTTGGAAGCAGGAGCTGAGGCAGAGGCCATGGATGGGTGTTGCTTTCTGGCTTAGTCTTCATGGCTTACTCAGCTTGCTCTCTTATAGCACCAAGGACCACCATTTAGGGGTAGTTCTGCCCACAATGAGCTGTACCCTCCCCCATCAATTACTAATGAAGAAAATGCCTACAGCCTTACCTACAGCCCTATCTTATGGAGGCATTTTCTCAGTTGAGGCTTCCTCCTCTCCAATGACTGCAGCTTGTGTCAAGCTGATATAAAACTACCCAGCACACCAGGCCAAGTCATTCAAAGGACAGTTTCATGTAGCTGATTGGCAAGAGAGTTAGAAGACATGGTAAAGATATGTATGCCCAAGAGGTGTAAATGTGTATCCCCATAAAAATCTCAAACACAGATGTTCATGTGACATTATTCTCAAGAGCCAAAAGGTGGAAATATGTGAAGAAGATGGGTCTCATGTAAAAAGGCTTGCCACACAAGTCTAATGACCTCAGTTTGATATCTGGAAGTCACCATAAAAAGCTGGATTCAATGGTGTGCATTATAATCCCAGCACTCCCACAGTGAGTTGGGAAGTAGAGACAAAAGAATCAGTCAGAAGCTCATGGCCCAGCTCTCCTGGAATACACTGTACAGTGGCAGACACCAGAGAACCCCCACCTCAACAAGAGAAAGAGAACGGACTCCCAAAGCTTTCTTCTGACTTTCACACAGAGGCCATGGCATGCACATGCACACATACATACAAATATAAATAAATAAACACACTTTTTTCAAGGTAGAAACAATTCTAATTCCAGCTACTTTCAGAGATGAGGCAAAAGAAGCACAAATTCAAAGCCAGACTGGGTTACAGAGTGAGCTCAAAGCCAGCCTGAATAACTTAATGAGACCTTGCATTAAAATCAAAAGCTAAAGGACTAGAAATGCAGCTCAGTGGCTGATGCATGGCACTTGTTTAGCATGTATGAGACCCTAGATTCTGTGCCCAGTAATAAAACAAAGAGAAGAGAGAAGGGGGGGCTAGGGAGGGATGGAAACACCTCAAATGCCCCAAATGTCCATCTATTAGTGGATGTAGGATATAATTCATTCTTGCCAAATGCCCAGGCAAGGCAAATCCATAGAAACAGATGGCAGGTGAGGGACACCAGGAGTGTAGGGGGAAAGAAATGGGAGCTGATTACTAATAATTGTTGGGGTGATAAAAATGTGCAAGTCCATGAATACATTAAAAGCCTAGCATAACACTTGAAACAAATGAACTGTATGGTGTGGAAATGGTATCTTCAACAAAGCTGTTTGAACAGTTCACATCTAGAGTCAGGGTCCAAATCACAGCTCCTCCATCTTTGGTAAAATCCTGAGCAACGATCATTGTTCAGGTGGCAGATCCACAGTCTTGAACAAGGCAGACAACACCTTGCCCTTGTGGCCTGTATGTTTTGCTAAGGAACTCTGCAAAGTTAAAAATAAATAAGCAAATGTAGGCATAATGAGATTCTGAAGCAAATACAGAGCTTAAAGAGAGAATCCTTGAGAATGCAGAAGTCTGCTCATAACGGGAGCCATTCCAGGCAGAGACTGGCATGTCCAAAGGCATGGGGTAGGAAGAGGTTGGTTTGTTAAAGGCACAGATCAGGAGGGCCGGAGCACTTCTTTATGAGCTACCCTGGACAAGTTTAGGTTTTCTGAATCCTCTCATCAGGGAGACATATCAATCCTATGTATTGATATTACATTAATTCCTAGTACCCCGTTCTGTGCTGGATACGGACACCTAAATATGACGTTTCTTTCCACCATCTACATCCCCTCCTGCCATGCCGATGATGCCTCCAGCATGGGATATATACTCTACAAAGGAACCAAAGATGTGCACAGCATTCTCCTAATAACAGTGTGAGCCAGGGAGATGCCTGGCCCTGGATGCTGCATGGCACCGGCCGCAGAATTCATCTATGATGGCTCAGGAACTGTCTCCCTTGAATGAATGGGACTTGCCTAGTCCTTCTCAGGTCTTTGTTGACCAGTGTGTCCAGAAGAGCTACCATTGTGGTGACCAGTCTCCAAGGACTGCCTCTCAGCAGGCACCAGGCTTATCTGCAAACTTGTCTGAGTCAGAAAGCTCTGTTAAAGACAATGTGATACTGCTGTGTATTTTGCTTTTGAGGTTTTATTTGTATTTGGTGTGTGTGTGAGAGAGAGAGAATGTGTGCATGAATGTGTGTGTATGTGAGTGTACGTGAGTGTTGTGGTGTATGAGTGTGTGTGTGTGTGTGTGTGTGTGTGTGTGTGTGTGTGTGTGTGTGTGTAGCTGAAGACGACCTTGAAGTCCTGTTCCTCCTGGTGCCACCTCCCAAATGCCTGGCTGCAGATGTGGTTTATAGGGGCTGAAGTTTGGGACTGAAGCCCATCTGGATGCAGATTTGCTTCTTTCTGCCTGAGTGCCAGAAGTATGGAACAGTATCCTCTGGTCTCTTTCCTCTGACAGCATCAACCTTCCTGCGACTGTTTCCGGAACATCTCATGTGGAAAACAGAGTCCTCACACTATTGGCTGTGGGCAAGTTTATACAGTTAGTTGACAGAAGAGCCTAGATAGGAATTGTGGAAGTCTGCCTCCGGATTCCTAATGTTTTCTTTTCTTGAAGATTTATTTATCTTTTTTTTTTTTTTTTTTAAATGTATGAGTGTTTGCCTGTGTGTATGTATGTGCAGCCCATGCTTGCTTGGCATCCAAGGAGGCCAGAAGAAAACCTCTGATGCCCTGGCTCTGAGGCAGAAGGCAACCTGGTCTCACAGATTTTTCAAAGGCACCATGAATCCTCCCTTGGCAGTACATGTGGGCTCACACTGTGTCTCCAGTCATGGGAGAGCTAGGCTGCCCCTAGGGGTCAGGGAAATGCTAGTGGTGCTGGCTTGGAGACACACTCACCTCCTCCACCTCCTCTACTTCTCCATCCACCACATGGCCAATAGCCTCTATTTCTCCAGGGGCCATTGAGGTAATGCAATTTTAGGGTCTAGTACAAGAGCTGGTGCATGTTTTTATTTAAAACAATAGTAATCAGAGTTCTCAATTACTGTACAGTGTTGTTCTTGTTTTGTGGTTTTGGGGGACTTTTGTTTTTGAGACATGGTCTCACTATGTTGTGCAGATTGGCCTTGAAGTCCTAAGGCCAGTCCTTGAAGTCCCTGAGTAAGTAGCTGGGGTGATTGGCCCATACCATCGTTTCCAGCACTGTGGTAAATCTGATACATCTTGTGTTATTCTCACAGAATCTCCTTACCATTCGTCTCATTTTACAGTTGAAGAAAGAGAAACTAAAAGATCTGTGAGGTTGCAAGTTCAAGGGGAGGCGGCTACCAGTTTATCCATCAGGATCTGAACCTGTAGGGAAGTCTCAGAGCCTCATGAGACTGGCTCCATTCTCCAGAACCTTGCTGAGTCCTTCCCGGGAGATCACACACCACCTCCACCCAAGTTCATGTCTAGGTGGTCATGACTGATGACAGGGACAGTGTGGACGATGACTAAGGCCATTCGGTAGCTCTAGATGAATCCAGTACCATGTTCACAAAGGTGACCCAGCAATATCTCACTTCGTCCTTCAGGTAGATACATAACACAGAGCTTCCCTGGGTACTGGAAATGAAGACAAGCAACAAGGTGAGTCCTCCCAGGTTACACCACCAGGCCATCAGAACTAGGCCCAACTCAGTCCTAGGCTGAGTTCCAGAAAAATGGTGGCTAGATAATAAGTTATCTTGCCTCTGGGAGGCCAGGCAGCCCTGTGTCTACACAGGAAAACCGAGGTAGATAAATGCAGGAATTCACAGCCCTATAAAAAATGAATTAAGATAAAACACATACCCTTACTACTTAATGAGTGAGCTTTACGAACAGCAATGCATGACAATGACTCAGAGGAACACAATTATCTTATCATGAGTTAGAGGCAATCAATTTTCATTTCTAAGCAAATACCATATTTCCTCCATCCTAACACACCTAGGAGTTTTTTGGGGGTGGGGGTTATTTTTGGTTTTTCCACATTTCTGAAGTCTGGGTACAACGTACCACAGATATGTATTTTGACTGGGCATCTTCCTTCTCCCTAAAGCCAAAGTGTTGAACTGAGAATCTGACCTTCAACCAATGCTGTCTTAGACTTGATGGCTCCCTTCCTCTCTTACCTCTGCCCTAGACAACGCAGCTCTCCCCGCTCCCACCTTCCTCTCTTTAGTTCAAGTCCCAAGAAGAAAGCTGTGTCTCCCTCTAAAGCTTGGGAGATGCCTGACTTGTTTTCTCCTTGTCCTGGGATCGTGCAGGGGCAGACACAAGGAAGAATGATGTAGGAAAACTGGAAAAAGAATGCCTCTTCCCCCGTCCAAGACCACCCAAAACCCTGATCCCTAATGTGAAGAATGACATGGTTAACTGAGCCTGGATCTGAGGAGCTGGAGAATGCAGCAGCTTCATTGCAGCCCAGCTCTGGGTTCCAGGCGTGAGGGCAGCTCACTTCCAGGCCTCTTGTCCATGCTCCTAGATGTCTGCCTAGAGGCTTGTCAAATGAGAAGAGACAGAAGATGCTGCCTTCTTGGAGGTAATAAGGCTGTATGTACTAGACAGGTCCCATTGCCTCTCTCCTGAGCCCAAAGCTCCTCTGCTTCATGCCACGCCACCCACAATTCTCAGGACAAACACGAACCTCCCTGTGGGCTTCTATCTAGATGTGGCACTTATGGCTGCCGTGTACTGGAGACTCCTCCCTCTCTCCCACAGTTGTGAAAATAGGTATATAATGTGAAAGGAGGCACAGGGGCTGGCCTCTGAACTTAAGAGGCAGAGGCAGGGGAAACTTTGCTGGTTCAAAAGCAGGCTGGGCTACAGAGTGAAAACCTATTGGAAAATAAATAAAAATTAAAAGCAGGACTAAGGACGCAGCTCAGTTGGTAGCATGCTTGTTTAGTATGCATGAGGTCCTGGTTCCTCCATGGTACCCTATAAACTAGGTGTGGTGGTGCCTACCTGTAATCCCAGCTCTTAAGAAGTGGAGGTGCGAAGATCAGAAAGTCAAGTCATCCTTATCTATGCAATGAGTCTGAGATCAGCCTCATTGGATACAGAATACCTCATATGGGATACATAATAACTTGCTTTTTAAAAAAATGTAAGAAAGAAAGTGGTTGCTGGGCTGTGGTGGTGCACACCTTTAATCCCAGCACTCGGGAGGCAGAGGCAGGAGGATCTCCATGAGGCCAGCCTGGTCTACAGAGCGAGTTCCAGGAAAGGCGCAAAGCTACACAGAGAAACCCTGTCTCAAAAAGCCAAATAAAAAGCGGGGGAGTCAAAGAATTCCCCAGTTCAGGGCCAATCAGTCCAGAATGTGAAGTACTAGGTTCAGGCCTTGCCCCTTACCCTTCCTCTGTTTGAAATGAATGTAACCCCTGTCCATCTCTGACAGTTTCCCAGCTCCCTTCCAGCCTCACCTGCAGATATTATAGCAGAGCTACCTTAAAGCTCTTCTATGCTTCAGAGGGCTCCTTAGCAAGAGCCCTCGGCCAGTTACCATTTTTGTTCATGTTTCTTGACAAGATGTTGCTCTGTCCCCACCCTCAGGGACAGAACTAGAGAATGGGACCAGGTCCCCAGGCTAAGATGTGTGTGAAGGAGGGGGTATCAGGGGAAGGTGGAAGGTGAGTTGCCTACAAAGTCTTCAAGATGAGTTTCGTGGAGGCAGATAGCTAGCAAGCAAGGGAATCCGTTGGGAAGAGCTGACCCCAAGGAACACAGCCAACCAACAGGGCATCTCTGCGGGCAGAGATGGATTCACCATCCCAGTTCTATCACCCACAAGCTATCCTACCCTGGGTCATGACTTACTTGCCTGTAAAATGGGAACACTAAACAATGCTTAACATTCAGGGTCCAAGAATGCTTGGGACAGTGCCCAGCACCTACCTAATTCTATGGTCTTGTTCACTACTGCCCAGAGCTTTAAGTACGTTATTATCTCATAGAGTCTTCACAAGCCTGGGAAGAAATAATTAGTCCATAGATGAAAAACCTGAGGCCCAAGTCCCACTGCTGGGCTCCAGCAGGCCTGAGGTTTACAGGCTCCCTGTTCTTGATGACATCACACTGTGCCCTATCAGGTTTCCTGCCAGAGAGTTAGGATAGAAAAGGATAGTGTGGAGAGGAAGAGGAGATAAAGGATGTAGTAGAGAAAATAATGCCAGTGGAACTCCTGCTTTGAATTGTTCCAGTGGAAGGCAGGAGAGAGGGCAGTGGAATAGGCTGGGAGGGTGCATTTGCGTCTTGAACTTTACAAGGCCTCCTCCTAAGAGGGACAGCAGCTGTAGGCTGAGGACCAGCAGAGACCTTCAAGTCTTTCCCTGTAATGCTACCCTATAGTCTCTGAGCCTCTGCTGTGAACTGCAGCTCACAGGTCAGGCCAGCACTGTCACGAGGGGACAGAGAAGAGCAGAGAGGCAGACCCAGCCATGATTCAGCATAGAGCCACCTCCAGGGTTAACTACCTAGGACACCCTGTCATTCCCAGGCTTCTTGGGTTCCAGATAGCTCATCATGACAGAGCAAATGGGAAACTGGCCTAGAGGGGAGAGAGCCACCATCCATCCTGATAGCAGAGCACGGCTAGCCTGTGGGCCAGCCACCTTCCTCATCACAGGGGTCAGCAATACAGCCCAGGCAGAAGCCTGACTCCACAATGGACAGAGGAGTCCTCTCCTGGAACTTAATGCCCACTCCCAGACTCAACAAATATTAAGCAGGAAAGGGGCTACCTGAGACCTGCCTCAAGGGCCTGCTTGGTTGGCTGCAGAAGACGACAAGGTCATTTGAAACTGGAAAACATTATTAGCAAGATCAGAATGTGAGTCTCCCAACACCTAATCCCTGGTCTCTAGGGCACATGTATATAAGACCCAGAGTTCTGCTTTGGGTCAGCCCTAGCTAGCAATTTTCACTGTTCTGGAAGCTTCCTTTTGCCTTTTGATTAATAGTTCTGAGATAAAGGATGACACAGTGTGTGTGTGTGTGTGTGTGTGTGTGTGTGTGTGTGTGTGTGTTCATTCCACAGAAAACATGCATCCAGTGTCTTGAGCCTTGAGCCATACTGCCCTTCAGGACTGGGAGATAAAGCTATTTGCCAAACAGATAAAATACCTTTGTGGGGGATGTGCCCTTCCACTAGGAGGCCCTGTTGTCTTATGGGGGCATAGCAAGAGCATCCCAGGTAAGTCTGTATGTAGACTCAGGTATACAGTGAGGAGTTACAGCCCTTTCCTGGTCCTCAAGGGGTTCGGAACAAACCTTGTGGAAGTAATTCCTGTGTGTGCTCTGTCTCCCACTCTGTGGGCCTACAGCACATGCAGACCCACCTGATGAGCTTCTCCTAAGTTTGAGTGCCTTTCCGCCCATCACTGACTTCCTGATCCTCACACAGAGGGACTCCACCTATCTTACCACTTGATGGCCACGCTGTGGGGACTCTTGAATCATGGAGGAGCTGCTGAATGAAACCATCGATTGTGACTCTGGTAGTTCCTCTGGAGCACCTAGGTGATAACCATCTAGACGACTCCTGACTGTCCTCTACATCAGATGAGACGTGGGAGATGAAAGGACCTTGGAACCAACATGCCAGCAATGATATCGGTCTTATTATCCCCCATAAAAATGGCACCAGTTAAGTGCCTCTCTGGGAAAAGACTCGGCTGGGGAGGTCCTAGTTTTAGCTGGAGTGTGCCTGTGTGTAAGTGGGAGTGCATTTAGGCCAGGAAAGCCATCTGGACCCCGAAAGAACACCGTAGCTTCAAGCAGCTTTCACCAGCACCTGCCTGGCTGGCCTGGCTCCCAGAGACACGCCGCTGCCCAGACCACCAGGCCCTGCCTGATTCAGCGCTGAGCAGAGAGAAAAGAGAGGGCACCCTTAGTACCCCTGCCCTCCAGTTGCCCAGTTGTCCAGCTGTTTCTTAGCTGCAGCCAGTGGATCTCCAGGCAGGACGGAAGCACTGTCCGGCCGTAAATGACCACTGGCTCCAGGCTGGCCGCCCGCCCTGGCCGCCCGCACGGAAGGGCCGGACTTTACCCAGCAAATCGGGAAGGAACTGGAGCCTCTGAACTTGGGACTTGGGCTCCATCGATAAGGCCAGTGGACAAACAGAGGGCAGGGGCCAGAGCTCCCCTTTATACACACAGAAGCTTGGCTCCGGGCTGATACATCGAGATCTTTGCCCTTTAGTTCAAACAGGAAATCTTAAAATGGAAAATGAGCTGCGTAAGGAAGGGGCGCGGCCACCAGCCTACAGGGAAAGACAGCAGGTTGTTGGCAAAGAGCGTGCTGGGGCTTCATGCAGTGAAGGGACCGGTGCTGCGTGGTATGTTTAAAAGAATTCAACCAGCTGTAAATGCCAGAAAGCAAGCGGGCAGGTGAGGATGCCCTGTGGGTAGCTTAGGGCAGAGGAGAGTCAGGAAGCCAGCTTGAGCTACTTCTTCCTGGAGGGACCTGTGGAGAAGGATATCACCCAATGGAACCTCAGTTTCTCCATCCGTAAATGGGGCTGGCAGTAATATCTCCCTCCATGTTCACACAGAGATATCCAAATTGAAGACGTGCCATGGAGGCACAGAGAGGCCGGATGGCCAGCCCTGCATCCTAATGAGGCCCCTCCCCCAAGAGATATTTCACAATCGAGAGGGGAAATCCAAAATAAGATCTCTGGCTCCCCTGCCACCCCCATACACCCCCATGCTTCGAAGTTCAAAGAGGAGAAAATTGGGGGAAGGTAAATAATTAGAGAAGCTGAGCGGTCTCCATGCTGGGGTATCCAAGTAATTATTCACCTGTAATTTACTCCTCTCGCATTAATTCCATCTCGAGATCCCTCAGACAAGAGAGGTTCATTTATTTACATCTCTAACCCGGCCGCTTTGGTAAACATCCCAACAAGCTTGCATGGCCCATTAAAGGAAGAAAAAAAAGTAGAAGAAGGGAGACAGGCAGGAGAGAGCGAAATTAACCTGTGGTCATTACTGGCATTTAGAAGATTACCTCCAAGGGTAATTAATGGGGAATCAAAGCCAAGGCAGACCTCATACTCAGCCAAAGGGGAGGCCAAGGCAGTCAGGAGGGGCCTGCAGGAAGCCTTGGCTGCAGATGTCCCAGCTCCCCACCTGCAGGATGGAACCTTCCAGCAATCTTCCTTTTTGCCCTAAAGCAGTGGTGTGGGCTGCACTAACTATAGAAAGAGCTCTTCTTATGTAGTGAGGTCATTCTTGAGTCTTCCCATCTCCCTCCAACACCCAGACCTTTCCAGCACATGCCCAAGCCAACCTGGCTGTTTCTGGGCCTGGCACATGGACACTCATTAAGTCGTTACTGAATGAATGAATGAATCCACACAGCTGTTCATTCTAGTGCCATAAAGCCTCTCAAATTTGCCAAAGCCCATAGTCAGCCCCACCCCCACCCCACCCCACCCCAGCCATGAAACTGACAAATCAAACAAGGTAATCATCTTCCAGCTCCAACTCAAGAGGAGAAAGTTGTAATTTAGACAGCTTCCCCTGGAGTCAAACAACCTGGGTTTGAGGTCCAGGTCAACTCCGGATCACCTGCATGGCCTTGGAGAAATTGATTGACATCTCTGAACCTGCGCTTCCTCATTTAATGAGCACGCACTGTTAGCTTCAGCAACACTATTCCTGTTACCCTGGGACTCTTGGTGTCCTCAAATGAGAGACAAAGCGATGTCTTGGCATGCCTTGCCTCTCAGACTCAGTCCTCACCACTCCCAGCCCTCTTCACTCTAGCCACAAAGTCCTTCTGGTTTCTCAAATGCTTTTTTCTACCTCAGCTCCTAACACAGGCTGCACCCCAGATCCTGGCAGTCCAGTGGGAAGCAGCAGAGAAGTGACGTCACAGGCCAGTCTGCAGAGCACATGTGAGGCGGGAGGCTGGCCTCCTCAGCTAGCCTTTCTGAGCACACACGTTTCCTAGCAGCTTTCTCATCACTTGGAGACTCTCAACAGCACTGTGAGGTAGAGATGTAATTGAGTCTGCCCTGTTTTAAGATGAAGGAGTGGTGGTCCCCAGAGGGGACTGTGACTTGTCCATCCATGGTCGCCACTTAGCAACAGTGGGGACGTGATCTGAATGCCCCCCACCCCCCCCCACCTCCACCCCCCCACCCCCGGCTGGGATGCAGCTTAGTTTGTAGAGGACTTGCCTAGCAGGCACTGAGACCCTGAGCTCAGTCCCAGCACTACATATAAACAAGCATGGTAGCACATGCCTATAATCACAGAACCTGGGAGATAGAGGAAGGGGAATGCAAGACTCAAGATCAATCTGGGCCATATAGAAAATCAAGGTCAGCTAAACTGGACCTAGCAGCACAAGCCCATAATTGCAGCTAATCTGGAGACTGAGTCAGGAGGACTATGCCAAGTTCAAGGCCAGCCTGAATTTCAGGATGAGTTCAAGACTATATTAGGCACCCTAGTGAGACCCTGTCTAAGTATAAAAACAGAAGAACACAGAGATAACTCAATGGTAGAGCACTTGCCTGGCATGCATGAAGTCCAGTATTTAATCTCCAACACCAAAAATTGCGGGGGGGGGGGGGGGGGAAGGAAGGGAGGGAAGGAGGGAAGAGAAGAGTAGTAGAGAGGAAAAAAGGAGGAGAGAGAAGAGATAAAAAGAACAAAAGCAGTGAAGGTGAATGTAGAGATCAAGTGAGGCCTGGGGCCAGCTCCAGGGAAGCTGTCATGATGGGATGACATAAAACCTCCCAGGAAATGAGCTAGAGATGGGAACCTGGAGGGGACTCGGATCCGGAGCCGAGGAAGGAGATGTGGAAGGGCAGGGACTGAAAACACCCAATGACCACCAGCAACAACAAAGCTGTCGGCACGACGGTCATCCCCCAAACAGCAATGTGTGTTTACTCAACATTTTCCTCCAAGTACGTTCTTTGAGATGCATTTTTACATTTCACTAAAAGAAAAAATGATCTCGCGATGCTGGCAGGCATGTCAGCAAACATGAACTTCACAAGGGCAAGGCCAGATCTAGAGCCCAGCCCAGGGCCTGGCCTGGTGCCCTCAATAGATAGTGTGAGTGCCAAAAGACAGAAACAACAGGCTAACACGGATGTTACGGGGAATCCCCGAGATGTCCTTCAACTCATATTTATGAATAAACTCACAGTATTATTATTGTCACCTTATTATTATCTTATTTTCCAAATGACTCTCTAAGCAATTATGTAAGTTAAAAATAGAGTTTGAGGGAACCTGACCTCTCAGACCCTTATGCTTCTTAAACACTAGTTTGTATTTAGTATCTTTATTGGAAGGAATCAAAGATATATATATATATACCAAGTAACATCTGGTGTATAGCTCAGTTGATTGATTGCTAGCCTGGTACCCACAAAGCCTTGGATTGGATCCCCAGCTCAATATAATCTTGGTATGGTGGCACATGCCTGAGATACCAACACAGCGGAGATAGAAACAGAAGGATCAGAAGTTCAAAGTCATCCTCACTTACACAGAAATTTCTAGACCAACCTGAGCTAAATGAGACCTGCCCCCACCCCCAAAGAATCCATATGGTTTTCACTTCATACACGAAACCTGTCTACCAGGCTATCAAGTCTAAAACCATTTAGAAACAGAATCTCTCTAGACTGTATTCTCCAACCACAAAACAATTCATCTGGAAGTTTAAAAAAAAAAGGATAACAAGAAGAATATGGGTTTGACAATGTATGAATGCAAGTTCAAATAAGGCCAAGATCAAAGAAGAAATTAAACTGTGTCTTTGAACATACTTAGAACTGTCAGTGGCTATGCATGAGCCAGAATGTATGGACAGCCAAGCGAGCATCAGAGTGGATTTATCAGTGGCAGTGCTAAGTTGGTATGGAAGAAGTACTAATGTACTGTAAACTAGATATTTAGTGTAAGAGATGAATAAACACAAAATGAACTCACGGAAAGAAAGCAAAAATATAAACAGGAAACTCAAGGATAAAAGCAAAAATAACAAATAAGCTCAACTTTTAATAGATGAAGTTGGTTCTTCGAGTTAAAAATTATTAACAAATTTTGAGTGAAAATGAATAAAAATTACAAAAGTGTAGAAAACAGAATTATGGTCAAAGTTAATGGTTTTTGCCAGGAATTCTGGCATTTGAAGAAGCTGAGGCAGGAGAATTGCAAGTTCTAGGTCAGCCTGATCTATTTATAACAAACTGGAGAGAGAGAGAGAGAGAGAGAGAGAGAGAGAGAGAGAGAGAAAGGACTGTCAGTGTAGTTCAGAGGCATTTCCCTAGAATGTGAGGCCCAGTGTTCCATACAATAACTGAAAAAACTGGCATCAGGAGTTGATGCAAGTGGCGGGAAACAATTATAAAGAGCCTGGCGGTGAAAGAATATTAACCAATGCCCCATGAGTAGACTGAGATGCAGTTTAGTGGTAGGGTGCTCGCCCGACATGCACAAAGCCTTGGGTTCAATATCTGGAACTGAAAAGTACCTAGATTATGGGTGTCAGTAAAGTTTAAATAGATAAAGAGAATTTATACTTTTATACAATTATACAAAATCCACTAAAATAATTAGAAATTCTGCCTTTTTCTTTAACCATTAAATATATATATTTATATATTTAATATATATTTATATATATATTCTCAAAGAGAATTCGCATGGGCTTGGGGAGATAGCCCAGTGGGTAAAAGGTCTTGCTTCAGTGAGCATGAAGACCATGCTCATATCCCTAGTGCTCATATAAAAAGTTTAGTGTGGTCACAAGCATGCCTATAACACTGGTACTGTGGGGGATGGTCACATGCATGCCTGTAACACGGGTACTGTGAGGAACAGAGAAGGAAGGTTGATGAAGCTTGATGACTCGCAGCCTAGCTCCAGATTCGGTAAGAAACACTTTCCGGAAGGAATAAAGTAGATGGAGATAGAGTAGACCAACCAACATCCTTTTCTGGCCTCTAGCATGTGCACCTGCATACACAGGGTGCATACACCGCACAGCACAGTTTCATAAAGAGAACTCCCAGGTCCAACAACTCCAAAAGCTAGTTTTAACTAAACACCAAGGAATAGGTAAGTAACAGGCTCAGTCTGTCATGCAACTCAGAGAAGAATAAATTTCCCATCCATTTTCTGAAGAAAATATGCCTAAATGAGAGAGAAAGGAAGGCAGGAAGGAAGGAAGGAAGGGAGGGAGGGAGGAAGGAAGGAAGGAAGGAAGGAAGGAAGGAAGGAAGGAAGGAAGGAAGGAAGAAAGAAAGGAAGGAAGGAAGGAAGTAGTGGCCAGCCAGCATCACATGTGAGCCTAGATGCAAAGCTGTATGCATACACGAATCAGATCCAGTAAGTGCAGAAACCAATGACACACGTTGTCGATGTTTATCTAAGCAGTGTTGTCTTGGCTTAAACCATATATATGTTATATATTTTTGCTACTCATCATTGTAACATATTTTTATAGTATTTGTGTGTGTGTGTGTGTGTGTGTGTGTGTGTGTGTGTGTGTGGTGGGAGTGGGTACACAGAGGTCAGAAGGTCAGAGGTCAGAAGAGGACATCAGATACCCTGGAGCTGAAGTTACAGGGAGTTGTCGATGAGAGTTCTGACAATGGTTCTGGGACTCAAACCCGGGTCTTCTGGAAGAGCAGTACATGCTCTTAACTGCTGAGTCAGCCCTCCAGCCCCCTCACAGTATCATATTAAGGGAGATAAACCACAAGACTGTGTGAGCAGCCACACAAAAATGTCTTTTAGAATGCAACAGTAACACATGATTTGGAGGTGAGAAACTTAGAAAACTAGAAATAGAAATTTCCTTAATTTGAAAAATTACAAAAATCCAAAGCAAACATCATTCTTAATGGTAAAGTACTGGAAGAATTTCCTCACTGTCAACAAAGCACCAACCATCTTGACATTAGTCTGACACTTTGGGGGAAGCATAAACTCTTATATACATACATATATATAATTTCTTAATTCACAAATAATGACATCTATGAAAGCACTAATAGAAACTAAGAGTTACTGAGAAGAAAAGAAAAAAATAGCAAGATCTTTATCAGTAAGCAAAACTGTTACTTTTTAGAATGCAACAATCATCAGCTATATAACAAGTTCAAAGCCAACCTGGGTCACATGAGACCCTGTCTTGAGAAGAAAACCCCAAGTAAAAAAGGAAATGGTCTTGTTTGTACAATGTCTACAGCTCACCAGGACCACTGATGCTTTCTCTCTGGGATTCCTCAGAATTTCCAGGTGACCAGTGGTCCTTAACGATTTCCTGGTGCCACCGTGTTGACACTGATAAAACCTTCAAATCAGGGTTGGGGATTTAGCTCAATGATAGAGTGCTTGCCTAGCAAGTGCAAGGCCCTGGGTTTGATCCTCTCAGCTCAAATAAAAAAAAAAAAAAAAAACCTTCAAATCATGCAAAGCTGAGCAATGTTTTTATAAGCAACATCTCAATATGTGAAAAACAAGATATAACAAAGCAGAAAGAAATCCTTAACGGGCATCAGCCAGAAGGGTACACTCTGCCAAGCAGCAGAGGCATTTCCCAATTATGGACACAAGGCCATGTGCATCTTCTGAGCTTAACTATTTAACAGAAGCATAGAGGCCACTGCTCTAGTCATGGAATGGTGCAGTATGTGATTCTAGGCTGAGCAGTTCACTGGTAGAGGCCTTTCCTCGTGAGGACAAGGTCCTCAGTGTTACAAGAAAAAGAATACAGCCATTTTAAATACTAATCAAATTTGAAGGGGCTAGAGAGATGGCTCAGCAGTTAAGAGCACTGGCTGCTCTTCCAGAGGACCCAGGTTCAATTCCCAGCACCCACATGGCAGCTCACAATTGTCTGTAACTCCAGTTCCAGGGGATGGGACTCCCTCACACCGACATACATGCAGAAAAAATACTAATGCACAGAAAAATAGATTACAAAAAAATGTTTTTAAAAATTGAAATGTGGCTGAGAGAATGATATCTGTCTCAGTGGTAGTGCTTGCCTGGCATGTACGAGGCCCTATGCTCACTCGTTAATGCTGTGGAAAAAAAATAATATAAAAAAATAATGTTTTCTGTAGAAACAAGGCGACTGGAGATGTGTGGAAGTGTTAGCCATGGCTCTCTTCAAATGACAAGATGTCATCTTTTTCTTCTCCTTTTCCCTGTAGTTTCTAATTTTCTACAATGAACATGTATATCTTTTATAATCAAAAAGGGAAAAAAAGTACTTTGTTTAACAACACAAACCCCTAATTTCAAAGATAAACACCAGGCAGTTGAAAGAAGAAGGGGAAAAAAACCACTAGGTATAAAAATAACTTTTCCTGGGTTTGATCTTCAAGCAACGAGCTACAATCTCAGGAACTCTCTCTCCCCTGAGCCTTTCTGAGTCCTGCGTAACAAAATTGGGCCAAATGTGCCTGTTGGATTATATTGTTCCCTAGGCAGGTAGGAACCAGAAAGCTTTTGTGCATTTAAGGAAAAAGCACACCAGGCTTTATTTTTAGATTTACTGTAATTCAGTCTCCTAAAGGACTTAGCAGCCAAGTGAACTAGGTGGTTTGTTCTTCCTTCTCCAGGGTCATAATGTTGTGTTTGTTATTGTTGTTGGTAGTGGTGTGTGTGTGTGTGTGTGTGTGTGTGTGTGTGTGTGTGTGTGTGTGTACACGTGTGCAGAGGCGTATAATCCAGCCTCACACAGGCAGGCACTTCCTTCAGTTTTAGCTCACTGTCTGCACATCCCTGATTTGGTCCTAGTCCTTTTGTTGGCCTCACCTCTTTCGCAGATTAGCATCTCAAACACTGATGCTAACAGCAGCAGTGATGGTCAGCTGAGATCCTAGCCCCAGGATGCAGATACAGAAACTGAGAAGCCACAAGGTGACCCATCTCTGCTTTGTCAGAGACAAGACCAACACATGGCCTGAATGCCACGGGTGGCCAGTGCTTTCACTGTCCCTGGCCATGTCACACCAGGCCTTCAGCCCCTCTGTGATGTTCACCCAACAGAATGCCAACATCCAGGTCCAGTGCTCCACTCAGTCTTCTGTACAGGGTGGCACCTTCCTGTAACCCAGCCCATGGAAAGTGGAGGCAAGAAGAGAAGGAGTTCGAGGCCAGCCTCAGCTACAGAGTGAGTTCTAGGCTGGCTTCAGCTACAGAGACCTTGTCGCAAGCAAGCAAACAGCTTCATTTGGGGTTATATATTGAAATGGTAATGTTTTGATTCGTTGGCTTAAACAAACATAATAAATATAGCATTAAGGATATATGTTAATTTTACCTGTTTAAGTTTTCTGTTGTGACCCCCAAACAATTTAGAAATTTAAGTATTTAGACTTTTAGGTATCTAAGACAGCCAATCAGACTTACCTTATAATTCTCCTGGGGAATGGACTCTAGTAGTCAGAGTTCCACCACATTAGGCCCAGGCTGAAGGAGGACCCACCTCAAAACTCACCTCCATTGCTCACCCTCTTCCTTGTATATAATAAGCATTCAAGAAATATGTGTACAAATATCAAAAATTCACCAATCCCTTGGATCCTACAAAGCATGAGTTCTTCAATCCTCAGCAAATATATATCAACCTCTCAGAGAGATTGGTGGTGTTTCAACTTAAAAGGCAAAGAAGGAAGGACACACAGACTGTCCGGTTCCGACGTTAGAACCCTGGTAGCCAAACAGTTTCACCCAACTCCGTGTTGGGCTGGACCCCAGTGACTGCCACAGCTCAGCCATGGACTGACTCCACTGGGAACTGAGTTTGGAGGAAGCGCAGCCACAGACCGAGCGAGCGCAGGAGTAGTGTGAAGTATTACCCCGTGTCCTCCACTCCCCCACCACGGTTGTCTGGCCTAGATTTTTCTGGACAGCTACAGAGTGTGCAGACACTGTGTTCCCTGGATTTACAACTCCTTTTATAATGTTTTGGGTGAGGCCTGAAGCTTTACATGCACTGATGTTTCCCTTGCTGGTCTTCAAGCTAAATGGGATTTCTTGCAGGGACCTGGAGGGCACAGGGCAGAAGCAGGCTCCAGAAAAGCACCAGAAAGCTCTAGTTCCCATCCGCTAAACTTCCAGACTTGTCATCTTGCCCAGGTCAAAGGAATTGGAGGGAAAGCTATCTTCTTAGAGTTGAAGGTTTATCTTAAAACAGACTTCACATGTCCCACCAGATGGCCAGTTGAGCAGTTCTCATCCACTCCGTTAACCTATCTCAGTTACTATTCCTGTTGTTGTGATAAAATACAATGAGGAAAGTGACGTAAGGGAGTTTATTTGATCTCATGGTTGGACAGCACAGGCTAGTATGGCCAAGAAGCCAAGACAGCAGGAGCTTGAGACAGCCGCTCACGCTACGTCCACAACCAGGAGGCAGCGAGGGATGGAGGCCATATACAGCTCACTTTCTCCTTTTGTGCAGTCCAGAAGCCCAGCCTAGGGAATGGTATCACCCAGTTAGGGTGGGTCTTCCTCCCTCAGTTAACCTAGTTAGGAAAATCTCTCACAGGCACACCCACAGGCTTGTTGTTTCTTTGGTGTTCTAGATCCTTTCAAGTTGATACTATTAATCTATCACACTATCATTCCCCGGAATCCAAATGTTCTGTACTAAAAAGTTCTCCTCATCATCAAAGTTCATTTTTAACTCCCAAGTCAACACTCTCGATGCTTCTTTTTTTCTTCTTATTTTGTTTGTTCCTATTTTAGCTATTTATTTTGTGGGAGGGAGCACGTATGTGTTGTGGCATGTATGTGGAGGTCACGGGGCAACTCTCAAAAGTTAGTCCTCTTCCACCACTCGGGTCTCTAGGATTGAACTCAGGTCAACAGGCTTAGCCGCAAACGCCTTTACCCACTTAGCCATCTCATAAACCCTGTCTTTGTTTTCCCCAGACAGGGTCTCACGCTAGCCCAGGCTGACCCAGAACTCACGACCCAGCTTAGGCTGCCCTCAACTCAAGGCAATCCTGCCTCAGCCTCTCAGTGCAAGCATTACAGGTGTAAGCCGCCACCCCCGGCTGCTCACGGTGCTGTCCTGGTCATTCACAGATCTGGGAGACTTGGAATCGTCCAGGCATGTTCCCAGCTGAGGCACTTCTCTGCGCTCCTGCCCGCTCAGCACTGGGAGAGTAAGGCAGGAGGATGGCCACAAGTTCAAGGCCAGACAGGGATACATGACAAGACGGTCTCAACAAAAAGCAAAAGCAAGCGAAATAAAAACAGCAACCCTCAGAGCCCAGTCAGGTATGGATTAACTGGGGGAGGGGTACTCAGAGGAACCTGACTGCGTTTCCTCAGGAGCTATGGGTGGGTTTTCCCTAACTCCTGTCAATGTTGCCGGACAGTCACTCCAGAGGACTGAAAGTGATTTGGGGTGAGTTGTAAATTACGTACTCTTCTGAAACATCCCTACTTCTTTTTTTTTTTTTTCTTTTCCTGCCTTGTAAACCCTTAGCTGGGAACACTCCTAGGTGACTTGAAATTTTTGTGTGTCAGTCAATGACCATAAAGGTATCCTAAGTACCTGAGTGTGTGGTGACTCACATCTGGAATCTTAGCACTTAAGAGGCAGGAGCAGGAGGATTGCCCCAAGATTGAGGGAAGCTTAGGCTACATATCTCATGTAGCTAAGGATGACCTTGAATTTCTGATCCTCTTGGACTACCTTGAAAGAGCTAGGATTGCAGGCACGTCCCACCACATCTGGTTTATCCGATGCTGGGGATTGAACCCAGGGCTTTATACATACTAGGCAGCACTCTGCCGAAAGAGCTAACCCCCAGCTTTGTGCCCCACTTTCCTTGAACCTCTCCAGCGGCTTGCACTTCTTCATTGTGCAAAGACAGCTAGTGCCCAGTAACACTCAGCAGGAAACCCAGAGAAGGGAAGTCCATCGTGGTCAACTGCCTTTGATGGGAAAACACCTTGACTGTTTTATAGTGTTCGGGGAGGGGGGTGCGGGCAAAACTGGCCGAGGCTAGCACTAAAGGAGAGGAGCTAAATTCTAACTGCCGAGAAACTGTTGATGGCATGTCATTTGAAACAGAGGGGCAGGGAGGAGGATGGAGGGAGAGAAAGGAGGGAGGTGGAAGGAAGGAAGGAAGGAAGGAAGGAAGGAAGGAAGGAAGGAAGGAAGGAAGGAAGGAAGGAAGGAAAAAAGGAAGAAAGGAAGGAAGGAAAAAAGGAAGGAAGAAAGAAAGAAAGAGCCTCTCCCTTATCCTCTCTACTGGCACATGGAACCTAGAACAGAAAATCCCCAAATAAAAAATAAATACAGTGCACATTTGTCTCAGCAATTGGCATGAAAGAACACTTGCCCAAGGAGACCTCTGGCCTTCTATTCTGAATCACCATCTGGCACCTCTCATGCCCATTGAAAGGTCAGGGACTGTGGGGTCAAATTGGTGTGGATTCAGAGCATACCTGCCTCTCTCTCTCTCTGGCTGTGCAGACTTGAGCCTCGGTTTCTCTATTTCCAAGTTGAGGGCTGCTGGTAGTTTTTGAAGATCAAGGAAGGGCTAAGAGGAATCCAGTACCCACTGCAATCCTTGATCCATCTGAATTATTCCAGAAGGTTCTACCATGCTGCTGCCCTTCTCTCCATGGCACATTTATTTGTGAGCACTGTCTCTCCACTAACCCTTCACCCTGGAGAAAAACGGCCCTTTGGCTGATCTTCCAGCAAGTCTGGTTGTACACCTACTGCTACTTTGCGGCACAGCCCCGCTCTGATGATGACGTCTTCGGACCTTATATAGCAGTATCTTATGTAGCCCCAAGGCTCCAAACAGTGATAGGAGAGTTTGGGCAGCCGGGCTGAGGCCGGACGCTATTGACGATGAGGTGAGAGCAGGAGGCTTCCTGGAGGAAGTGCTTCTCCTTCTTAATATGTTTCAGATTAGTGCTGATCTGGTAAAACAGGGGGCAGATGTGGGGGTAAAGCTTGAGCCTTGGGGGGTGGGGTGCACATGCCTATAAACTCAGTACCTGAGAGACAAGCATAAGAGTCCCTGTAAATTCAAAGTCAGGGGATGGGGAGATGGTTCGATGTGAAGAGTCCTGTGCAAGTATAAAGATCTCAGCTGGATCCCCAGAACCAGCATGTCAGTGTATACCTGTAACCCATTGCTGGGGGTAGGGGATGGACACAGGCAGATCCAGGGATCACTGTAGCTCAGAACAAGGTTCTGTCTCAACAAAACATGGTGGAGAGGAATAAAATAAGATAGTGAAAGTTGACCTATGGCTTTCACATGCACGTGCTTGGGGGAGGGCACCTTCATACACCCATGCTTGCTTAATCACAAGTACACATGGGCAGGGAGATGTGGGGGGGGGGAGAAGAAAGAGAAGAAAAGAGAAAAAACAAGTTCAAAGACAGCCTGGGATAACTCTATAGTGTTTCAGATCAGCCTAAATTAAGAGTAAGACTGTCTCAAAAGAGGAAAATAAAGAAAGAAAGTTGTCTGTTTAGATGGAACACAGATTAAAACTCTGGGGGGTTTAATTGTGTGCTGGCGCATAACTTTAATCTCAGTACTCCAGAGGCAGAGGCAGGAGAATAACCACCAAATTTAAGGCCAGACTGAGCTGCGTCATGAGGTCCAGGCAAGTCCTGGCTACATGAGACCCTGTCTCTGAATCAGAAAAGACTTGAGTCAACTTCTTCCAGTGGCTTCTCATCTCCCATGCAGAAGCCAAGCTCACTTCCTCCCTTCTCTTTTACTAAATGAAGACGGAAACTGTTTGAAATTTATTTTTTTAAAGATAATGAACTTTTTTTTTTTGATAATGAACTTTCAATCAGCAAAATTTAAAACTTTACTCAAAAATAAAATTACAGGGTCAAGGAAGATGACTCGGTGAGGAAAGTATTGTGCAAGCTATCCTGGAGGTATAACTTTGATCGGCAGAGTAAGCCTAGAGATGCACAGCACACACACACACATAAACACACACACACACACACACACACACACACATAAACACACACACACAATAAACACATAAACACACACACATACACACACACACATAAACACACACACACACACACATAAACACACACACACACATACACAACACACACACACACACATAAACACACACACACACACATAAACACACACAACACACAACACACACACATAAACACACACACACACACACACACAACACACACACATAAACACACACACAACACACATACACACACACACATAAACACACACAAAAAAAAAAAAACACAACAACAAAAAACACACAACACAAAAACACACACACACATAAACACATAAACACACACACACACAAACACACACACACACATACACACACACACATAAACACACACACACACACATAAACACACACACACACATAAACACACACACACATACACATAAACAACACACACACACACATAAACACACACACACACACACACACACACACACACACACATAAACACACACACACACACACACACACATACACACACACGCATGCATGTGCTCAGGCGAGCGCAAACATGTACATGCACAAATAAATGAAATGGCCTGTCTTGCCTTGGCCTAAAGATGAATTCTACTCTGTTGTGCTGAATACTTTTCCAGATTATGCAAGTATTATGTGAGCATTCTGTTTGTTCCTTCAGTTTTCTTGAAGCGGCCTTGCTGAGTAACCCTGACTGGCCTGGAACTTGCCATATAATCCAGGCTGCTTTGAACTTGTGGCAATCCTCCTGCCTCAGCTTCCTGAGTGCTAGGATCCCTCTTTTACAGTCTGCTTATCACTTAACGGATGTATTAGCATGTTGTCTACATCCACAAATATGAGGCTGTCCCGTGCTTGACAGCCCTGTGGCAGCCCATTAGACAGAACGTCTCGAATTTATTAAACCTCTTCCTTGGGGAAACTGTGATATGTCTCTGGACTTTAAAGTTTTGCTTATTTTGTTGTTTTGTTGCGACAGGGTCTTATGTAGCCCAGGATGGCCTCAAACTCACTATGCAGCCAAGGATGATGTTAAACTCTTATCAGAGCTGGTGTCACTAGCTTGAACCACCAGGCCTGGTTTAGTTGATGCAGGAGATGGAACCCGGGACTTTGTGTATGGTGGGCAAGCACTCGGGCCACGGAGCCACATCCTCGGCTTGTCTCTGCATTTTAAAGATAGATCCCAGAGAACATGGTGGTATGTAAAGTTCTAATTACTATGAAGTAATTAATTGGTTACATAGAGCACTTGGGAAATATGGAGAATTTTTTATTTTAACTTCCCTTTGGAGACAGTTTTTGAATATGAACTGGCTACACTCACAAGGCCCTCCCTGGCTAACAGCTGATGTGACTCCACATACGGGAAGCTCCAAGCCTGACAGGAATGTCTGCTGCTGAGCCTGGCCAGGCCCGATTTCCTGAAGCTGACCTTGTCCTCCCCTTCTTCTGTGTAAAAAACAATCCAGATAGGATAACAGTAAAATCGCATTTTAGAAAACTTATGCTGCCCCAAACTCTCACAAATACCATGACATGACCGTCTTTCCCTAAATCAATTCTAGAAATACATTTTGGATGAACATTAAAAAGAGCAGCAAATAGGGGTTAGTTTTATATATTATAGATTGTTTTAAATGCTTGCAATTTTGTCCAGCAAATGTTAATTTCTTAATCAGAACAAAATATAGACCTCACCAGGTACAGTGGAACAGTGAGGCTGAGGTTTAAAGATGCCTGGTTCCAAGCCAGTCTGAGCTACATAACAACTACCAGTCCAGCCTGGGCTACATGTCAACTACCAGGCCAACCTGGGTTTCATTAGATCCTATCTCAAAATTAATTCTTTAAAGGCGTTTTGAGGATTTTTTTTTAAGACATAAAATATTGAAAGAAAATTACAATCATTCATTCTTTACACCTCCTGTTGAAATTTTGCTATGCTTCCCTATGTTTTTCTATGCACAGTTAGATGCCTAGTATTTTTAAATTGGTTCATGCATGTGCGCATGCATGAGGGGGCTGGGTTGTGGGTGCCACCTTAGGTATATGGAGATCAAAGAACAACTTACAGGCAATGACTCATTCGTTGTACTGTGTGGGTTCTGGGAACCGAACTCAAATCAGCGGGCTTGGCCACAAGCAACCTGCTGAGCCACATAGCCAGCCCAGTAGCCTAGTTTTAAATAGCTGGGATTATAGTACAAAAACAGTCCTCTATCAGCTTATTTCAATCATAACCATTTTCCATTCATAAACTTCAAATACGTATTTTTAATAGTTATATAATATTCCGTTTCTCGGTGTAACTGTTTACACATGTTTCTCTGTGTTCACACAGTTCTGGGTGTTCTGAGTGTTTGTACTAAACACAGATTTTTTGATCTCAGAGCAGGAATCCAGCTCTTCCCTTTGAATTATTTCTTTATTAGAGATTCCCAGAAGTGGAATGACTTAGCTGAAAGGCAGTGAACATTTTTCAGGCCTGGAATACATATTGCCAAATTCCTTTCCCCCGAAGGGCTGTGCCATTTCACACTCCCACTGACTCGGCTGCTCATTCCATTTTTAATGGCATCACTGGCTGAACTAGCCAATAGCAAGGTCTAAACAAACTATAACACATCCAGTCAGTGAATTATACAGCCCACGAACTTGATCGCTGGCCTGGGGACCAGCATAGAAAAACTTAGGATGCATGAAGCAGAAAAAGCAGACAATATGAGAGAATATAACTGCTGCGTGGAAAACACGTAAATAGATAGGACTAGATAGGGATGGAGTCTCAGCCGGCGGCGGCGGCGGCGGGGGGGGGGGGTGGCAGGGGGGGGGGGGACGACGATGACACACGACAGACGGGACAGACACTGACTTGAAAAAGTAAGTGTGGTGCACCAGGGATATAGCTCAATTGCTTGAGTGCTTGCCTACAATGCACAAAGCCCTGGGTTCAGTTCCAGCACCATGTGGTAAGTGCCTGAAGTCCCAGCCCTCAGAAGAAAGAGAAAAAAACATCAGAAGTACAAGGCCATCCTTGGCTACATAGCATTTTTGAGGCCAGCCTGCATTACAAGAACTTGGCTCAAAATTTTAAATTAAAAAGCAAGAAATCCTGCCAAGCCCCTCTAGTTCTAATCATGTTCACTCTGGGCTAACTTCGCCCTACATGGTTAAAGCAAAAACTAGTTATTTTTGTTTGTTTTGTTTCATGAGGCAGGATATAGACCAGGCTGGCCTCAAATTGGACAAGTATCGGAGGACGACCTTGAACTTTTGATCCTCCTGCCTCTACCTCCTGAGTTCTGGAGTTAAAGGTGTGTACTACCACACCTGGTTTATGTAGTGCTGGGATGGAACCCAGAGCCTAGTGCCTGCTGGAGGGGCGGGGGAGGGGGTTGTCTACCAGAAGAGCTCCCTTCGAAGACCCTGAATTATCTAGTACCATGATGCTATTTAAAGTTTCCAAAACTTCACATATGAAAGAAAACTATTGAGGCTAAAAACTTGCATAGTCCAGGGTTTCTCAGAAGATGCTGCTGCTGCAAGATTCCGGCATTTTCAAGGCCAGCCCGAGCATTTTCGTGGCTGCAGGATCATGGTGGTCTTTTCAGAATTCCCAGAAATAATTAAGTCAATGAATGGAATTTTCTCAAATGTAAATTCTCCCATGATCCCCCTCACCCCACCCCCCAACCTCTGGCAACTGCCACCACACTTCTGCTCACAGATGACGAGCAGTGAAGACTTCATGAGCAGTAACAGAAAACCGCTGGAGCAGCTGGCCACAGTCTAGGAGACTGTGCTCTGTGGTTTTCAGCTTTTACCACAGCATGGAAGGCAGCCGTATTTTCTGCTCTCAGGGCCATAGAGCAGCGATAGGTTCCGACCATCTCCCATGGGCATCATGATGTCAGCTGCTGAAGTGTGCCCTCTGTAGAAACGTGAGCTAAGTGGGGTCTGCTCCGACATGTCTTGGGTTTTCTTGTGGATGGGAGAAACCAGAAGGTCGGTGTACGCTGGGGCTGACAGGGTCTGCTCCCAAAGTTAGCAGAAGGTGTGGTCTTAAACAGTCAACACCTAAGCTGGGCCTTGTCTGAGGGTTATCCTGCCCCCAGCCACCCTCGACTCCAGTCAGCCCAGCTTCCACACTGGCTTGAAGAACAGCTACTTCAAACCATCATGGGCTGGGGAGAAGGCTCAGGCCTCACCTTTGCAAGTGTGGGGACCTGAGTTCGATCCTCAGAGCCCATCAAAAGCTGCTAGGCATAGGGGTCTTTGTAATCCAGGTGATGAGGAAGTAGTTGAGGTGAGTACCTGGAGTTAGCCGGCTAGCCAGTCCAGCCTAACTGGTAAGTTCTAAGCCAGGGAGAGACACTGTGTCAAAAAGAAAGAAGGTAGATAGTACCTGAGGATAAGATTCAAGGTCATCCTCCTGCCTCCACACACATGCACACAGGCACATACTTATATACATATACAAAGTTTTAAGTTTTCCATTAAAAAATAATTTCCTACTTCAAGTATAACTCAGGGACCCATAGTCTCAGCAAGTCTCCCTACCTCTCAACATGTTGGGAATGCAGAGTGTCAACCCCACCCCACCCGCATGGAATTACAAGCCACCCAAGTGGTCTACAGTAGTCCTGCTTTGAGAAGTCATAGACTGAGCCACGTGGCTGATGTCCTCTTGTGTAGCTGCCCCTGTTTGCCGAGAGCCATTCAGACACGGTCATCTGGTCCCAGCCTACCTACCTAGCTCTGATGGATGAGTCCTCTCATGCTGGCCATTCCCTGAAGAGACCAGTCCACAAAGCCCAGCTGTGTCTGTGCTCTATTCCATGTCTGAATGCCTTTCCATGAAGGGTGAACCCACACAAGCCAGATCACATCCTCCTCCAGGAAGTCCTCTATGACTCCTCTCTGCACACACTCATCATTTCTCCCTTCCACTGATCTGCAGGGTGTGTGTGCGTGTGTGTGTGTGTGTGTGTGTGTGTGTGTGTGTGTGTGTGTGTGTGTGTGAATAAATTCCCTAAGGATTGTTGATGAAATGTCCTGCACCCTTACCTTCTATAGACTTTTGTAGAATTCAGATATTTTTGATGTGTACTAGCTTGGGGAGTTCGGGGAGGTGAACCAAGGACCTCATACTCGTTTTTCACTTTTTCTTTTGACTTATTTTGATGTCAAGGGATTGTTTGTTTGTCTGGAGACACGGTCTGACCGTGTAGTCCTGGCTATGTGAACACACTATCTACAACTGTCCTCTTACTGAGTGCTAGGATTGTGTAGACACTCCCATTCCCAGACTCACTTTTTATTTTGAGACAGGGTCATGAGAAACAGCCCAGGCTGACTTTGAACTTTCTCTTCAGCCCAGATGGGACTTGAACTTGTGATCTTCTCATGTCGTGGGATTACAGACCTGAGAAGGCAAGTCTAGCACTCTCCTGGATTTAGATAAATCCATATCCCTGGATTTGCTTGGGTTGGGTCCTTTGATCATGACCAAAAGAGAAACTGGTTCATAAAAGATTACAAGGCTCTGTCCACAGACTTGAAGATTCTGGAAGGAGTCGGTAGATTTATGAACTTCTCAGATACCATAAAAATGAAGCTAAATCAGGCAACGGACCGTCTCTTCCTGAGCCCATGGCAGGGACTGATGTGAGGTAGGAGAAGCAGCTGGTATAGGATTTAAAGGATGCCCTTCCTCTCCAGCTTGCACAGAGCAGGACAGACTGTCTGAAAGAAAGGCCTTCCTTAAAAAGCAACACACAGCTGAGTTCCTCTTATCATAGCCTTGTACCACACAGCAGGCCACTGTATGCACTGCTCAGCCAATGTGACCTGACACGATGTTCGGGCTCACCATGCTCACCCCCCAAATGAACTTAGCATGGGATTATCACTATGTAAGGAGTTCCAGGGCTGCCCCAGGTGAGCCAAGGACAAGGTACCCACAGAACTTTGGAATTTCAAGGCAGACCAGAACAGCCCAGTAAGCATCTGTTTTCTCTCAGTGGGGAATGGACAGACTGGAGCTAACCTCATGCCCCTGGAAGTCTGACCACCTCAGGACACCAGGAGCCCAGGGCTTGGCATCCATCGGAATGAGCGAGACGCAGTTCCTTAGAGCCTGGTTGCCAACCCTTTGCTTTCCAGTCCTGGAGTCAAAAAGCCATCTCAGCGGCTCACGGCAGCTGCCCCAGACGCCCTCTGTGAGTGTGGGAAGGCAGCCCTCCACAGTCGCTCCCACCCAAGGGGACGCAGCTATCCACTCTGCTGCCCACTCCTGTCACAGGCTCGCTCTGCCTGTGGTCGTACTCTGTAACGCCAGCTCAGCAGAAAGCCATGGGCTTAACCAGTTCTTTCTCGTCTCCATGAGGCCCTCGGGGGCTATTGCCACCAGTTCACAGGGGAGAGAAAGAGCTGGAAAGTCAGCCCCAATGCTCCTTCTTGGCCCCTGGATTACTTTTAAAATACTGAATACTTGGAATTACATTATTATTATTATTATTATTATTATTTGTATATATATATTGTGTGCCTTACTTAGGGTTTCTATTGCTGTGATAAAACACCATGACCAAAAGCAACTTGGGGAGGAAAGGATTTATTTGGCTTACATATTCCAGGTCACACACTGCAGAACCACCTGCCCAAGGGTGGCACCAATCCTCTGACATCAATCACTAATCAAGGAAGTAGACCACAGACTTGCCTACACGCCAATCTGATGGCGGCATGTCCTCTCTTAAGATACCCTCTTCCCATAAATGTCTAAGTCTGTATCAAGTTGACAAAAACAAACAAACAAACAAACAAACAAACTAAACAGCTAGCACAGGGTGCTGCATACCACAGTGTGCACATGGATGTCAAAGAACAAAGAGTGTTTCTCTCCTTCCATGTTTACTGAGGTTCCAGGACTGTGCGTGTTACCAGGCTTGCAAATACCAAGTATCTTTCCCTGTTGAGCAGTCTTGTCGACATCGAGTGTCTTGTCTTTTGGTTTCTTTTTTTTCTGATAGAATATGGTCTGTTCTCTAGCCCTGCCTGGCCTAAAATTTATTATATAAAACCCAGGCTGGCCCCAGACTCCCATCCATCCTCCTGTCTCAGGCTCCCAAGTGCTGGAATTACAGATGTAAGCCACCATACCTGCCATTGTTTCTGTTTTACCTCCTTTGCTTTGGTGGTGCTGGTGGATTTGCTTGCTTGGTCATTTGGTTGGGAGTCTGGCTTGATTTCTATTGTTGTGAAAATTGATTGGTCTATTATCATGACCAAAAGCAATGAGGAGAAATCTGGTGGGTTAAGTGATATGTCCCCCATAAGTCTGAACATTTGAATTATTGGCCCCCAGTTGGTGGCTGTTTGGGGAGGATTAGAAGGTGTCACCTTGCTAGAGGAAGAATGTCACTAGGGACTTGCTTTGAGGTTTCAAATGACTCATGCCATTCCCAGTGTGCTCTCTACCTCCTGCCTGCAGTTCCTGCCTCTGGTTCAGTGTGTGAGCCATGAGCTGTTCCTGCCCCCAGGAACTCTGCCATCATGGACTCTAACCCTGTAGAACCATACACCCAATTCAATGCTTTTGTTCAAAAGCTGCCTTGGTCATGGTATTTTATCAGAGCAATAGCAAAGTAACTAGAAGAGAAGTTGGTACCAGGCAGTGAGCTATTTTTATGATAGCTCCAACCTTGTGATTTGTGGAAGAATGTAGAAAGCCTTTGGAACTTTGAGCTAGAAACACAGTTGAATGCTGTAGGCACAGCTTAATGGGCCATCCCAGTAGGAGCTTGGAAGGCATTCGTGCTGAGGGCTATGTGGAGTGTGGAAACATGGCTCAAGAGGTTTCATGGGGAAACAAGGTTAGCAATTATGCTAGAGACCACTCTTGTGATATTTTGGTAAAGAATGTGGCTACTTTCTGTCCTTATCCTAAGAAATTGCCTAAGACTAAATTTAAAAGTAATGGACTAACTTCTTTGGTGGAGATTATAAGGCAGCTTGATATCGACTATATCACATGGTTATTAGTAATCACACTTACGCAGGTCAACAATGAAAAAGAGCAAGTGGGGAGAAAAGAAATACAAAATGTACAGTTTGAAAGGAAAAGGAGCCCCAGGAAATTTGGTGTTGGAGCCACGGTTTGTGATGAAAAGATAAAGAGACTAAGAACAGACCTAATCTGCAAGGGAAATCAAAGCTCCTGTAAATGTGATTCAAGGGTTCACCACCATACCTGTCGGTATCAGCCATGTGTGCTGGCTTTAGAGTCATCGAGGACACACTAGAAAAGGCGTTGTGGACTCTCCCTCTGAAGTTAAGGAGAGCCACCCAGGCCAAGTCTGTGGCAGGAGAGTCCCTGCATTGAGACCCTTAGAGGCCATTGCATGAATGTGTGAAAGTGAAGCTTGAATTGTGTTAGAGACCTGGAGATGTGGATGGCCAGAGCCATGAGACACCAGCCAAGGAGACCTGCAGTCAAAAGTGGAGCAAGTCCAAGGGAGAGCAATGTGTTGCAGTCAGAAAATATGGGAGAGTGAAGTCATTTCAGTTCTCTCAGACACGGAGCTGCAGGATTTGGAATTTGCCCTGATGGATTTTGGTCTTTCCTTGGTCTAGCATCTCCTCACTATTTCCCAGTTCCTCCCTTTTGGAATGGTAGTGTATCTTCTATGCCACTGTATGCTGGAAGGAGATCATTTCCTGTTGGATTTTAGATGGGGTTACAATTAAGAGATTGCTTTAAGTCTCGGAAGAGACTTTGGATTTTGAAACAGTGTGGAGACCGTGAAAGACCGTGGGGACTTTGGAGGTTGGATTAAATACATTTCATGTTATGATACAGACACGATACTAGTGGGGGCTGAGGAATGCAATGGAGGCCGTGTGAATGCGATGTCCCCCACAAGTCTCAGGCATGTGAATACTTGATCCCCAGTTGGTGGGTGTTTGGAGAGGATTAGGAGATGTGGCTTGGCTGGAGGAAGTGTGTCACTGGAGGTGGGTTTTGAGGCTTCAAAAGGCTCATGCTCTCTGCCTCCTGCTTGCAATTCAGTATGTAAACTCTCGCCTGTTCTTGACTCCAACGCCTTCACTGTGCCACCATGGACTCTGTGGAGCCATAATCCCAACACTTCTTTTATAAGTTGCCTTGGCCATAGTGTTTTATGGATTTTACATGGGGTAACAACTAAGAGATTGCCTTGAGTCTCACAAGAGACTTTGGACTTTATAATAGTGTGGCGACTCTGAAAGGCTATGGGGACTTTTGAAGTTGGAATAAATACTTTTTGTGTTAGGATATGGCCATGATACTGTTGGGGGCTAAGGAGTGAAATGGTTAATTTCTCAGTAAGAGAAAAGTAACTAATACAAGAGGAAACAGTTTATTTTAGCTTACAAGTGATAGTCCATCTTCAAGGGACTCCAAGTCAAGAGTTATTTTTAGCTGGGGTTTTATTTTTCCAATGTTAGGGATTGAACCCTACCCCCTTGCTCATGCTGGGCAGACACTCTGCCACTGATCCACATCCTCAGCCCTAACTCCCCTGCTTTGAATTTATAAAACTTAACTTTTCTTATTTTCATGAAGCATCTGCAGATAACAATTTAGCAGCTTGGGTTCCATCAGTGTCCCCTAAGGCTCAATGCTAAAGGAGTTTGAAAAAGTGTATGTGTGTGTGTGTGTGTGTGTGTGTGTGTGTGTGTGTGTGTGTGCAAAATACATGCACATGCTACAAACCAAATTTCAAAATAATGTGCTTACTCATGTTTCATCAAAGGTATAAAGAGGCACACACACACACACACACACACACACACACATGCGCATACACACACACACACACAATTATGGATAGTACCTGGTGTCCCTGACCTACCCTGACTCGGTTGTCCCTCTCCGTGTACTTATGTCCGTTGCTCCAAACAGCCTTGCTGTCTCTAGCCCTTTCTTGCGCTCATTTCTGCCTGTCATTCATCCCTGCTTTCAGGGCTTCCTCCTCCCACAGCCTTGCTGGAGTCCCTTTCTGTCACTACACCTGTCACACTAGACTGTATCAGTGGTAACACTGACCATGCTGAGCTCTTCTCTCACCCACCCTCCTCCTGAGCCTTCCAGTCTGGGAAGCATTTCTCTGGTGTTTTCTGGTTTCTCCAGATCCATTGAGCCTTTGTCAAGGTCACTTTACTAATGCCTTCCAAAAGGACAGAGGTTTAGCTCAGTCGGTTGGAAGGCATGCCTGGCATACAACGAAGCCCTGGGTTTGATCCTCAATACCACATAAGTCATGTGTAGTGGTGCACACGTGTAATATCAGCACTCTGGAGGTGGCAACAAAGGGATCAGAAGTTCAAGGTCAATACATAGAGTTTGAAACCAGCTTGGGTTACATGAGACCCTGTCTCAGAGATAGATAGATAGATAGATAGATAGATAGATAGATAGATAGATAGATAGACAGATATAGATACATACATACATACATAGATGGGTAGGCATACATAGATGGATAGACAGATGATAAAGATGATAGATAGAGAGAGATGATAGATAGATAGATGATAGATAGATAGATAGATAGATAGATAGATAGATAGATAGATAGATAGAGGTGGATGCAAACTCCATGGCATGTGTATACCTGCACATATGCATGAGCATGCTCACACAACACATAACAATAACTAAATTTAAGCCAGGCATGATGTCATATGTCTGAAATCCTGGTCCTTGAGAGGTAGAGGCGAGAGAATTAAAAATTCAGGACTATCCCTGGCCTCACAGAAAGTTCAAGGTCAGCCCACTGTATATAAGGGTTTGTCTCAAAATAATATGAATCATATTAATAATTAAAATTTATAAATAAATGTTCAAAATGTACACTCTGTCCCAATACACTAAGCATGGGAATATTCCATCAACCAAGTATAACATAAGAATTATCTAAGTTGAGGTAGGCACAGGACTACTAGCCCATGAATGCAAAGTATTCCACAGTTAGCAAAGCCTTTTCACAGATAGGGAATTATTTATAGCTCTAGGCATCAGGCAGAGTAGAGGCCATCCACTGACTTCTAGATCCACATCAGAGACTCCAAAAGCAAATGGAGGCTTGGGGATGAGGACTGATGAGAGAACAGCCAGGACAGCATGGTGTTTTCCATGGCTAATCTAGCCCAATTCCACCAATACAAATGGACACAGGCCTGGAACAGTGAAAGAAATTCTGGAGGGCTTTCAGGTACACTCACACCTTTGATAGGCATGTGATTCATTCAACAAACATTTATTGAGCCCTGACTGGGTTTACAGACGTATACATTAGAAACTGAATGATGAGGAAGATTAGATATAGGGAGAAGGAGAATGAGTCAGAAGAAAGGCAGGCAATACAGGGTAGTAGGAAGGCTGCATCTGGCTTCATGGTCATAGGACCTGGGTCTCATCTGACATCAGCAACTCAGAAAATCTAAAGAAGTCAATAGCTTCATGGTTTATATGCAAATGTCAAGGTGATTTCAATAGACATCCTTTCAACTGCTCTAGGCTTCTGAGCATAAACCCAAAACATACATGACCCAGACGTTGTTCATCTCTAGTCTTCAGTGCTGGGGACCCTGTACCTTCCAGCCTGCTACTCTGACAGCAGGAGCTAGCTGAAGATGACCATCGTCACACTTCTTACCATGAACACTCCACAACAGCTCTCACATCCAGACCCACTCCTTTCTCTCCTCCTCTCACCTACAAAATGCTCACTGAACCCTCAAGATTGAGCTTAAGGGCTGGAGGAGACATGTCTCAGTTGGTAGAGCATTTGTTTAGCAAGCTCAACACCCTGGGTTTGATCTCCAGTACCACACACAAAAAAAAAAAAACTGGTTGTGGTAGTACACACCTACAATTCCAGCACTCAAGAGATAGAGGCCATCTTTGGCAATACAGCAAGTTCAAGGTCAGCCTGGGCTACAGCCTGCCTTAAAAAAATAAAATAAAATATTCAACCCACATTAGTTACTATGCCCTCAGTATTAACTAACAGAATACCATGCACAGAGGTAAGTCCAAGCTTTATGGAACTCATACTTAAATAGTAATAAAATAACTAGGACTGGAGGTGTGGCTTAGCAGCAGTCTAGGACTTCACATGGAACTGAGTGGCAGAGTGCTTGCCTAACATGCATGAAGCCCTGAGTCTGATCCCCAACACCAAAAAATAATTTTTCTTTTGAAGAAAGAACTGTCATTAATAAATCATAGCATAACAAAAACATCAAACATTTAGAAAAGTAGGAACTTACTCATTCATTTTATCTGTGTAAGTATGTGTGCACCATAGTGGACATGCAGAGGTCAGAGGACAACTTGCAGGAATTGGTTCTCTCCTTCCATCATGGGAGTACCAGAGATGGAACCCAGGTCTTCAGTCTTGAAAGCAAGCATCTTCATCCATGGATCCATTTTACCAGCCCAAAAGAAAGGATTTAAATGTGCTCAAAGAAATGAATTGTCCAACCACCAGATGAGTTTCACCAAGTAGCCAGCCCCAAATAGCTCCAGCCATCTTTATTTGTACATCAAAAACCAGCCTCTATTTCCATACTAATAAACAAGTTTTTCCCATCCTCCAACATTAACCTCCAACAAAAACAAAAATGTCAAATATGTTTTTTTCCCAACTTTTACATCTAAACATCTTTAAACCCAAAACAACACATCATTTTGCTAGCTTGGCTGAATATCGAGCCAGGTACATCCTGTGTTTACAAAACTAAAAGGTGATTGACAGAGGCACACATTTTCAAGAACAATAATCCCCTTCAAAACATATTTACAGAAATAGGGGTGATCTGCATCAAATCCTGTCAGCACTGAATCAGAACAGCTCCTGGGATCTGGAGTGACAGCTGGTGTCCCCAGACAAGAAACCTGAGAAGCATCAGCTCCCAAAGAATTTGGGGGAGGGGAAATATTTGAGAAGAAAATGGGGTTTTCATGAATGATCACATCTGTCCCATGCATAATTGACAAAACAGCACTAAAACCACCAAGAGAAGAGAGCATATAGATTGTGTGGTCCCAGCAGTACTCTGCACTGTTCCAAAGGCCACTGGTCCTTGCTGATGAGACTGTCCTCATGGGCTTTTGCCTTATCTGGAGACCCATTGGACAATCACTCATATACTGGTCCAAAACTAGGCTGCATGGCTCTCAACAGTGGGTGGATGGAGAGATAGATTGATCAAGGGTGGGTAAGTGTTAGCAGATGGATGGAGAATTGAATGAACAGGTGTTTCAAGGATAGATGGATTTGCCTCAATCAAACCATTATGGGGGGACATGGTGACACATACCTGTAATCCTAGTACTCAAATGGAAGATGCACAAATATCCTGATACTTTTTTAAAAACAACTTGAGCTATCCAATAAGACCTTGTCACAAAAGGTAGGGGTAGGCTCAGTGACAGGGAGTTGGTAACCCAGTTTCATGGTGATGACTGGGATAAGGGCTGTGAAGCCTAGTCTTAAAGGGACACTGGGAATCTCACCAGTAAACGTGAAGTCTATAGACTGAGAGCACAGTTTAGTGGTAGAGTAGTTGCCTACCATGCACACAGCTCTAGTTCTACCCCAAAATTGCAGATGTAGATAGATAGGTAGGTGAGTAGGTGGGTGGGTGGATGGATGGATAAATGGATGATTGGATCGATGGATAAATGGATGGATGGATGGATGGATGGATGGATGGATGGATGGATGGATGGATGGATGGATAGGTTGGTGGATGGATGAATGGGTGGGTAGGTGGGTGGGTGGGTGGTGGGTGGATAAATGGATGATTGGATCGATGGATAAATGGATAGATGGATGGATGGATGGATGGATGGATGGATGGATGGATGGATATCTAGATGATATATAGACAAATGATGGACAGATATTTGTGGACAAGTGGTTTTTTCTAATTTGTGTTGCTGTCCTCCACCCCCACAAGAGAAAAGAAATTAATTGATGCATATTTCTGGAAGCTGAGAAACCCAGGACTGAGAGGCCAGCATCAGGGAAGGCCTTTCTGAGTTATTCCATAGCAGAAGAGCAAACAAGGAGTTAGAAAGGAAGCAAGAAGGAGCCAAGCCATCCTGTCATATGGACCCTACTCCAGTGTCATGGAACCTGCTCCCTCCCTAACATGAACTCAGCCTTGGATTAAAGCTCACACACAGCCCAATCTCCCAGCACTGCTGTACTGGGACTCTGCTCCAGTGCTTGAACTTTGGGAACTACCCTCAACCACAATAACCAGTAACCATTAGTGCACACAAAGCCTTCAGTCAACTCCAATCTGCTGCTCCAGGTGAATCTCTGAGGATGATGCCAGCCATGGATGACTCTGACCAGCTCAGCCTATCCTGATGAAGCTCACTGAAGTTATCCCAAAATATAGACCCATTAGGCATGTGGGGACTAAAGAAAATGTGTTGCAAATGTGAATCCTTTATCAACAGTGAAGAAGCAGATGGGACGAGGGAGAGGTCATGTACTGCTATTAAAACAAAGAGGAACATGAAATGCCAGAGATCAAGAGTGTCTTTTGATGCAATACACTCCTACCATTAGTCTCCCCTACCCCACAGCCCACCTCTGCTCTCCCCACATAGAGGGTTCTCAGGACCTTGTCAAATTCCTGTCTCCCATGGCTCTCTAATGGCCTGGTGCTCTGAACAGCCAGAACAATACGACTTAGCCCTGGGAAAGCCAGTAGGGTTAGGTGGCATTTCTTTGAAGAGGAAAATGAAACATTAGCAAGAATCTCTTTCTGAGCCAGGTGTAGTGGTACATGCTTATGCTCCCAGCACTTAGGAAGCTAAGGCAGGATGGATGATTGAAAATTAAGGGCTAGCCTGAGCTATAAAGTGAGCTCAAGGCCAGCCTGTGCTACTTAATGAGCCCTTTGTCAAAAAAAAGAAAAAGAGAAACGAGTTTCTTCTCCATGCTAGGGTCCTTGCTAAAGAGGGTCTTTAGCTAAAGAGAGCTGAATGCTGAGCTTAAGGAGATGTAGAAAAAGAAAGGTACCTGATGTCAATCATGTCCAGGCCAACTCAAAGTCCCCAAAGCATCTGTGAGGGCCAGCCTCCAAGGAATACTCTCTCTGACCTAGGTATGGAGCCATAATAAGAGTCAATTGAACCCTGGCCGAAGTGTCAATGAAGTGATATTAGAGAGAATCATTATGTCAGACTTCTTTTTTTTACAGTCCGTGCATTTGTGCTTTTTTTAATTTTACCTGATCATCACTTCTGCTCACAACTGACTCATTCTACAGTGTTGGAGAAAGGAGGATTGAAATGTTCGCATTTCTGCCTCAGCTATACTCAGCTTTATCTACTTCATTCTCATCATTACTGAAAGGTGCTCCTCTCAAAACACCCTCCTGACTCCATTCAGCTCTTTTTCTCTTCTCCAGACAGACAAACATGTGTCCTCACACACACACACACACACACACACACACACACACACACACACACAATCCTTTTACCTCAGTTCCCTCAGGGATGGCTTTATCTGTTGCTGTAGTTGCCTCAGCTTTCTCTTACCCTCTTTTGTCAGCCCTGTTCTACTAACCAAAACAGTTCTAGCACAGTTACTGTGATCTGCCCTTGGCTAAACCCACTTGTTGGTTTGAGTTGTCATCTTCGTTACCGCTGGAGGTTTCTGAACACTTACTATTCTCAGGATTCCCAGCCTCAACAGTACACCCAGGCCCTTGAGGATGACCAGCTGATGTCTTCCATTAGAGACATCCCTGTCCATGGGAGCTGTGTCATCATCAGAGGTGACCTGAGAATTATCAGCAGATTTAATCTAACTTGTCCTGAAGCACCCCTCATACCCCTAAGAGAGAAGAATTCCAAGTATGGTGCCATTTTCCAAGGTCCCAAGAATGACTTGCCCTCCTTCAGAATGACCTAGTTCTTCCTTCAGAAAAGCTAAAACTCCTGAAGCCTTGATCTACTCAGTTTTCTATCTCTTTGCTGTTTTTCATATGCCCGGCTTCATCCACTGTGTGCTGCTTTATAGAAGACAGCTTCATTTGCAAGAGACTAGACTCTAGCCTAGCCTCTGGGTTCCATCAACAAAGGGTCCTTTGACTGACTTGAGGTCACTCACCTAGAGTTCACAATCCTTCTATCCACTAAGTCTCCAACTGTTCCCCTCACTCCTCCTCTAGCCCTCTCCTCCAGTTTCTCCTCCAAGACTTTCTGAACCCCTCCCCCAAATCACAATCAGGTAGAACCCATGGTTCCCCTCTGGATTGCCTCCCATGACTAGAAACCTATCATGATCATGTATTGATCATTCTTGACATTCTATTAGGGTCATTTGGGGCTTACTGTCACATTTATTTTCATTTCAAAACAGTGTTTAAAGGCAATCTACAACTACCTGACACCTAAACAAACACCCAGACCCATTATGTCAATAACCTGGTAAATGTTTTACTCGCTGGTCTCCCAGCTGCCACAAGGAGACAGCCGACCATTTGCCAGATGTTCCGATGATGCCTGAAGAGCAATCTAAAGCGGAATTATTCTGAGATAGAGTGATACATTGACAATTTTACACTGACATTTGTTCAGTGTTTCATGCCTACTGGAGGGGGCAATGTGTCATGACAAAAGGATAGACCAAATCTGGATTCATCTCAAACAAAATTGACTCTGGTTCTGATCCCGACCTGTCAATTTACCAACCCTACTTAGTCTCTGGAATTTTGTTTCCTGACATGCATCATGACCATGGACAGGAGTCCAGCTGGTGGCTGGGGTTGGTGGAATAGTAAAAGTGAAAGCCTTCCTTGTGCTTCAAACCTTGAAAGCCCCTTGTGAGTTCTGCTGTCATTGCTGACTTGGGCAACAGAATTCTGTGGGCCAGTATTGCTCATGTTGTGTGGACAGAAAACAAGCAAACCGACTCCACAAGTCCAATCCAGCAGCCTACCTTCCATCGAATGGGCTCATTCCAAGCATACTATACTTTTGTTATTTTACAGGATTCTTCAGAAGACAGTGATACTGAGAACAGGAAATGACTCCCAAAAGTCAAGAATCAGGACCAAGTCTTAGTGCACTGAACAGCAAAAATGTCTAAGGTGTCTATGCATACATGTGTACATGTTTCAGGATGGTGTGTGTGTGTGTGTGTGTGTGTGTGTGTGTGTGTGTGTGTGTGTGTGTGTGCTTGGTTTATTTTGTTTTGTTTATCTAGAGGGCAGCCCTCTATCTCTATGTAATCAGTATGACCTTGAACTTCTGATCCTCCCACTGGGTTGTTTCCAGAGCTGGGCTACTAGGCCACTTCATGCAATACTGGGAACAAACCTGGAGGGCTTGTTTATGCCACGCAGGCACTCTACCAACTTAGCTGCATCCCCCATAATTGATTGGTTTTACGGGGACAGAGTCCCACTCTGTAGCACAGGCTGCCTTGAAGTCACTGTGTAGCACAGGCTGATCTCCAACCTGTGACAAACCTCCTGCCCAGGGGAACCCTTCTGCCTTGGGAGAATGGGTATGTGCTGACACAGCCAGGAGCAGTATATGCTCCTTATACAGGGAACATCGAAAACATGTCTTCCTCTGCTAATATCAGCTGTAGCTGGATCTGCTAATAGGGAGACGATCAGAACCATTTATTTACAATGCAGTCAGTCCTTCTGAGCAGCAAACCCCAATCTACCGGCCTGCTCTGGCAGCCACAGACTCCTTAAGCTGGGATGGCTTTGGGCTGATGGCTGCAGTTCCCCATCTCCCCTCTTTCTCTGACACCGGGGTTACTACAGAAGCCTCCCTACCTGGTTATTGAGTAAGCATCACGCGAGGTCAGATATTTGAAAGCTTTTGGTAAACAGTAGCTGTTTGCAAAGCTGTCCGCATATAAACAATCCAAATTACTTATGGTAAATCTGTAAGACAAATAAGGGAAAACCAAGAATAGCCCATCTCTCTGCCTCAGCAGGCAGAAGCAGCAATTCCCATTTAAAAACCCCCAGAGTCTCAATGCCTTCTAAGAATGGATGGAGCCAGAGGGAGGGTTCTAGATCCCAGTCTAGCTTTGGGGTTTTGCCTAACTGCTTTGAAAGTTGACATTTGAAGCCCACCTGCCTCACTTGATGGTGACAGCTTAGATAATCTTAGGCAATTTATTCAATCTTTCCAAGTTTCTCAGTTGATTGAGTAGTTGCCTGGCATGCATAAAGCCCTGGGTTCAATCTCTAGTACTGAATTAAAACAGACATGGTAATCCCAGCACTTAAGAGGTGGAGTCAAGGACACCAGGAGTTCAAGGTCACAGCAAGAATCATAGCAAGTTCCAGGCCAGCCTGGGCCACATGAGATACTCTCAGTAATTGCAATAACAACAACAACAACAATAATAATAATAATAATAACCACATCTACCTCACTAAAGTTATGTTAATGCTAATGTACTTAAAACAATTTATCCAAAGCCTGGCTCAGCGCATGGCTAAAATTGGTAGCTGTGTTTTCAGTAGGGAAGTCAACTTGAGGACAGAAATGAGTGAAGGTAATAACTAGCAAATGACTTCTCCTTTGCCATGTCTTTTTCTCCCCTAAGGAACTCCATGCCATGTACACATCTGGACGAGACCTGGAACACTGAGAGGAAGATGAGTGCGTTCATTCTGCTGGGGGGACCCGGAAAGATGGTTCCTCCTTCGCCTCCAATCGGATGTGGTTCTCACGTGTGTACCAGTTTTATTTTCTTAATAGAAGAAGTAAAGGCCTGGCAGGCAAGATGGCTCATCAGGTCATGGCAGCTGCTGCCAAGCCTGGCATCCTGCATTCAATCCCCCACATCCACACGGTGAGGGAGAGAATGACTCCTGTAGGCTGTCCTCCGCACTCCTCTCGAGAACCATGGCAAACACGCATTCCTGTGCATGCACACAAGTAAATAATAAATAAATAAATAAATAAATAAATAAATGTAATTAAGAAATAATAAAAAGGGTGCCATAGTGGTGCATGCTTCTAGTCTCGGCACTTGGGAGACTGAGGCGGGAGAATCTCCTTTGTGAGTTCAATGATAGCCTAGGCTACATAGAGAGACCTTGTCTCCAACAAAAGAAAAGGAAGATTGAAGTGCTGGAGGAGGAGAAACAAGCACTATGTGCTGGCTCACACCTGTAATCCTGTAATTCCAGCACTTCTGAGTCAGAGGCAAGAACGCAGCAAATTTGAGGCCAGCCTAGACTACAGATGACATAGTGAAATCCAGGCTAGCCTGGGATACACAGTGAGACGCTGTGTCAAAAGAAAAGCAAGAAGCTGGGCACTGGAGAGATGGCTCAGCTGTTAAGAGCATTGGCTGCTCTTCCAGAGGACGCAGGTTCAATTCCCAGCACCCATATGGCAGCTCACAAATGTCTATAACTTCAGTTCCAGGAGATTCGACACCTTCATACAGACATACATGCAGGAAAAACACCAATGCACATGAAATGAAAAAAGGAAGATTTATTTGTTAAAAAAAAAGAAAGAAAGAAAGAAAGACAACAAACAACAAAAAGCAAGCCTTGGTCTGAAATGTAGCATCAACTGACCTTAAAGCCCCAGCAATCTTAGGTGGGTGGATGGAAACAGACACCTATAATCTGCAAAAGAATGACCAAAAAGATATTCAAGTGACAGATTCCTAGTGCATCCAAGAAGAAACAAAAACAACCAAATCTATGCTCCTTTCTGGGCCCGAGAACACCTCTGAAGTATTGCAGATGCTCCGGATAGCAGGACTTCCTCCCTCTCCAGAAGCCACCTCTACCGCCACTTGGGCAGGCCTTGTGCTGGCCGCTGGCCTTCATGTTCTTTGCACTCTTTTATCAATTACTTCCTCAGTCTCTTCTTGGCACTGGCTCCTTCCAGCACCCTTATCAACCTATTACATTTTCCTTTCCATGTCTTCAGAGGATGTACATGCTACCTCAAACAGCCTAGTTTATTCCCAGGCTTGCTGTGTGAAGATGAGCACATCCAAGGGACCCGTTCTTCCCCAAGGGCCCCTCTGTCTCCAGCCACCACTGGAGTGACAAATCATTCCAAAGGACCCGAGTAAAACGATGACATGGATATATGCATACCGGCCACGCTGGTCCCAGCTCCCAGCTGATGGAAATAGGCATGCTCTCTAGCCTTATGGGGTAAACTTGACCAGAACGGGAACTACAAACACAAAGCAGGACGAATTCTAGAGAAATAGCTAGCTTGCCTAAGCACAGCGTGGGCAGTTCAGAGATAGCCTGGCCAGAAAGGAGACTTCCGCATGCAACTGGCAAGGCTGACCCCTGGGCAACGGGGAACAGCACCTCTCCTTAGCAATGGTCCTGCTCTTAAAATGGCTGCCACTTGAGAGCCTGCCTTAGGAGTGACATGTCACCCAGGAGAGCCTAGAGCAGTGGTTTCTAGAAACAGCAGCAGCTATTCTAGAACACAACTGGGTTCATCCTTTGCCCTCATCCTTTTACTTTAAGGACAACACACACACACCACACACACACACACACAACACACACACACACACACACCTGGCTGCCACTCACCTCAGTTTCTTCATTTGTAATCTGGGGAACTTGATAGAAGCCAGTCTTTCACTGTGTACATTCTGATCCACTGAATGGCCAAAAGCCAGCTGTGGTGGTGCTTCCACTGCTGTTATCTCAGCCCTTGGGAAGCTGAGGCTAGAAGATTTCCACAAGTTCAAAGTCAGCTTGGTCTTCATAGTGAGTTCAAGGTCAACCAGGTCTGCAAAGGGAAACTCTGTCTCAAAATTAATCATCATCATCATCATCATCATCAAATCAAATAAACAGTGCATTCCAGCCAATGTTCTTAAAAGTGAAATAGGTTAGCATAGAATATAAAGTTTCAGGGCATTTGCCACTGTTTTGTGAAACTTACTTTGTCTGCAGGGCAAGCCCCAAACTTACTAGTTACAAAGGTTTTACCAGGTTCCTAAGCAAGAGAGACCAATCGATAGGTCAGTAGTGCTCCTTACCCAATTGCCTCTTTCCCATTGTTTGCCTGAGGACCAATCCTGGTTCCAAGTGAACTGCAATTTGGCTCAGCTCACTAACTGTGGACACAGTGACCTAGAAAAAGGAGCCGCTTGGTGCTACGTTTATTGTCTAGCATGACATCAGCCAGAAAGCATTGCAAAAATAATAATATTATGATCATTGAGGGAAGGCCTGCTACATGCCAGATTCTGTGCTCAGTGTCTTAGGCACACTAGGATCTGTTCTCACAACAAGATGTATGTTATTCAAGGTGTATGTTAGCATTTTTTTTTAAAACAGGAAAGGGAGACACAGAATGGGAAAAGGGGTCAAGGTGTGTGTTAGCATTTTTTTTCTTTTTTTTTCTTTTTATTTTTTTATTATTATTTATTTTACAATACTATTCAGTTCTACATAATAGCCACAGATTCCCTTGTTCTCTCCTTCCTGCCCCTCCCTTCCCCCACACACCTCCATTGCCACCTCCTCCAGATCAAGGTCTCCCCGAGGACTGGGATCAACCTGATAGACTCAGTCCAGCAGGTCCAGTCCCTCCTCCCAGATTGAGCCAGCATCCCTGCATAAGTCCCAGGTTTCAAACAGCTAACTCATGTCTGTTAGCATTTTTTTTAAACAGGAAAGGGAGACAAAGAATGGGGAAAGGGGTCCAGGTGGCCCTGGAGTCCCTATCAGTCCATCTTTGGAGTCCTTTCTATGACATTCATTTTCCACTTTATAACAAGGTAGCTTTGAACTAGCAGTTCATCCCGTCTGCAGGGAACCCAGTGGGAGCTGCATTAGCCAGCCAGACGTCTCTCCCTGACTCTGACCCACACTGGCTAAAACCCAGTTGGTTTATATTTCTAAGGAAGCGATCACACTACCCTTCTCAAAGCTGGTGGGGGAGGGGATGTTCCAGAAGGCCTGAATTAAGCTGAGAGGTCTAATTTGGGGACATTCTTAATACACAAAATTTCTTCCAGAACATTTGGTCCTTGGAGATTTCCCCCAAATTGCCAACGATTAGACAGAAAATTCCATCTCCTTCTCCCTGGTTGCCTCACAGTACCCATCGCTCGCTCCCCAATACGTTCGCTCCGAGTTTATTTCCTTAGACAGCTTGAGTGCTTCCTCATTTGCATATGTGACTGACTGTCTTTGATTCACTGGTGAAGCCACATCTGGACAATTACATCGGTTAGGAACCTGTCCTTGTCCCCAGGAATAGAGGAGAAAGAGGTTCATGAATCAGCTCTCCTGTTAGAGAATTCTGAGTTTTTAAAGTCACCATCCAGATTACAACATCCCCACTTCCCCACAGTTCCAAGGAAATTAGTCAGGGCTTAAATTAAACTTTAACCTTGTTTCAAATTAAAAATACAATTTAGCACATTGGTTTCATATGTTTTACTTCCTAGCCTAAAAAAAAAAAAAAAAAAAAAAAAAAAAGCTTCTTACAGCTCCTTGACCTGGGAGCTTCAAATCCTGCTGCACATTCTTCCATTGTCTTATTCACTTCCACTCTCAAACTCACACAGACGCCCTTCGGCATTTACCTCCTTAGTGCTAGCAGAGCCTGCCTGGACCATCCCACCCAGCCCTCTGATTTTAAATATGTTTGTTTGTCTGAGACAGGGTCTCACGTAGCTCAGCCTGCCCTCGAACTCATTGTGTAGCTGAGGACTTTGAACTTCTGATTCTTCCATCGTAAGTCCTGGGATCACAAGGATATGTTACCAAGTGCAGCTTATGAGGTGCTGGCTATTAAACCCAGGGCTTCATGCCCATGAGGCAAGGATGCTACCAGCTGACCTACAGCACCGGCCCTGGATTACTTAAGAGATTTTTTTTTCCAATTCTGGAACTATGACTCAGGGCCACCACATGCTAGACAAGTGCCCTACCACTGAGCTACATTTAGTGACGCTTTTTACTGAAGTAGAGTATTCATGTACACATCTGCACATGTCTGTTTGAGTATCCACATCAAAGACTGGGTCCTGGTTTGGTCTCAAACTCAGAACAACCTTCCTACCACAGTATCTTAATGCCTGGCTTACATCCTTGAAAAAAGCTGCACCTAGCTTTTTTTCCAGGATTTGTATTTATTTTTTAATTATGTATAAATGGGGATGGGATATGTGCACATGAGTCCTCTGCCTGTGTGAGCAGCCTGATGTGGATCCTACTTGGGAATCAAACTCTGGTCCCCTGCAAGAGGAATATGTGTTCTTAATCACTGAACCATCCTCCTAGCCCCAACCAGGCAGTCTTAGAGGTGTTTGTAGGCAGTGACAAGCTGATTCTAAACTTTATATGAAAGTATGAAGGACAAAAAGAACCAAGCTGGAGCTCCCATAATACCCCACATCCCAGAGTGGCAGAACGATAACAGTGTGGATTCAGCCCAGACTGCATACTAGAAGACAATCTGCAGGTTCACAAGCACACCCCAAGACTTCAGCCCCGAAACAAAGGGGCTGCTTCCAATACATGGGGCCAGAGCAACTGGACACAGATACTTTTAAAAACCTAAGAGAATACATCAAAACTAATTCCAGATGAATTTATGCTAAAAAGATTCAAAGCATTTTTTTTTTACAATATACATGTACATGTACACATACAATGTGTGTGCACACTCATTGTATATGCATAGGAGAATAAGACTTAGTATAAGTCAAGTTTCTTGATGAGGACAAGAATGATTAGCCACTCAACGCATCAAACAGATAAGCTGGACAACTTCGAAACAAAGAGCTGACAACCAGCCAGATGGATCAGTTATAAAGACACTTGCCATCCAGCCAGATGACCTGAGTTCCATCCCCAGGACTCACATGATGCAAGCAGAGAAATGACTCCAAGAGCTGTCCTCTGACCTCCTTTTGCACACCATGGTACAAGCATGCGCGCACACACATATTAAACAAATGCAATTTTAAAACAAAAACTGCTGGGGCTGGAGAGATGGCTCAGAGGTTAAGAGCACTGACTGCTCTTCCAGAGGTCCTGAGTTCAATTCCCAGCACCCACATGGTGGCTCACAACCATCTGTAATGAGATCTGGTGCCCTCTTCTGTATACATAATAAATAAATAATCTTTAAAAAAAAAAAAACAAAAACAAAACAAAAACTGCTTATCAGCCAAGCATGGTGGCACAAGCCTGTAATCCCAGCATTTGGGAGGGAGAGGCAGAAGAATTAGTTCAAGGTCAGCCTTAGCTGCATCAGACCCTGTCTCTAACAAAATGCAACAAAACAGAACTCCTCACCAAAAGACTCCATTAGAGAACTGGCAAGGGGCACAGACTGAGAAAATGTATTTGCAGAAGTATATCTGGAAAATGACAAGCAAATGATATGTTATAAGGAGCAAAGAAATGCAAGACTGCCTGGTTGGGGCTAGGAGGATGGCTCAGTGAATAAGAACACATCTATATAAAGATAGGCAAGCCAGCAGAAGGCGTGGTCTGAGTCTCTCTCTCTCTCCTCTCTCTCCTCTCTCTCTCTCTCTCTCTCTCTCTCTCTCTCTCTCTCTCTCTCTCTCTCTCTCTCTCTCACACACACACACACACACACACACACAGAGACACACAGAGACACACACACACACAGGTGATCCACCATATCAGCAGATTCCCCATATGTGGATCATGGATCACAAACAGCCCAGCAATTTGTTTTTTAAGACATCTCATGTAGCTCTGAGAGGCCTTAAACTCCTGATCCTTCTCCTCCAGCATTATACACGCACACACACACACACACACACACACACACACACACACACACACGGGAGAGAAAGAGGAGAGAGTGAGGGGAAGGCCTGTGTGGGGGCATGTCTGAGCCACAGCATGTGTGTGGAGGTGTCACCTTTACATGGTTTACAGGGACTCAACTCAAGCTGCCAGCTTTGCACTGCACGAGCCATCTTATGGGCAGAGAGATTTTTTTTTTAAAAGGATGTCTCTGAGCTACTTAAATACAGACTTTGTCTCATTGCTACTTCCTAAGTTATCCAGCATAGTAACTATCTAACATTTACACTGCACACAGTCTTGTAGGTAAACTGGGGGGAGGGGGTGACAGAAAGCACAAAGGAAGGTGTGCTAGAAATATGCAAATTCTGCACGTTTTCTGCAACGGAGCGGAATATCCACAGACTTCTTCGTATTGCATGATTTCGAATTAAGCCCACCCTCAGACCTTGCACACCAAAGGGCTCAGGATTGGCAAGATTATGAGTGAGTCAAGCTTTCATTCCTGCCGGGAGAGTGAGTGCTTGTTCATCTACTGGATTTTTTTTTTTGGGGGGGGGGGGTTGAGACAGGGTTTGTGTAGTTTTAGTGTCTGTCCTGAATCTCTCTCTGTAGACCAGGCTGGCCTTGAACTTGAAGAGATCCGCCTGGCTCTGCCTCCCGAGTGCTGGAATTAAAGGCGTGTGCCACCCAGCCATCTACTGGAATTGTTATTGCTGTTGTTTGGTTGAATTTTTGGGGTTTTTGTTTGTTTGGGGTTTCGTTGCTTTTTTTTTTTTTTTTTTTTTTTTTTTGATACAGGGTCTCTCTACACAGACCTGGCTGTCCTGGAACTCACTTTGTAGACCAGGTTGCCCTCAACCTCATAGAGATCTGCCTGCCTCTGCCTCCCAAATGCTAGGATTAAAAGTGTGTGCCACCATGCCTAGTTTATCCAGTTTTGGTTTTGAGGTTTGTTTTTGCGGGGGAGGGGGGTTATTCTATGTTTTTATTTTTGTTTTTGAGACAGGATCTCATGTAGTCCAGGCTAGAATTCACCATGTGATCAAGAATGACCTTGAACTTCTGGTCTTCCTGCCTCCATTTCCCAAGTGAGTGTTGGGATTACAAGCCTGTGCCACAACACCGTGTTTATGTGGTGCTGGGAACTGAACCCAGGGCTGCTTCCTGCCTGATACAGATGAGCTGCACCCACATCCCATGGTTTTCCTTGTAATGTTAGGATTATTGAAGTTCAGAAAGTAATCTGCTCACATTTTTCCTTTGTCCAGGTCCAAGGAAGTGCGAGGTGGTGGCCCAGAAGCTTCCAAGGCTGTCACCACACTGCTTATGTGTTTGGAGCTGAAGGCAGTAACGGCTTTCTCCGTCCGCAACAGAAACTTCTCTTTATGTCTTTGTCTTCTGTCTGTTCCTTTCCCCAGACATGAAACACTCCCATTTCTCTGCTTGGCATTTTGCTAACGTCTGAATACACCCTTGGGAATAAGGCTGAGCTCCGACCAGGCTGGAGAAACAAACAGGCGCACACAGCAAACAACATGTGTTTCCAATCGCATCCGAGGACCCAACGCTTTCTGCCTATTCTAAAATGCGTCCCCAGAGTGGTTTCTAGCAGTCGAAGTTAAGGTCGTTTTCATTTCTCTATAGGTTCAAATTGCAAAATCACCCTCCTGGATGATGGGACCAGAATACACTAGAGGCATATATTTGCCGCTTTTGTCTCCTCCTTCTCTTCTTTTGTCAGTGTTACTTGTGAAACACACTAGCAAAACTACACTAATCAGGGCTCACTATGTAGTCCTGGCTGACCTTGAACTGGCAGTGGTTCCCTTACCTCTGTCTATCAAGTGCCAGGATTAGAAGAATGTGCCGCCACTCCCAGCTGGTTTTGTTTGTTTGTTTGTTTGTTTTTGCAGGGGGTTGGGGAGTTGTTTCTTTGTTTTTTGTTTTGTTTTGTCTTTTTACTTTCCTGAGATAGAGTCTTTCTCTGTAGCCCAGCTCCAGCCTGGACCTCGCTGTATAACTGAGGCTGGCCTCAAGCTCCTACCAATCCTGCCTTGGCCTTGTCACTTGTGACTGTAGATATGAGCCTCCCCTCTCCTCTTTCTATTGCTGTGATGAACACATTTTGAACAAAAGCATTTGAGGGTAAGAAAGACTTTATTTCAACTTACAATTCCAGGACACAGTTCATCCCTGGAGGGCCATCAAGATTGCTATTCCACACGGCATTACCTCTGACCAAAGAAGGAACTCACCTCACAGACAGTAAATACAGCAGAAACCATAGAGGATATTGCTTGCTAGCTGGCTTTTTCACCTCTTACACTCAACTAGCATTGCCTAGGGATGGTGCTGCCCACAGTGGGCTGAACCTGCCTATGGCAATCAAGACAGTCACCCACAGGCCGACCCTGTGGTAATCCTTGGTTAGAGCTCTCCTCTCAAATGACTCTAGGCTGCCAAGGAGACTTTTAAAGCTGATCAGGACAGCCACCATGTCTGGCATAAAGACCACACTTTACAAATGCTGCTGGCCATTCCCCTTCTCTCCTCCCTTCCTTCTTTCCTCACTTCCTTCCTTCTTTCCTTCCTTCCTTCCTTTCTTCCTTTTTTCCTTCCTTCCTTCCTTCCTTTTTTCTTCCTTCTTCTTTTTTCCTTTCTGTAATTCACATATTCTGTGGTTTCTGTAATTCACATTTTTGTAGTTCGCATATTCTTACCACTTTGACATTAAATTTTTCTTGGCATTTTGAAGCAAACAAGTATTCATCTATTACACTGCAACTATTTTCCCTGTGTTTGGTTTCTTCCCTTTAATTTGTGGTAGATTTTCTCTTACACATATCAACTTTAAATATTTCACAGTAAAATCTGTTTATTAAAACTTTATTTTTACAAAATATTTTGGAAAGAACTTTCTATCTTCAAACTATAAAGTGGTTAGTGGTTATACAGTTATTCCTAATATGGTTTCATTTGCTACATTTAAATACCTCTGTGAATGTGTGTGCGCGCACGCGTGCGTGCGTGCGTGCGTGCGTGCGTGCATGCGTGTGCGTGCGTGGGTGCATGCGTGCGTGCGTGTGCGTGTGCGTGTGCGTGTGTGTGTGTGTGTGTGTGTGTGTGTGTGTGTGTGTGTGTGATAGAGCCTCACTATGTGTTTCTGGCTGATACCATTCTTCTGCTTAGATTATGGGCCAGCTTGGAATTAACAGAAAAACCTGGTCTCAAAAATACAAAAAGGAAAGGAAAGAAAGGAAAGGAAAGGAAAAAAGAAAGGAAAGAAAAAAGAAAGGAAAAAAAAAAAAAAAAAAAAAAAAAAAAAAGAAAAGAAAAGAGAAAAGAAAAGAAGAGAAAAGGGAAAGGAATAGGAAAGGAGAAAGAGAGGAAAAGTAGGAAAGCCAAAGAAAAAGAGTAGCTGTGTTATATAAAGAATCAAATCCTTAAATCCATGAGCAAGAGCTTAGATCAAGGAAGCAGCATGTGACTGTCACTTCCCGGTGGGACGGCACCATTTACTGAATGATGGCAACCTCTTCTACTCTAGTCATTCTCGATGTTCCTGATGCTGTGACCCTTTAATACAGCTCCTCATGTTGTGAGGACCCGCAACCATAAAGTTACTTTATTGCTACTTCATAAGTGTAACTGTGCTTCTGTTGTGAATCGTGATGTAAACCTCTGAAGTACAGATATATGTGACCCCTGTGAAAGGGTCCTTTGGCCCCCCCAGGGGTCATGACCCACAGGCTGAGAACTTCTGATCTACTCCTCCCTTCTGCACTTGGATGGGGTGGGGAGAGTTTGCTACCAGAGGTTCTGCCTTGCAGTCAGCATAGCGGCTTGTCCCTCTGGTACCCAGACTGGAGGCTACAGGGAGGCTCAGGAACGGCAACAGCAGTGTGGATGATGGAAGTATGACCAGAGGAAGGAGAGGAGAGCTGACAGCCGCCTAGCCCTTCCCTCCGCTTCCCTGCACTCAACTGCCCGTCACCGGCCTGGTTAACCTTCTGGAGTCCACGCAGGTTACTGCCTTTAGACTTGACTTCACTTCTTTCTTTTCCTTCTTTTCTTCCATTTCCCCACCCATCCCTTCTCTGGAAAGGGAGTCATGTATGTCAGGCAGGCTTGGAGCACAAGGTGTAGCCTTGAACTACTGATCCTCCTGCCTCCCTTCCCTGAATGCTGGGATTACAGCTGTGCACCACCACATCTGGTTTATACTATGTTGGGGTTCAAACTTTGTGAACGGTAGGCAAGCACTCCGCCCACAGCCCCATAAGCTCTGTTGGACCACGATGTACCCTCTCAATTCTCATCCCCATGTCCTTCCTTTACCACACAGGCTGACACCATTCTACTGCACAGCCCCAAGTATATTCCTCCCCCAACAGAACAAGACTTTTCATTGTGTATTCAAGAACACGTGGTTCTCTGTCACTGGCCTGGGAGCAAAGTATTCTTCCCCCAAAGGCAGGTATATTCTTTCTTGCCTGTGTGCATCTCTCTCTATTTAGAAGTCTTGTCCTGCCATGTGTCCTGGGTTCAAATGCTAGCTCCCCTTTACCTTCCCAGGCTCCATTGTCTCAGATGTCATATCTTAGCAAATGCAGGATTCCAGTAGATTTTTGCTCTTTTGGTGTCTTGAATGAGGGTGGTCCCTACAGGCTCATATGTTTGAATAGTTGTGTCTGTTTAGTGGAAGTGTTTGGGAAGGATTAGGAGATGTGGACTTGTTGAAGGAGGCACAAAAGCCCACACCATTCCCAGTTCTGTCCAGTGCTTGTGGATCAAGATGAGACTTCTTAACTTCTGCTTCAGCGCCTTGCTTGCCCGTCTATTATCAGGGTCCTCCCACGATAACCATAGATTCTAACCCTCTGAAACGGTGAGCCTCCAAATTAAACACTTTATAACTTGCCTCACTCATGGTGTTTTAGCACAGTATTATAAAAGTAACTAAGATGTTTTCTTTCTTCTTTCTTTTTTCCTTTCTGTCTTTCTTTCTTCCTTTCTCCTTTTCTTTATTCCTTTCTCTCTTTCTCTTTCATTCTCTTTTCTCATTCTTTCTCCTTCCTTTCTTTCTTTTTTTTCCTTCTTTCTTTCTTTCGACAGGCTCTCATTTACCACAGACTGGCTTACATCTCACTCTGTCACCAGGGATGACCTTGAGCTTGCTCTCCTCCTGCCTAGGATTACAGGAACACCATAGCACACCAAGCTTTCACAGCACTGGGAATTGATTCTTCCAGCTTCCTGAATGGTAGGCAAGTACTCAACCACCTCAGTTACATCCTTTCCTGTTTTTTAAAACGTATTTAGTGATTTTATCTTGTAACTTTGTTTTTTGTTTGTTTGTTTTGAAATAGGGTTTGAGCCGGGTGGCGGTGGCGCACACTTTTAATCCCAGCACTCAGAGGCAGAACCAGGAGGATCTCTGTGAGTTCGAGGCCAGCCTGGTCTACAGAGATCCAGAACAGGCACCAAAACTACACGGAGAAACCCTGTCTTCGATAAAATAAAAAAACAAAAACAAAAACAAAAGAAATAGGATTTGACTATGTAGCCAAGGCTGACCTTGACCATACTGTAATCCTCATGCCTCAGCTTACCTGACATGATCATGACATTTCTTATTTTAGTTGACAAATAATTATACATTTTCATCCAGGTACAATGGTGCACACTGGTAATCCTGGCACTCAAGAAGCTGAGGCAGGACAATTACTACAAGTCTAAGGCCAACCTGGGTTATGCAGTTCCAGGCCCACTCTGGTTATATAGTTAAGACTCTTCTCAAAAACAAAATTGGACTTGAAATATGTAGACACTCAAGTGAGCTAATTAACTTATGTATTACCTCATATACTTAATCATTTTCGTGGTATGAGCATCTACTCTCTTGGCAATTTCAGAACACGATGCAATGTAGTTACTGTGTTGTACAACATGTCAGGGAATTTTTGGAGTCATTATTTTACCTACGAAAGAAAAGGTATGTTAATTACACCATGACACTGTCTTCCTCACCCTTAGGAGTTTTCACTTTTTACTCAATTAAGGAATTCTTCAAGCTGGGTGTGATGGCATGAATCCTTTTGTCCAGGTACTTAGAAGGCTCAGACAGGAAATGGGACTGAGCCCAGGAATTCCAGATTAGCCTGGGTGAGTCAGTGGGATATCCCTCCCCTACCAAAACAGAACAAAACAGTTCTTTGAACCTAAAATTTGCTATCACTCATCCTTCCTTTGTGCTTTACATGTGACTATTTACACATGAAACCAAATGCTCAAGACATTAGCACACTGAAAGCCCTTGTGTCTACAACTGTAAGAGCCATTACTTATAATTACATACTCCCATTTTGACAATTTTTCTTCTGTTTTTATTCATTTTTAATTTTGTTTGAGTTTTTTTTTTTCTTTTTCTGAGGGGTGGAGGCAGTTGAGACAGAGTTTTATGTAGCCCAAGCTAGCCTGAACTCACAATGTACCTGAGGATGATCTTGGTCTCCTGGTCACCCTGTCTCTGCCTTTCCATGTGCTAGGATTACACGTGGGTCATCATACCCTACTACTCTAACTTTGAGGATGCTAAAAGGGTCTGATGCATAGAACTCACCCAGCATGAGCAAGAAAACCCTGTTGACTCCCAGAATAATCAATCAATCAATCAATCAATTGATATTAGGGGAAAATGTATACTAAACTTGAAATACAGATAATTCCTTCCTCCTGGACTAGCATCTGGCACACAGTAGGTACTCAATAACGTTTGCAAGCTTGCTATTAGTTTGTGACATGTCACAGGCCAATCAAATGGAGAGTACACTAGGTGTGGTGGTATTAATCTCAGCACCTGGGAGGCAGAGGCAAGAGAATCAGGAGTTCAAGACTAGCCTCTTCCACATAGCAAGTCTGAGGCCAGCCTGGGCTGTAGAGACCCTGTGTTAACAGAACAAAACTGAGAGCTACTATTTCCACATGGCCTTAGACACAAGTGTTCAAGGCTTCCAGAACGGCAGTTTAGCAGCAAGGCTGAGAAACTGAAAGCCTTTTTGAAGGAGCTGGAGGTGGGAGGACAACCCAGAGAACGTCCTGGTTTCCTGGTGGAAGAGAAGACTGGTCATGACCCCATGTCGCAGTTTGGCAGACACAGAGTCGGGAGGTGACTTTCGAGTATGAGATGTTGGTCCTTGGAAGTGTGTTTTTATTTGTAAGTACATTTTTGGACCTCAAGTCCAAAACCAGCACTAAATATCATGCTCTGCACTCGGCCTGCACAACCCCACTCTCCCTCCATGAGGCACAAGCAGAAAACGGACTCCATTAGTCTGGAAGGAGAGCAGTTAGAACTGAAGGAAAGTAATGATGTGTTTAGGACAGGAAGATCACCCCATTATGCTTCTGTGTAGATGGAATTTTATTTGAACAAGTTGAATTTGAAACACACACACACACACACACACACACACACACACTTACCAGGGGAACAGATCTTTACCAGAAGAAAGACCCCATTGCTTGGTGTTGTATTTTAAGCTTGGGAAAATAGGACGCCATTCTTAAACCCTGGCATTTGGCTACCCTAAGTCTTACCTTGAGTACAGAGGAATATGTCAAAACAGGGGCAGGTTGCAGTCAACCAAAATGCTTGGCAGCACAGAGAATATATGAGGCAGGCGGAGGCCTGACCAAGTCCTGGGAGGAGCCTGGATTCTCAGGCAGGGAAACCATGAGCCTGCTGAGTGACCTTGGAAATTTGTTTAATCTAATATGCCTGTATAAAATGGACCCTGTGACACACAAGTACACACATATGGGCAATGGTGACAAGGGACACATTTAATGGTCCACGTAGCAGGACATCCACTACAGGTGGAAAGCAACAGATTTCTGTCCCTTCCTCCATGTCCAGAGATAACCCTTTCATTGCTGGGCCACAAAGAAGCATCACAGCTGCAAAATCTGTGAGATTCATAATCCCAACACTTGGGAGACTGAGGCAGGAGGACACCCAAGAGTTTAAGGTTGGCCTGAGCAAGACAGCAACATACTATCTCAAAAGAATGAAGGAAGGAAGGAAGGAAGGAAGGAAGGAAGGAAGGAAGGAAGGAAGGAAGGGAGGGAGGGAGGGAGGAGGGAGGGAAGGAGGAAGGAGGGAGGGAGGGAGGAGAGAGAGAGAGAGAGAGAGAGAGAGAGCCAGCAAGCAAGCAGCCAGCCTGGTGTGGTGGCACACACCCATAATTCCAGACTTGGGAGGTGGAAGCAGGAGGATCAGAAGTTCAAGGTTACATCCTTGGCTACATAGAATGACTAAGCCTGAGCTACATATATATGAGGACCTGTCCGAAGTGGGAAAAACGGTAGGTTTGAGAGCTCAGTAATTGTTTGGTTAGAAGCCTGATGACCTGGGTTCAATTCCTTTGAACCCACATACATATGAAAGGAGGGAACGGTCTCCACCAGGCTGTCCTCTGACACCTGTGTGTGTAATGGACATGAACCCTACAAATAAACTTTAAAAACATGTAAACCTCCAAATAAAAAAATAAAAGAGGATCAAGGCTTTCAGGCAAGGAACTGTTCTTGAGAAGGAGTCACAGTGGTCTAGGGACAGTGGCTATTTATTTACCAACTACGGCAATGTTGATAGCACATGACATCGGCAGAACGCCTGTGCCTATATGCACCACATGCCAGGCAATGTGCCCATGGGCCCCCTGAGAGTAAATGAGATTATGCAGCTCCAGGAACAAAGGGGTGGTTTGGACTGTGCTCACATGTCAAGAGGGTTCCCACCGTGGCGTGGAGGCACACACCGATAATTTCAGCGCTTCGGAGGCAGAGACAGGAGGACCTGGAGCCCACAGTCAATAGCCTACAAACAAACCAAACCAAATAATGCTTTCATTTGGTGATTGTGCTGGTGATGCTGCTGCGCCGCTGGTGATGCTGCTGCGCTGCTGCCGCTGCCGCTGCTGCTGCCGCCGCCGCCGCCGCCGCCACCACCGCAGCCACCACCTGTCACTGCTCCCTGTACTTCTCTCCTCCTCCTCCCATTTCTTCATGGTTTTAGTTATTGTCCCTTCAACACTTTCACTTTTTGCTGTGTAAACCATGGCCCTGCAGACCTCACCCACGCCAGGCTGGTACTCCACCGTTGAAGCACAAGCCCAGCTCCCATTCGGTCAGTATTTTGGTGAACACCTGCAGTGTGCTTGTTTGCAGGCCAGATGCTTAGGATGAAAACATCCAGAAGGACTTGTTTCATGAAGTCTTCCCAGGCCAGGTGGTGGGAGGTGGAAAGAGCAACCCAGAGCAGGAGACAGGTGCAGCCAAGGCACAGAGACCAAATAAAAGAAAGCGAAGAAGCCAACCAAACACTCACCTTGCTCAGGAAGCAGAAAAAGCCATGGTGTGCAGAATCAAGTCTGGGCCTGGGGACCTAGAGACGGGCACAGGGAGGAGACAATAATGGCTCTGTTAGCAGAGAACTACACCGAGTGCATTCATGGAGTGCACGAGGCCCTGGTTCAATCCCCAGCACCTCATAGACTGACTGTGCAGGTGTACATCTGTGATCCCAGCACTCATAAGGTGCAGATGAGAGGATCAGAAGTTTTATGCTCAGCTATATCGAAAGTTTGAGACTGGTCCAGGATACATAACATCTTGTCTCAAAAAAAAAAAAAAAATCAAAAAATAGTTTTTTTGTGGGGTTTTTGTTTGTTTGTTTTAAAGAAGGGGGAATCTTGTTAGAATCCAGTGTCTCTCTGGCCTACACAGGGGGCATCGTGGGGTAGGCTATTTGCATATTTCAAGAACCACAGTAAAGCAAGATCAAGGGCAGTTTTCAGGGCCAAGATGGATATAAGAGGCTGTCATAGAGGCCGTGACAATAATCTAGGTCTATCATAATGAAGCATAAATTGGAAAGGTGGAAGAAAGATGTGTGGGAACAAAATGAGGTCAGTAAATAGGAAGCTGAAGGGGAAATAGCAATAAAGAAATAGGGCGGGGTTTGCTGGTGCACACCAGTCATGCCACACTTGGGAGGTGGAGGCAGGAGAATCGAGAGCTCAAGGTCGGACTGGGGATGTAACTCAGTAGATAGAGTATTTGCCTAGCATTCATGAAGAACCATGGTTAGGATCCCCAGCACCTCATGAACTGGACATGGTGGCATATCCTTGTAACTCTAGTGTTCCTAGTGGTCAGTGTCAGGACCTGGTGTTTCCAAGTTCCAGGTCTCTCACCAAAACTTGTAATGAAGGAGCACAGAGACAGCAAAGGAGCATGGGAACTTTGTTAAAAACCAAAGAGCTAATACAATTCAGCAACATGCTGTCAGGAGGGCCAGTAGGAGCAAAGAGCTGTGTGGGGGGATACAAGCCTATAATCCCAGCATTTGGGAAGTAGAGGCTGGAGAATCGGATATCCAAGGTCATCCTGGGTTACATTACAGGCTCCAAACCAAATGAGCTGCATTGGACCCTTTCTCAAATAGATAAAAAGAATGACAGTGGATGACACAGGAGTAAGAGTACTCCAGGGACCCCAGGTTATTGTTTGGGGCTTCCTTTTACAGAGTTCAAGAGAAACAGAAGTTTGGAGCTAAGAATACTAGCATGGCTGCTTCTCTGTTTTGACTAACAGGTTTGAAGGACATAACCTTTTTTCTACTGAGCCAGTCCCTTCCCACAATGCATCTGATTTTAATCATATGCATTCCCAATTATGCATAGGCAAAAGACAGAAAATAGGGAATTCTCCTTCAATGTTCACTCAGAGGACATAGTATGCCTTATTTTACATGTATTCAAAATCAGTTCCCGCCAGATTGTTCTCCTTGCTCTTATACCCAGATTTAACTGGAAATACTTCTGAATAGCAAATATCTAGGAAAGAAGAGCTTTGGATGGTTGTTGGGGCAGACAGACTTGTTTCATTGTTTGGAGAGGAGTGTCATTGAGATCTTCGATTGTTAAGAGAGGAACGTGTTCATAGTGTGTGTGGGGTCCTTGGAGGCCAAGTGCATAGTTAAAAGAGGGGTATAAATGGAATATTTCTCAGCTGTTCAAAAAATGAAATATTTCCAGGTAAATGAAAAGAACTAGAAAAAAATCATCCTGAGGTAATCCAGACCCAGAAAGATAAATATGGTATGTACTCACTTATTTGTGGGTATTAGCTGTTAAGGCAATGACAAGTAAGCTACCATCTGTAGAACCACAGGGGTTAGGTATAGAGTAAGGGACTGGGGGGGGGATTTCCCTAGGAAAGGGAAAGGGATAGGTATGGATGGGAGTGTGGGGGTGCACTTGGAATGGGAGAATCAAGAGGGTAGAGAGAGGGAAGAGGGGATGAGGGGGTGAATATGGGGAGAAGCAGCAAAGATTAAGGGCCATTTGAGGGGCAGTATGAAAACCAAATACAGTACAGCTTCCTAAAATATATACATGTATGAAGGCAATCTAAGTGAAATTGCCGAATAACGGGGAGACAGGGCCCCAACTGTTGCAAAATATTTACCTATGCAAAGACGGTTTGCATTTGTTTAACTATGCAAATGTGTGTTGTATTTGTTTAATTATGTAATGATGTGTTGCTGTTTTACCTTGCCTAAGACACCTGATTGGTCAAATAAAATACTTAATGGCCAATAGCGAGGGAGGAGGTAGAGACAGGATGTCTGGGCAAGGAGAGTAAGGAGGAGGAGGAATTTAGACTCAGAGAAGAAAGAAGAAGAGGCCAGGGGCCAGACAGACAGACACAGAGGAAACGGGAAAGTAGGATACAGAATGAAAGAAAGGTAAAAAGCCCTGAGGCAAAAACACAGGTGAATAGAAACAGGTTAAATTAAAAGAGCTAGTGGGACAAGCCTAAGCTAAGGTCAAGCATTCATAATTAATAACTCTCCAACTGGGCATCTCTTGTCACCAAATGAAGCTACCAGTACTGAGAATGAGTTACATCTAATTAAGTTGTCATCCAAAGAGGTCCTATGGGAACCCCCAACCCAAGCTGTTACCAATACCATAATGGGTCACTCTCTGCACACTGACACCAAGGCCCTGTGCGGAATACAACACCTCACAACTCACTGAACATGGAAAAGTACAGCTGGTGTCTCCACAGAGCCTTCACCTCTGTGGGCTAGTGTTCTTAGTACTGGAAGGCACTGTGCACTCTACCAAAGGAGAAAAGCAGTTACAAACCCTTCTATCTGCAATGGTGTCCTCCCTGCAAGATATGCAGGTGCAATGGGGGCACAACGTTTCTGGGAGTAACCAACCAATATCCGATTTGACTTATGGCCCGCTCCACGAGAAGGAACCTATACCTGACTGCTGGAGTGGCCAAGAACCTGATACCAGAGAGCCCATAGACCAAAGGGGAAAACCAAATACTGTTCTACTAAAGGAGAGCAGCAACAAAACGTCTCCTAATGACATTCTGCTAGACTCATAGATCAACGCCTTCCTCAGCCAGCATCAGGGAAGCTTCCTCCTGCAGCGATGGGAACAAATACAGAGACCCACAGCCAGAGTGTAGAGAGTGAGAGAGCGTGGAAAACTCAGCCCTAAAGAGGATGTGTCTATTAAATACCTCCCTCAGGGCTCAGGGCACACCTCAGAGGAGAAGGCAGAAAGACTGTAAGAACCAGAGGGGAATGAAGACACCCAGGGAACAACGATCTCTAAACACGGGCACACACAGGCACACACAGAGACCGAGGCAGCATGCACAGGGCCTGCATTGGTCTGCACCAGATGGGAACCTAGAGCTGAAAGGAGAAGTGGACATCTGTCCACATTCCTAACCCAGAAGCCTTCTCCAGTTGATAACCTCTTGCAAATAAAAATGTAGCTTTTTTCAAGGGAGTCAGTCTCACTTGGGAAACTACTTTTAAGGGTAGGCTGCAGGCCCAGGAGTAGATGGCCAACACAACGAACTCAATGGCATCTTTGGAGTTACTTTGTCTCATAATATTTTGTCAGGGCTTTTTTCTTTTTTTTTAAGTTTATCTTTTACTATTTTTTATTTGTATTTTTTCTCCCTTTTTACCCTGCAGGTCCTTTGTATGTATATTATGGCTTCTGGTTTTGTGTTTCTACAGGATTCTTGACTGTGTGAATAAGTGGGTCTGTGTGTCTATATCTGGTTTCTGTGCCTTTTCTTAGGCTCTTTTCCTTCTGTTTGTTTTGTCCTGTTCGTATTTGGGTTTGTTTTATCTTTTTTGTTTTATTTATTATCCCTCAGAAGCTTGTTTGTTTTCTAAAGAGAGACAGAAAGAGGGTGGATCCAGATGGGAGGGGAGGTGGGGAGGCATTGGGAGAAATAGAGGGAGCAGAAACCATAACCAGCACGTATTTTATGACAAAAAATCAATTTTCAATAAAAGAAAAAATGAAATAATAATAAAAGTCACCAAGTTACCTAAGCTACCCTCTATGCTTGCCTACTTCACCAGAACCTGAGACACAGAAGCCGGGGATCAAGAGTTCAAGGTCATCCTTGGTTATATAGAGTATTCAAGCCAGGCTGGCCTACATGAGATCCTGTCAAAAAGAAATAATGAAAGAATGACTGGGAAAGTAAGATTCATCAGACTGAAAGGTTGACAGTGTTGTCAAGGTCATGTGTGGTAAATCACACCTATAATCCCAATAGTGGAGTAAAAAGACCACCTTGAGGTCAAGATATCAGCCTGGGTTACAGAGTGAGACCATACAAGCAAAAAGGTAAAAGGCAGTCAGGAAGGAAGCAGAAACCGAGGAACAGATGTGAGAGGAAGACCTTGGGGATGCTGGCAGGGTCTGGGTACCTCAGGCAGAGGTGCCTGGTAGGCATGCTCTCTGACCGCAGTCTATAGTTTTCCCAGGGTTTGCTTTGGATCATAAGTCTATGTATCCCCATTGTATCAGCATGGTCTTTACTGAGGCCTCCTAGCTGCAGAGCTGCTAAAGACTCTCCTCATCAGGCAGAATCTCCTTGTTCTTGAGGGAGAGAGGATATACAGAAATGTACGGGATTCAGATGCTCATGGTTCATTGAGCATATCATCTTGACTGTATTAAGTATGGACTCCACACACACATGCCATGTATGAAGGGAAGACTGTTAGGAAGACAGACACAAGGCTTCCCGGCACTTCAGCACTTTCAAGTTGGGCATAGTGGTATGGGCCTATAAGCACGTGGGAAACAGAAGAAGAAGCATAGGGGCAAGTTAGAGGCCAGACTAGTCTACAAAGTGAGTTCCATGCCAGCCAGCTCTGCATAGTCAGACCCTGTCTCAGGAGAGAAAAAAAAAGGAGGAAGTGGGCAGGGAGATTTTATTTTCATGACAATGGGCTTTCATAGCCATTGATATGTCAAGACCATCAAGCCCAAGCAGCCTTCATGTGGAACAAGAGACCCTGAGCTATCTGCCACTTGCTCGCTTTTCCCTCAACTATGTCTACCACCACCACATGCGCTTTCCCAAACCAACCTCCAGGCTCACTGTCCCATTCCAACTGCCCATCCACGGGTCTTTCTCTTGCCTTCTCCAGCTGCAGATCCAGGCAGCCAACCAAGCACCTTTTGCGGTTCAAAGGCCTCCCAAGGCCTCCCCTTAAGCCAAGTCTTCCTCCTCTGTTCTGCTGCTCCTTCCCTCTCTCGTATCCATTCCAGCCACTGTTGCTCCTCGGTTGTCCAAGCACTGAGGCCACACAGGCTGCACGGCAGTCCCTCGGAACAAGTCTGCGTAGATGCCAGAGGGTGTCCATGCCTGTTGTCACCACTGCACACTCACCAAATCTCTGTTCACAAAGAAAGCCGGTGAGGTGGCACACGGCTGCGATTTCAGCACAGGGAAGGCAGAGACACGAGGGTACACAAGCCTCAGACAAGTCTAGACTGCTGCACAGTGAGCAAAAATGAACACACACACACACACACACACACACACACACACACACACACGGGGTGATGTACACCTACAATCCCAGAACTTGGAAGGTGTGGAGTTCAGGAGGATCAAGAGGTCACAGCAAGTTAGAGACCAGCCTGGGCATCATGAGACCGCTGTCTTTAAAAATATTTAGAAGGAAATGTTTCACTTTTCTTTTTAGTTCCTAAGTGTAACTAAAAGGAAATGTACTTTCTACGAAGAAGAAGAATCATGGGGCTGGGAGCACAGCTTAGCTGGTAGAGTACTTGCCTAGCATGCACAGAGCCCTGGGTTTCAGCCTCAAACCACATCAGCCAAGCAAGGTAGTGTGTGCCTGGGCTGCCGGCACTTGAGAAGTAGAGGCAGGAGGATGAGAAGAACCACACAGTAAGTTTGAGGCTAGCCTGAGCCTCATGAGATCCTTCCTTAAAAACAGAAAAACAACGGTAGAATTGGAGCTCTAGTTTTGAGTTCCTACTCCAAAATGACCAGCTGTAGTCAAGTGACAAAGCAGTTAACTTCTCCGGGTCTCAGGTTCCTTCTAGTTTTCAAACACCCATGGTCTTCTAGCCAAGAGTTCAGAATTCAAATACACAGTACTATAGGGTCTTGCTCTCTTCCCCCCTCCCTTCTCCCATTGGGTACCCATCTGAGTGAATAGACCCTGAGACAAAGCATATTTCTTCCCCTTTGTATACCCGAGGTAGGAAACAAGAGAAGTTGAATTCTTTCCACACACGATACAATGACGTTAAATAGCAGATTTTAATTGTTCTCTACAAGCGAGCTGGATTCAATAGCTTAAGAAACTACGCATTGGCCCACTCTCTTTCCCTGCAAGGCAATGAACCGGTTCCTGGAGGCTGAAGCCAGCTCACCACGCCACAGCAGCCACTCTCTCTAACACAGCCCCTCACTCAGACCCCATGTTCATGGACACAATTCATCGTAGTAACTGGCTGCAGCTGCAATTAGGAGGTGGAGAATCCGGGCATGTGTCTGGGTTCGAGCTGCGTCCTGTGTGATTCCTCAAATACTTTGGGTTTGGCAGAAGCCGGGACGCATTCTGTCAAGTTCTTTCTCTCCCTTCATTGTTAAGCCCGTGTGTATTCAAGAGAAATGTGGTCCATCTGATTCTCATTCATTTTCGCTTAACTCAACAAAAAAGTTGTCTTGGAAGAACCAGAAAATGTCCAAGTGGCAAACCCAGCTCATTTAATGGAAGTCTTATTAGCATCTTTCTCTCGACTCCAGACAGCTTGACATTCTCCAAACGGGCCAAGCATTTCCATTTCACAAGGCCCCTGCACTTGTGCACCAAGCCTAGATTGCCCCTCACCCCACTTCCTCCGTGTGGACTCCTAGTCATGGAGTCCCAAGGGCCGCCTCCTTCGTTAGAGCTTGCTTCACATCCCAACTCAGAGACGATCCTCTGAGCTCCAGCTCCGCCTCGCTTGTAGTGCTAACCAGCCCTGTATTCCCAGCCTGCACTGTGTTGCAGTCAGTTGTTGAACCAGGGTAGCCAAGCCCTCACCGATGTCTGCCTCGGTGCTAAGCCCTTGACCTTAATTAAAGGCCTGCACAAGAAATGGCAGACAAAAATTGGCATTTGCGGTAAAGCTCTTGCCAAAAACATTAATTATTGTGTCTATCAATGTCCTTATGTGGGCTTCCAGGTGAGAACTGAGCATGGGGTTTAAAGGACTCAAATAACCATGGGCTTCTTCCCTCCTGATGAGTGCTGGGGCAGGATTTGTTCCTTTTCTGTCCCGGCTGCCAGGAAGCTGGGGGACAGATTTGACAGTCATGGCAGCCCTGTCCTGTGGTAGCTCCATTTCTTCCTCCCTTCCTTCTTTCTCTGTATTTTTGGTTTAAAGGGCTTGGTTTTCTATTCCCACATTGTTACCTTTATAAAGGAAAAGAAAATACATTCTTTATGAATCATTTTGAAGCCCTAACAGCATGTCATAGTAAAATAATAAGTTGTGCATGGCTGCTCCTGTAGAACAGGTCTAAGTAGTGGCTATTAAGGCTAGTAGTGGCAATCAAGGGGTGTGTGTGTGTGTGTGTGTGTGTGTGTGTGTGTGTGTGTGTGTGTTGCTGCTGCTGCTGCTGCTGTTTGGTTTTTGGTATTCTGTTTTGAGATAGGGTCTCAATGTGTGGCCCAGACTAATCTGAACCTCACACTGTAGCCCATCCTGGTCTTGAACTCATGGCAATTCTGCCTCAGCCTCCTCAGTACTAAGGTTACAGACATGAAGCCGACTGCACATGTAGAGATCAGAGGATGACCTAGGTAGTCAGTTGTCTCCTTCTGCCCAGGGGGTTCAGTGGTTGGAAGTCATAGGGCTTGGTGGCAAGGCCCATTACCTACTGCTTTGTTTTTGTTTTTTAATATTTTAAGTTAGAATGCAAAGCACTGGGTTTCATCATGGCATCTTCACATATAATCATCTTAACACTTTGTTCTCTATCATCTCCTCCCCCACTCTCCACTCTCACAGACCCTCCTGTCTTCCCATGGGTCTCCTTTCTGCCTGCTGTTGGTCTACTTTTCAATTACATGCACTCCATCACCCTCTCTATGCTCTCCTTTCCTCCTCATTCATGATTTTCTTTCTAGTTTCATGATCTACAAACACACATGTAAATACACACACACACACACGCACACACACACACACGCACGCACGCACGCACGCATGCGCACACACACACACACCCTGCTATATATAATTTTAAATAGGTTCACCATATGAGAGAACACATTTGTCTTTCTGAGACTGGCTTATTTCACTTAACATTATTTCTAGTTCCATCCATTTTCCTGCTGTCATAATTTTAACTTTTCCTTTATACATAAAATTCCTGTATTCACTCATCTGTTGATGGGCATCTAGGCTGGTTCCATTTCCTGGCTATATGAACAGCAGCTGCAAACACCAGCACACAAGTACCTGTGATATATCGACTTAAGAGTTTTAAGGTATTAACCCAAATAGCTTGGGAATATGATCATTGTGGTTTCCATTTTTGAGGCCCATCCATGCTGAGTTCCATAGTGGCTGCTCAACTTTGCATTCCTACCAGCAACAAATAAGAGTTCTTCTCTCCCCATGTCTTCCCTAGCATTCATGGTCCATATCTTCTTGACAATAGCCATTGTGCCTGGAGTGAGATGGACTCTCAAAGCACTTCTCTTTTGCAGATCCCTGTGTAGACTCCACTTCCTAACAACACAACGCATATCATTTACATGTTCTGCTCTGGACTTCTCACCAAATAGCAGAGTTCCTTCTATAGGCATTAGCAGTTGTCTGATAGATGAATGGGAAGCAAACAGAAAATCCAAGACTTTGGGACTAGACAAATGAGAAAACCACAGCCTCGGAGCTGGAAATACAGTGCTGTGCCTCGGCCAGTTCCTTTGATCTATTTGAGATGTGGTGGCTCAAGCCTATAATCTCAGTACGTGGAGGCTGAGATAGTACACTTGTGGGCAACCTGAGCTACATAATGATTTTGAAGCTAACCTGGACTTAACTCAAAAAAAAAAAAAAAAAAAAAAAAAAAAAAGACATCTAAGGCCACTGGAACATGACCTTTCGGGGATAGCTGTGCCTAGCCTTTCCTCTTTCCCTCTGTCTCTTTGCTTCCATGAGGTGAGCAACTTCTCCCACTGTTTCTTCCATGGCGTGCTGCCTCAACAGACCTAAGAACAAATGGGCCAAATCAGCATGAACTCAGACCTCTAAATCCACAGCTCAAACATGGCTTTTGCCTTTTTGGTTATCGTATTTTGATACACTAACAGAAAGATGTGTAACACTGCATCCTCAAAACCAGCAGTTATTTTATTACAGTTTGTTTGCGTTTTTTATGATTATTTGACTACTTTCAGCTCCCTGTGGGTTAGGACTGCATCCTCATTTATGCTGATATTTCTTCTCAATGTCCAGTTCAGGCCACACACATGGATGGTGGTCCCTAAACCAATTTCAAAATGAAGGAGTCGATTTGTTTTATAGACCCATGTGCAGTCAGCCTCGTAGCTCTTAGATTCTTGTATAGTTCATTGAGGGGGTGGATGCTTGGCACAAAGAAGGCTGTAAAATCTCCTGTTTGTTTTTTCAGGCATATTACAATGGAAATGCAAGGTTTGCCAATAAGCAGGGGGAGAATTCAGAATGGTAAATGGAGCACCCTTACTTTCAGGACCTGGTAAAGGTTTGATCAGAAATACCCAGCCAAAATAATTTTTTTTTTAAAACTATACTCAAGGAGAGAGTTGACCCTGTCCTTTCAGGAAACTTCCCAGCCAGGGGAACAAACCTCTGAGAGAACTGGGACGACTGTGATGTCACATACGCTGACAACTTCTCAGAATCTGGAGCGTGCAGAGACCATGGAAAGGAAGATCAAAAGTAGTAATGTTACATTAAATGAAGGCAAAGCCACTCCGCACTGGGTTTGTCTAGGCAGACAACCGGGTTTTTAAAACGATCACACACAGATTTCCGTTTGGTCTTTCTCTGTTGTCTTGTATCTAAGATGAGGTCTCACTCCATGGCAGGCTAGCCTCAAACTCAGGGTGGTCTTCCTGCCTCAGCCTCCCGCAAGCTGGGTTTGCAGGTCAAGCCACCGAGTCAGTCTCAAAGATACTCTCTGCCTTGCTCTTCAGCACAGTTGCAAAGAGAGTTAAAGCAGGCTGAGGCTCTAGCTCAGCTGGTACAGTGTCTACCTCACCTACATAGAGCCCTGGGTTCTCCCCCTGGCAGCTCACAAACCAGGCATGGTTCTACATGTCTGCAATCACAGCACTCGAGGGGTGGAGGCAAAGGGATCGAAAATCAAGGTCATCCTTAAAAATAGTTTGAGACCTGCCTGCCTCAGAAAGCCCCAGAGCATGGCACATGCTTTAAGTCCAAGGGCTTGGGAAGCTAAGGAAGGAGGGTTTCAACCTGGCCTGCATAGTGAGACCCTGGAGAGGAGGAGGAAGAGGAAGGTGACTGCGTGCTGCAATCCTGAGAGTCAGCATGTCTACCACTCTTCATTTCTTACCTTGGGAATGCCTCGGCTAGGGCCAGCCAGACCAGTGGTCAAGAACTCATCTATTCATCCACACCATCTCGAGCCTTAGACTTGCTCCATCTCCCTCTTCCACGGTGCCAGCTGATCAGAGGACTGTCCCAAGCTCATGTGGAGCAGCCAGGTCCAGACGAGAGTCCAGGCCTTCCCGCTCAGCAGCCAGGCCCCAGCCCTGCCCATAGCAGCTCTGTGGGGAGACAAAAGCCAACATTAAGCTTCTCCCTGCTTCCCAGGACATCCAGCAGCTGAGTGACTGAAGCTTTGTTTTCAGGTCAGTGGTTTCTGCCCCCTATACACTGGTCCATGGTCTATTATCTCTCTGTGGTTTTTCTATCCCCACAGGCATTCCTGAGACATCTGCAAATGAGCAGCTGGTCTCCTGGTACTATTTTTTCCTTTCGTCTGAACTGGCTTTCCTGCAATCTAATGCAATCGTGGCACAGCTATCTTAAATTCCAAGAGCATTTTGGCTGGTCCATGAGCTGCTTGAAGGCAGGAAGTATGTCTTATTCATTTGGGAAACCCCAGTACCCAAGCCAGTGTTTTGGCTCACAGTAGGTCAGCAAAATGAGAGGCTGAAGTCATACAGAAAGCTGGGCTTGGTGGCATACACTTACGATCCCAGCACTCAGGAGGTAGAGGTAAGAGGATCAAGAGTTCAAGACCAAGCTGGGCTCTATGAGAGTCAATATTAAAATATAAAAGGCAAACAACAAGATCACACAGTAGATACTGAAGCCAGATATGGATGGGTTAAAATCATTAGTCAGAAGCTTGCAAAGTTACTTAGCCTATAATTGGCCTCAATATTCTTACCTATAAAATAACACAAAAGGCTAGGGACATCATTCAATAATAGGGCACTAACCTAGAAGACATGAGGCCCTAGGTTCAATTCCTAGCATTACAAAAACATAAAATTAAGGCTTTGAGTTGTGGCTTAGTTGGTAGAGTACTTGCCCGGTAGGCACAGGACCCTGAGTTCTATTCCCAGCATCACATAAATGAGTTACAGGCTGTGCACACCTGTACAATCCCAGCACTCAAGAGGTAGAGGCAAGAAGATCAGAAGTTCAACGTCATCCTGGGCTACATATTGAGTTTAAGGCCAGCCTGGGCTACATGAGACTTTGTCTCAAAAAATAAAATCATAATAACAACAACAATGATAACAAAGTAAAAGAAAATAATACACACATTTCTACTTCCTAGGATTGCTATAAGGATAAAAGAAATGGACTTCATGTACAGAGCACAGGAAAAAGAGACACTCCATCAGTTGTAGCCTGGGTAAGGCCCACAGCCTCTATGTTTAAGGCAGAAAAGGATGAAGTCAAATTTAAATTAGTTCTTTCCTAGGAGACGAGCAAGAAACAAACAGGAACAATAGATGTGATTACCCGGCATTCGGTGTTTCCTTGGCTATTTCATGTTAGAGCTAGGAGTCTGTTCAAGGCTGGCTCTGCCTCATGCCCACTTCTGTTTCATCCCCCAGTGAAGTCATGACGCTGGGCTTGCTGGGCTGTCTATTGACACTGTGAGCGTGTGAGTCACAAATTCAACAGGATGACTTGCTGCAGTGTGATTGACTGGAAAATGTTCCCTCATCTAATTTTTTTTTACAAGCGAAGAAACACAGTTTTGCAGCGCCGAGTGCTGGCTTTTTATTTATTTGACGGTCTTTTCAACACGTTGGCAGAGGGAGGGTCCACCGTGTTCATGTTTTGCTTTACGGAGTGACATTTTCTCCCTGCCTCTCCTTCTCCTCTTCCTGCTAACTATTATATCTAAAGCAAACAGTTCCAGGACAATGGTTAGATTGCACTTGAATTTGATGTTTACTTGACATTTACACACTGGCCATGCTGGACAGCTCAGACATTCCAGAACAGAGGCTCAGCCAGCAGAGGACTACGTTCAGCTGTAGCCCTCGCCTGAGAAACCAAGATCCCGAGTCAACAGTACACAGTCATGACATGTTGCTTATGCTGATTCTTATGACTGAACTAGGGTACAGGTGGGAGAGGGGGTCATCGGAATGTCTTTGGTGCTCCCAAGAAATCTGTCCCTTACCTGCGGAGGGGAGACTAGTCGGACCCATGAGACTCTCCCTGTCCAGACTCTAAGCTGCACAGTCCGTGGGTGTGCAAACCTCCCAGTGCTGGATTTGTCTCAGGATGAACTGGAAATGACTGATATTCCATTTCCAGTTTCCCCACTTCTTCTGCAAACTTGGATAATATCCACTGTGCGGGGTTGTTGGGGGTATGATGAATGCCAACTGCCTAGGCAGATTCAGGCTCTGAGAAGGTCCCCCGGGGAAGGCTTGCTCGCCCATGTGCTGATGCAGGAGGGAAGGAGGCTCACAGAAGCACGTGCCACGGCCTCCTCCATCACTGCTGTCTGATGCCTGGGCTCGGATAAGAGTTGAGACACCGGCTTTCTCATGCCAGCCTTGCCAGCAAAGAGCGGGTACCCTCTGCTCACCAGGCCCCTGATTCTGTTTGTATGGGCTAGGGCAGGGGTACTCCAGTTCCATTCTAACTTGGTACCTTTTCCAGGGCTGGAGAAGAAGTCCAAGCTTACTATCATAAAGGTGTGAGTAACCTGAATGCTTATCTGTGCAGATGCTGGCAGATCTGTGTGGCTGGACCAAACTGTCAGGCAGACATAGCGTAAGGAAGGAAAGGTTGATTTGGGATCACGGTTTCCGAGATTTCTGTCCTCCACAGTGGGAAGGTGAGGCGGCAGCCCAGTCCAGGGTTCGAGGAGCTTGTGCTGATGGCTACTCACATGGCCAAGGTCTGGCAGGGGCTCAACCAGAAGACGGTGCAATGTGCGCAGGCCCACCCCTAACGACCCATCTCTGCCAGCCAGAACCTCCAAAACAATGTCATAAGCTGGGAACCAAGGACTCAAAACTTTGATCTGTTGCTGACAATTCAGATTTAAACCACGATACAGAGCGATATCATAACATGTAGTCCTGGGCAGCACACAAACAAACTAATGGATGGGGCAGGGGAGGTGGTGGGTGAGAGAGCACTCGCCAGTCGTGAGCAGATCAATCCCTGGCAGGAAGGAGGAAAGGCTGAAGGAGAGAGGGATAAAGAAAGAAGAGAAGCCAGATTCGGGCTCGGAGAAGTGTGGCGAGGCGTGCCAGTAATCTCAGCACTTTGTAAGCATTGGCAGGAGGGTTTGTGCAAGTTCAAAGCCATCTTGGGGTACATAGTAAGACCCTGTCTCAAAAATCACTATAATCCCTGTAACTCAAGAGGGTGAGACAAAAGATCCTGACTTTGAGACCAGCCTGAGCTAAATACTGAGTTCCAGGCCAGCCTGGGCTATGTAGGAATACCCTGTTTAAAAAAAAAAAAAATTAACAATTTCCATATATATACTGATACAGGAACTCTGAAAATTTACATAGAAGCTATTCAATGTGGCCATATCTGGATAGGTGATAGGTGGGAATTTTGATTAAAACACACATGCACTGATTGATTTTTTTTTTGTTTTGTTTTTTTTTTTTGTTTTTCGAGACAGGGTTTCTCTGTGTAGCTTTGCGCCTTTCCTGGAGCTCACTTGGTAGCCCAGGCTGCTCGAACTCACAGAGATCCACCTGCTCTGCCCCGATGCTGGATTAAAGGCGTGCGCCACCAACGCCCGGCTGATTTTTTTTTAAAGAAACAAAAATTACCAGGCATTACTTTTTCAAATAAGACACACACACACACACACACACACACACACACACACACACACACACACACACAAATTACCCTTAAATGCTAAAAGAAGCAAAGGACTTTCGCTAAGCTGGTCTAATCCATAAATGTTTTCTGACATTCTGGATCCCTCTGAACATGACTAGGAAGGAATCCAAGGACAAGCCAGCCCTGCCAGAGGAAGGGGGAGCTGTACCAACGGAGGGATGAGCACAGACTGAAGTCAGAGAACGCTGGAAAGGAAGAGACTGAGTCAGGGACCCCTGAAGGGCTCCTGGGGAACAGTCGTCAGCAACTTGGAAAGTGAGAAGCAGGTGGGGGATGAAAACGAAACTATTGATTGAAAAACCTTATATCAAGGAGTAAGGGCCGAGCTCAGTGGTGGAGTGCTCGCCTATCAAGTGTAAGGGCCTGGGTTCAATTCCAGCACTGAAAAAAAAACAAAAACAAAAACATAAAAAAAAAAAAAAAAAAAAAAAAAAAAAAAAAAAAAAAAAAACATAAAAACCTATGTAAGTCAACTTGCCCAGGCTGGCACCTACTTGAGAATTTCAGACCAGAGGATAAAATGTTCAAACCCTGCCAGAGCAACAGAGTGAGTTCAGTGCCAGCCTGGGCAATTTAGTGAGATCTTCACACAAATATATTTAGAACTAGGCACAGCGGTGTACATCTGGGATCTCAGCACCTGGGAAGAAGAAGCAGGAAAATCAGGAGTTCGAGGTCATCCTTGGATACATGCTAGTTCAAGGTCATCCTGGGATACATACATCCTTGGATATCAGTGTTCTTCCAACTGAGCCATAGCCCCAGCACCCCCTCCCTCAGGCCTGTTCTCATGCAGCCTAGGCAGGCCTCCACTTGCTATTTGGCAGATGACCCTGAACTCTTGATCCTCTTGCCTCCACCTCTGGAGTTCTGGGATTACAGAAGTGTACCAATATGTCTAGCTAGCTCTTAGCTTGTATAGCTCAATGTCACTAACTTCTGGATTTAGCAAAACAAAAACAAAGAAAAGCACAGGCCTTCGCCAGTTGTGAAACCAACCTACTTAGTATGAATCTAAGTTTGCAACTGGCCCCACTTAAAAAAGCTTCTGTGAAATTTAGGCCAACCTGATCCTAGATGGCTGCATCATCTGCAGTGATGCTGACCAGAGGACCACAACTGGGAGACAAGGCATTCCAATATTTGAACCAAAACAGTGCATCATGGCCCAGTGTTGGGTACTGCAGAAGGAATTAACTGTGTCAAGTCTCATCAATTGAGGGGCAAAAGTAATATTAATGTTACATTTCATGTCTGATATTTCACTTAATGTTCACAACAGCCTGTGAAGCAGATATATATTCATGACCTATCTCACAGTTAAATGTACTGCTACTATGTGGTCAGAGTGCTAAAGGTCATCAAGGTTTCAGGCTAAATCCTTGGGTGGATTTATGAAGATCCATGGATTTCCCCAGCCATCTTGGCATGCTTTCACAGTTAAATGTACTGCTACTATGTGGTCAGAGTGCTAAAGGTCATCAAGGTTTCAGGCTAAATCCTTGGGTGGATTTATGAAGATCCATGGATTTCCCCAGCCATCTTGGCATGCTTTCACTTCCTACCATTCTCCCATATTCCATAGTCCAGTGAACTCTGACAAGTGCCCCCCCCCAATAAGTTACAGCAAAATGGTTCAAAGAGTCAAATTCAAGTTACGATAATCTGCACTTGGATAAATCAAAGATACTGTTTTGTCTTGAAAGGCGCCCAAATAAGTTTCTGTTCTAACAGAACACTGAGCTTGCTGAATGAAACATCTGAACAGTGAATTCAACATTTCAATGTTTCCCACAACACTTGGCTTGGTTGAGAACCCTGTTAAATTTAGCAACCAGAAAAATGCACCAGTAACTGACTCCATAGACTGAGTTCACTCTGAATGGATTACCTCCTTGAATATCTACCATGATGTTGGTAATTTCTCAAGATTAGATACCAATGCCAGGGGCTTCCTCTTCAAAGATGATTCTGGTCTTTCCTGATATGTATATATACATATACATATACACATATATACATATATGTATATACATACATATATACATATATATGCATCTAGATTCGAGTTGTTGACTCACATGCATCAAATACAACAGCATGCAAAAGCACTGCTAGAAAGTTCTCTTGGCCTTCCATTTCTCCTTTCTGAACATTGGCTCTAGACATCTTTCTAGCACTCTTTCCACAAGCCAGGACATTAAAATTGATTAACACAATGTGAAAGAAAAGAACAACCGGAGCAATCAAATGCATTGTTAATTTTAAAAAAAAATTCATTTCCCTGGTTCAGAGGACATAAAGCCATACTGGCAAAAAGAACCTATCCTCTGGCCCACAAACTGAGAAGAAAATTAAACACAGAGTGGCTTGGTTCTTGTTTGCATTTCTCAGGGTGTGAAGCATTCATTGTCAGCTCATTCCTAAATCCTACACTTTGCCTTATGCAAAAAAAAAAAAAAAAAAAATAGCTCCAATATGATAGACAGCAGAAAACTGTGTGTTCCTCAGAAAGGTGAGTGTCCCCAGCAAATAACCCAAGTACCAAAGCTCTCACCTGTAAAAAGTAAACTCTTGGACAGTAGGTCAGTTCTCCCCTATTGGTGGACTGGGGGAAGAATAAATCCCAACTTTCTTTTTAATCTTCTTAGGACCGCAAACACACACACACACACACACACACACACACACACACACACACACACATCCAACTCATTTTTTTCTTTAGTCTTTTGTTTTCTGCAAATAGGTTCCTGATCCTCCTGCCTCCACCTCCTAAGTGTTGGGATTCCAGGCTTGTACCACTATACCTGTTCAGCTCATCAACTTTTAAATGTTAAAAATGAATATTGTATCCAGTGGGATTCTTTTTGTGTGCTTATAAAGAAATCATATGGTTAATAATGGCTTACAAGAGCCCTTAATTTCTTAAGAGAACTTTTATTGCAATATATTACTCTTGAAAGATATTTTCTTCTTTGTTGACAGTAAGAATAAGAAACCTAGCCAGGCACAGTAAGACAGACCTACACTATCAAAACTGGGAAGAGGCAGGACAACCATGGTAAGTTTGGGGCCAGACTGGTCTACCTACTGAGTTCCAGGCCAGCCAGGGCTTCATAGTGAGACCCTATCTCAAAGATCTGAATACGGAAAAAATAAGAAACTAAAGTAGGACATAGTAATCTGCCTGTAATCTCAGCACTGTCATCCAGGCTGAGGCAGGAGGATTGCCATGAGTTTGAGGGCAGCCTGGGCTCCAGAATAAGAACTTGCATCAAGAACAAAACAAAACATCAAAAAAAAAGTAATCTTGGTGCCATTAATCCAGATCAGCAGAGCCAGTGGATCTTGACGAGCCACCTGCTACAATAGCTCAAAAGCAAAGCTACACAGAAACTGTCTAAAAAAAAAAAAAAAAAAAATTGGTAATCTTATTAATTTTAGATTTCCTCTGTAAATAGCTTAAAGGATGTACTGGACTTTGTGTGTGTGTGTGTGTGTGTGTGTGTGTGTGTGTGTGTGTGTATGTGTACTAAGAATGCAACTTAAGTGATCAAATCTAAGAGTTCACGAAAGAGATTTTAATTAAATTTCTGAGAATTGATTCTTAAATGTCTGTGATTCATTTTATGCTCTAAAAACTTCAATATCCAAAGTTCTGAGTTTTGAAAGGCAATGAATTTGGCTACAGAAGAGAGTCGACTCTCTCCATTTGGTTTTGGTTTGGGTTTTGGTTATTTCTGTTTGTGTTTTCAAGTTTGCTTTAGTACAATGGCTGGGCCCCGGCTGCTCACTCGCCTCGGCCAGCTGCTTTGGGAAAACAGAGTCAAGGATTTTAATTTTTCTTTCTCAGCCACAGAACTTTACAAAAGGAAAAAAAGTGGGTGGAGGAATAAAAGGGATGAAAAATTAAGTCCCACCCTTACAACACTGGACTTAGAGAAAGGTATGAATAAGATGAGAACTGGAGACCAGTGATGGCTCAGCGTGCAAAGGGCTAGCTAGCCTCCAAGTCAGGCACCCTGAGTTCAATCCCTGAGACCTAAATGCTAGATGGAAAGAGCCAACACTGGAAAGCTTTCCTCTGGGTTCTCTGTGTGTACCACACACAATAAACAAATAAAAGTAAAGTGGATGAATTAAGTAATATGGAAAAGAAATGGATGAAATCATTTTTTTTTTAAATAACAATTTTGGGTTTTGACTAGGATTAGAGTCCAGCACTGAGGATATTCCGGACAGGAAAAGCAGCTGATAAAAAAAAAAAAATGGACATCACAGATTCATGGGTTGAGAGTTGAGACTTTAAGGATCTTGGTCTAGTCTCTAGAGAGGATTCTAGAAAGTTTTTCTAGGGCCAGAGTAGGAAGCGTTTGGTCTAGTCAGGGGTAAGCAGTTAGGTCTTGCTTCTCTAGGCAAAGATGTCTGTTGACAGGGGTTGGGTTGTAGCTCAATTAGTAGAGTGCTTGCCTACTACACATGAAGCCCTGGGTTCTATTATTAGCACCAAATAAGCATGAAGCAGTCTAGTGGTGTACCCCTATAATCCCTGCACTCAGGTGTCAGTAGGTAAGTCAGAAGTCCAAGGTCACCCTTTTCTATCTCTGCTACCTAGAAAGTTCCAGAAGGCCAGCCTGGGATACATACATAACACACCCGTGACTCAAAAATGAAAAGGGGGCCAACCTGGAGCCATGACTAAAAGCTGAACCAAGGTAGCCAGGAAGCTGAAAGCAGCGGAGCAAATTAGGAACCTAATTTGCCAATCTCTGTGAATGCCTGCGTGCTTAGGACAAGGTGAGCAAAAACTTGAAGGAAATCCAGGTTTCACCACAGGCAACTGGGGAAGACAGAAGTTGTAAGAGTCTGAGCAGACTGATTTTGAAAGGGGATGGCTAATGAGCCTGTAGTTGAGAGCTGAAAGACCAGCTTTCCTGTTAATAGACTGTTCACAACGGGAAAGTGCATGACTCATTCATTCAGCAATACTCAGAGCACAACCATGTGTTAGGCAGGTACTAAATGAGCAACTGGACATACAGCAGTGGATAAAACAATGGTCCCCATCTATCTGAAATGAATGGTGCCTGGAAAAAACTGGTAATATTAAAACCTATTAAGTCCTGAGTGTCAAGACTTGAGCTCACTTCTTTAGATGATCTAATTAAATCCTTATTACTCTAAGAAGTGGCTGCTATTAATATCCCCATTTTATAGAAATGTACCAGGCTGTGCTGACTCCCCATGGGAGACCTTGCCTTGGAAGAGGCAGACAAGGGGAGTGGGTTGGGAGAGAATGCTGGGGGGCAGGAGGAGGGAGGACAGGGGAATCTGTGGTTGGTATGTAAAATGAATAGAAAGTCTCTTAATAAAAAAAAAAAAAAAGGAAATGGGCAAAGTGAGGTCACTTGTCAAGCTACAAACCAGCAAAGTTATATTAGAAAATGTAGTGTTAAAACCATGCCCTCTACACACACACAAACACACACACACACACACACACACACACACACACACACACACACACACACACCTCCTAAGACAACATTTAACTGTGAAAGTCAGTCTGGGCTTGAATTTTAGATACTCCTGCCTCAGCCTTCCAATACAGGATTACAAGCATGTACCGTCATGCCCAACTTTTGAAACCCACTTTCTTAACCTCTGCAGAAGTCTGAAGGTCACGCCAAGCATGATGGGCTTGGTGGTACATGCCTGCAATTCCGGACACTCCAGAGCTTAAGGGAGGAGGAATGCTCGATCCCGGAAGTTCAAGGCCAGCCTGGGAACCATGGCAAGACCAAGTCTCAAAAACAATCAGATGGTGACACGTAAATGTAGGCAGTCTTGACAAGACAGGCGCAGAAACTGAAAAAGACCTTTCAAGGGTTCAAGTCCTCACAGTTGGGATTTGACAGCAGTCACTTGGGCCCCGAAAGCCACCCCTTCCTTTTGCCTTTAAGAACAAACAGCTATTAACCCAGGATCCAGCTCAGCGGCAGAGTGCTCACCCTGCTCACGTGAGGCCCAGTATTCAACTCCCAGTACCAAAAACAAAACACAACAAAATAAACAACAAAAACGCAGGTTTGCCCGGCCTGGTGACTGATGCTTAGAAGCCCAGCACTCCTGAGGCGGAGGAGGCAAGACTGTAGTGAGTTCAAGGCCTGACTGGGGAGTATAGTAAGTTCCAGACCAGACTGGGCAACACTGAGACTCTGTCCAACAGTTTTAAAAAAAAAATACCTTGAGTCCTGTTGGCACCTATGTGCAGAAAACTCAGCCAGGGTACAGGTGCCCGGGTATTCCATGTGCCGAGACCTGTGCCCTGCTATGGTTTGGAGTACCTGAAACACCCACACACTCATCTCCACCTCTCACACTACTCTGCAGCTGGGCATTCATCCCCCAGCACTGGCCATTCCCATCACCTCATCTGCCAACTACCGCAGTCTGTGCTGGAAAAAAAAATTATTTTAAAGCTCCAAGGACATCAATAATTAACTTCCATACCACAAAACTTGTAATATGAGTTTGCTGAAATAAAGTCACCAGTATTTAATTCTTCTTTAAAGGGTGTCTTCTATTATTATTATTTTAGAGTGCAATTTAGTCATCAAAGGTTTACACAGCCTCATGTTTATAAATTATATAGGGCAGGGATTTAACTCTTCTGGCCCTACCTGTTTTGAAGAGAGGGAGGGTCATAACCCTGCTGTCACACCCGGCACCTGCCTTGAAAGGAGGTGAGTTCTCAGCTGGAACTTCATAGCTCTTTCAGAAATCTGGGATGAATATACAGATTTCCTCCTATGATGCAATCACCAGAATAACCCGAGAGTTGCCTTGCTGGCTTTTATCCTCCAGAAAGCTGTTGGGAAACTTCATCTTTTTCAGATGAGTTTCAGAGTCTTGCCTTGATTATATGACATAATAATAGTGGCTTTCCAATTCATCTGTGAAATGTTTTTTCATTGTGGTGGTTACTGGTGAGGGCTTCAGAGGGGGAAGGGCTACTGTCCTAGGTAAATAAAAACGGAGCTGAAACCACCTAGAACACGGACTGACTACCCAAGTCGTAAATTCCAAGCCCTGACTATTTACATCCTAAGGGTGGCAGCCGTCAAGCAGAGGCTTCTCCAAGTTCATCAAGGGTTTGGGACCTTGGCTTTAAATTGGCTCACTTTCCGTGCTCAGTCCTAGCGTTCCACGTCGTTCTTGCCATCACAATGACGGTGGGGGGTGGGAACAGGTGTTCTTTTTGTTGTTCTTTTGTTGGAAAAAATAATGTGTTCAGAGTCAAACTGGCCTAGTCCCCTGGGAGTGGGGTTGAACCCCTCGAGGTCACATGAGACTTCGCTCCTTTTCCAGGCGAAGTCTGGTGCTCTTCCCCACCCCCCTATCCCGAAAGCCCTCCCATCAGCCCTCTGCCAAAACCAAGAGAAAGAATGGAGAGTCGCTCCTCAAAGGCGCCCAACTTGAATCTCCCTTTTACAGACTGGGCAGCCTCATTTCATTGGGACGAGATGCATTCCAAGAACGCTTCTGTGGTCGGCCAGAAGCGGAAAATTCAGGATGACAAATATTCCGAAGAAAACTAAAACAGGTCCCAGGATTCCGGGACTCCAGCAGGTGAAACGAGAGAGGAGGACGTGGCACGCACGAGAGGAGCGAGTGCACACGCTGCCTGTCCTGAGTCCCTTTCTTCCGTCAGTCACTACCCGAACCGAACCCCCGCCCACAGCTGACTCTGCCAGGAGTGAGGGGATTCAACCGTGAGGGCGGCGGAGCCCACTCCGCGCTCCCCAATCCAAAGTAAACACCTAGTCTACGGTAGCCAGTGATACTGCACACCACACGTTTTGGGTTTGTGTGTGTGTGTGTGTGTGTGTGTGTGTGTGTGTGTGTGTGTGTGTGTGTTAAGTACTGTTTGTAGAGATGAGGGCGAAAACATTTCCCGGCTGGAAAATTACTGATCACGCACTAAGAAGGCAGTGAGGATGGGAAGAGGAGTTACAAGACTGAAATAAAGACCTTTTCCCCTCCCGGTGAGGGACCTGGGGTGTCCTTTTTGGAGACCTAGGTCCCACCGCAGTGCTCCGTTTCCCAGCGCACGGTCACCTCCCAGCGAAGTCCCTTTGAGTGGGCTGGCCAGCTCGGAACCTAAACTACAGGGAGCGAGTTGTCCTATGACCTTTACCTCGCCGCTTCACGTCTTTATGACTCACTTTTCTCATCTTCAAACTGAGAGTGCGAGTGCGTAGCTTGTAAAGAGCTTTGAGATCCCTGGTGAAAGGTATCTCCGCGCCTCGATTCCTCCCCGCGCTCCCACTCCGGGCAAGCAAATCTGGAATCCTTTCACTCCCTTCCTTGCCCCTTCCAGTGTCAAAACTGTTAACTACGTGCCCGATCCCGGCCTTTTTCCGCCATAGCAGACGCGGTACCCTCCTCGGAGCTTCTGAAACTCCTAGCCCCCCATCACCCGGCCCTTACCCCCACCCTGCAGAAGGCCCCACGAGCACCCGCGCCAGGCCAGGCCCAGCGCCGACACAGCCCGGCCTCTGCGTGCGTATGCAAGGGAGGGCGGGCTGGATGAGTCACGCGGATAATCGCGCTCTTGGGTGCGCAGACGACTCAACAAGCGCAACCGGGAGCAGGAGCAGGGGCGCGCCGCCGCCTTCGTCCCCGAACCCCGTCCCTGTCAGGGTTCCCGTGGCAGGGCTTTCGAATCCAGGGAACCGACCGTGGCCGCGCAGAGGACCCTAAGTCGCGCGGCCACGGGAGCCACACCGGGATCCCAGCGCCGAAGCCGTCGTCGCCGCCACCGCCGCCGGCGTCAGCACGGCTCCAGCCCGCCAGCTGCCTGGCTGGCGTCACGGCCCGGCCCCGCCCCGCCCGTGCCCCTCCCTCGCCCCCGCCCCCACGTGCGCGGAGTTTGTTTATTTAGCTGCCATGGCAACGCGCTGGGGGGGGCTGCGGGAGGCGGGGAGAAGAAAGGCAGGGGGCGGGGCCTGGCGGCGGAGCCCCGCGCGCCACGGGGAGGAGGCGGGGAGCGAGCGAGCGAGAAGTTATAAGTAAGAAGCGCGCGGCGGCCGCCGGCAGTTCCCCGGCCGAGAGAGCGAGCGCGGCTCCGGGCGCGCGGGGAGCAGAGGCGGTGGCGGGCGGCGGCGGCACCCGGAGCCGCCGAGTGCCCCTCCCCGCCCCTCTGGCCCCCCACCCAGCCACCCGCCCGTGACCCGCGCCCATGGCCGCGCGCACCCGGCGCAGCCCCCAGGACTCCGCACCCCGCGCCACCGCCCAGCTCGCAGTTCCGCGCCACCGCGGCCATTCTCACCTGGCGGCGCCGCCCGCCCACCGCCCGGACCACAGACCCTGAGCCGCCGACAGCCACAGCGGCCGCGACAACGGTGGGGGACACTGCTGAGTCCCAAGAGCGTGCAGCCCGGCCATCGGACCTACTTATTTGCCTTGCTGATTGTCTATTTTTATAAGAGTTTACAACTTTTCTAAGCATTTTTGTATACAAAGGAACTTTTTTAAAAAGACATCTCCGGTTTATATTGAATCCAAAGAAGAAGGATCTCGGGCAATTCGAGGGTTTTGGTTTGGGGTTTCGTTTCTAAAGTTGTTTTTAATCTTCGTTGACTTTGGGGTTCTGGTTACCCCTCTCTCTTCTTCGGACTCCGGAGGACCTTCTGGGCCCCCACATTAATGAGGTAGGTGAGATGCTGGGCTTTGGGGAACAGAAGGGGGTGAGGACTGGTGGGAAACCTCGGAGCGGTGGCCAGGGTGGCCCCTGACTCCCGGTCCCTGTGCGCCCCGCCCGGCCCGCAGGCAGCCACCTGGCGAGTCTGACATGGCTGTCAGCGACGCTCTGCTCCCGTCCTTCTCCACGTTCGCGTCTGGCCCGGCGGGAAGGGAGAAGACACTGCGTCCAGCAGGTGCCCCGAATAACGTGAGTGTCGCGCTAGTGCCCGGTAGATTTCTGCGGGCGGGATGGGGTGGATGGGCGGGATCCAGGGGTCACAAAGAGCCCCTGCCTAGGACAGGGATTGCCCTCCATTGGGACTCCACAGCCTTCCCAGGGGTGGCTCCTCGGCCCTTGAGTCGGCCTGAAGTGCGTGTGGTCCCGGCACTGCGGTACCGCCAGGGGCGCACAGCGGTTCCTCGCTGGTCTCCGGGCGTCCGGGCCGTGGGGTGGGCGCACGCGGGCCATGGGTGACCAATTCTCGAGACCCTCTGGGCCCGAGTGAGCTTAGCGCGTAGGCGGCCGGGTGGCTATGGTGCATACGGAGAAAGCCACAGTGTCCTAGTGTCCCAATCCTGTGGGCGGCTGGAGCGTCTCGGGGATCTGGCGGGGAAGAGAATTCGGCTGGCGGAGGTGGGGCACTAGTTTGAGGTGGAACCGACGTGCCGCCTCTTACCCGGGTGTTGGTTGAGATTGCCAACACCGGCACCTGGAGTCCCTGGAGCTGCTTTCCTGTCCTGTCCAGTTCCTATGGCATGGGTGCTGGTGTGCTTCACCCACCAAGTGAATAGCAGAGGTGGCAACAGGGGGCTACAACTAACCGCGTCTCTCTCCCTCCGCCCTTGGCAGCGCTGGCGAGAGGAGCTCTCTCACATGAAGCGACATCCCCCACTTCCCGGCCGCCCCTACGACCTGGCGGCGACGGTGGCCACAGACCTGGAGAGTGGTGGAGCTGGCGCAGCTTGCAGCAGTAACAACCCGGCCCTCCTACCCCGGAGGGAGACCGAGGAGTTCAACGATCTCCTGGACCTAGACTTTATCCTCTCCAACTCGTTATCCCACCAGGAATCTGTAGCCGCCACTGTGACCTCCTCGGCCTCAGCTTCATCCTCGTCCTCCCCGGCGAGCAGCGGCCCTGCCAGCGCGCCCTCCACCTGCAGCTTCAGCTACCCGATCCGGGCCGGAGGTGACCCGGGCGTGGCTGCCGGCAACACAGGCGGAGGGCTCCTCTACCCCCGAGAGTCTGCGCCACCTCCCACGGCCCCCTTCAACCTGGCGGACATCAATGACGTGAGCCCTTCGGGCGGCTTCGTGGCCGAGCTCCTGCGGCCCGAGTTGGACCCTGTGTACATTCCGCCACAGCAACCTCAGCCGCCAGGTGGCGGGCTGATGGGCAAGTTTGTGCTGAAGGCGTCGCTGAGCACCCCTGGCAGCGAGTACAGCAGCCCGACGGTCATCAGTGTTAGCAAAGGCAGCCCGGACGGCAGCCACCCTGTGGTGGTGGCGCCCTACAGTGGTGGCCCGCCGCGCATGTGCCCCAAGATTAAGCAAGAGTCCGTCTCCTCCTGCACAGTCGGCCGGTCCCTAGAGACCCACTTGGGCGCTGGACCCCAGCTCAGCAACGGGCACCGGCCCAGCACACACGACTTCCCCCTGGGGCGGCAGCTCCCCACCAGGACTACCCCTACAATGAGTCCCGAGGAACTGCTGAACAGCAGAGACTGTCACCCTGGCCTGCCTCTTCCGCCAGGATTCCATCCCCATCCGGGGCCCAACTACCCTCCTTTCCTGCCAGACCAGATGCAGACTCAAGTCTCGTCTCTCCATTACCAAGGTCAGTGTGGGGAAGGGATTGGTAGAGCCTCTGCTGGGGAATTTTGCTCCTGGGAGGTTTTCAAGAGAGTCTTGAGAATGAAGTTGACTCCCCCACTTTCTTTACCCCTAGAGCTCATGCCACCGGGTTCCTGCCTGCCAGAGGAGCCCAAGCCAAAGAGGGGAAGAAGGTCGTGGCCCCGGAAAAGAACGGCCACCCACACTTGTGACTACGCAGGCTGTGGCAAAACCTATACGAAGAGTTCTCATCTCAAGGCACACCTTCGAACTCACACAGGTAAGGGGACCAGCGCTGTGGAGGAGGGTTGGTGCCTGTCTGCTCATAGGCTGGCCGTGGACTCCTTAGGGCTTTCTTGGGTGCTGGGGTGTATCTCTTCTCCATCTCCTGGATCACAGAGGAGGGCAGCAAACAGGCGCCTGTGTTTTTGCCCAGAAGCCTTTTGCTTGATGGATGCTATCTGCTGCCTGAATGTGCAGTTTCTCACCGGGCCTTTAAAAGATAGGGAGTTTCCTGTGGATGCCTGCCCCTCCTAGCTTGGTAATGGAGAAGTTGTACTTTGCAATGCAAAACTACGGTACCTTTAAAAGAAAAGTTTTAAATGTTGTAGCTTATTTTCATAGCCGTCCCCTCCTCTCCTTAGATCCGTGGGCCCTTAGCTCTGTTCTGGTCTTTTAAAATAATTAGGTTAGTTGGCTTTACATTCCAAGAACTACTGGTTGTGATTGCTGGGGATTCTGGTTTAAAACTGCCAGTACAAGCTGGGTATGGTTTAAAGTTGTCCCTGCAAGCTGGGTGTGGTGACACTCAATTTTGTAGTTAGAAACACCAAAGAGACCGAGCTGAACGGATCAGTTGATCTTTAAGGCCAGCCTGGTCAGGAACCCGAGTCTCAAAATGACAAAGAACTTAAAGGTAGCCATCAAGTGGGTAAAGTCTTCTAGATGTGTTTATGAAAAACAACTGGAATGACGCTGTAGAAGAAGTTAGGCACTGGTGGCATTTTGGACACAGTGTAATGAGGTGAGATACTTTGGGTTTGGGCAGAGATAGCTGCCAATCATTTCCCAGTCCTTTTCCAACACTGGCTAGGTTCAAAAGAATGAAAACATGGGCTCTGTGGAAATGGAGATTAAGGGGGTGTTTGCATTGTTTTCTTGTTGCTAACTACTCTTCAGGAGTTTAAGCTCATGCGCATGCGCGTTCTTACATCTGCATTGCAATATGGCCCTTCAGTGTCATAAAGACATTCCTGGATGTTTTTGAGAGAGGGTGGAGTGTGCACCGGAAGTTGGTTTTACTCTCTGCCCTCTAGTTTTTAAAGGGGCTAATTCCCGGTTCCAGCCATGGCTTTAGCAGCCCTTTCTCTCTTTCCCTCGACAGGTGAGAAACCTTACCACTGTGACTGGGACGGCTGTGGGTGGAAATTCGCCCGCTCCGATGAACTGACCAGGCACTACCGCAAACACACGGGGCACCGTCCCTTCCAGTGCCAGAAGTGCGACAGGGCCTTTTCCAGGTCGGACCACCTTGCCTTACACATGAAGAGGCACTTTTAAATCCCACACAGTGGATATGACCCACACTGCCAGGAGAGAGTTCAGTATTTTTTTTTTAACCTTTCACACCGTCTTCCCACGAGGGGAGGAGCCCAGCTGGCAAGCGCTACAATCATGGTCAAGTTCCCAGCCAGTCAGCTTGTGAATGATAATCAGGAGAAAGGAAGAGTCCAAGAGACAAAAAAAAAAAAAAGGAAAAAAAAAAAAGAAACAAAAATACCAAAAACAAAGGAAAAAAAAAATCACAGAACAGATGGGGTCTGAGACTGGATCTTCTATCATTCCAATATCAAATCCAACTTGAACATGCCTGGACTTACAAAATGCCGAGGGGTGACTGGAAGTTGTGGATATCAGGGTATACATTAGATCAATGAGTTGGGGGAGGGGAGGCCAGAATTCCCTTGAATTGTGTTTCGATGATGCAATATACATGTAAAGATCACCTTGTATGCTCTTTGCCTTCTAAAAAGCCATTATTATGTCAGAGGAAGAGGAAGCGATTCAGGTACAGAACATGTTCTAATAGCCTAAATGATGGTGCTTGGTGAGTCGTGGTTCTAAAGGTACCAAATGCGGGAGCCAAAGTTCTCCAACTGCTGCATACTTTGACAAGGAAAATCTATTTTTGTCTTCCGATCTACATTTATGACCTAAGTCAGGTAAATATACCTGGTTTATTCTATAACATTTTTATGCAGACAGTCTGTTATGCACTGTGGTTTCAGATGTGCAATAATTTGTACAATGGTTTATTCCCAAGTATGCCTTTAAGCAGAACAGATGTGTTTTTCTATATAGTTCCTTGCCTTAATAAATATGTAATATAAATTTAAGCAAACTTCTATTTTGTATATTTGTAAACTACAAAGTAAAAAAATGAACATTTTGTGGAGTTTGTATTTTGCATACTCAAGGTGAGAAATAAGTTTTAAATAAACCTATAATATTTTATCTGAACAGAAATCTCTTTGTTTTGATTCCGGCTTGAAAAGTAACTCACACATTAACACGGCGGTGGAGGAGGGTTTGTGAGAACCTCACTGGAAAGTCAGTTTCACCTTGACAGAAGATGTGAATTTGTTTGTTAAGCTCCTCAGTTTTACATTAAGTAGTGTTGGAGTTGAGAGCTATACGGGTGGGGAATTATAAAACGCCTGGTTCGTGTCTGCTCCGTACCATTACAAAAGTATACTTCCTTCCCCAAATGCACATTTCCAGGTTTACATGGCTCAGTTATTCTTTGATTTGCTCAGTTTTATCAAAGAGCACTCAACAGTAAACCTGAACCCTCCAATTTCATACACACACACACACACACACACACACACACACACACACACTTAATTACATTTTGTCTTTTAAAGTAAATGAAATTATGAAAAGTTTTCTCTGGAGGCCTGGCCTCATAGCCCCCACAGAATCTAAGCAACAAAAGAACCCTCCCCAAGCAAACAGCCCCAGGAACGGAATGTGGTTCCACAGTGCCCTCCGGAGGACTAAGGGCTTCATTTATGCTTCATTTGTTATTCCCCAAAGAGATCCAAAACATACTGTCTACAGAGTATTTGAAAGCTTTCTCAGTCTCTCTGAAGACATGGAAACAAAAGTTATTCAAACCCCTGGGGCCGAGAGTATGTAGCCCAGTGGCAAGGGTGCACCTAAGCAAAACCCTTCGAGGTAGCAACCCCTCCCGGTACTCAAAATTCGTGTAACTCATAAATGAAAACTTTTAAGTGGTGTCCTTGTAAATTTGTAAGCATTTCTACTTCTGAGGTTATTTAAGCTTAAAACTGCACTAATTACCATCTCGGGAGGTTGAAGTAAAACTATTTTTAGCTGTCACAAAATGGAAAAGTACTTGTGATACTTGTAGACAACTTCAATGATGTTGTGGGTGACTCAGAAGATCAAGGGAGCAGAAGCTGACTGGCATATTCTTCAGAGTGCTTATTAACTACCCATTGTATCTAGTGCCCAGAGTTGTGTTTACACTGTAATACACTTTATAAATGAGATGTAAGAACTTACGTTCACAGGGGCTCATGGGAGATCAGCACAGAGTATTTTCGTTGACATTTAAGGGGCCAGCGTGATTGAAAAACACAGCATGTGTCTTTGCTTTAAAAGAAAACAGGTGTATCATAGGATGGAATTTTATGTGGCCCAAAACATACTCAAAGCAAACCTAATGACATGGAAAAATGTCCATGGTATGTTAAGTGGAAAAAACAGGATATAACACAATGAACAGTATGACTCCGATTGTATGTGCCTGCACTGGCATCTGGGTTTTTCTCATGTAACCCAGGCTGGCCTCAAACCTAGCTACGTTGCTGAGGAAGGCCATGTGCTGATCCTCTTACCTCTATCTCCAAGTGTTCAGATTTGGGGGATGCTCTCTCTCATTCCAGCTGTGTTTCCTTTTCTGTGGTGGTGTGCTTGGTCTTTTTTTTTTTTAAATAGGGTTTCCTGCTGTAGCCCAAGCAAACCTGGAGCTTGCTGTAATGTAACACGGGCTTTAACACGGTGACTCTCTTGCCTCAGCCACCTGAGTGCTGGGATTACAGATGTTCACCCTCAGAGGTGGCTTAGGTGTCTGTGTTGAGGAGCAGAAAGAACAAAGAGAAATAAAAAGACTGTCAAGAAACATGGAAATGGGAATATGAGTTTTCTCAATTTAAAATTTCAGTCTGAATGAATTTGAACACCAAATACTTCCCCTCCCCACAAATGTGCAAACCTTGGAATAAGTATGGGAAAACTGCTTTTCTAAAAATAAAAGTAAAAACACCTGGTTATTTTTTTTAATGAATTAAAGTAGTAGAAAAGAAGAAAGTTGCATGCTTAATGGCTTTTTCTTTGAACTAAATAGTGATTGCTTTTGTGATCCACCTGTCTTATGGCACAAAGCTGCTTTGTGGAAATGGTTTACTCCAGCTGGGATGTCGCTCAGATGGCAGAGAGTTTGCCTAGCATGCATGAGGCCTTGGGTTTGATCCCCTGTACTACATAAAACTAGGCATGGTGGTACTGACCTATAATCCCAATTACAGAGAGAGGCAGAGGGGTCAGAAGTTCAAGGTCATCCTCAGCTGTACAACGCAAGGCCAACCTGTGATACATGAGGCTCTGTTTCAAATGAAAGAAGAAAAAAAAAGGAAGAAATGGCTTTCTGAATGATCATTACCATCTTATGCATAACGTTTCAAAACATTTCAAATGTATTCAAAAGTGTCTAATGTCATAGGGAAACCAGTACACATTAGCTTTTTCTAATCTGCAAAAGCAGGTTCAGTATCTCAAATGAATGAGAAGAGTCCTCTCAATGTAACAGGATAAGACATTATTCGACACACACAGCTCTGAGCTGTGTCCTCTCACACATGGTAACTCTGGGTGCTAGGTGCACCACCATTGCATGTCATTGCAGAGCTACGGAACCACTCACATGTATCAGGACCTAATAATCGAGATGCCTGCTTATTATATTTTCCTTATGACATTTAATTGTATATGTCCTTCCTAGTTTTAACTGGCATGCTTACACAAGGGGATTAACTGTAACGTTTCCTGTTGTCAACAGATGTGTAGCTGGCTTTTATTCTGTCAAAATAGTTTTGCTACCCGAAGAGATTTGCAAGTCTGTTCCTTTTGTCTTTGTTTGTTGCTCTTCTTGGGTTAAGACAGTGTCTCCTGTATCCCAGTCTGGCCTGGAAATCCCTATATAGCCTTCAACTTCTGATCTTCCTGCCTTCATCTCTCAAGTGCTGGGTTTATACGACGCTGAAGATGGAGACCCCCATACATGCTGGACAAGCCCTCCACCATTGGAGCTGCATTCTCCAACTTTGTTTTTATTGGGGTTGAGGAGCAGTCTTCATATGTATCTCAGGCTGTTCTCAAACTCACTCTGTAGACACCTCCTCCAAAAATTGTTTGACCTTTTAGAGCAGTATGGAAAAATATTTCACAACTGGAGAAACAGTTTTTACATGATAGATAGATAGATAGATAGATAGATAGATAGATAGATAGATAGATAGATTAGATAGATAGAGCTATGTAGCAGAGGCTGGCCTTGAACTCCTGATTCTCCAGTCTCCACCTCCAGAGTTCTAGGATTATGAGTATGTGCCTCTATGCCCAGCTATGTGAGTCTTTATAAGGAAACCAGGTAGTGCCATGTGTAGAACTGTTCCACGGGAAATATATTAACACAAGTTCTTGTACCTGTTGTGCTTTGACAACACAGGGAGTCTCTAGATTTAGCAACGAGTGCCAGCCACCTGCTCCATTACACGCTCTGGCTTCTGATGCTGTATTTAGCACAACACAGACCAGATCATCCCCCACACACCCCTTTCTTCTCTCTCTCTCTCTCTCTCTCTCTCTCTCTCTCTTTCTCTCTCTCTCTCTCATTTAGACAAAGGTACCACCCTGTCCTACGAAAACACTTTTATATATTTATTGTCTTTGTCATTTTATTATTTTATTATGCATTGTGCTTTTTATATTTGTTTTAGTTCTTTGTATTTTCTTAGCACCTTCTACAGCCTATTGTATACTGTCATGTTTTTATAGTGCTAAACTGAAGCCATGTCTGCCTCCTAAAGGTCACTTATGAAACTGTCTTCCATTGTTCACATGTACAGTCATTCAAAGATATTTCATATAAAACCGCCATGATCTGTCTTCATAAGCAAGGCTGTGGAATGTGCTACCTGTGAAATCCAAGGGGAGAGAGCCTAACAAAATCAGAACACTGTATAAAATTAATCTTTTTAATTTTTACGTTAAATGGAATTAGAAGGCTTAGTCTTAAACACAAAAGAGAATCTTAAGGAAATTTCTCTCCATGTCCTGAAAAATGTTTAATTCTCCAATCATTTTAAATTATGTAGTGTGTCTATTCCCAGATCACAGTCAGAACAGAGGGCAAACAACCTCAGAATGTATATTAAAACACAACTTCCCAGACTGGTATGAAGCCACTTGTAAACAGTTAGCATGATTGGCAAAGGAGCTACACAGGGCACATCAGTCATATTGCTGTAACAGTGTATATCTGGAGCCCTTCATTTTAATTGTTTTGACCGTGCTCTTAATACAGTATCACTTGAACTGCTTTGATTCTCTCACACCTAAATGAGTCAACATGTTGCAAACAAGTCCGCCCAAAAGTCTTCCAATTGTTCTTAAAGGAAAAGAAGAGGAATAAGTAGAAATCTCATTTAAGAAAAGCAAAAGGGAAAACTCACACCTGTGGGGTCCCTGTGTGGTCTCTGCGGTCATCTGACAGAACATTTGCTTTGTGGGTGCACCTCAGTGATTATGATACCCAGAATGTTAGCGTCATTTGCTGTGCCTTTCAGTTTGGTCTATGTTTATGTTACATGTTATCATTTAAACAGGGCAGAAAACAAGTCGTTTTCTAATAGAACTGCAGGTCAACGGTTGATGACGTCTAGACAGACAGATAGGCAGACAGACAGGCAGACAGACAGATAAAGGAGCCCCAATAGAAGCTGGACAGTTATCTAGTTAAATCAACTACAACATAAGGTCAAATATGTCCAGTTCACTGTGTCTAAGACCAGAAGTTCCTATCCCATTTATTTTTATTTATTATGTTTGAGACAGGGTCTCAAGTTCCCAACTGGGACTTGAACTTCTGATCTTCCCAGCACCTCTTGAGTGCTGGGATTACAGATGTATGTCATGATGTCAGGCTTACGCAGTGCTGAGGATCAAACCCAAGGTTTGGTACATGCTAGGCCGGCACTTTCCCAGCTGAGCCAAATCCCTAGGCAGTTCTTATATCATATCTATTTGAGTCTCCACGGACACTGACAGGATCAATGGGTTGCTACATGGCCAAATCCCCATGGCGTAAACCCAATGCGTGCAGGTGCTGTATCTGCATACTCACTCAGCAGCCTTTAAGGTATAGGTAAGTGCTGCACAGAGCTATTTAAGGAACCTTGGATGCATTTGCTGAAAGCCTGAGAGGTAAGGTAAGGCAGTATAAACCATGAAAGAAGAACGCAATCAGCACGCTTGAAAGGGACTCTCTCCACCAGGACACACCTCATTCTGACCCAGGTTCCTTTTGGCTGATGTATAATAATCCCTTAGTGCTACACAATTCTATGACTGTTACCTTACAGGAGGCAGGGGTGGGACTTCCCCCCTCCCAGCCCCAATTACATGGATGAAGAAGCCAAGGTTCCCTTTTCATAAAGTTCATTTCTCATTCTTGCTGCCATGCCCTGAATGCTTCTTGTTTGTTTGGGGTGTTTTGTTTTGGTTTGGTTTTTAGATGGGGTTTCATGCAGCACAGGCTAGTCTTAACTCGTGATCCTCAGAAGTGCTGGTCTTACAGGCATGAGCCACCACGCCCCATCATACTTGCAAGCATTTCTAATATTTCGTCTTCAGTCTGCTGGACAGGTAGGGCAGCAGGCAAAACAGATACATCCAGTTCAAGAGGATTTGCTAACACCCAGGTTCTTCCAGTAAGGCTGCTCAGAATTGAAAGCCATAGACTTTCTGTCTCCCAAACCAGTGTGCCCTTCTCATTAAGACTGGGGAGTTCCAGTTTCCTGCCTGCCTGCCTCCCTTTCTCTTCCTTCTTCTTTCCTTTCTTCCTTCCTTCCTTCCTTCCTTCTTTCCTTCCTTCCTTCCTTCCTTCCTCCTTCCTTTCTTCTTGCCTTCCTTCTTTCTTTTTTTTCTTTCTTCCTTTCTTTTTTCCTCTTTCCTCAGTTTTTATGAGACACGGTCTCACTTTGTAGCTCAGGCTGACCTCAGATTCACAGTAAACCCTCCTGTGACAGCCTCTCAAGTGATGTGTTACAGGTACGTGCCACCACACTAGGCTTCAAAGCTGAGTTCTTGAAAAGACTCCTTTGTGCTACTCACTCAACGCTGAGCTGTCTATACTACAAGGCTCTATGGTTCTGGCTCCCTGGGCACACAGGAGCTTCTGGAGCCCACAGGGAGCTTCTCTTGTTTGCTGCAGGATTGCCGACATCATCATCCTCAGCTGAATGAAGTCAGTGATGAATGAACATCTAGCCCCCCAAAACTCAGCATCTCTGAGAATCAGTGGATTCTCCTTTGCTGGGTGACTACACATTGACTAGGGAGTCTGACTGGTTTCAGGAATGTATAGGAGGAAGCAGAAAGCTATGGAGACACTCTTGAATGGTCAGGACACCGTGAGCATGTTCTCTGTGAAACAAAACTTGGGAGAACAGAGCTATTTTACCTTTTTCATGCGTGGCCTGCTGTACTTCCTTTCATGGGAAAATGTATGAGAAAGGAATACTGAGGGAGTCATACAAAAATAATAAGGCAAAAAGTGACGCCTTAAAAGAGAGGACCAACTCTTTTCATCTGCCTGACACCCTCCTTGGGGTTTGGAGGCATTTCCTCACTTTATAATACGCCTCGATATATTGACACATGTGAGTGTCAGAGGGCAACATTTGAGAGACAGTTGTCTCCTTTCATCACGGGTTCTAGGGCTCAAACTCAGATCATCAGGATTGGTCTCAAGAGCTTTTACCTGATGATCCACCTTGCTGGCTTTAGTTTGGAGTATTTTGTTTTGAGACCAAGGTCTTGTATAGTCTACCTTTATTCCAGATTCCCTAGGCACTGAGGTGGACCTGACCTAGAGCTACCGATCCTCCTGCCTCTGCCTTCCTAGGATGGAGATCATCCTCTCAGTATCTATCTACTGAGTTCCAAGCCAGTCCAGGACACATGACCCCTTGTCTCAACAAAGAAAATCAGCTTCCCAGCTTTCGTCTGTTTGTTTGTTTGTTTTGAACTTTTCTTGGGAAAGTGATTAGATTTCTCTTTGAAAGACTCGGGTACATTCCCCGCACCTCCATGCCATGTGCCTCATACACTTTTCTTGATTGCTTCTTATTTTATATACATTGAACCTGTCATTCAGGTGCATGCTAAAACATGCTGCTCAGGTTGAGCACAAATATTTTAGCGTTATTCAACAAAACAGTTTAAACTTCTTTTGGAATTAGTGATTCAAGCAGAATAGAACACTTCGAAGAGGAAGTTAACCCATGAAATACCTTGAGTTTCTATGGTACAGAGACCTTGTGTCTTTGCTATGGGAAGAAAATTAGTTTCTTTTAAGCACATTAAAGTTTATGACATGAGAATAACTGACTTCATAGGAGCCGAGTGCCAAAGTCTGGAGAGGAGAGCAGACTTTGCCTGGGGGACTCTTTGCATTAAGAACTTTGTTAGGCAAAGCCATGGTGGCTTAGAAGTCTGATTTGCAATTTGTGCCTTTGTCAAAGGATTAGATGATCCCTACTGTTTAATGTTCAGGTCTCAATTTGCATATGGAAACGCATGCCTCTTCCAGGTTTGGCTCTCGGTTATTCTCAGTTTCTCACCCTAGTCTGCAGCAGATACTGTGTATAAAACTTGATGAAATTGTTTGCAGTGATTCTGGGTGTGGGGTGGATTGGTTTTAAGGGGAAGTCTACCTGGACTTCAAGAATACCGACCTAGGAATCCTCCGTTTGGCAACTGACAAAGAATTCATAGCGAGAGGCACACAGGTGCCATGGCTTTCCTGAATTAGAACACATGGCCCACGGTTAACAAAGGAACTCTGGGGAGATGTGGTCAGTGAAAGGAACTGAGGGGAGGAAGCCTCTGGCTGCTCTAGGACATATTTGGACACCTCTGTTCAGTGTCTTCCCTTATACTTAAAGGTTTCAGAAAACTGATTTTAGATTTGCTGTAACAAAACCCTCATCTCAACATGATGTTTAACAGCCTATCCTTTGGCAAACAGTTTTTGACTAACATTTGCTTTGAGCCTGTTCCCAGATGGGCAACCTAAAACCTGGAATAGAAGCTTCTCAAGGAGGGATAATTTTACAGGTTGTGGGTTTAGAAGGAACGGTTTACATGTTTGTTTATTTTCTTTTGAACTCTCCGTTTTCTTTCTTTTAGCTTTGTCCCAGCCAGAGGGAAGTGCTTCCTCTGTGGCCTGGGAATTCTGGTTGAGTAAGGTGAAGGTGGATGGAGAGAAAAAGGCAGGATTCAAAGCCATTAAGTTACCCCAGAATGCTGAGAACTTTGCTAGAGGTCGAGGATTTTGTTACACATATTTTATTTCATGTTTCTTTTGGTATTTTGAAATAAGGTCTCATGTAGCTTTGGTTAGCTTTCGAACTCTATGTCTGGAGGATGATCTTGAACTCCTGACTCTACCCCCCCACCCCCACCCCGCCAAGTTCTGGGACTGCAGGGGCATGCCAGTGTGCTGCTTTGTTATATCCCTTTAAGTTAGACAGAAGCCTATAGGAGTGTGACTTGTCTAAGGTAACACAGGTCTAAGAAGAATCTGTCTGCCCTGGAAGTCTGCTCCCTCCCTTACTGGAACAATATGTCGTCTCTCAGACAAACTAAAGCTCCTCACCCCCTAAGAATGTGCGCTTCCATTTCGAATCTAAACAGGATGATATATGGTGCATACAAAAAAAAAACCAAACAAAAAACAACAACAAAAAAAAAAAAAACAAGATTGGTCTGACCATCCCTTTTCCTAACAGAGACAAGTAATCTTACATATAATCCTATTAAAAATACCTCACATTTCTCTAGGTTCCAGTTTGAACAGTAACTTTAGAAAGGACGATACACTCCTGCCTTGTAGCAACCCATAGCCTCTACCAAAGTGCCATGAATAAGTAAGTCATAGACTTTCTTCTAGGGTAATTCCCACATGATTTCAAAGCATTTTATGCACGTCTTCAATTGTTGAGAGCAAGTGCCAGCGTCTCTATTTATAGTTGGGTCCACTGGAGGTGGGTTTAGAAAAAATCTTAGGAGGCTGGGCGTGCAAGAAAATATATGTACTCCTAGCACTCTGGAGGTGGGTAAGTTCAAAACTAACCTCTGTCACATGGCAATGCTGTGTGTGTGTGTGTGTGTGTGTGTGTGTGTGTGTGTGTGTGTTCATGTTAGCGTGTGTGTGCATGCACGTGTGTGCATTTGAGAGAGAGACCCCAAAGCCTCTTTCTTCATTGCACGATGCCACAGGGGAAGCTGGCCACTCTGACCCACCACACTGAGATCGTTCTCAGCTATGGCCATGGGAAACACTCTTACTTCTTGCCCATCTTCCAAAACCCTTTGCCAACATTCTTCTAATGCTCCCAATATCTAAAGATAATCCCTTTTCCCCTAACCAGGATCTCAACCGAAAATAGAGCTGGGCATGTGCCGCCAGGCATGAACGAATGACTCAGAAGCCATTTCAGATCTCAGCAGCCTGGAAGGCACTGTTGGACACAGGATCAGAGTCTGGGAGCCTGTGAATGACAGGCTGGAAGGCATCCCAAAGACTGGCTTGCTCAAAGCCTCCTTCTCACAAACAGGGAAGCAGGAGCCTCTCATGCCCCTCGGAGTTATGTTCCTGTAGAACCCCATTGTAGCCTCAGATTCCTAACCCTTGGGTTCAGTTTGCAAAAAAAGGTCTTGGGGTAAAACTAAGCAAGACCCAGAGGTATCCTAACCAAGACTCAAGGGGTGAGCAAGTGTGCATGTCTCCATGAGCAGGAGTGTCCATCATCAGGGACCTAGAAGGGAAGCAGCCACCTTTGTGCTGATTTGGGTTACTGGCTCTGCTGAGCTTTTGTTGGGCTGTGTTGAGTCTTGTTTGTTGGGCTGTGCTACTGCTTTGCCTTTCTCCTTTAGCTCATGGGTTTATGTCCTCTTTCTGTCCAACTGTAGGGCATTAGCTTCGAAAGTCCTGGTGGAACCTCAGAAATAACTGCTACACCCCATCCAGTGATCTCGATGAAGAAGGACCAGCATGTGGCATGGCTTACTTCCTATCATTCCTATGCTCGGCATTCTATGCATTTTTCTCATTCAGTCCCCATGACAACTCTGTGAGGTTACTGTTCTTCTCATTCTGAGGACTGGGGACATGAGAACCTAAATAAGGCCTGGATAACCTGAACAGAATAAAAACATTTTCTCTCTTGTGGTTTCTCTCTCTCTCTCTCTCTCTCTCTCTCTCTCTCTCTCTCTCTCTCTCTCTCTCGTGTGTGTGTGTGTGTGTGTGTGTGTGTGTGTGTGTGTGTGTACTGGACTCAAGTTCCCAGGCTTGCACTTTCCCTCTGTACAAAGTTCACGCTGGTCTGGAGCCTCCATCTCTCTGTGTAACTTAGGCTGCCCTTGAACTTATGACCCTTCTGCTCTGTCTACTGGAAGCTGGGACTGCAAGTATGTATCACCATGCCCTGCCAACCCCATATATGACTCTCTCTCTCTCTCTGCATATATACATATGTATATAAAAATACATGTATATGCAGATAATGTATATATATATATACATAAATATATATGCAGGGAATGTTCAAAACTTCATAGTCGGGATGATTATTTATGCTAGGAAAATTCTAGAAGAAATGCTGTCTATTCTTAGAGCCATCCTTCCCAGATTCTACTAAAAGAGCTTTCCTGTTTTATCTTGAGCACGTTAACCTGCTTAGTTTTCCTTTTGATGCTTACTTAACACATAGTGGGATTATTCTTTATGTTCCTCCTCCATAACACAGTGCAGTGAAGATAATGCCTGACAAGGTGTGTCTAGCCTGTAGTATCTAGCAAACCCATAATGTTTATTCTTTCTCTGTCTGTCTCTAAAAACAGAAACAGTTTTCATCCCAATCCCTTTTTGCTTGTTTGTTTAGTTTTCTTTTTGAAAAGATAGGTATCACTATGTATGCCTGGATGGCCTGAAATTCACTATATAGACCATGCTAGCCTTAAAGTAGCATCAGTCCTTTGCCTCTGCCTCAAAAGTATGACAGGCACATGTGCACCTCTGTGTCTAGCTTGACTCTGAATAGTTAAGTGAATTTGCATATTTCATCTGAAATCCATAATAACAACGACAAAACCCACTTCACTCCATGAAGACGCTGCAGTGGTCTTTCAGATGAAAAAGGACAACCTTCTCCTTGCTCACATCATACGTACCCTCCACTTCTTTCAATGACTAAGGAGGAGAAGCCTGTTGGAAACCTGCTTAGATAAATAAACCTGCTTTGAGTCAAGAGGTAATCATTAATGTTTCAAGGGCTAATTCACTTGGTGACCTATTCCCTCAGAAGGCTTTTCGGAGCACCCAGTGATGGATTTCAGAAGATAAACTTGCCAGTCAGCAGACTCCAATTGAGCAAGACAATTGACTGAAGATGGAGAGATTGAAGTTTGGGTGATGAATGATCACCGCCTATCAGGTCCGTGTGAAATGAAAGAAGCTCTCGGTGTCCCCTGATAGACGTTGTTTGGGTCAGTCCCACAATCCCCCTCTCCCTCTCCACAAAGGATTAGAGCCTCGGGAAGAAGCGAAGAAGCGGGGACAAAATCTTGCAGGTCATCCACACCCTGGGCTTTGACCTTGCTCTGATGTTTCTAATCACGTGTCACTTGTTTGGGATGTTGCTTTTCGGTGTTCTTCCGAAGGGCGACTTTCGCAGCGTCAAGATTTAAAGTCAATAGCGAATCATCCCTGAGTTCTTCCAGGCCAGCGTGATGCCTCAGCAGGCCTCCTTCCACTTCCCCAAGCAGGACCAAACTCCTATATAAAATTCATAAAATTCTTGGCAGAAAAGAAACCTTCCCATTGGAAGGAACAGATGCTCTGCGAGTAACTTTTGCCATGATGTGCTGTTCCTAATACCGTAGTTTTAAAACGTGTGGGGATGTTAACTTTTTTTTTTAATAAATGTCAACATGTTCTGGGCAGTTCTTCCATCTCCATCTGTGGCATACACATGACCAACACACTTTCCCTCCCTCCCTCCCTCCCTCCCCCTCCCCCCCCCCCCCCCCCCCCCTCCCCCCTCCCTCCCCCCCCCTCTCTCTCTCTCTCTGTCGGGAATTTGGAAGCTATGAAAAAGCGAAAGTGGAAAATCCAACAAGCGCGCAGATGTATAGGCTAACTCTGAAAGTGGTGAGCCAGTGCCTCCCAGCTGTGGATCTCAGAAACATTCTTCCTCTTTGCAGAGCATCTGGATGGTCCTCAGGCGTCTACCAAGGCAATTAGGATCAGTTAGCATTTGAGAATCAGCTATTGGCGGACTTTATTACAGTAACCTAGTCATAAAAACCCCTTTCCGCGGAGCCGACCTGGGTTCCGGCTCCGGGGATTGGAGTGTCTGTTTGCCTGGGCTTCTGCTGGATGCAGCCCTGGAACCCCCTGTCTGGCTATGGGGTTCAAAATCGGAACTAGGGTTCTTAATGGAGTAAGATGCGGTGCGGCTCCGCAGCACCTAGCCGTGGAGATTTGGGGTGGGGGAGTGGGGGTGGGCTGGGAAGCAGCGCACATGCGTTCAAGGACGTATTGGGATCCGCCTGGAGTCGCAAGGGCTGGGTTCTCGCTCCGCCAGAGCGAACCCACGTAGTCCAGGTCTCCTGCTCCGCCCCGGAGAGCTCCGTCGCGTCCCTGTTCCTCTCCAAGTGGAGATGGAATGGGAGCTCTTAGGGTGTGGCTGGCGGAGGAGCAGGTCGCCTTGTGTCCTCGAAGCTCCTGGGTGGCCCTGTTGTCCTCGACGCCAGAAGGCTCGAGCTGGAGGCGGGAGCTGCGCGGTCTGCAGCGCCCCCCGCCGGTTCTTCCGCAGTAACGCGGCCGCAGGCGGAGAAGCCGGAGACCCAGACCCCAAGCAGACCCTTTAGAAGGGCAGAAATCCAAATCTTGTTAGGGGATTTCTCATCTTGACTCACTGCATGGTTTGGGGCTCCTGAAAACTGGACTCCTAGGCCTCTCTTTAGCTGAGGCATACTGGGAGGTCGCACGAACGTTTTAGAATAGGAGTGGGTTGCAGACCAGGACAGGATTCTGGGTTTGGTTTTTTGTTTTGGTGCCGGGATTGAAGCCAAGATTTCGTGCGTGCTAAGTGGGTTCTGTACCACAGAGCTACACCCACTCGTCGACCTTCCCACAGAGAAGGAACCTGACTCTCCAGGTGGGATTTAGTCACCTGTGGCTGTGAACCCAACTGTCTCTCTTTGAACCTCATCTCCTCATTACAAAATAGGAATGATCTTATCTGCTTCCCAAGTAAGAAATGCAGAGCCCCAAGAGCAACAACAATACTACCTGGAGTATACAGCAGGTGCAGCAAGAGACCCTGTCCCTCACACAGGAAGCCAGCAGACCCATGGGCCCTTTTTTCTTACAACACATAGCAAATGCTCAGCGGTCGATATGAATGCCTCTGGCAATCTTGTCTGCTCGTGCAGTTTGGCCTGCCCCAAAGGAGGTTTTTAAATTGTGTGCATGTGTGTATGGGTGTATGTGTGTGATGGGGGCACACATACCACAGTTCATGTTCGGGGGTCAGAGTACAGCTTAATTTTTCCCATTTACTCATTTAGTGTGTGTGGAAATCGGAGGACAACTTGTACCACTGTGTTATTGGAGGCTTAAGCTTGACAGACAGCACCTTTATCCAGGAAGCCACATCTCCTCAGCCCATTCAGGAAGTGTTGACTGCTGGGGCCATGTACCTCATCCCCCCTTAACACCTCTCCCACACATCCTTTCTGGGACTTACAGTGTTAGAAAATGTAAAGGCACACAGACCTGCCAATTCCCTGAGGTCTGTATCCTGTAAACACCCAGCGCCACATCTTTCAGGATGAGTTAGTGATTCCTGCTGGAGTGGGCCAGTGTGAGGTACACTAGTACAGCAGGTACTCTACTAATTTTTTTATTTTTATTCTATTTTATTTTTTTGTCTCAGGAAGCAGAAGCCCAGTGAGGATTTGGTGGAGTGGCCACCTTGGCCTTGTCAAAGGATGCCTCCTGGGACCCGACACTCCTGCCCTCTTTCTAACGGTTGGCACTTTGCCTAGAGAAGGGGTGACGGCTCTTCCTGGAGGTATTCTCTTCCAATCCCTTTCTGAGACATTGGCTTCAAAAGTCAACATGAACTGAGACAAAATGCACCTGGAAATCTATTATGAGGTTTTTGTTTTGTGTTTTTTTTTTTCCTTGTCTGTTTTCTGAAACAGGGTCTCACGCAGCCCAGACTAGCCTTCTACTCCTGGCTTTTCCTACCTTCACCTCCAAAATTCTGGGATTTCAGGCATGTACCACCTTACCAGGCTAACCTGTTGTTTCTTCTTCTGTTTTGTTCTGGGTGTTCTGGGGCCCTTTTGTACAGGAGTGGAGGATGGATGTGGTGAGAAGAGCGTGTGGTATTTGTAATTAATCCTATTGAGTATGATAGCCCATGCCTGTAATCCCAACACACAGGAGGTTGAGACAGGAGGATTGAAAGTTAGAGGCCAGCCTGGTCTGTGTAGCCAAGACCCTGTCTCAAATAAATTTTTTAAAAAAGCAAAAAAAAAAATAAAACAGGAAGCATATGAGCATTGATGTAATAATATTATTTTTTAGAAGGGCAGAAATCCAAATGTGATATATTTTGTGGATGTGTGAGAAGGTGCAAGAAGAGAGGAATCCCATCCTCATGACCCTTCTAAGTCTTGGAAATACCATAAATACCATCCTTCAGGGACCGGGCAGATGGCTCTGGCGGTACAGGAGAGCCTGACTTGCACCTCCATAACTTACATAGAGCCAGGATGGGTCTGCAATCCCAGGGCTCCTCCTACATGACAGGAGGCTGGAAGGCAGGAACATTCCTCAGAAGCTCAAAGGCCAGCTGTCCTGGTTCCCCTAGCTTCGAACAACAGAGACGCCATCTCAAAACAAACCGGAAGGCAAGGACTGACACCCAGTAGTCTTCTGACGTCATATGTGCTATGTGGCTTGTTCGTACATGCGCGCGCGCGCGCGCACACACACACACACACACATACACACACACACACACACTGGCATCCTTCAAATTAAAAAAAAATCAAAGAAACAAAAAGACACAAAGAATCCCATAAAAATGATGTCTAATCTTCCCCTGGCCTCAACAGTCAATGAAGTATCTCCATGTATATCTTACCCACTTAGCCATTCTCTGTATGAACCTCAGAGGGGACATGAGATTTTGGACACAGTGCTGATGATGTTCACAGCCCAGAGTCACTCCTTACATCCTGCCTCATCTCCATGCTGCTAGCTAGTGATTCTGCTCTCCCAGGTTCTGGTGTGGGATGGTTCACTGTCCATCTGAGCAAGCATTCTTCATGACTCTTTAGAAATGATAGGACATGTGCTTTATTAATATGGAGCACTGGACAAATTAGAGAGCCTTCACATATTATAACAAGGTAAGCAACAGCTGTTACTTTACCAAAACTACTCATTATGGGCCGTTTGTTTAAAAGTTGTACTGGTGGCTTGGAGACCAGGCTTTTTCCTCGCTGACTCACAGGAAGCAAAAATAAGTTACTATCAGGTGATGGCCATACTTAGAAGCCAAACTAAAAATGAGAAGGCTTGTCATCCTTGGGTGGAGGGCAATTTGGCTCTCCTCTTCAAGCTGGGAAGTACCAAGTGATAGAAATAAAATTGAAGTTTCTCTTTCCTTCTGCTCTCTCTCTCTCTCTCTCTCTCTCTCTCTCTCTCTCTCTCTCTCTCTCTCTCTCCCTCCCTCCCTCCCTCCCTCCCTTTCTCTCTCTCTCCCTCCTCCTCCTCCTCCTCCTCCTCCTCCTTCTTCTTCTTCTTCTCTCTCTCTTCTCTTCTTCTCTCTCTCTCTCTCTCTCTCTCTCTCTTTCTCTCTTTCTTTCTTTGTGTGTGTGTGTTGAGACAGGGTCTAGTGTTTCCCAGGCTGGCCTGGAACTTTCAATACAGCCAAGGATGATCTTTGAACTCTGCCTCTACCTCTCAAGAGCAGGGATTATAGGTATGTGCCACTAGGCCCAGTTTATATGGAACTGGGGATCAAACCCAGAGCTCTATACATGCTATAAACAAATACTCTACTAACTTAACTGCATCTCCCACCTCTTGGCAGTTTCTTTGAGTCAGGGTCTCATGTAGCCCAGGCTGGCCTCAAACTCCTGTAGAGCCAAGATTGGCCTTAAACTCCTGAACCTGCTCCTCCCACCTCCTGAATTCTGGGGTTACAATGCACAGCAGCATACATCATGCCTGGCTTTAATAAGTTGTGTGAGTGTGTGTGTGTGTGTGTGTGTGTGTGTGTGTGTGTGTGTGTGTGTTGAGACAAAGTCTCTACATAGCCGTTGGCTATCCTAGAACTCACCATGTAGATCAGGCTGGCCTTGAAATCACAGAGATCTTCCTGCCTCTGCCTCCTAAGTGGTGGACTTAAAGGCATGTACCACCAAACCTAGCTGCTTAATAAGTTTTAAAAGGTGGTAGTGGCGCACTCCTTTAATCCCAGCACTTAGGAGGCAGAGGCAGGCAGATCTCTGTGAGTTCGAGGTCAGCCTGGTCTACAAAGCGAGTTCCAGGAAAGGCGCAAAGCTACACAGAGAAACCCTGTCTCGGGAAAAAAAAAAAAAAAGGCAGTTTTGTATTGTCAACTGTGGGCACTATATTATACATCAAATCTCCAGAACTTAAGACTGAAACTTCACACTCGCAGAGCAACAATTACCCACTTGCCCCTCCAGGCCTCTGGCAACTACCATTTCACTCTCTGCCTTGAAGAGCTTATTTTAGATACTTAACAGAATCATAATCATTCAGTATTGGTTCACTTAGCACAATCCTCTATATTCTTGGAAATGGCAGGATTTCCTTTGTAAGTTTTATTCAGTTAGTTTATTGGCGATACTGGTCCTCAAACTCAGGACCCTCTGCATGCTCTATCACTGAGATACATCCCTGATGTTTAAAGGGTTTAATTTGGGCTTCTGGGGTCTCATTGTGTTATCCATCTGATCTCAAGCTCCTGAGCTCAAATGATCCTTCCACCTAAGCCTCTTGAATGGCAGGGGTTATAAAGTACACCACCACACTCAACTGGAATCCATTCCCATTCTCTTTGAAATAGTGTTCCATAGCATGAATAGACCTCATCAACAAATATTGCGCTTGTTTCCAGCTTTGTTCAGTAATTTACAGTAGCAAGATTTATTCGTATTTTATCTGAATGAGTGTTTTGCTTGAGAGATGTCTGTGACCACCTTCACGCAGTGCCAGCTGATGCTAGAAGAGGGTGTAGATCTTCTAGAACTAAAGTTATGATGGTTGGGAGCCACTCTGTGGATGCTGGGGATCAAAACTAGGTCCTCTGGAAGAGCAGCCAATGAATGCTCTCTGCTGCTGCACCACCTCTGCAGCCCCCAAGAAGAGAATTTAGTCTAGGGTAGATAGCAAGAGGTTTATTTCTGGCTTGGTAGGGATAGCACTGAAGGGCTGGAAAGCTTAGGGTCATCTAAATATTTTGACAATAAAAAAGCCTTGCAATCAGTGAACATAACATGTTTCTCCTTTTTTGGTGTGTGTGTGTGTGTGTGTGTGTGTGTGTGTGTGTGTGTGCACTCTCCTCAATTCTTTCTTTGTTCTACCCTTCTCAGTGTATAAGTCTTTCACCTCATGATCAATTCCCAAGTATTCTATTGCTCTTTGATGCTACTGCTAATAGGATTGTTTTCTTAACTTCTTTTTAAGACACCCTGTTGTTGCTGTCTAGAAAAACAACTGGTTGTTGTGCATTCATTTTCTGTCTTCCAAGTTTACTGAACTCACTTATCAGATTTAGTAGGGATTTTTTTTGTGGAATCTTTAGGACTTATCATACATAAAATCATATCATCTGGGGCTGAAGACACAGGTCAGTTGGTAGAATGTGTGCCCAAGATCCTGGGTTGAATCCCCAGCACCACGTGAACTGGGCATAATGGCACATGTCTGTAACCCCGGTCCTCAGAACATGGAACTACATCCATAGCTAGCATGTTTGAGGCCAGGCTGGGCAAAAGAGACCCTGTCTCAAAACGAAAAACCATATTATCTGCAAGCAGAGATGATATGATTTGCTTCTTCCTTTCTGGTCTGGGTGTTCTTAATTTATTTTTCTTGCCTAATTACTTTGGCTAGAACTGCCAGCACTACTGGTAGGAGTAGCCATTCTCGTCTTGTTTCTGTTAGAGAAAAGAAATACTTTAATTTCTCTCACCACTGAGTTTGTTAGTTATGGGCTTGTCACACGTGGCCTGTATTTTGGTCAGTGTATCTGTGTTCAGTGTCGCTTATCTTAAAGGGGTATTGAATTTTGTCCAGTGCTTTTTCTCTTTGGATTGAGATGATCACATACTTTCTAGCCTTTGTTTGCTGAATGTGTGACCAAAGGCCTGGCAAAAAGCAACTTAAGGGAGAAAGGTTTGTTTTAGCTACAGTATGCAGTCTACAGTTATGGGAAAGGTGGGACTGCGAGGGCCGGGGTTGACCAATCGGATTGCCTGCCCAGTGAAGAAATAGGGATAGATGCTGATGCTCAGCTGGCTTCTTCATCGCCACTGAGTCCAGAACCCTAGGCCTCCCACATTTTAAACGGTTCATTCCTCCTCAGCTAAACTTTCCTAGAAACACCTTCACAGGCACGGCTAATAATGTCTCCGTGGTTTAGGTCTTTGTTGTTATTGTTTTTGTTTTGTTCTTTGTTTTTATAGATCCACTTTTATTTATTTACTTGTTCATTAGTTTTAACTCTGGGAAGGGTACAGCGTCACACCAGATTCTGTGCCCAATGGCCTTTGCAGGAAGGTTGCTTTGGAATTGGGCATGAAGCATACCACTACTTCCCGAATTACCTTTCCCCAGATCTCTCTGGCTTTGTTTGGCTTGCCTCCAGGAGTCACTGGGTTGTCTTTCGCTTTATACACATGAGCACATCTCTTGCCCAAGCAGAATTCAGTTTCATCTCGGCCATAAATGCGTTCAAGTTTAAGAAGAGCTGTGTGCTCTCTTTGGTTCTGGAGCCCTCACTTACAGCCCCCAAAATGGCCTTGCAGCACAGCCTTCCAGACAGATTTGCCTTTTAGAAGTCTTGTTCCCGGCAGGCCCTAGTAATTCACCCCTGAAGTTCAGCTCCATGGTGATTTTAAGCCCAGTCAAGTTGATAATAAAAATTAGCCATCACATTTGTATCACAGTCTTCAGTTTTCATATGATGAACTACCATTGTATCCTTGGATATATTCAATTCAGTTGTACTACACAGTTCTTTTACTATGCTTCTTTTTTAATTTGACAATTTGAGACAGTGCAATCATCTTCCTGCTTCTGCCTTCCAGGTGCTGGGATCACAAGTTACCATGGCCAGATGGTTCACTAATACTTTGTTGAGGATCACACACACACACACACACACACACACACACACACACACCCACCCATCTTCAGGTAGGGCAGAAGTTAACAAGTTCCAGAGACTTTCCTGCCTCTGCCTTCCCCACCCCCACCCCAGGTAGCATGGCTGATATTATTGGTGCTGGGATCCCAAACTCTGGCTCTCGTGTTGGCATAGCAAGCATTCTTAACCACCACACCCTCTCTCCAGACCTCTGGTTTTTGCAAACATTCACTGAAGATATTAATCTATAATTTTCTGTTTTGAAACCTCTCTGACATTTGTATCATGGCAACGTTGCCCTCATAAAGTGAGTTTGGCCAGACAGAGTGGCACGTGCCTTGTAACCCTAGTACTGGGAAGGTGAAAGCAGGAGAATCAGTCAGGAGTTTCGACCCACCCTTGGCTTATCCTTTTAATGAGTTCAGAGCAGCCTGGACTACATGAGATACTGGGCCAAACAAACTGGAGAAAAGCAGTTTGAAGTGTCCTATCTCTAAGTTTTTGAAAATTTTTGTGGATTAACATGAAGTATAACATTTCATAACTAATCACATATCATATTCCTGCTTGAGTGGGTGGTAAGAAAATGGCAGTGTTGGGACAACTCTCCTGTCAATCATAGACTAGCCACAGGACCTTATGGAATTCACTGGCCCACTGTCGACCATATGTTCTTTTGCTCTAAAACTGCTTGCAACAGAAGTTGAAGAGACAAAAGGAAACAATTGGTGGGAAGTGCATCTGTACACCTGACATGTGATATGTCCATGTTTGTGTGTGTGTCCATGTTTGTGTGTGCGCGTGCGCTGATGGGGCTCAAACCGAAGGCCTTTCATATACTAAACAAGTGCTATATTGCTGAGCTCACCCACAGTTCATACCTGGCTATGGTAAATATGAGTTTTATTGCACCCTTTTCGGCTCCTTCTGTCACTGGTCCCCAAAGAAAGAGTTGGCTCATATGCCCCTAAATCTGCTTTTTAAGGTGGAACTTTAGACAAGTTCCTTAATCCAGCTAAGCCTCAGTTTCATCATCCGTAAAATGGACAATAACACAATAGATCTTGTTAAAAGTTAGATTGCCAATAAGAATGAAATGGGGTTGTATATGGGGCATTTCAACAGTGTCTGCCTCTTGGCAAGAGTTTCATAAATACCATTTTATTATTATTATTATTATTATTATTATTATTATTATTATTATTATTACTAGCTGGGTCGAATTCCCTGGCCATTTCGGGGAAGCTAAGCTCCTTCCACCTGCACAGCCCAAGTGCTAGGTCACAAGCTTATGTGCTATGCCTGGCTCTACTTTTTTAACTTTTTTGAAAGTTTGGAGTATTTCCAAATAATGATGATAAGGGGGAGGACAAGGAGCTTCAAACTTCCTCTGTAACTCCTTCTTAGCTAACACGAACCCTATAAAGTGAAGATCTGAGGCTCTGCAGTAAAGGTTTCCAGTATAAAACACCAGGGATAGGGAGGATACAGACCCTATCAACAACCAGTCACTCAGCAGGCCTTATACCCTTCTCTTTGGGCCGTCAACGTTGTAAGATTTGACTTAATTTGCCTCTAGATCATTCATTAAATGGCTTGATAGTGTATGGTATAACCTAGCTTTCAGTCCAGGACACCTGTCTCCAAATCTTAGGCTCTTCTTCCTCCCACCATCTGTGTGCCAACATGGTACCTAACCTGTGGGAATTCAGAGTTTCCGGGGGACAGTATGTATCTACATAAAAAAGAAAGATCAGATCTTGCATATAAATCATGTTTGGAGTTGTAGAAACAACTGTAAAAGTCACAGCATCATCGGAGAAGCGTTAAGAGGGAGTCCACTTCAGCCACAGAATGTGCTTGGTGAGCTTTCGGAGCTGTAACTGTGGACTGGATGTTCATTCAAAGAGAATGCCCAGATCTTTTATTAACGTCATGCCATTTCAAAATCACACGAGCAGAAGAAAGGGAAACACTGGTGTTTCTTTCTATCTCTCCTCTGCACACAGGATTCCATTGCTACAACCCAGAGTAGTCTGTCTCCTAGGTTCCCAGCAACCTCTCTCGGACATTTTCAGGTAGTCTATAGAGTGTGCAGTCAATGGGCAGTTCTAAGTGCCTTTTCCCAGGAAGGCAGACCATCCCTTGGTAAGTGATGGGTAGGCTATCTTAATCTCCCCTGATTCAGAAGGTTCCAGATGGCTAAGGAGTATAGCGAGAAATCCAAGGGAGCAGCCTGGCTAGCTCAGTTGGTAGAGCGTGGGACTCTTAATCCCAGGGTCTTGGGATCATGCCCCACTTTAGGCTCCAGTTATAGTGAGAAGGAGAAATCCAAGGGAGTCTGCTTAAGGGGTGTAACAAATTTAATAAAACATAAATTGGAAAAGACAACTCACTAAACAGAATAGGCCAATCATCGTGTAGGGTCCTAGAAGGCTGAGGTCCTGTCCCATGCTGCTCTGACTGCCTAAGTCAGTCCACACCATCCAAGCCCATGACGGAGAGAAGAGAGAGAACATATGTGCCTCTCAGGTCTTAAGGCTAGCCCCGAGGCTATGCCCCAGAGGCTTGTCCCTCAAGGTCATAAGTAGAACAGGTATCCACTACAAAGGAGAAACCATTTCTTGGGTTAGAGAGATGGCTTGGCAGATAAAGCGCTTGCCAAGTAAGTGTGAGGACCTGAGTTTGGATCCCATAACCTACATAAAAGCTACCTACATAGTAACAACAGGCCGTAATCTCTAAGCTCCGACAGCGACACAGGAGTTGGAGACAGGAATGCCTAGGACCTGGAAAGGCGTCTAGTTGGCTGGTCATACACAGCGGCAAACACCAAAGAGAACTTGCCCCAAAGTGGAGGAGCGTTGGGACTGAAGATGTCTGCTGGCACACCCGGCTCTTTATGTGACTTCTGGGGACCAACTCAGGGCATCATCGGTCTTGTGTGACAAATGTCTCTCTTGTTGCTTTCTGTTCACAGATCTCCTCTACAGGCTCTTGCACTGCCTAGGACCTCTTCAAGGGAGCAGGCTGAACAGAAAATAGCCTGACAACAGGGTCCACACTGGGGTGACTGCAGCTCCAAGCAGCCATCTCCTTTTGCTCATTGCTCACCAGCCAGGGAAAAATGTTAGCACCTCATCATTAAATGTTATATCTGTACTCATACTGTGTGCCGTACATGCATTTGTAAACAGTGAGGTATGTGTATGCAAGGCATGCATTGTATGCCCGTGGGGGTGTTCATTAATTACATACATGAACTACTATACCCATATCTCACCCAGATTATAAATGCGTGTTACGAAAACAAGGAGAGAGGGGAGTTCAAATGCTGTCTTCGAGCCTCACGGAGAGCATCAGACCTCTTATTTTATTTTCTCTTTAATGAGTTAGTTTTCCCCAGTGCTGGGATTATAAGCGCACACCACTTCACCCAGCTGGGGATTGAACTCTTGTCCTTGTGTTTGTATGCCAAACACTTGAATGAATGAGATATCTTCCTGATCCTGGAAATAATTTAAATATGTATGTATACATATATTTCATTACATTTATTTATTTAATGATGGGTACACGTGGAAGTCAAAATGTTTATTTTTCTCTTTCTTTCTTGTTTTTTTTTTTATTTGTTGTTTGTTTTTTGTTAGCTTGTTTCTTTGTTTTGAAACCAGGTTTCACTACATACCCCTGCCTGGCTGGACCTTGCTCTGTAGACCAGGCTGGACTTGAACTCACAGATATCCACCTGCCTCTGCCTCCCAAATACTGGGATTAAAGGCATGTGCACCATGCCTGGCAAATCTTTTTTTAAAGAATTTGGGCAGATTTTCAAGGATTTATGTCTGAAGGGTGTTTATGTTTCCTTGGCCATTCTCTTCTCTGAGCCTCTGTATGTTCTGTGAAGGTAGCACCAGCCATCTCAAAGGAAAGCTATAGGAGTCTATTGTTACACAATGTTTTTCAAACTTCAAGTCATGGAGCCTATAGCAAGAAGAATATATTGTATAAAAACCTTTCTTGGAGACAGTTAATTAGATTCCTGTTACTGTAAAAGTTACTTGAAATAAATTAATTTTTAAAAGACCAATAAGGTGCAATATATTTATATTTACATATAATTCGTATAGTTTTGTATTGGTTTGGGACCTTAAAATAATTTACCACCTTAACCATTCTTTTTTCTTTAAAGAAATATATTTAAAGCTGGTGATGGTAGTGGTGGCACATGCCATTAATTCCAGCATTCTGGAGGCAGAGGTGGGCAGATCTTTGAGTTCAAGGCCATCCTGGTCTACAGAACTAGTTCTAAGACAGCCAGAGCTACACAGAGAAACTATCTAAAAAAACAAAAACAAAAAACAATATTTCTTTCTTTTTTATTTTATTTTATTATCTTTTAATTTATTTATTTTTATGTGCATTGGTGTTTTGCCTGCATGTATGTCTGTGTGAGGGTGCCAGATCCTCTGGAACTGGAGCTACAGACAGTTGTGAGCTGCCATGTGGGTCCTTTGTAAGAACAGCCAGTGCATGGGAGTGTGTGTGTGTGTCTGTGTGTGTTGTGTGTGTGTGTGTGTGTGTGTGTGTGTGTGTGTGCAGAGCTGTGAACACATCATAACGTGCTGTGGAACTCAGAAAGCAAGCCACACTGTGGGTCTCAGGGATTGAACTCAAGTTATCAGGGTTGGTGGCAAGTGTCATTATTCTCTGTGAAGTCTCACTGGTCCTGGGTTTTACTTTTCTGTGTAGCCCAGGCTGGCCTCAAACTCTCTATGTAGCCAAGGATGTCCTTGAGCTTCTGATCCTCAGGTCTCCACCTCCCAAGTCCTGGGATTATAGGTAAGTACTACCATGCCTTTTCTATGTGGTGCTGGAGTTCAAATCCAGGGCTTCCAGCATTCTAAGCCAATTCTCCACCAACTGAGCTACACCTCCGCTACTTAATTTTTTTTAATTAGCCTGCAAAAGAAAGTAAGTTAAGACATTTTCATGTATGCATCATTGTCTCTTGTCTACTTTCACTGACCACTTTTCAGTGCTAATGCATTTTAAATACAATGTATATGAATGTGCTAGCTTCCAACCTGTAACAGTTCTTAAGAACACAAGTAAATAATGGCTCACAGTCTTCCAGAGGTCAACCCTTGGTCATGTGCTCCCATTGCTTTGGGGCCCATAGCAAAGCAAACAAATCACGGCTGGAAGCTTGGAGTACAACAAGCTGCTAGCCTCAAGGTGGCTGAGAGGCAAAGAGGAGACCGGAAGGGGCTAGATTTCTACCAGGTTCTTTTTGGGTGCAGTCCAGTGATCTAAGAGTTCCCATGAGGCTTTCTGTCTTAGAGGTCCTACTTCTCTTGATAGTACAAAGCTAGAACCAGACCTCTAACATATGGGCCTGTGGAGGACATACCACGTGTACACTGAAGCAGAGTGTTAGTGATTTGATAAGCCAAAGCACCGGGTTAATTTTTAAAAAATTTAAGCGATGATGTACTGAAAGATGGGAAGAAGTGTTATATTAAAAAACTGGGTGCTTAATCCAGGAGCACAAATGCCATGCACACACGCACCTTTACACGGCGGCAGGGCTGGAGTTGTGTGGGAGCCTAAGGAAGTCATCTGAGCACGGCGCCCCCAGTGGTGAGGGGTCTTCATGACTGAGTGCATGGGGCTGGAGACGCGTTGAGACTGGCACTTGGGGAGACTGAGGGCAGAGATAGGGGATCGAGCGGGTGAGTGTGAAAACTGCTTTCCAGAAGCAGACTCTGAAAAGGAGATGAGGTCCGACCACAGCAGAGAGAAGGGAGATGGGTGAGACAGTGCAGAGGAGAGGGCGAGCCCTCTGTCTCAGGGACAGCTGATGCTGATGGGCCAAGGCTGAAGATGAGGCAAGATGGGGCATCTGAAGGCATGGACTCCCAAGTGAACATCTTGTGTCGAAGGGCTCTTCTTCCCCTCCAGCTCCGGGTGTGAGACAGTACGGGACTGCTGGACCATCAACTGACAGATGGGGACACATGTCCTTGTAAGATTCTTACAAGGTCATTCTGTAGAAATTAAAAATATAAAAGTGTGTGGATGAGGCTCCCGGATGTATTCACACTGCCACAAATGACAAGGTCTTTAAATGGAGTGATATTCTGTCATGTTCTCTCTCTCTCTCTCTCTCTCTCTCTCTCTCTCTCTCTCTCTCTCTCTCTCTCTCTCCAGAATCTCTCACTTGCTTGGAACTCAGCAAGTAGCTTGTCAAGCACATGCTACTACAGATAACTGAGAACTGAACTTAGGACCTTGTGCTTGCATGGCAAGCCCTTGACCAACCCTGAAAATGATTTATCTATATGTATTTAATTACATTTATTTATTTAATGGTAGAGGATGTGCATTCCAAGTGTGCATGTGGAGGTCAGAGTTGTATATAATTTCTTTCCCTTTTTTTTTTTTTTTTTTTTTTTTTTGAGACCGGGTCTCTTTTTTTTATTTTTTAAAGTATATCATATTTTTATAGAAAATATTAGTCTACTATCCTAACAACTATTTTCACTTATATTTTCAAGTTGCATGCTGTATAATGAGCCATTACATGCAATACTTCCCACACTACACAGGAAACACATAAATTTTACGTATTTACAGTGTTAAAGCCAAATATGCAAAGTTTCATTAAATGCTATCTTTCAAATATAATATGGGAATAGCTGACACTGTCCATGTCACAGAAAAAGAAAATAATCAAAAGATGAGTATGAAAACTCTGCTTTCCAAAACCTCCCAGGGACCCCAAATATAAGATACGTAGTAAACAGCTAAGGTTTACTTTGGAAATCTCAGATGCTCCTTAGATGACTCTTGGACACTGGGGCGACGCTGCTGTTTACTGGTCATCAGTGCAAGCACTGTCTGCAGGTTACCTGCAGTGTTTTCACTTAGGAGCACACCTGCAGGAAGAACTCGTGCTTACACCAGACCAAGGCCGAAAGGAAGCAGCACAGCGGTAGAATAAGGCCCTAAGACAGGGTGTCTCTATATCCCTGGCTGCCCTGGAACTCTCTATGTAGACTAGGCTGGCCTCAAATTCACAGAAATCCACTTGCTTCTGCTTCCTGGATGCTGGGAGTAAAGGTTTACACCACCACACCCAACAGTATATAGATCTTTATCCATTCATTCACTACCACATACAGAGATTGTTTCCAGATCTCGGCTATGAGGGAGCGTACAATGAATGCTGGAGTTCAAACATCTCCATGAGGAGCTGGATTCACATTCTTTGGGTGCATGCCCTGCAGGGAATCGCTGCATGGATGAACCTCATGGCCACCCAAGTGAAATAAGCCAGGTACAGAAAGACAAAGATCACGTGACCTCACTTACACAGAGACTCTTTTCTGAAAAAGTCAAATACATAGAAACGGAAAGTTAAAAGGTACTTTTGGGAAAAGTGAAAGAAATTAGAGTAGGTTAAAAGCCATAAATTTGAAGTTAAAAAGAATTTTTAAAAATCTAGTACCGTATAAAGTCAGAGCAAATGGCATTTGTATGAAATACTGAAAATATTCCAAGGGAATACATTTTAACTTCTCTTACCACATACAAAAAAGATAATTAGGGTAAATGACCTTGGAATATTCTGCCAGGTGGTAGAATCATTTCACTGTGTTAAGTGTATATCAAAACATCATGTGATCTACCCTAGACATATACAACTAAAACTAAAATAAGTAAGAAATAAATGGAAGACAAGAGCGAAGGGGAGACCTGTGTGCAAAAGAGACTGGGGGGTATCAAATTTCTAAAATAAAAATTATTATGTTTAGATAAATGTATTTGGACATTAAGTGTAAAGAATGGAGACTTGGGGCTGGGGCTGCAGCTGAGTAGGAAGAGTGTTGACTTAGTGTGCACAAGGCCCTGGCTACGATGCCCAGCTCTGCATCAAGCAAGCATGCTAGTCTCAGCACTGGGGGCAGGAGGTAGGAGAATCAGAAGTTCAAGATCGTTCTTGGCTACATAGGAAGTGTGAAGCCAGCTTGGAATACTTTGGGAGGCTGCCTCCAAAAGAAAGAAAAAGAGAGAGGGGTGCTGGAGATGTGGCTTACTTGGTAGAGTTCTTACCTAATACACAGGAGGCATTGGGTTTAAATCCAGCACTTCATGAACCCAGTGGGATGGCATATGCCTATAATCTCGGCAGGACAGGAGCAGCGGGATCAGAAGTTCAAGGTCATCCTTAGTAACACATGAAGTTCAGGATCAACCTGGGCTGAAGACCCCGTCAACAAAAGCAAGAATGAAAAATGGGTGTACATGAACACTGTGGTTACTTTTTCTTGACTTACTGGGTCTCTGACTAGGATGGGGCTTCTGGAGTGGCTGGCAGTTCTTGACGGAGATAGCGTCGCGATAATCAGGTAAGCTATACATCTGGGGTTTTTCTGTATCCAAGGCTTTATTTTATGAGGTTAACATCGTCAAGGGTAGCATTCTCCCATGTTACGGGTATGTGGTTTAAGCTCCCACACTCAACAGTTAAAGGAGCCGGCGACAGTGACTCCTCAAGACACACGTGCTGTGTCAGCTCTGCCTTTCTCTCAGCACCACCAGCAAGGCCAACAAGTCTGGCACGAGGAAAATAACAAAGGACATGGACTCCAGCAGACCTGAACTCATGTCTGCCGTCTACACTTTTGAGAGGCCACCCTCTCCTTAATGGCTGTACAGTGTTGTGAAAGTCGCCTAGTCTCACAGTGCTTCAATTTCCTTGTGTAATAAAAAAGATAATGGATTGTTGTAAGGATTAGGTAAGTGTGTGCAATGGTACACAGTAGGTGCTTAGTGGTGCTTTACTATAATTATTTTTATGAGTCAAGGAACAGGTTGGCCAGGTTCTAATACATGGAAACTGTGTGTGAATCTGCCGCCATGCTGGGCAGTCATCCTGAATATTCCCATAGTTGTTCCATGACTAAAACAAAGGTCTTTTCTCTTCCTCTTGGCTGCCTTCTTGTGGAAGACAGGCCCAAGCAAGGAGGCATTAAGTCATGCCTGTGAGTGCTGGAAGCATGTGACCCTCTGTGGGGTATTTGTCCCTGAATACAGTTAAGTGAATCAGTAGTCAATGAGTATTAGAGAACCAATGGGTGACCCTTCCAGTAAAAAAGACAATAACAAAACTCTTTCATTGGCTGCTCCTTTCCCTCCTAGGCTCAGACGCATGTGTGTGTGTGTGTGTGTGTGTGTGTGTGTGTGTGTGTGTGTGTGTGACACTGGGTTCCTTGCAGACAGTTCTCTGTTCCTATATATCCAGCCTAAGTTGCCAAGGCCACCAGAACCTACTCTCCCTCTCCAAAGACAAGTCTGGGTCACCTCCTTTTCCTCCTTGGGACATTTGACAATGCCTGAGATATTTGTGCTTGTCACAGACTGAGAGGTGCTACTTGGGTCAGTGACTTTCCTCATCACTCTGACAGAATATCAACAGACCCAGCTTAAAGAGGCAGTACTTCGTGCCTTGTGGTCTGAGAACGTACATCATTACGACAGGGGAGACACAGCAGCAGACGTATGGATTGTTTTTCTCATTGAGTGCCAAAATACTCAGCAAAAGCAATTACGGAAGGGAGGGTTGATTTTGGCTCCCAGTTTGAGGGTACAGTCCATCACAGCAGGAAACATACGGTGGCCGGAGTATGGAGTGGCTGCCCACATTGGATCTACAGTCAGGAAGCAGAGAGGGTGAATGCTGAAACTCGGCTCAGTTTACTTCTTCTTGTTGTTGTTTTTGAAAGATTAATTTAATTATATGTGTGCATGTGTGTCTGTGTAGGGGTAAGTGCATGTGAGTACAGTGCCCAGAGAGGCCAGAAGCCAGGGGTGCGGGGGAGGAGGGCGGGGTCTGCTCCCTTGCCGCAGGAGTTAAGGCAATTGTGAGTTAGTCCTCTGGGAGAGCAGCAGTATACACTCTTAACTGCTGAGTTTTTCTCCAGCCCCTGGATTTATTTTATTTTTTTTTTTACCCCTCAGTCTTTGACCCCAGACCCATGGAATGGTACTGTACACAGTCAGGAAAGACCTACCTCAGTTAACTTGACCTTGAAACTTCCTGACAGACTGGTCCAGAGGTTTATCTCCCTGATCATTCTAGATCTTGTTAAGCTGACAATATCAACTATCACCACGGAGTTCGTGGAGATGCAAGCGTGTGGCTGGCACTCTTCACAATCCAGTGGACTAGGAAGCAGAGGGCTCAGGCAAAGGCAGGCTAGTCTATGAGCCCTTAAGTTCTGTCCCTTCGTGGCCCGCTCTTTCAGCCAGGTCCCACCTCCTAAAGGCTCCATGACCTCCCAAAACAGTATCATCGCCTGACAACCAAGTGTTAAACAGAGGAGGCTGTAGGGAGTGTTTCACAATCAAATCATAACATCACTAAACATCACACAGGACATCTTACCACAGCAAAGAGCTAGCCAGATGTAAACATCAACACTACAAAGTGGGGAAGCTCTGCATCAGGAGAGGGAAGTGGACAAGCAGCCTTGTGGCTGTGCCCTCCCAGCCCTGCCCCAGATGACTTGGCAAGCCTTCAGCTTACACACAGAACACTAGCGACTACACACCATTACTCAACTTGCCCGAAGATTTTAGTTATTAAAAGGGTGGTATTTTTAAGGTCCACTCTTTGCTAGAGATCTGCCTGCCCAAGGTTTCCTAAGAATCAAAATTTACGGTTACTTTTATTTTTTAATTTTCAACTATTTTTTTTTTCATTTTGACACAGGGCCCCATAATGTACCCAAGGGTGGCCTCAGATTTTGAATATAGCCTAGGATAAACTTGAACTTTTTTATCCTTTTCTCTGCCTGTTGAATTCTGGGACTAGAGGCATGAGCAATCTGGTTTTATGTGGTGCTGGAATTGAATCCAGGGTGTTGTAGCAGCAGGCAAGCACTCTAGCAACTGAGATACACCCCAGTCCTCTTTTTTTTTTAATTATTTTAATTTTTAGTCATCTTTTGCAGCACTTGTGAATGCTAGGCAAACACTCTGTCACTGAGCCCCTCACCCCACCTCCCTCATGGTTACCTCTAAAATGAGACCCTCAAAAGACAATCTGAACCACAGGGAAGAGATTTTGAATTTCTCTTGCCTTGCAAGTGGCTCATCGCACAGCCTCTCCGTGGCTTTCTGTTCCCATCTCTAAGATGATCCCAGCCCGTCTAAGCCAGCATGCAAGCCCTTTCAAGTTCAGGCCCTGTCCATCCTCCATCCATCTGGGCAGCCCTCTCTGTCTCACACTGGCTGTGAGTGGCTCACCCCGCTCCCCGCCCCATCCTCTGCCTCATAGTCAAGCCTTTGTTCGCGGGCTCCCATCTGGGGTGCCCTGCTCCCTGGATACACCAGATGAACTTACAGGGAGAAGAGAGGACGGTTTCTCATTTGAATTCTTAGGTCCTTATTTAAATTGTATGAGGAAAAAGAGCAAGGAGCCAGCATTTGTATCATGAAAAAAAAAAGTCTAAGGATTTTTGAAGTCACGCTGAGGTAGATGTACGGTAGATGCTTTCGCTGACTATCAAAGGTGGTTTTAGAAATAACCTGAAGTGCTAACAACCTCTCTTGTCCCCAGTGGGCCTGCCCAGTAAGTATAGTGTCCTTCCCTAGATGATCAGCCTGAAGTGTGTGACACAGAGGACCCTGCCAAAGATCACAGTACTCGTACATTATCATCAGTCTCTTCACTTTGCTCCCTTCAACTTTGAAATCAAAGGACATCGAAATGACCTACTTTCCAAATGGAAAGGGGGGAAAAAAAGAATGCATTTGCCTTTAAAAAAAAAAAAGTCCAATAAAATATTATGTAAATGTCCTGTGGGTGGTAGTCATATGTAATAAAAATCGTGGAGGTGGCATGCATACACGTGAATTGTGCCTTTGCTTACTATCCTTCCCTGGCTTCATGCCCTCCTCCCTGCTGGCTTCTGTCCCCTCTTTCACTGGACCCCCTTGGCCAGCTAATGCCCACCTGAAAATCCATCTCAGCAGTTCCTTGCTTCCAAAGATCCTTTCATCTCAGCCCCTCCACACACATCTAGTTCAGGCTAGACCAAATGTCATCTTCTGTGAGTTTCTGGAGGCAGGACACAGAGTTAAATAAACCTGGAAGGGAAACTGCTCAGCAGGATAGCCAGAGCAAGAGGGAGGGAGGTAATGAGGAGCTGTCGTCGTCCAAAGGAGAGACAGTGCAGAACTTTCCACAATCCAGTCTCGTTTCCAGTTCAGCCCATCCCAGGGCAGGAGCTTCTGACCAGCACCAGGTCTCCTCAGCAAGCCAGGGCATGACAGCCCTTCTGATTTGTCTTCACACTCCCCCTGGACAGGCACCAAGCCCTGCTCAGCCCTGGGCACCAACCTACTGCTAGGTGCCAGCACGTCTCTGCCTTTTGGCCTGCGAGACCTGAGTCTAGTTTGAGTTTGGCCAGCTCAGTGTGGCCATCTCGTGTGGGCTTCCCCACCTCTAAGAGCAAGAACGAGTGGTGCCGAGTCCCCCAGGCAGCCGGAGCGCCACCCCCGTGAGTGACTGTGGAGGCTTTTTTGGAAGTCATCAAGTGCTTCTGGAGGAGTGGAAGGGACTGTTGTTTTTAAACTAAACGAGGACAGCCTGGTGCTCTGGGGTTTCCAGTGCGATGCTGCGCGACCAGAATAACCAGCTTGCATGTTATGCCTCTACACATACGTGAACACGCACACAGACACACACACCCTGACTGGAGAATGTGTCTTTGGGGCCTTCCCAAGATGCTCTGAGAGATGACACGCAAAAGCAGTCTAGAGATGGTTTGGGGCCTCTTTGGGTTTAAGAGAGCAAAGCCTGAGAGGAGAGAGATACAGGGTCCTGTTTGGGGACATCGGGCCATACGGTCCTGAGTTGCTTCCCTGGGCTAGACCCTAGTAACACAAGATGTCACAGGTATCCGTTTGAACAGGGACAGCTCACTTATAGATAAACTATTCTCTACAAAGCACTGGAGATCAGCATTCAGTGACGTACTGGATAGTATAGAAACCTGAGGCAGCCATGGAACCCTGCGGAGACAAGCTCACATAAGACATGTGAGATGTAGGCTATTTAGAGACGAAACTGTTGGAATAGGACTGTGTTAATCACCTACACATAATTTACATTAAAAATGTCTTTATTCCAGAGGGTTTTTTTTTTAATGGCCTGGAAGTTTGGGGAACCATTGGATTGGCTACATTGTAAGCTCCCTTTGCAAGAGGAGCTCTCTCAGTCTTCTCAACCTCATCCCCAGTGTGGATGCTCTGCATCCATCCATCCATGCTCTGCACACTGGTCAAAGCTGCTGCAAAATACAAAGAAAGAGCTGGAGCGATCACTGTCCATAACATATAGGGGGGCAGGCGTCGGGACCTGAGTTCAGTCCCCAGCACCCATGTGGAAAAGCTAGGTGTGGTGGTGAGCACTTGTAATCCCAGCACTGGAGAGGCAGAAACGAAAAGATCCCTGAGGCTAAGGTCCCAGTGAAAGACTCGGTCTCCAAAAGAAAGTGGATAGCACCTGAGGAGTGATACCTACAGTTAACTTCTGACCTCCACATGCACATGTATACATGTGCTCTCACAAACATGAGAACATACACAGGTGTGTATACACACAACACAAGGCCAGTATCAGCCAGGACACCTGGATGATTCTAGACATCCAGTGGACGCTGACTTGACATGTCCTGTGTGGGTCACTGGGTTCAGCAACCAGATTATAGTCATGGACAGTGGGTTGGAGAATGGTAACAGTGTGATCATGCCCCTGCCGCCTTAGACAGTGATGGGGACAGCTGGCCAGGAGAGGCCGTCAACACCAGGAATGGAGTCGGTGCTATTCTGGCCATCAGTGGCCACTCCAGCTGCCATGGGGAGTCCAGCAGGGACTGTGTGTCATCCCATGGCTTTGTTCCACTTGGCATTTCTGGATCTCAATATTTCACACCTTCCCAGCTCTGGGCATTTACAGAGCAAGGACCAATTCTTTCTGTCTAACCCCAGGCACACAAAGAGACTCTCAGAATAGGTGCTAACCAATGGAAGGTGGGACCAGCACTGTGTGTCAACAGAAGAGCATGGCGGGGAGTGTCACCTGCCCTGGAACCCTAGGTTCACCACAATTATAAGTGACTTGAATTTACATCTCAACTTACTTGGCTATTTCTATTCTAAAATGGGGTCAATTATTAGGATATTAAGAGGCAGTATACAAAGTACAAAAGAATGTATGATCTACGTATATTTGAATGCACACAGCATAGTGACAGCCACCTTGGTGAGTCTTTTCTATGTCACCCCCTGACGACCCCAGAGACCCCACCCTGGATAAATAACATCCTGAATCTTCTGATCAATGTTTCTATCACTCTTCATAGTTTCAGTCCAAAATTATATGGATAAAAAATATGTTTCTTGTATCGAGCTTTATAAAATTTTATATGTCAAAAGTTATACATATTTAGTATAGCTATCTTGATGGGGTTGAACATAGGCAAACACCCCATAGTATTGATGCCAGCCCTCTGGTACCAAACATGACCAACTATTTCCTGGTGTCTTTTTTCTTCTTTACTGTGGCTTTTTTAACATTCGTGTGTGTGGGTGTGTGTGTGTGTGTGTGTGTGTGTGTGTGTGTGTGTTTAACAAAGATCTCACTATGTAGTTTAGGTTGGTCCCAAACTTAAGATCCTCCTGCCTCAGCCTCCTGGGTGCTAGAATTACAGAAGTGCTCTCCATCACACCTGGCCTTAATGTATTTTTAGGAATTGAATTCAAGTTGTCAAGCTTGAGTAACAAACACTTTTTAGCCCTGAGCCATCCCACCGGCCCCTGGCCATAGCATCCTTTTTAAGTGCACAGTACCATACTGCTGTCTGTAGGCATCACAGCGCACAGTAGCTCCCTAACAATTACTTACCTCATGGAAGTGAAACTTCATACATACAAAGCCACAAATCTTCCCTCCCTCCGTCCCCCAGTGGCCACCATTCTACTCTCTGCTTTTATAAATTTGGTTATTTTAAGTGCCCCCGACTAAGTGGATTTGCCTTTCTATATCTGGCTTATTTCACTGAATCTAATGTCTTCCAGGTTTAGCCACACTATTGCAAGTTGTAGTGCCTCTTTTTTTTTCTTTCCTTGTCCCTCTCCTCTCCTCTTTCCTGTCAGGGTCTCTCGGTGTAGCCCAGGCTGGCCTTGACTTCACAGTCTTCCTGACAGCCTCTCGAGTGCTAGGATTACAGGCACCATTGGCTTAGATAGATTTCTCTTTTAAGGCTGAAAAATACTCTATTGTCTGTATTCCATTGGCCTCTTTATGCATTAATTTCACGTCTTTCCCTGTATCTTTAATTCATTCATATCCCTCTATTGATGCTACTATTGTGTGAATGGAAGGTGATTATTATTTCTCTGCTTGTCTCTAGACATTGTGCTGATTCCCAGCTTTGTACCACGATCCGCAGAGTTCTGTGAGTCTTCTCATATGCCCCGGGCTTTGTGTGAGTATATGATAGGATGCTTGTTGCTGACTTGTAAGGTAGTGACTCGTATTGTGGGTTTAGCATTCACTGTTGCCTGTGACGTGGTCCAGAATATTCCCAGCCTTCCTCCACAGTCCCCACCTGAGGCCTTGCTCTGTGCACCATTCCCAGATGCTAACTGACCTTTTAGGGCTTTGGCCTGCTTCATGCTTTCCCTTTCTCTTCTCCTTTTACAAACACTTTGACTCAAAGCCTCAGCTCCTGACCTAACCACCAGTTCTCCTGCACCTTTGGACACTAGGTCTGCAAAGGACAGACACAGGGAAGCCCAGGTCTGTTACCTTCTGGCATTGCGGTTTTAAGAGTTCTTCATTTCTCTGACCCTAGATTTTCACCATTAAAACAGAGTAGAAATGCCCCAACTTGATGAATGTTTGCTGAGGCCAAGCTCGCCTTCTCTACAACATTCCAAAACTGATAGAATGTAATGTCACATAGAGGTGGGGATAGTGAACTTTGGAATGAGACCATCTTGTGCTTGAAGAGTATGTGGTGCAATGGATATTCAAGACTTAGCACAAGGGTTTGTACAGAAGACATGCAACGATTTCTGATTGTTACAATATGCACACCTGTAAGCAGGAATCACTGTGTGTGTGCGTCTGTGTGTGCACGCAAGCACAGGTGCCTGAACACACATGTACATGGGGGAGGCCAGAGATGAATTTTGAGTGTTATTTTTAGCATTCATAAACCTTGTTTACCTTGTTTTGTGAAACAAGGTTTCACAGGGACCCAGGGATCACCAATTAGACTAGACTGACTGCCCAGCAAGTCCCAGAGAGCTACCTGCCTCTGCCTCCCCAGTGCTGAGACTGTAACTCATGCACCACCTCTTTTGTTTTGTTTTTAACTATTACTGGGGCCTGAGAGATGGCTTTGCAGTTAGGAGCACTGACTACTCTTCCAGATGTCCTGGGTTTGAATCTCAGCACCCACATGGTGGCTAACAACTGTCAGTAACTCCAGTTCTGGGGGAGATCCAGCTCCTTCTTCTGACTTCTGTGGGCACTGCGTGAATGTGATACACAGATATACATACAGGTAAAACATCTATACACATAAACTAAAAATAAATCAATCTTTTAAAAGTACTGTTTTTGTTCTTTCTTGACAATGTCATACATCTATACAATGAAATATGATATCCATCACCCATTTTCCATCTCCAACTCCCCGTTCCTCGCCTAACATCAGGCTTGACAACTCCATGTTTCCTTCCTTCTTGATAACCCACTAAGTCTAACCAGTGCTGCTCATATGTGCATGGGTGTGGGGCCACCCACTGGAGCATGGGACACTTACCAGTGGAAACACCCTCAAAAAAGAATTCTCCCTCTAACAATGGCTGTCAATCAGCTCCTCAGTAAGGGGCGGGAACTAGATTGCCCCTCCCCCCATCTGTGCCAGAACTTGGGCTGCCTTAATCTTGTAGAGGTCACCGATTCTGTGAGTTCTCAAGTACAATGGCTGTGTCATGTCCAGAAGACAGCATTGCACAGCATCCTCCCCATCCTCCTGCTCCTCCACTCCTCTGCCTCCTCTTCCACAACGTTCCCCAAGCCTCAGCCAGGGCAGGGGAAGGATTGATAAAGAGGTCCCATTTAGGGCTGAGTCTTTGTCTTAGCTAGGGTTTCTATTGCTGTGATGAAACACCATGACCAAAAAGCAAGTTGGGGAGGAAAGGGTTCATTTGGCTTACACTTCCACATCCTGATCCATCATTGGAGTAAGTCAGAACAGGAACTCAAATAGGGCAGAAACCTGGAGGCAGCAGCTGATGGAGAGGAAATGGAGGGGTGCTGCTTACTGGCTTGCTCCTATGTCTTGCTCAGCCTGCTTTGTAGAACCCAGGACCACCAGTGCAAGGATGGCACCATCCACCATGGGCCTGGTCCTCCCCCGTTGTTCACTAATTGAGAAAATGCCCCTACAGTTGGATCTCACGGAGGCATTTCCTCAGCTGAGGCTCCTTCCTCTCTGATGACTCCAGCTTGTGTCAAGTTGACACACACACACCAGCCAGTACAGCGTTCCTCTCTTAGTCTTGCCACTTTGGCCAGCCATGTGTCTCTGCAATGACTGTTGTCCACGGTGAAAAGGAGCATCTCTGACCAAGGCTGAAAGCACTCCAGGTCTATGGCTTTAAACATCAATATTTACAAGGCAGTTTGACAAAAGTATAACAATTCACTAAGATAATAGCAGCTTCTACCCTAGGACCTAGGTCCTCCCCATTCACGGGCTTTTGACCAATATTATAGCAGTGAGGCATGACTCCCCCCCCCTATGGAGCAGGACTCACAACCGATCAGAGAGTGACTGATTACCCTGTCACGGTCGGGCCACTATGGTGCCATCGGGCACATCTTCCTCTGCCTGTTGATTTTAACATGAGTTCTGGGGGATCAAACTCAAAAGCCCATCCTTGCACGGCAAGCGCTTTGCCAACTGAGCTATCTGTCTCCCCGGCAGAGTCACTTCTAAAAACATCAGTCTATGGACAAAGAACCTGAGGTTCCAAGCAATTGTATACCTCGCCAAAGACAAATGCTCAAGTTAGGCTTCACACCTGGTTCACGACAAGCTCAAGCCTATGATCGTTTGTTTGTTGTTATTTTTAACTGAAGTTCAAAGATGAGAAGCCAAAAAGAAAGTGCTAAAATCAGAAAGTCCTTTTTTCCCCCCCTTGGCCTATGTTGATCGTCTGGCTGAGCCAGATAATGGCGACTTGACTTGTGCCTGAGTGTTTTGTTTCTGCAAACAGAAATTCCCAGATGGAAAGGATGTCTGCGACATTGGTGACTTGGTGGTGTAGTGGGGGCAAGAGATGCATTTGGTGAAAATGTTTGTTTAAGGGAAATCTGTTGCCAGGAGATGATGCTTCCGTCTTTCCATTCCCTACAAAGCAAGTGGACGGAGAAGTCAAGCCTGAGCATGGATTACTGTCTCCTCCCGGCTGTCTGGTGACTTGTGAAACTCCTTGGCATGAGGTGTTGAGGGCATCTTGATAGTGGAAAGATTAGGTTTTAACTTGGTCAAATGGCAAACAGACGCCTTTGGACCATCTGAGTCTTCTGAAGCACAAACTCCCATCGTGTGCCTTCCCGGCATTTTTGTCTGGGTACCCCAAACACTTTACCAAGCACTGTTCAGTAAGAATGATGTCTGGGTGTACTCACTCTTAAGTGGATATTAGCTGTAAAACAAAGGATAATTACGTTACAAGCCACAGACCCGGGGAGACTCGGTAACATGGAGGGTTGGTGGAGGACACCCAGATCTCCCTGGGAAGGGGAAACAGAAGAGACCACATGAGCGGACTGAGGGCTGGTGGGGATGGAAACATGAGAGATCAGGTGGGAGGGATAGGGGGGGAGTGCTGAAAGAGATGACTGGAAAAGGGAGGCACTTCGGGGTCAGATGAAAACCTGGTGCAAGGGAACCTCCCAGGAATCTACAAGGACGACCCAGCCGAGACTCCTAGCAATGGTGGAGATGTAGCCTGAACTGGCCATCTCCTGTGACCAGATTGGTGCCTGGTCCAATTGTAATCAGAGAGCCTTCATCCAGCAACTGGTGGAAACAGATGCAGATCCACAACCGAACAGCCAGATTTCAGGGAATTCTGCAGAAGACGGGGAGAAAGGATTGTAGAAGCTAGAGGGGTCAAGGACACCACAAGAAAACTCACAGAATCAATGAACCTGGGCTCATAGGGGCTCACAAAGGCTGAACCAACAACCAGGGAGTCTACATGGGACAGACCTAGGTAATCTGCATGTATGTTACAGTTATGTAGCTTGGTCCTCCTGTGGGACTCCTATCACTGAGAACAGGGGCTGTCTCTGGCTTTTTTACTGGTTTTTGGGACCCTACTCCCAATACTGGGTTGCCTTACCCAGCCTTAATACATGGGGAGGTGCAACTTGATATGCCATGTTTTGTTAATACTCATGGGATACCTGCCCTTTTCTGAACAGAAATAGTGGAGTTGATTGAGGGTAGGAACAGAAGGGAGTAGAGGAAGAGAGGAGGGAGAGGAACTGCAGCCAGGATATAAAATAAATAAATTTATAAAAAAAAAATTTAAAGTTAGCCAGGTGGTGGTGGTGCATGCCTTTAATCCTAGCACTTAGGAGGCAGAGGCAGGAGGGTCTCGGTGAGTTCAAGACCTGCCTAGTCTACAAAGTAAGCTCCAGGGCAACCAGGACCATTACACAGAGAAACCCGTCTCAAAAAAAAGAATGGTGTCTGGGATGTGTCCGGTCATAGGCAGGTATCAGGGAGTTGTAAAGGAGCTCCCTTTGTGGGACTAAGCTGGCATCTTGGTCACTGGTAAGTAGCATCATTTTAACCCAAGATAGACAAGGGTATATCAGCATGCAGATAGAGAAGTTGGGAGAATAGAACTAAGTGTCTGGTGTAGCCCAAAGGAAAAGACCCAGGACTGGGGGTATAAGTTTGAGGTGTGTAGCAAGAGAGCTAATGAGACAGCCCCATTATATGGCTGAGGGGACAGAGGGAACCCCCTGTTCCTGGAGGAGTGTAAGCAGTAATTAGATGTGAACGACACAAGGGGGTCTTGGTAGTTTGAATAAAAATGGCCCCCATAGACTCATAAGGAGCGGCATTATTGGAGGGTGTGGCCTTGTTGGAGGAAGTGTGTCACAGGGGGGTGGGCTGTGAGGTTCCAGAAGCTCAAGCCAGGCCCAGTTGCTCACTTGCTTTTCCTGCTGCCTGCTGATCCAGATGTAGAACTTTACCTCTCCAACACCATGTCTGCTTGTGTGCTGTCATGCTTCCCACCATGACAATAATGGACTAAACCTCTGAACGGTAAGCCACCCCCAGTGAAATGTTTTTCTTCATAAGAGTTGCTGTGGTCATGATGCCTCTTCAGAGCAATAAAACCCTAACTAAAACATGGGTTTCCTCGGCCTGGAGAATCTCCCATCTTATTACTCTACCCCATGTCCAAGGATATCTGGACTCTGCCATACTGACTTTAAATTCCCAGTTCCAACTTCACCACATTCCAGGAGGAAAGGGTTGTATTGCTGTGTGTGTGTGTATCTATCTATCTATCTATTTATTTATTTAAAATGGACCCTCACTACATTGCCCAAGCTTGGGCTCAAGTGTCCTACCTACCTCAAGCTTCTGTGTAGCTGAGACAACAAGAATATTTCTGTTTCCATCTGGCTTCCATGATGTATTGTTGTTTGTTTGTTTGTTTGTTTGTTTTTGGTCTTTTGGGGGGCCCACCACCCAGCTCCCAAATAAATCACACACAGAGGCGTATTGTTAATTATAAATGTCTGGCCTTAGCTTGGCTTGTTTCTAGCCAGCTTTCCTTAACTTAAATTATCCCATCTACCTTTTGCCTCTGGGCTTTTTTCTTTTCTTACTTCTGTATATCTTACTTTCACTCCAACTCTGTGGCTGGGTGGGTGGCTGGCAGGCTGTGTGCCTGGGTGTCTGGCCTCTAGCATCCTCTTCCTTCCTCTCTCATTACTTCTTCCATCTCTCAGATTTCTCCTTCTATCCCTTCTCTCTGCCTGGCAGCCCCACCTATCCTTTCTCCTGCCTAGCTATTGGCCATTCAGATTTTTATTAGACCATCAGGTGTTTTAGACAGGGAAAGTAATACAGCTTCACAGAATTAAACAAATACAACATAAACAAAAGTAACACACCTTAAAATAATATTCCCCAGCAATGATGGTTTGGAAGCACTAAGTCTTGGGGACCTGTGTGAGTCCAGCTCCCCTGAAAAGCAGGTACTAACATAGACCTAACCACAAAAGGATGGGAGCAACAATACATGTGAGAGCAAACCAGAAAGAGCTGAAGGAAGCTGGAAGAATCCCAGGGACAAAAAAAGAGTTGGAGTTATCCTGAAAGTGTCCAAAGAGGCCATCAAGATGATTCAGCAGATCAAAGCACTTGCTGCACAAGCCTGATGATCCACGTTCAATCCCCAGAACCCACGTGAAAGTGGCATGAATCTGTAATCCTTGTATTCCTAAGGTGAGATGCAAGGTGGAGACAGGAGAATCTCTTGGAAGCTTGCAAGTCAGCTAGCCTGGAATATACAGCTTGGCAGAGATAATAAGAGAGCCTGGAAGGAGAGGACTAACTCCTAAAATTGTCTTCTACATACAAACCATATCATACAAGCACACGCACACACACAAAAGCACAAACACACACATGCACATGACAACAACAATAATAAATAAAATTTAAGAATAACAACAACAACAAATTGTGCCCAGAGAGTAAGACTCAGTAGTATGCAAGTCTGGCTTGAGTGAGGAAACAAGGAAGCCTGGGCCGAAGCATCCTCAAGTAGCCTGTCATGCTGTCTAAGGAAGCATCAGACTGTTTGGGGAGTATGGTTCTTAAGTCAATATGGCTTATCACAGAGGCTGTGTGTCTCCTAAGCAACACAGCTGCCTTGGCCTTGGCATGTTCACTGCCTCAGTCAATGGGAAGAGAGTCTGGGGGAACGCTTGACTGTGAGAACATGGAATGGGTTTCAGATCAGTCACCTGGGACATTACAGTCATTCTCTTCATAGTTGGACGGAAATCTGTGATTTGGCCTCATGCCACTCCAGTGTCCCATAGACATTCTCTCTCTCTCTCTCTCTCTCTCTCTCTCTCTCTCTCTCTCTCTCTCCCTCCCTCCCTCCCTTCCTCCCTCCCTCTCCCTCCTCAGGATCTCTGAGGTTGCCCTTGAATTCCTGATCCTTCTCCCACTTCCCAAGTAATGGGACTATAGGTATGTGACCCCACACCTGTCATTTGTGGGCTCATTCCTTCTGTGATCAAAATATATCTGGTCCTGTAGGTACCCAACAATGATATATGAAACAAATGAAATTGCAGTTTTTCAGTGTCCCTTGAACGTCTTCACACAAGGAAAGAAAGGTAAACTCCATAGCCCTGAGAGCACACTTGTCATACACACACACACACACACACACACACACACACACACACACACACCCCGCAACCCAGCCTCTGCTCACATGCTGCCTTCTGCTTTGGTTGGGGCGAGTGGTGTGCACGCTCATAGACTTCCTCAAGAAGGCACTTGACCAACAGTCTTGTTCTACCTAACTGTCTTCCTTTCTCAGAAACAAGAAGAAGAAGAAGAAGAAGAAGAAGAAGAAGAAGAAGAAGAAGAAGGAGAAGGAGAAGGAGAAGGAGAAGGAGAAGGAGAAGGAGAAGGAGAAGGAGAAGGAGAAGGAGAAGGAGAAGGAGAAGGAGAAGGAGAAGGAGAAGGAGAAGGAGAAGGAGGAGAAGGAGAAGGAGAAGGAGAAGGAGAAGGAGAAGGAGAAGGAGAAGGAGAAGGAGAAGGAGAAGGAGAAGAAGAAGGCTTCAGCCTTCTTTGGGCTTGACTATTAAGGGCCCATCACTCACACAATTTTGAATTTGTCCTAATCCTAGTACTTAAGGTGTTATGATCTTATTTGTCAGGGTAGGTGAAGATATGATCAGTTAAGTCAAGCAAGATAATACTCGAGCAGAGTAGCTCCTCACCCAATATGAGTGGTTTGTTGGTTGGTTTGTTTATTTTTGGTTTTAAGACAGAGTTTCATGTAGCCCAGGCTGACTTCCAACTCTTTATGTAGCCATGGATCCTCCTGTCTCCATATACCAAGTGCTGGGATCACAAGAGTGAGCCATTATACCCAACTTGACTCGCATCTTGTATGTGTGTATTTGTGTGTGCATGTATCTGTGCAGATGCTCTCATCCATGCATGCACAGGGGCCCAGAAGTCATTAGGTGTCCTCTTCAATCACTCTCCACCATTTGTTTTTGAGACAGGGTCTCTCATTGAATCTGGAGCTCAGTTTGAGTTAGATTGGCTGGCCAGTGAGCTACCAGGATCCCCCAGTTTCTACCCCCCAGTGTTGGAGTTATAGATATATGCCACTCTGACTAGCTTTCATGAGTACAGGGGATCCAAACCCTGGTCCTCATGCTTGCATAGGAAGTACATTACCCACAGATTCATCTCCCTAGTCTCTTGACTGGTGTCTGTATAATAAAGAAATTAATGGGCACATAGGAAGAACACCCTGCAAAGATGAAGGTAGACACCCAGTGTCTTCTACAAGCCAAAGAAGACCAAAATTTGCCAGTAAAAATGCAACTGAGGGGGAGGCATGCAACAGGCTCCCTTGTGCTTTTCACAGGAATCCTCTAGCCTCCAGACCAGCGCATCTCTTGTGAATGTCTTGTCATATCAGCCCTGAAAAACTAACATAGGAGAGGAAGAACCAAGTTAACATGATAATCACCTTCAATATTTATTCTTCAAAGAGCCTTAAATGGTTACCTTCAAGATAATAATATTGCTAGGAGAAAAACAAAAAACAAAAAAACAGTTGCTTATCAGAAGACCCATTCTTATGGGGTAATACACATATGTTCTCAAACAGTTTGTACCTTGTGAAAAGAGGCCCCTGTCAACAGGATATTCCTGTTGGCATGGGACTCCTTATTTGCCTAAAACAACAGAGCCCTATTTCTGCAACAGCCAGCCTACACAAACAAGGAAATCTGGAGAAGTTAGAAAATGCAGACATCATAGAAAATCATGAACATAGGCAGCCCTGGCTGAGGCACAACCAGAGATCGAGTGCACACAAAAGCTTGCCCTTTGTAAGCTTGGACGTTTTCCTGGGAAGGTTGCACCTGAGTACCTCTAAAAGGGAAAGCATAGAAGGCCAAGGCTGGAAGAGAGCTTAGGGATTATCCAGCTTGTCTTACTGGTTGAGGAAACTGTCTCCCAGAGAAGGGACATTTGTCCAAAGCACAGGGCAGCAAATGGCTGATGAAACTCTTGAGCCCAGCTTTTCTGACACTAAGTCAATGGTCCTTCCCTCCATCATCCTACAATCTCTCTCTCTCTCTCTCTCTCTCTCTCTCTCTCTCTCTCTCTCTCTCTCTCTCTCTCTCTCTCATTCCTGGACAGCTCTCTCTGTGACCCATTCCTAGGTTTTTTGAATGAGAACCTCTCACTGCCTCTGCTGTTCCTATCAACCTTGAGGTAAACCTAGTGGCCTGGCAAAGTCCTCTGTCATGACTCTCTGTGTCCTTAGGAATGTTTCCAGGTGAATCCTTATATATTGTCAGTAACATGTGGGACAGGAGAGGCTTGGAGACAGTTATAACACAGTCCAACACTCATTTCAGGGACATCAAGCATTCACACTTCATACCCATGGCAGACACACACACACACACACACACACACACACACACACACACACGCACACGCACGCACGCACACTTCACAGATATCACATTATCACATAGACCCTGAAGGAATAAAGTGAGTCCCTACAGAACATAGGCTGTGGACTATGGAGCGGTATAAAGAGGAGGGCTCCCACCCCCGCCCCGTTGTCTTGTCAGCCTCTGTCCTAACCTTAGCTGTGTTCCTGACTGTCTCTGTTTCATTGGCAACACTGATCTCGGGCTCTCTGTATGCTCACCACCTGGCCTCCGAAGGGATTGTGCTGAACTCCCAGTCTGTTGGCCTTCTTCCCTCTACGAGAAGCTCCTTTGGCTGTGCGTCTGGTCCAGGATCAAGTCCAAACTTCTTGGCTTGGCACTGGAGTCCCTCATTATCCAGCACAACCCCTGTAAGCCCTGATGCTCTACTTACTAGACACCTGTTGCACAGGCCACTCCTGGATGTCCTCGGACCTACTCCCCACTCCTTGGAGTACCTGTCCTGCTCTTTCTGACCCACATCAATGGTTCTCAATCTGGCCCCTGAGTCTGAGCAGCACTGGCACCAGGAGACTAAGATATGTAAATCCTAGCCCACTACTTCATTGGAACACTGGGCAATGGGACCCACAATCTGGTTTTTAGCGGACCATCCAGGTGACTCTGATATGAGCTGAAGCTGGGGGAGCCCCCCACTCCTGAAGGTGCTCTTAGCCAAGTTCGGGTGCTAATTGTTTGTGGCAGCCTTCCCAAATCCCCAGATCCTAGAAGTGAACCTAGAACTCTGAGCACAAGACAGAGGCCTCCTGCACTCTGTTGGTATCATCGTCCATTGATGCATACAACCATGGCACATTTAAGTCCGTGACTGCTCCACTGCCCCAGATCAAGGCCCAAAGGGGGATGAATATGCCAGTGAGTAATACCCTGGAGGTTTGTTAAGCTATAATTTGCAAAGTTCTCCAAACTCTATGACCCTAGACCAACTTCAGATTGTGGGCAGACAAGGCATCATGGGTGTTTACTTCTGAACTTTGCTTCACCACTTTCCCCAAATTCCCTGAGCCCCTCCCTTCTGCTAACTTCCAGATGACCAGAAAGCCTATGAAATCTCAAACATTTCATCCAGAAGATTTTGCATTCATTTTCCTCATATATCATTTCTCCTCGCCCTCTCTCTGAGAGGGTCTCATGTGTTCTAGACTGACCTTGAACTCACCTTGGAGCTGAGGATTATCTTGAACTCCTGACCCTCCTGTATCCACTTTCTGAATGCTGGCACTATTGGTTTACACTACTAGTGCTAGTTTTAATCCATGCCAGGGATTAAACCTCATCCATGCTAGGCAAGCAGCCCTCTACTAACGAAGCTATGTCTCCAACCCTATTTTCATTTTAAATTGTAGCTAAATCTATATAAAACACATAGCAAACCATCCTACTCTTTATATACAGTAGTATTGTGTAGGTTCATTCTATGCCAGCTTCATGTTTTATTTTGTGTTTTAAGGAAGGGTTTGTTTTAGCACACAGTTCAGAAGAAGACAGTCTATTGTGGGGAGAAGGCACGGTGGACCACTGACCACATTGTATCCAAAGTCAGGAAGCAGAGATGCTTGTCTTCTTTATTCCTGTTTTAATAGACAGAAACAATGACTTAAATTACTGAAAGCAATTCAAATTTACTTGAAAGTGAATTCAGCAATTCAAGTACAGTAATCGTATCCCTACTGAGACATGGACCCCTCCAAGGGATAAGCATGTTACCTTTGAGACTCCTGTATATAGAGGGTTCTGTGTATGGTGGCTTCAAGCATCACTGAGGAGACTGCGTGTGTCTCCCACGGATGGGGGGACGAGTGTGACAGTCACGGCAAGCATCTATTTCATGCTCACTAGGATCCATGCACTACACTAACTGCTTTCAAACACACTGCACCGAGAAAATGATACTATCTCTACATTGCAGAAGAAACAAGCAAAGAATCAAAGCAAATTGCTAATGAGCTGTGGGCCATGGGCTTCAGACCTTAGAGTCACTGTGTTGAAACTTCTGTTGCTGCCTAGAGCCCAGATGCCGGTGCTCTGGAGGTACCCACATCTTGTGGGAGTACAGAAGTCCCTTTGCCTTCTGGCTCTGTGCATGTTTTTCTTCCCTTTGTATCTATGGACTATAAACAACCCATGCAGCCTTCTCTCCATCAGGCCGTCAGCCTGGGTTGTGCCATGTGAAATCACCACCCCTTGTTTGGAACACTATCAGTGCCCGAGTCTTCTGTCTGCTACATGACCCCTCTGTGGCACAATATGCCTTATTTCTCACCCTTAGGTCCTGGCTTTCTCCTTTAAAGTAAGAGCAGCATGAGTCTACAGTCTCTTCCTTAAATCTCACCAGTCCAGAAGCATCCCAGAATCCAGGCTGCGTGTTTCTGAAAGGCAATAGGTGTACATATTATATATAATAGAGCATCTCCGCTGAAGTCTGGGGCAGCACTCCAAATACCAAGCACCTTATTGAGTTTTTGCACTGAGCATGAATATTCATACTGACCAAGATAAAAACATATTCATGTTACTCCAGACCTGCCCTTATCACCAAGAAAGCTACAAAAGGGCTTTCATTTTTTCCAGAGCTATCCAGAATGTGGAATAACAGAGAATTTAGAGTTGCCTCTGCCTTCAAGGGTTACTACAGGAACCAGACACACTCATGGTACATGAGTGTGCTTTTTGCAGCGTCTGTGGTCCACAGGAGGTGCAAAACCACTTGGCAGGAGGTGGCTCTTCCCTCCCCCGACCACTTGCCCAATCTGGCCCTGTTCTCGAGCTTCTCCCAGACCTCCTCCTTTGGTCTGTATATTTGAAATCTGCCTTCTACACTCTTCCTAGAACTGCTCTTAATGCTTCCCTTCCTCCCATCTTTCCTTCCTTTCTTCCTTCTGTGGCTGGGAATTGAACCCAGGGCCTCAGGCATGCTAGGTATGTACTCTATCACTGAACTCTGTGCCTGCCCTGTTTTCTGATTCAACTTGATAATACAGCTGAGGATGGCCTTGAAATCCTAATACTTTGGGCTCCACTTTAGCTGTGCTGAGAAGGCAGGTGAGCCACCCTAAGCTTTGACTGAAACTTTTCACATCCTCCCATGTAACTGGAGTCTTTCCAGATATTACAGTTCTGGCCAGATATGTTTGTATCTGGCCCTAGAGCTTTGGATTCCTCTCTCCCCAAATCCATGACTGTTTCCCTCCCAAGTCAAAACTGAGCTGGCTCACAGATCCCGTCTACAGGTTCCTGTCTATCATATCCTACGTTCCTTGGCTAACTAGCCTGTGCCATTTTGTTAGCACTGTTGGTAAACTTTCTTGCAAAAGTGTGGTCACAACTCAGGGACAGTTATAGAAAGATGAGTGTGGTCATGTCTCTACAAGATAGCCCACCCACATAGTCCTCTATTTGCTAAAGGGTGGCTCAGAGAGAGTGAACCAGCCCAGCCTATCAGTCCCTGAGGGATCAGCCCAGTGCAGCTTCCTCTAGAGTCTGGCACTTCCCTGTAGTCCTGCAACTCCGCACATGTCCATCCAGGGAATGCTACTGGAAGGCACGGAGGTGTGGGCAGGGCAGAGGCAAGGCGCCATTGTGTACCTACTTCAGCTGGCGGAGCCTTGTTGTTGCTGTCATGACAATATTGCATCATGGAATGGGAAAGGCCCTTCCCTGATCTAAGCCATTATTATGTGGGTCCTATCCTGGCCACAGACACCACGTGGGTAGTCAGGCCTCCGCTGTTATTTCAGCCTCAGGGGTGAAAACATCCGAACAGTGGAATCTTTTTTCTTCCTGGCTCCAGTCTCGGAATGTACAGACTTTGGATTCACCGTCGTCTCCACCAGTCATCACCAAGAACAGAAGAGCTTCCAAAGCGCCTCTCTCCTTTCTGCGTCGGGCTCACAGCTGGCATCCTTCCCCTTATCTTATCAGGTGCTCAAGAAAACTATGGAAATCCAGGCGACCGCTGACAGCACAGCTCAGCTGAATTGAGTGCAGGAGAAGAAAGGACTTTGGTAGTGGGAGCAGAACCCCTGGGGCTCCACTGGCGGTCCATAGAGGCCCCTGAGCTGGGTGGCAACCAGGGTGGTTCGTCTTGCCTGCGCCCCTCGTGGAGCTCTCTGGAACTGCAGGCTGGCACCGTGGGTTACTGTGATGTGGCTCTGTCAATGGCTTTGATGGGGCCAAGCGGGCCTCTTCAGAGGAATGCGGACCTGTCTGCACCCGAAAACCAAAACCGTGTCCAAGGGGCGGGGCTGAGCGGCTGGAAGAGAGGCCTCACCTCACCTAGGCCGACGCGGCTTCTGGAATGAGACCTGGCCGAGTGGGCGCGGGAGGTGGCTCCAGGCCCGGGGCCAGCACGCAGCTTTCCCACGTGTGCACAAGCGGTCTTCCTCAGAACAGATCCTGGGAAGCGATCGGGAGGCCTCTGAGGAAGGCAGTGTGTGGCTTCCCCCTGTGTTCCTCGGCCCTCGAGCAGGCTGAGAGCCCCAATGGGATTTGGAGAACTTAGAACCCTTTCTTCCAATAATTCCTGGCAATCATCACCCACGCTGGGCTCCTATTCCTAGTCAATAGGCATCTATAGTTAATGGGTACTTCACACGTGCTTCTAATACACACCATATTTTGAAGATACAGAAGTGTGATTTTTTTATTTTTCATGGTACCCGGTATATGGAACTCAGGGCTTACACGTGGTAGGCAAGCTCTCTTCAGCTGCGACCCCGGTTCTTTTTCTTATTCTATATATTAAGACGTGGTTTCATTATGTTGCCCAGGTTGGCTTTTAACTCACCATCCTGTCCCAGCTTCCCTCATACAAAGGAGAGATTACAGACATCTTCGATGACTCGTAATTCAGTTTTTGTTTGTTTTCTGTTATGTTAATAAAACGTAAGTTAATTTTACTCATTTCTTTTTTCCTTCTTACGGTGTACACTCGGAATATTTCAAATGGCACCTTACTTCTCCAGAAAGCCTTAGAGTACTTGGTTCTTCCAAAAAGCTTGTTGCCCGCCCAGGGCCTTCCCACTTGCTCTTCTGTCCAGAATGCTTTTATTTTAGCAGAAGTTTCTTCATCCTTACTATTGAAATTACAAACCTCACACACCCAGCTCCTTCCCTCTTTCCTCACGGCAGGGAGCTCTCTCTTTGTGTTCCATTTACTGTCTGCCCCTCCCCCGTCCTTAGAACACAAGCCCCCTGAGAGCAAGACGGTCCCTTTCCTGTTGGCGGAGCTCCCCTTGGTCCCCACCGCAAATATTTGCTGAGCGCATGTTGAAAGGCTCCTCCTCGGAGGCTGCTTCAGGTGCCTTTGTCCACCGCGGAGCAAAAAATGCTAGTCCCATGCCTCAGCAGAAGATCTTATTGATGGTCCAGACACGAGCTTGCTTCTGGGATGTGGGGACTGGAGAGGACGTAAGCGTCACTCTAAGCCTTCCATTTTGCCAGTTTCCAACTCAACTTTGGAGTGCAGGGCTCCCGCCATGACTAGAAATAGTTCTTGCCTGAGTTCTGCCTGCTCTGTGAGGCTGGAGGCGCGGCTACCTCTCTCAGAGGCCCAAGGTCCCCTAACTGTTGATCTCCCAGGACCCTTCCTGCCCAAGTGTAAGGATTAGGGATTCTGTTTGAAGGTTTAGGCCCCTCCTAAGGGCAATTTATTCTGCTCCTAAGTCACATAGCTGGCATTGTCAGGGCTCCATTAACCACCCAGCCAGAGCGCTCGGGGCTAAAGGTGTCCTGGTTAATTTAATTTCTTGGCTGAAGATCAACTACACAAAGCATCTCTATTGAAAATACAAATAGTATGTGAATCCATTCACCAGCGCTAAAAAGCTACTTCGTGCACAAAAATTACCTGTGCTTAGAAAATAATTTGGCATTATTGTCTCCTCCTCGGAATTAAAATTGAGCCCTGGGGCTGGGTCGGGGAGACCCTTTGAAAGTTGCCTGCCTGGCTGTTAAGCACCACTGTGTGACTTTAAGCCGGGCATAGCCTCCACCTGCAGTGGATCTGTTTTCTCGTGGGGGGTGGGGAGACCCGGATGATATCACCCAGCCTCCGGGAAAGTCATGTGAATGAAGGTCAATAAGAAGAATAGAGGGTTTAGCTGGGAGCCTGGTGTGTGGCAGGTGCCTGGCACTTGCTATTATCTATCTGCAGTGTCTCTGAGCACCACAATGTGACAGAGCCACATAGCCAATTAAAGGAGGGTGAGTGCCAGGACAAGGCTAGCCTCTGGTCCTGGCCCGCCTCCAACATGCGCCGGATACCCCCAGACAAGCTCCCTTACTCCCTGGTCTGGTTCCCCTTGGGTAAGATGAGGGGCGACTGGCTAGTTCCCACTTGTACACATTGGTTGGAAACCCCTGGGTTTTCCACAAGCCCTGGACGGTTTTGTTTGTTTGTTTGCTTTTTCTTCTGTGAACCTTGGCCTCAGCTAGTCAGGAAGACCAGGCTCCTTCTCCCCTAGCCAGGCTCCTTTCATTCTCACCCGGCTGTCTCTTTCCAGGGAGGTCCAGAGGTGTGGATTTCCTGCTCCACATTGCAACGAACCAGCCAAAGTTTGCCTTTGCATCAGCTGCATAGGCTGCCTTCCTTTGGGAAAAGCTGTCCTGTGACGCCCTCTGGAGGAAGGAGGCTTCCTTTGCAGGGCCACCGACTGCTCGGGCTCATTCTGGGCTCTGGGAACTAACTGACTCAGGCCAGGCCTGGAGGAGCAGTACCAGGTCTATAAATGCACCCTCCTGGACCCAAGGGTAGACTAGTCTTCCTAACTTTGCATCTGAAGTCCTAGGCAGGCCCCCTCCTGCACGTCCTATTTCTAGACTTCTCCTACCAGTGCCTTCCTGAGTGGCTCACCCCAGCCCCTGTTTAAAACCCTTAAGGTTTTTCATGCTAGTCTCTCTGTTGGGCACCCCAAGCCCTCTGTGAAGGCATTTAGTTGGTGCTGTATGGGGCTCACTTCCCGCTGTGACCCACCCACCATTACTGCCCACCAATTAGGGGCTGTACGCACAGCTCCCGGATTTGTTCTTCTGCTCTGTATGCACCCACATTTCCCAAAATGGTTCAAATAAGAAGGTGGTCAAGTTGAAATTGATGAGTGTATAATTAAATGTCTACAAAAGGTGACATTATGTCAACTGTCTTTGCAACTGGCCTCCCCTGTTAGGTAGCTATATATAACTCCTTTAATATGCAAAGTGGGTGAATTTTTTTTTTTTTTTTTTTGGTTTTTCGAGACAGGGTTTCTCTGTGTAGCTTTGCGCCTTTCCTGGAACTCACTTGGTAGCCCAGGCTGGCCTCGAACTCACAGAGATCCACCTGGCTCTGCCTCCCGAGTGCTGGGATTAAAGGCGTGCGCCACCACCGCCCGGCCAAAGTGGGTGAATTTTAATGTGTATGATAGAACGTGGGCGTGGGGCCTTGGAAAAATAACAGTGCCCAGGAGCCTCCAAGGTCAAAAGGCATCCTGCCCTCCACACCCTCTGCCTTAGCCATCCAGAAACACTCACTGCTCCACCACGGGGGCCCCTCTCCCCAGATTCCAGGCTTTGCACCTGCAGTTCCTTCCTCTACTTCCGGTGCCTTCTACCTAAGTCCACCTCTCACCTTCTCCATTTACTTGGTTTTGCAGTAGACATTTCAGGAGTCACATCCTCTGGCATGACCCAGTCGGGACCCACGCGGTGAGCTCCTTTTTGCCCCCCCCCCCCCCCCTGTGAATCATACAGCAAGGCTGGAAGCCCTGCACTAGCCTCTTTACCTCCCTGATCATCTCTGCACCGGCCCTAATCACCCAGGGGACTAGGACTCAATCTCACTCCGCCTTAATGTCTCTAGTACTTAACTCAGTTCCTGGGTCATGGTATCTAAGTACTGGCTGGTGCATGTCCCAGGATAAAGAATGATAGATGGATTATCAATAGATGAATGGACAGGTGAATAGGTGGATGGGTGAGTGGATGGAATGGATGAGTCAGTGGTTGCGTGGATGGAGGGAGGGAGGGGTGGATGGATGAGTAGGTAGATGAATGTGGATGGGTGGGTGGATGATGGATGAGTGAGTGAGTGGATAGATGGATCATGATAAATGGGTAGATGAATGAGTGGATAGGTGAGTGGGTAGATGGGTGGGTGGTAGATGGATGTGTGTATAGCTCAAGCCAAGCAGTTTACCTGAGCTAACCAAATGAGCCTTTTTTAAAGGTCTTAGAATTATAGTCACATTCACTGCTCCTGTAATGGGCCGTAGGAATGAACTTCTGTCTTGGGGAGCCAGATATGCAGATGAACTGATGAGTGGGTGGAGAGGTATGTGAGTGGATAAGAAGAATGGACGTATGGATGGACAAATGGATGAGTTGGTAGAGGAATGGCTAGCTGGATGTATGCACAATGTGTGTGAGGGTGGATGGGCGGGTTGGGGGAAAGGCAGAAAGTGCAAAGTTCCAGCACTGAGTACAGAACAGGGGTTCACTGTCCCTGGTCTCTGAGTTTTCTCCCTTCTATACTGCCCACTGGCAATCCGGACTCTCCTGGATATGGATGTCTTCAGGGAGCCAGAAGCACCTGCTTTCACCACTAGTTTATGATCATGGCCGTGTTCCCATTCTGTATTGTGTTTTGATGTTCAGAAGGAGCTAAAAATTAACAAATCATAGACTTATAAGGGATCAAGCAGGGCCATGTGTGGAATTTGATTTAAAATAACCCAACACGTGTAAAGATCAAGGCATAGGGATGATTACAGGATGGAGGAGATAAATTTATCTGTGTGTTGATGCCTATGGTAGATGGCATTGTTTCTAGTTTTGAATGTGTTTGAAATTTTACATAATAAATACTTTCCCTGCTAGATTTTCCTAACATTTTTTGAGACAAAGTCTTACAAAGCCCAGGCTAACAGCAAATTCATTATGTAGCCAAGGCTGTCCCTGAACTCTTGATCCTTCTGCCTCCTACTCCATCTGCTGGGATTATAGGCATTCACCACCATGTCCGCCTCTCTCCACTCTTCTTGCTCCTTTTCCTCCTTCTCTCCTCCCTTTTCTATTCTGCCCCTCCCCTTTTTAACAGTCCTACTGCACAGCCCAAGCTGACTTGGAACTCCTGCTTCAGTCTCCTGACTAACAGGACTACACCTGGCTCTTCTTAGGATTTCTCTGTGCTTTAGAATTCACCGAAGCTTGCTTCTTCATCAGCAGCAGTTGAGGAGGCACCCTGTTGCCTGGAGTCTCCAACTTCAGGAAAGCCGTCAGACCTTTAAAAAAGGCTCATTTGGTTAGCTCAGATATTTTGCTAATTCAAAGTCAACACATTAGGAACCTCAATCACGTCACAAATTCCTGTCACCATTGCAGTGTAATATAATGGAATTACAGCAGTGATGGACCATCTCTTTGGTCATGTTCTGGTGGCAGGAAGTGGCTGGTAGCTCCCAGCCACACTCAGGGCTGTAACATCAGAGGGAACCATGGGGGTGGGTGGTCTTAGAATTATAGTCACATTCACTGCTCCTGTAATGGGCCTTAGGAATGAACTTCTTTCTGTCTTTGGGAGCCAGGAAGGTGGCTGGGGCTCACTTTCTTGGCACTTAGTGTTATGGCCCAGGCCAAGGAAACAGGCTTCTGGTTCATTTGAGTTGTCATAGCGGCAACTCGGATGAATTCTTTCCTGTCTGAAGTCTCATTTTCTTATCTGACCTATGGTGATGGTTGACGTGAGACATTCTGGGTGAGTTTCGAGATGTCTACACTTACCTCCACATGTGCACTCACATGTCCTGTCCCTCTTGGTCACACAGCAGACACGGGTAGTGATAGCTTAGCAACCTGCTTGGTTTGAGCTATACACACATGCCCCTTTCCCAACAAAGTATTGGACAATCGCGGACCTCCGCCTGCATGGAGCTGCTTGTACACCACTCTAAACAAGATACTGGCCACTCTGCCCTAAACGCTTCCTAGCAACTTCTTAGTTATTCCCCTTCCATGGGTAAACACATCTTAGAACACGTCCTTGTGCTAGATAGAGGCAGTGTATCAATCCAGTCTGGACTGGTTTGGGATACCTTCAGAGTAAAGCAACCAGTGTCCAGGAAGCAAACTTTTAGCGAAAAGACCTTCTTTAAGATCTTAGGCCTATGCATGATTAGGCATGCATATGATTAAAATCGGATGCATCATGGGAAAGTACATGCTCACTGAATAAAGGCTGACACCATAAAAATCTGTCAAAACAAAAAACACCTAAACTCCACCCCTGGCAACCAACTCTTCCTCTTCAGGAGTCATAAAAAGAAGCCCCAGAGGTATCCAGGGACCAGTAAACCTCACTCAGAGCCTTCTTCTCCCTTCCAGCTCATCTAACCTGGACCTTGGCCTTTGAATAAAACGTCCTGCTATTTGGCTATCTCTGCGCTCTTCTACAACTCTATGAACAAGATGCCAAGAACCTGGACCTACCCAACCCAGTCAGACACTAGTAGCAATTTCACATCTGCTCCCACACAGACGCAAAACAAGCTTCAATCACCTTCCCCCTCTCAGTACCATCCAAGCGCTCAGCTCCTCTCACTATCCAGTCTTCCTGTCCCTCTGCAGAGGACACGCCCACCATATGCAGTTTCGCCTTTGCATTAACATGGGCACGTGGATTTAACATATGATGCCCCTAAAAGAGGAGGAGAACCGAAAGCGGAAAAGAAAAGCTGGTTTGGAAGGGTAAAGGGCACAACCCACACTTGGTGATGCAGACTGCCCATCCCTACCCTTCTGGCAGTCATCCAATCAGGAAGGAAAAGTCATCCTTGACCCATCCAAAGGTAACCTTAGTTTTCCTTCCCCTGGATTTATGATGATATATAGTCCAAGAGGCATCTGATCCAGCTTTAATGCTCACTCTAAAATTTTGTTCTTCCCTTAGAGAGAGTGGAAGCCTGGCCACAGCAAATGACATCCTAGAGCCTTATGGGGTGGCTCTCCCTCTGCATTCTCTGCTTCTCTTTGGCACCCCAGGAGCCTTCTCTGCACTGGGTCTCACCCTTCTTCCTGGTTTCTTTTCTATTCTAGTAAAATACATTTTCTATTTTAGCATTTAATCTGTTTAACCCCCTTGAGTGTGTTTGTATCCTTGTACATCCGTCAATATTATCAATAATTTACTAACTCTGTTCCACTTTGCAAAGGCTTCTTTGTCTCTATATTGTCCCTGTAGATGCCACCCCTCCATTCTCTCACTGGGACATCCCCCTCCCTCCTATGTGTGATGTAGGGAGAAGCTCATGTTGCCCAAGCTGGCCTCCTATTCACTAGGTAGTCAAGAGTGGCCTTGACCTCTTCCTGATCCTTCTGTCTTATCAAGTGCTGAGATTACAGGTATGTACCCCATGCCTGGCTCCCTTCATACTATCATTACTTTCTTTTAGTATCATACAACACGATTTAATGAGTTTCCATGGCATTTCCTTACATATTCGCTCTATAAATTATGACTCTTTGTACTTTATATAAATGGAGTGTCAAGCACTTCACCTTTTGTGGTTGGCTGCTTTCACTTAGAATAATGTATTCAAGGTTCATCTGTGTCGTCTGTGTCATAGTTCATTCTTTGTGGAGGCTTGTTAAGTGTTAAGGACTGAACCCAGAACTGTACGCATGCCAGGCAAGGATGACCCCAGCCCAATTCCGTTTTTTTTTTATTCCATTAAGGGCACGGTTTCCCGGTCCCCTCATCTGCCAGTGAACACGTGCATCGTCTCGCCACTTCTCTATTGCTGTGAGTACAAGGGCACAAATTATCTGTTTTGAGTCTCTGCTTTGAAAACTTTTGGAGATCTCGCCAGAAGCAGAATTGTTGGGTCATGTATAATTCTATGTTTGATTTTTCTAAAAAGCCACATGCTATTTCCACAGCAGCTGTATCATTTTACATTCCCACCAGTCTGTGCTAGGATCTAAATTTCTTCACATCCTTGCCAATGTGTGCTATTTTGTTTTATTTGTGTTGTTACCAGGGTCCGTCCTTCCTTCCTTCCTTCCTTCCTCCCTCCCTCCCTCCCTCCCTCCCTCCTTCCCTCCCTCCTTTCCTTCCTTCCTTTCCATTGTGTTGCTGTTGTTTATTTGTTATTGTTTGTTGGATATTTTTATAGGGTCTCAATATGCAGTCCTGCCTAACCCAGTATTTTGTATGTAGATCAGTCTGGCCTTGAACTTGAGGCAATCCTCCTGCCTCTGCCTCCCATGCTCTGGGACTGCAGGCATGTGTCACTAAATGTACTACTGCAGTTTTTGAAATCACTGTCTTCTTGTGTAGCCAGGGACGTCTCATTTGTATTACCCCTCTCAACAGGTGAAATCTCAGGCCCAGGGTTTTATTGAGCCCCTCCTCTGCGTCCAGTCTGCTTGTCCTCGCCTGTCCACCATCAGGGCTTGCTCTCATTAGGAGGGACTGTGCTGTGAACAGTTCTCTCCTAGTGTGTCCAGAGCTCAAGTCCCCATTTCACCTCAGGCGGCTCAGATGTCCAAGTTCTGCAGCTGCCCCTCCGTGGGCTACTCCTCATGGAGCCAGGCATGTGTCTGGAGGGGAAGGGTGCTGGCAGTGGCCGAAGTTCTACGTGTGGCCTCTGGGAAATTTGATTCAAGGACCTGCAGGCAGCACGGCCCCTTGGTGCGATGCCCCGGGAGTGTTGCTTTCAAGAGTATTGTCATCGTGCCATTTGGAACTGAGATGGAATTCTTGAATGAATTTCCCTCATGCTCTGAGCCACAAGAATTTATACTAGTTGGTGGCGCTGTGTTATGGAGCTCTGTTTGGGACACAGAGGCTTCCAGGGTATGTTTTTTTGGGTTTTTTTTTTATGAATTGGATATATTCTTGATACACAGTTGCTTAGAAACAGACATTTGTGTGAGGTCTGCAGTGTCTGCCTTTTCCATGCTTAAAATCAGAATGCTGTGTCTGGCTAAGAGCGTGTTTGTGGGACCACAGAAAAGGTGAGATTGGAACCATCCCAGAAAAGTCTCAGAGATGTGGACTCTGAAGAGGCGTGGTGATTTAAGGAGGCTCACAAATATGATGTAAAGTAGGTGGTTCTTTTCTCCACATTCGCCATCTTCATCCCTCAAATGAGAAGGCACACACTGTAGGACTGACTGGTCTTGTTAATTAGATTTCAACAACCCAAATAGTACACACAAGCATGTTAAAGGGGGTGTGTGGCGGTTTGAAAGAAAATAGTCCCCAAAGGAGTGGCACTATTAGGGAGGCGTGACCTTGTTGGAGGAAATGTGTCACTGTGGGAGTGGGCTCTGAGGCCTCTTTTGCTCAAGCTTCCCTCCATGTGACGCAGAGTCCACTTCCTGTTGCCTTCTGATTAAGATGTGGCCAGCACCTTGTCTGCCTGAATGCCACCATACTCCTGCCACGATGTGAATGGACTAAACTTCTGAAACTGTAAGCTGCCACCTCAATGAAAAGTTTTCCCTTTAGAAGAGTTGTGTGGTCACGGTGTCCCTTCGCAGTAATAGAAACACTAAGACAGTCTGTTTTGTGTGCTGGTCCTTTTCCTGACCCCATCTTGCCAGGGGTGCTGGTGAGAGTGTAGCATGCTGCCAGCCTCGGCCTTTTTTATCCACGCCTATGCCTGCACCTATATGTAAATATACCATTCTGTTTTCTAAACACAAGTCACAACATCTCATTGTATGTTATCTCACAACTGACTATTCTCATTTAAACTACGTGGGAGACTTTTCAAAGTCTCAACACTCAGTCTTTGTGTGTGTGGATGTTTATATGTATGTGTGGGTGTATGTTCATGGTGTGTGCTCATGGGGGTTGGAGGTGGATGTAGCGTTTTCCTCACTCTCCTTTTGTTTTTAAAGACCCAGAACCGACTCATTTGGACTAGCTACCCAGCTAGCCCAGACACCCTCCTGTCTCTGGTCCCCAGCGCTGGGAATTCAGGGGCATCTGTTACAACCAGCTTTTTTAGGCTTGGACTGGAAGCACAGTGTCCACTGAGCCATGACCCCAGCTGCTGAACACACAGTGTTGTTGTTATAGCTAATACATTCATTTTATGGCTGCATAGTGCTCTTTGCCATGGAGATCTTGTGGCTGACTTAACCACACCTCCAGCAGATCAACATTTAAGTTGTATGATAGGTACTTTGTGGCTGTGATGGAATTCCCTGACAAAAAGCAACTTAGAAAGAGTTTCTTTGGCTTTCGGTTGCAGAAAAGCAGAGGTCAACATGGCAGGAAGACCAGGCAACAGTCGGGAAAGGCAGGGAGGCGGAAGCAGGAAGCTGACCCATCACATTTCATCGGCTCTGGAAACAGAGAAAGCAGGAAGCGCACCAGGGTATAAAACCTCTGAACTCTTTCCCCAGTGACACTGTCCCAGACAGCACAGACAGCTGGGAACCAAATCTTCACACCTACAAGCTTCTGAGGCATAATTCATATTCCAGCTTCGAAAGACTGCTGTGTGGCAAGCACTTCCCCACTGGGCCACCTCCCTGGCCCCCTACAATCATCTACATTCACTTTCCCATGACTCCCCGAGGTCATCTCTGCTCCTTGAGCACACACTTGGCTTCTGCATGCCTTGACAGAGGGAAGAGGCACCGGTTACAAGCTGAGCTCTCGGTCTTCCTGGAACCCTCTGCTTCCAGCTGGCTGCTGTTCCTCAGCTAGAAGCACTCAGTCTTTTCAGAGGGCATTGAGCTACAGGGAACAGAAGCCCGACCACAGAGGCTTTACAACCAAGAGCTTTCCTGGCCATACGCAGGTCAGCGAGTCTGGAACCTGCACCTCAGAAGGAGCATTCCCCAGCTCTCAGGCTTCTGCCTCTCCTGCTCCGCCACCCTTAGCGAGTGACCCCTTTCTCAGGCTCAAAGGACAGCTGTAGGGCCTCCAGGCAGGAAGTGGAGGAAGGATGAAAGATAACATCATAATCCAGTTGAGCCTGTTATTTTCTTATCGGGGAAACAAACAAGAGATTCCCTGGAAGTCCCACCCACTACCCTCAGTGGTCACCTGTAGCCCATGAGCACATGGGACATTGAGTTGCTTTGGGTGAGGCACGTGGCTGCCCCCAATTGTTAGAGTCTTATTAGCAAGGAAAGGGAAGATTCCATGGAGACCGAGGGGGGCTTCCGGAAGTGTTCCTCGTACTAAAGACACCCTTTTCCTTTCTCCCAGGGACAGCAGGTTTGTCTTAAAATGTTATTTTTATATTTGGCAACAGTTTAGAGTCATATCAGCTTGAAAACTGAGGCTACCCACATCCTGACTCTGCCCAAAGCGATACCCAACGAGTCTGGGCGATGCACATGGTGACCAGAACCCTTGGGTTCTACACACTGGTCCTTTGTTCCAGCACTGAGAGACTGAGGCTGAGTGGCTATGAGAGAGATAAATAGTGGTAGATGGTATCTTACCCCACACTCCTCATGGGGCCCAGTACTTTCTGTTTGCTGTTTCTGCTTCCTTTACATGCTACCTTTCTGGAGTGCATGTGTGTGTGTGTGTGTGTGTGTGTGTGTGTGTGTGTGTGTGTGTGTGTTTGCACGCACACATACAAGCTCATGAGTTGATGTGCCATGGTATTCTCATGAAGGCCAGAGGACAATTGCTGGAGTCAGTTCCCTCCACTATGTGGGTCCTGAGAACTGAGCTCAGCTTGTCAGCATGGGTGGCAAGCACCCTCACGCCCTTGTGCCATCCACTGGCCCCATGTTAGTGTTTTTTTGTTGTTATTGTTCGAAGTCTTCCATCTGTTTCTCTCTGTGTGTCTCTCTCTGCCTGCCCCTGGCTCTCTGTCTCTCTGTCTCTCTCCTGGTGGAGCTGCAGATTGAACAGCGCCTCTTACATGCTACAGAGTCATTTCTCTAATCCTGCTTTCTTACTTTTGACTTAAAAAAAAATGGTTTATTGTAATGTAAAGCACAAACACAGGAAAACCACAGAAACCAAATGCTGGTTTGATGAATTGTGATGTGGATTCCACCTGGAAACCAAAGAAAGGACTTTAATTAAACCCTGTGTGTCCCCTTAGACAATTCTAGGCACTGCTTGTATCACAGCTGCATACTTTTACAATTGTCATCCACCTACACAGGACAGGCCATTTTAAAAGCATTAACATCTCAGCTAGTCACGGTGCCCGCCCTGCCATCCCAACACTTAGGAGGATGAGGTAGGAGGACCAGCGTGAGCTTGCAGCCAGTGTGAGCTTGCAGCCAGTGTAGGCTACACAGAGTTTCAGGCTAGCATGAGCTACAGAATGAGACATTGTCAAAAGCGGGGAGGGAGCTCAGGTGAGATGTCACAGTGGGTAAGAGTGTCTGCTGTGCATGATGAGGACCTGAGCCACACATTTCAAAAAAGCCAGGCATGGCTCCACGGGCCTGTAAGCCCCAGCTCTGTGGAGTCGCAGACCAGAGCATTCCCAGCTAGCCACCAGCCTAGCTCCAGGTTCAATGGCAAACCCTGTCTCAAAAAATAAGGTGGAAAGTGACAGAGTAGGATACCTGACATCCTCCTCGGCTTCTACCACATAGACCACATACACTTACATAGATACACATACGCACATACACACACATACATTACATAAACACATACACACATGCATACCCACATATACATACACACACCTACATACACACATATACACACACTTACATATAAACACATATATATACATACACAATACACACACAATACATACACACACATAAACATATACATATACACATACGCATACCCACATACACATACACACACATACACACATACACACATACATATACACACACATACATACACACATACATATACACACATATATACATACACAATACATGCACATATATACACACACACATACATACACATATATACACACACGCACACACATATATACATACACATACACACATACACACACAGCAAAACCCTCTCATAGTGGACTGAGCCAGATGAAGGCCAAGAGCTTACCTAAGGATAGCAGCAGCCCATTGTGATGGAGTCCTGAAACAGCATCACTTGGGACATGTGAGGACAATGGCAGAAGGAGCTATGTCTTCCCCTAGACCATCACTGTACGGTAGGACTTCCTGCTTCCCTGTATCCCTCTTCTAGGCAGAGTGTGAGGGCTGGGCATTCTGGGGCAGAAAACCAGATGGGAAGCACAGGAAGGAATCTGGAGAGTTACATGAAGACTGCCACATTCAAATATGGCCAGAGCCTGAGGTGTTGTTCTTAAGTTTGGCTGGATGGGACACAGAAGTGCCCCGGGAGTCCAGGTCTGTGAAATTGTGTTAGGAACTATTTCCAGAGAGGGCACAGAGCCTGCCCTGTGGTCCTATCTGTTTTCCACTGTTCATTTTTTCAGATATTTTTCACCCTGTATCTCAGGCTAGTCATAAACTCACCATATAGCCCAGGCTGGCCTCGAACTCACATATGTCCTGTTTCAGCCTTCCAAGTACTGGGATTAAAAGTGCACACCATCGGATCCATCCTAGTGGTTTGACTAGGAATGGCCCCATAGACTAACGTGTTTGAATGCTTGGATACCAGGGAGTGACACTTTTAGGAGATGTGGCCTAGCTGGAGGAGGTGTGTCTTGAGGGGAGGGGCTCTGAGGTCTCAGATGCTCAAGCTATGGCCAGTGTGGCATGCTCTTCCTGCTGCCTGCTGATTCAGATGTAGAACTCTCAGCTCCCTTCCAGCACCATGCCTGCCTGCATTTTGCCATGCTTCCCACTATGATGAGAGCGAACTAAACCTCTGAAACTCTAAGCCAGCCTCAATTAAATCTTTTTCTTTATAAGAATTGCTGTGGTCATGGTGTCTCTTCACAGCAATAGAAACCCTAACTAAGACACCACCTCTATCCATTATTTTGTTTTGTCTGTTTTTGACACACAGTCTCAAGTAGCTCGGGCTGGCCTTGAACTTGCTATGTAGCTGAGGATGACCTTGAACTCCTGAACCTCTGATCTCCTGATCTTGAATTATAGCTGTAAACGACCACATCTGGTTTATGTGGTGCCAGCTAGGGATTAAATCCAGGGAGGGCTATGCGTATGTGTATGCTAGGCAAGCGCTCTACCAACTGACTCACATTCTCAGCCCCCCAACAATTATTTTTTGAAGTATTTAATTCTCTGTTACATATTGCTTTTCGCTTGAAGTAACTTAAGTGTTTAATTGAAACTATATGGCTGCTACTGCATTAGAGAAGAGCTGTCGCCAGGACTTTATTAGCTAAGATTACATGCAATTTTCCCACTAAAATTAAGAGTATGAGCTAAGCCTGCTGCTAATGGCCTGTAACCCTAGCTACTCAAGAGCCTGAGGCAAAAGCATTGCAAGTTCAAGGCTGCTTGGGCTATGGAGTGGATTCAAAATCAGCCTGGGATATTTAGCAATACTACATCCCAAAATTTAAAATAAAACAAAAAATTAAATGGCTGCAGATATGACTCAGTGGTAGAACATGTGAGTAGCATGTTCAATCTCCAGTGGGTAGTGGGTAGCCATTCCAGCTTTGATATGGAAGTTCCAACCCCCATTGAAGCTTGGTAACTGTCACACCTACAAGACGGGGCCAAGGGAGTACCCTGAAGACTCGAGATCCAGATGCGCTGGCTCTCTTGGTTCCTGGACCCTGGATGCTGGAGGTAGACTGAGCAGAGTTCTCCAGAGAACACCACCGGACTGCGCCACACCTTTTCCAGACTCTGTAAACTATCCTTTCACTTGTAAGTTACCCCACAAAATAAACCTCCCTTTTAACTACGTGGAGTGGCCTTAATAATTTCACCAATACCAGTGCTTCAAAATAAGTATGAACTCACTGAATACTAAAAGAGACAGTTTTCCTAATCCTAGGCATTCTATTGTGAATTGCAAAGAGATTCTAAAGAAATCACATGCGCTCTGCTCACCTTAGCACCTGAAACAGAAATATCAATCTATTTGGGCCTTGCTGTCATTTTTAACCCTACACCCATGGCAGACATTACTAATCAATCATACACTCCTTTGCCTTGAGACTGGGTATTGGCTCTATCTATCTTTGCACAGCACTTCAAGTAGCCATTTCCAGTTGATTGGATTGGGAAGCAAGAATAAAGCAGTTTAGCCATGTCTGCCTAAAACAAAGATGAGCTTGAAAGTACCAAAACATTTATGTGGTTATGTGGTGGTTCTGAATGAAAAATGGCCCTATAGACTCATAAGGAGTGGCATTATTGGAGGTGCAGCCTTTTGAGAGGAACTGGGTGGGTGGGGTGGGGAGGTGCTTTGAGGTTTCAGAAGCTTAAATCATGCCCAGTGGCTCACCCTTTCTTCCTGCTGTCTGTGGATCTTGATGTAGAACTCTCAGCCACTTCTCCAACACCATGTCGGCCAGTGTGCTGCCATGGTGATAATGGACTAAAGTTCCGAACTGTAAGCCCAACTCAGTTAAATGCTTTCTGTTACATGAGTTGCTGTGATCATAGCATCTCCTCACAGCAATAAAAACCCTAACTAAGACTGTAAGGAACCTCAAAGTCAGCTCAAAACACTCCAAGACCTTCTCAGCACAGAGGAGGTTTATTTGCTGCAGAGGAACAGAGGGTGGGATGAGGGACAAAGATGGGAAATAGAGGAAGAAGGGGAACAAGGGAGAGGAGGAAGGAGTATTTGTTCCAGGGGAACAAAGGATGAAGAGGAGGCAGATGTGGCACATAGGCAAACGGTGGCGTATAAAGGTACAGGGGAAAACCCTGGGTAAGGATGAGGTGTTTAATTTTAATTGGGCATGTTAGTTAGGTGATCCAAAGGGGGTTTCTGATTGCTGAACTTCAATACTTTGATAGCTGGACCTCGGCTGTCAGCCTCAGGAGGAGGGACTGGCCAAATAAGGGAACAGGCATTGGGGGTCAGCTTCAGGACTGTCATCTAATGGTTTTTAGCAAGGCAGAGGGAATGGGGGAGAAGGGCAAGGCCTGCCAGAGCCACACTCACCATCTCAAGCTGGGCCAGTCTCTTCAAAGACAATTAAAAAGTCTTTTTTTTTGATTTGCCTTATGAGTGCTTACAAGCACAGCTCTGTGCGGAATGCTTTAGAGGAATCCAAAGACTTTTTCGATGTGGGTTCAACCTCAAGAAGCTTCCCTAGAGGTGAGTCACGTGAATACTGGTGTAGCTAGAGTTTTCCTGCCTTGCCCACAGTCAGGACAAATCTCTGTCACCCGCCAGTCCCACAGCCGCTCAGACCCAACCAAGCAAACACAGAGACTTATATTGCTTACAAACTGTATGGCCATGGCAGGCTTCTTGCTAACTGTTCTTATATCTTAAATTAACCCATTTTTATAAATCTATATCTTGCCACATGGCTGGTGGCTTACCGGCATCTTTACATGCTGCTTGTCCTGGCGGTGGCTGCAGTGTCTCTCCTCCTTCTTCCTGTTTCCCCAATTCTTTTCTCTCTTTGTCCCGCCTATACTTCCTGCCTGGCCATCAGTGTTTTATTTATATAGAGTGATATCCATAGCACTTCCCCTTTTCTTCTTTTTTTAAAAAGGAAGGTTTTAATTTTAACATAGTAAAATTACATATAACAAAACAATTATCGAGCAAGAATTACAGTTACAATATTAAAGAAGATGTTCTATCTATCTTATATTTGTGAGTTTAAGGTTTTATATCTAACTTATCTTTTATCATAACTGAGGGAATTACAACTATCTAGTTTTCAACCACATCAAAGACCTGAGAAGGAACATTATGGTACCTGAGAAATGGTAGATGGATGCAAGCAACTTTCGGGAATCTTGCAAGAGTAGACCAAGACAGCTGGCAGCCTGGACAGTCACCTAATGTTTCTCAGCATTGTTGGTGCATTCAAATTGGCTACAGGCCTAGAGTATCTGACAGACCATTTTCAGAAGCAGGAATTCTGAGAGACCATCTTACTCTGTCTTGGCAGAGTACAGTGGTCGCTTTCCTTGTGTCCCGCTTGTCTAGGAAGGACAGCATTGCATTCGTACTGTCAGCCATCAAGATAAGGGCAGTTCTTTGCCCAGTAGGCCATTTTGTGCCAAGAAGACAAACTTCCAAATGGAAATGTCTTAGAAGCCCAACATTCTCTCGGGATCAAATTGGTGCAGCCAGGAGCAATTGTGTCTCATGTCAACAGAATTCTAAGTTATTTAACTGCCATATTCTCTAGGTCTATGAAGTGTTTGAAGATTACCTATCTATTTGAAATATATCTATGTATACCTAGAAGACTTAACTAACATGGCTACAAATATGATTATCATAGATGACTAATTATTAATCTATTTTTAATTATCCATTACAATTTTAAATGAGTTACATAAACATAATACCTCAAACAAGAATAGAAATATATATGTACAGTATAACAAAATTAACTTCAAGTTTGTATCAATAAACTAAAATTTATACCAATGTAAAACATTTTAAACATAAACTAAAATCTATATCAATGTAAAACATTTTAAACAAGTTGTTCTTTAAAAGTAGGTTCATTAATCTACCCTTTTATCTTATCATTTCTATATCCTCCTATATATCTATATCATATCCCCTTTTCTTTTTTAGAAAGAGATCACATTTATAATCAACCTGTTTTAAATAAAAATATTGTTTTTTTCTCTGTCCCACACCAGAGGGCTCTTCTGATTTGGGACACAAGAATCTCTTAACCATTTTTTTTTAAGCAATATGTCTGGGTTTAGAGGGGGAGTGAGCCAATTCCACCTCTAAAGCCAGCTTGGTATATTTGGGAATTTGGGCGTAGCATCTCTTACTACTTCCTCCTGGAGGGGGGCGCTGTATCTTATGGGGTCGCAAAGAAAATTTTAGGCCTATGGGGTAGTCTGTGAGGCTGTATTGTGTGAACCATTTGCCTTGAAACCACTCTGGATGTTGGATCATCTGGGCCATAGTGTCATCGGAGACCTTTCAGGGGGTCTTGGCTGGTGAAACCTAATGTATCTTAATCTGGAACAAATCCATAGCCTCTGGCTTTCTGTGGAAACAAAAGCAGAACCTCTTTTCCAAAGCAACATATCCTTAAATCCAAATTTTGAAGTCAAGGTACCTTTAAAATATACATTTTGGCATAACTCAACAGTTTTTGCAATCAAATGTTTTTCTTCAGTTACGAATATCAAAGAGAACATAATCCAGATTCTCTGTGTGGTAGCCATCTTTACGTGGATTTTTATATTAATTTATTTTTTTGTCTCTTTGAAGCCTACGTATATTTTACACATATTGTAAATGATTTTTGGGCGCCATTTGTAGCTAGAGTTTTCCTGCCTTGCCCACAGTCAGGACAAATCTCTGTCACCCGCCAGTCCCACAGCCGCTCAGACCCAACCAAGTAAACACAGAGACTTATATTACTTATAAACTGTATGGCCGTGGCGGGCTTCCTGCTAACTGTTCTTATATCTTAAATTAACCCATTTTTATAAATCTATATCTTGCCACATGGCTGGTGGCTTACCGGCATCTTCACATGCTGCTTGTCCTGGCGGTGGCTGCAGTGTCTCTCCTCCTTCTTCCTGTTTCCCCAATTCTTTTCTTTGTCCCGCCTATACTTCCTGCCTGGTCACTGGCCATCAGTGTTTTATTTATATAGAGTGATATCCACAGCATACTGGTATTACAAGATATGTAATATGGAGACACACCTGAAGTGTCATGGGGGATGCGTGTGTCCCGATGGGAGGGGCAGTACACAGTCTTGGAGGATGTTTGGATGTTAAAACCATAGCAATATGGAGATGGAAGAAGTGGTGGAAGGGATTGTAGATGGAGAAGGGGCTGACTGAATAAATACCCAGAGGTCAAAGCAAAGGTCAAGGTGCACAGAGAGGAGAGGAGGTGGAATCTGTTAATATCCTGACCTGCCTCGTGAAACCTCCCCCACTTGGCACCGCCTAGCATCCTGATGTAAAAGCCTTATTCTAAGAAAAATTCTTCCCCTTCCTCTCTCTCTTCCACTTTTTCTCCCACAAGCTATGCACCTCTCTCCTCTCTCTCTCTCCTCTCTCTCTCTCCTCTTTCTCCTCCCTCTCCTCCCTCTCTCCTCTCTCTCTTCTCTCTCTCTCTCTCTTCTCTCTCTCTCTCTCTCTCTCTGCCTTCTCTCTCTCTCTCTCTCTCTCTCTCTCTCTCTCTCTCTCTCTCTCTCTCTCTCTCTCTCTCTCTGTCTCTCTCTCTCTCCCCCTTCCCGGCCATGAAGTACCACACCTCTCTCTCTTTCTGTCTCTTTATCTCCTATTATAATAAACCATTTCTGCGCGGATACAGCACCTGGGTGTGAATGACTTTCCACGGCCACTGCCCGCCCCCCCCCTCCCCACAATCATTCATAACAGTATCGTCTCCATAGGGAAAAAGAGGACATGAAGTACAGCAACAGAAACTAAAGTTAGGACACCGCCCTGGCCTTAAGATGGCTCAGGGCCTTGAATACCTGCTTAGGGATGAGGGTCTTACTCTGTAGAGGAAGGCAAGGAGGAGGAGCTTGCAATGGAAGGATGCTGGCTGATGGTTTTAACAATGATAAGTGGCACTGGTTACCATGCGGAAAGGTCATGAAGCATGACAAAATCCAGTATCAGAGCTTTATGGGGGGTTGGGGGGTGGGGACAGGACAAAAGAACCAGGCCTGGGGGAGATGCACGTGCAGACAGCAGAGAGAGGGAGACAGAAAAGAGATAGTGGTGGTGGCGGGGGACAGGAGGGGAGGGGAGGATGGGAGAACAGAGAAGAGGAAGGGGAGGGGTCTGTGTCCGACTTTTTAAGTGTTCCGGTGAACATGCGCAGGCGGGCTTAGGGTGCTACCACCACGCATGCGCTGATTGTGTGACCACGCTGTGCACACATAATCACCAGTGCACACTAATGACATAAGATGCAAGACCCGCGGCGTGTGCGCACGCCTTTAATCCCAGCACTTGGAGCAGAGCAGGCGATCTCTGTGAGTTCGAGGCAGCCTGGCTACCAAGTGAGCTCCAGGAAAGGCGCAAAGCTATGCAGAGAAACCCTGTCTCGAAAATCAAAAAAAAAAAAAAAAAAAAAAAAAAAAAGATGCAAGACCCCTTGCCTAGCTCCTGAACTGCACATGTGTGATCATGCAGCTGGAGCGTGGCAGAATCCCAACAGTGGCCACATGTGCACTTAAGAACAGCTTTGTTGTCCAATGAAAGATGTGTGGCGTGAACGCCAGAGCCTAGAAGGAGCCGCCGCTGCTTATGCTGTCACACATCAAACAAGCCCCAGTCCACAGACGGAAGACAGACCTGCAGTCGAAATTTTAATACAAAGATGGTGTTGAAATTTTTGGTAAAATCTACTAAGATTTATCATCTTAACTTTGTTTTTCTTTTAAGACAGAGTCTCTCTGCACAGCCCAGGCTAATTTTGAACTCACAACCATCTTGCCTCAGGGTCTTAAGTTCTGAGGTCAAAGGCAGGTGTCATTTTAACCATTTTTTTTTTTTAAAGACAGGGTGTATGTATTACAGGCTGACTTCAAACTTGCAGAGTTAGCCAAGGATGACCTTGAACTCCCAATCCACACCCATTCACCTTGAAAGACTGGGATTATAGGTATGAACCACCAAGACCTGTTTATCTGCACTAAAGATTGAAGGGGGGGGTCATGCATGTTAGACCAACATTCTGCCAACGGAGCATACCCACAGCTCTGTTGTAACCATTTTTAGAGTGCAGTTAGTGACCTCAAGTACATTCATAGTGTTGCCTACAACCCTTAACACCTCTGGTGCAGTCCCCACCAGGCAGCGAGCAAGTGAGGGCCTTCCTGCCAGCTGGACTGCCGCCACCCATTGGATCCTGTTCCCCTAAGATCCACTCCGCAACGCAACCCATCCACCTCATCATCCTCCCTCAAAACTCCAGCAGACTCCATAGGCATCATGCCAGTCTGAAAAACATCCCCTCCCTCCACTGGGCTCCATATTCTGGTTTACAACTTCGGAAGAAGACTTCTGCTTTCCAGAAAGCCAAAGGTTGGATCTAGGCACCAAAGGCCCCACAAACCTCAGCAAAGAAACCCTACTGGACCTGAAGACTTGGCAGTCACCAGAACCCTCAATCACCTCGGTCAAAAGACAAGACAGGAAACAGAAAACAAAGGAACAGCTGTTAGCACCACCTATCTCCAGAACTCCTTTCAAACTGAAGTCTGTCCTCATGAGACTCTAACTTCCCATCCTCCCCATCACCCCCAGGAAATCACTGTCTTCCTTGCGGTTTTTCTGCAGTTGACTATTCTAGAGCGCTCCTAAAACGACAACGGACTTTGTGCTTGTGTACTGTGGTTAACAGTCAAAAGCTGGAAGGACACAGAAAGAGAGGGAACAGCTGGGAGAAAACACGAACTTGCAAAGAAGCAAGTGCTCACTAGGGCTTAACTTCACTTCCCCTCTCCCTCCCAAGGAGCCTGAGATCCAAGGCCACAGGAGCAAGCAGCCTTCAAGTGGCCAAGAAGCTTGCCACAGGGCATAGGCTAGAGAAGTGGAAAAGAATAGCCATGCTGGTGCTGGAAATGTCACTGGAAGGAGCAGGCAGGCTGGTGTCAGTCAACAGAAGTGGTTTCCCAGCAGAGGAGAATTGCTGGAAGTCCCAGGTGAAAACCAGCTCCTGAGAAGAGCAAGGAAGAGTGCCGGCAGCCCTGTCTGCCCTGGTGGTTGGTTTCTGAACCAATAGGCAGCAGCCCAGAAGGAGAAAAGAAATACGCTTAATGCTGAATTCATTGGCAATGGAGAAGTGCCTCCAGGGTTTAGTTCCAGGTTCTCCAAGCAAGGCAAAGACCCATGGATCACAGCTAAGAGGTGACACATTGGGAAGTGATGCACTAAGTGAGAGTAACTGGAACATGGCTGTGTAGACGCTTATTTGAATACATGGGGAACTCGAACAGTTACCTGAAGTGGAGATGGACCACATTGCCAATGCTGTCCTGAGTTTCAAGAGTTGTGCAATGTTGTGTTGTGTGTTCATGTGGATGTGGATGCACTTACTAGTGTGTGTGGAAGCCAGGGGGTCAACCTGGGGTGTCATTCTTCAGAAGCCAGCCATTTTTTTTTTTTTTTTTTAGACAGGCAATCATTTTTACCAGAAATTTCTAATTCAGCTGGGCTAGCTGGCCAGAGGGCTCCAGGGCACCTGACTCTACTTTTCCAGTACTGGGATCACAAGAACCAATGCACTTGGCATTTTTATGTTCTGGATTCTGAGGATGGAACTCAGGTCTTCATGATGTTTGGTCACGTGCTTTCCTGACTGAGCTATCTCCCCAGCCGCAGACTGTGGTTTTCATGCTGGGTGAATAGTCATCATCTAGATCAGTGATTCTCAACCTATGGGTCACGACCCTTTGGGTTGAACGACCTTTTCTCAGGTGTCACCTAAGACCATCAGAAAACACAGAGGTTTACATTACAATTCATAACAGTAGCAAAATTATAGTTACAAAGTAGCAACAAGAGTAAATTTTGGTTGGGGGTCACCACAACATGAGGAACTGTATTAGAGGGTCCCAGCATTGGGAAGGTGGAGAAGCTCTGAGCAACACACAGTCCCATTTCTCACCCACCTGAAAGCCAGGGTTGTTGTTTCTATTGTTGTTGCTGCTGTTGCTGTTCCCCTCCTCCTCCTCCTCCTCCTCCTCCTCCTCCTCCTCCTCCTCCTTCTGTGCAGAGAGTCTACAGGTACCACCATGCCTAGATTAGCGTCTACATATCTATAAGATGCTTGGATACTTCTCAGGCACCTTGAATAAGAGACATAGCATCTTTTCTGTGGTTCTTTAGTAAAACATTCCTGGCCTCATCAATGAGAGTCTCATGAGCTCCCAGGAAAGACTGATGCTGCCAGTCCCTACAGGACTGGGCTGTAATTAATAAGACTCTGACATACCATTTTGCTAACTTGGCTGAACACTGGGGTTGCTCAGCCAGCTTTAACCTAGCCAGTGTTTGATCCCATCCTCCGAAATTCTGATTTAAATGGGTTTGGATGAGGCCCATCCAAACGCTGGCATTTCTAAAGCCTCCCCCAAGTGGTTGTCATGGACAGCCAGGCAGTCCAGGACAGAGGTTATAGGTGGGTAGCCAAAAGCAGCCAGCACATCTAGTTAGGCTGGCCCACCCAGTGTTTCATAGTTTGGCTGCCAACATTTAAAAACAGAAATTTCATATGGGTATGCATATGAAAACCTAGATTTCCAATTTCTCGTTAAAAATCCTAAACCAAGCACCCTCAGGTCCAGTACCTACATAGCAGCCAGGAGCCAGTATGACACAGGGGCTGCCTTCAGAAGCCCCACCCACCTGATCCCACTGATGTCTTCTGTCTACTGTGGCCCCAGTGAGCATTCCACTGTGCCAGCCTGATTGGACTCTGGAAGCAGGCACTGGACCATCTCCATTGGATTCTGCCCCTTTTTGGCTCTGCTGCTTGGCTAGGAGACAAACAGTTCTTTCCAAAATCAGGTTTCAGATTTTTGAATTACAAAACAGCCAATATGTTGTAAATCTGGGTATCTTGCCCATATGCTTTTATCTTAGATTTGTTACAACCTGCATAGCATTGTTTTACAGGAGCTCTTGGATGTCCAAAGATAAATTATGATCCCTTGTTGGAAAAATCATACCTTCCACATGGTGAGTCAATGCCGGGCCAGCTTTGGCATTTAAAGGGAATGCTTCAACCTGTACGGTTAACTTCTAGACATCAATTGTTTGCATTTACACTTAGACTCAGAATGCATTCTGGACCCAGAGTTCTTCACAGTTTACAAAGCTCCTTCCCAGGCAGTCATTCACAGAGTCTCCACCATGAACCAAACCAAAACAAGTAGATCACCTTTGGTATTAACAGGAAAGACAAAAATAAAAAACAAAAAGGCTCAAAGAGGAAATCTAGTTTCTTGGGCTGACATGTGCTGCTTGTCAGGACTTTGTGTCTCTGTCTTGTCTCTAAAGCACTACCCTTGAAGAAAACACTGGTTGGAGAGACCGCAAGAGAACCATGGCCCTCACCCACCGCAGGATATTAGTCTGGAAGCCAGAAGGTTCTGGAAACACTCACTTCTACACTTGTGCTTTCTGACCTCATTCTGCTCATATCAGATGGTTCTTGGAAAGCTCTGAGTTGGTCAGAACAACGAAAGTTCCCTAGGGGATCTGTCTTAGTTAGGGTTTCTATTGGTGTGAAGAGACACCATGACCACGGCAACTCTTTAGGGTTTCTATTGCTGTGAAGAGACACCAAGACCACGGCAACTCTTTTAAAAAATAATAATAATAATTTATTTGACTTTATTTTATGTGTGTTGGTGTAAAAGCGTCAGATCTCCTGGAACTGGAGTTACAGACAGTTGTGAGCTGCCATATGGGTGCTGGGAAGTGAACCCGGGTTCTCTGGAAGAGCTCCTAACCCCTGAGCCATCTTTCCAGCCCTCTGTGGCAACTCTTACAAGGAAAACATTTAATTGGAGTGGCTCACTTACATTTTCAGAGGTTCAGTCTGTTATTATCTTGACAGGGGGCATGATGGCATGCAGGCAACATGATGCTGGCTACATCTTGATCAGAAGGCAACAGGAAGTGGACTGAAACACTGGACAGTATCTTGAGCATATATGAGACCTCAAAGCCTGCCTCCACAGTGACACACTTCCTCCAACAAGGCCACACCTACTCCAACAAGGCCACACCTTCTAATAGTGCCACTCCCTATGAATTAATGGGGGACCATTACATTCAAACTACCACAGGATGCTTGGCCCAGTAGGAAGAGTATGGAGGGGAGAGTTCTCCATACCTGTCTAAGAGTCCCACAGCCTCACCTCCTCCATCTTAACCAAGGCCAGCCAGATGCATCCAACTGACTGAGCATTAATCCCAACCAAAAGAAAGGGATGGAGAGACAGTGAACGGACAAACAAATAAAAGAGGAGGAAGATAGGGTGTAGAGAAGGCAGGCTCAACCTCAGTGGATAGGATCCATGAGCTCAGAGTAGACAGGAGGCTGCTCACAGGAAGGGCAGAGAATGGCTTTGTAGTAATAGCCTCTTTGGAACTAGCAAGCAGGTACCATAGGTTACTAGGTGTGTGTGGTACCAGGCTATCCCTTCCCACTCTCCCTTGTCCTACCAAGATTGTTAAGATCTTGTAGTGGTCTATACCTATGCATTTGTATCCATAAACATTGTTATTAGTTATATCTCTGGGCTTGAGAGCAGACATAACAGTCAGTGGAATTCTCTGTTTCCATCACTTGTGTCCTGGTTCTTGTTTCATCCACCACATACTGCATCAGACTCCCAGGTGACCTCTCTGCTTCTTCTTCTCCTTCAGACTGATCCATCTTCCATCCTGTAGCTACAGACAGCGATCATCTTGTACACAGGAATCAACTGCAAAACGAAGTAATAATGGGAGATGTCATGGCCTGCCTGGGAATAGTTTAGTAATACTAGTAGAGAGTTTAAAATCTATCCTTCAAGTTCTAGAAAGACTCTTAACACAGTAGCTTTCAACTTTGGCTCTTCAGTAGAATCCCCCCAAAGGCATTCAAGACTCATATAGGGCCACACCCAGATTATTTGAGTCTGTGGGAGCAGGACCCAGGCATCTAGGCTAAAGCTCTTTAGGTGAGTTTTACATCTCATTAAGAATGAGACCCTGGTTGAGTGTAGTGACAAAAGCCTATGATCCCAGCATTTGGTAGAAAGATTGTGATGTCAGCAGGGCTCATGGTGAGACTCTATCTCAAAAATAACTCTTGGAGGGGGAGCTGGAGAGATGGCTCAGAGGTTAAGAGCACTGACTGTTCTTCCAGAGGACCTGAGTTCAATTCCCAGCAACCCCATGGTGGCTCACAACCATATGTAATGAGATCTGGCGCCCTCTTCTGTTGTGCAGTTATATATGCTGTATACATAATAAAAACAAATAACTCTTGGAAAGTGGAGGGAGTTCGAAGACAGCATAGGTTATATGAGACTTTGTCTTTAACACCAATCCAAAAACAAACAAACAAACAAATATCTCCTATCAACCAGGAAACAGACAAATAATGAGACTCACCACTCTTCACTCCAGTGTGAAGGGCAGACTGGAAGAAGAGTCACTAAGAAAGAAAGAGGCCCGCTTAGAGACTGGCGCAGCAGCTCATGTGAGAAAGGCTAAGACAGAAAGTAAGCTACACTGGGTGCTGTTCACATGGCCAGGGGTGGGAACACATTCAGGAACATCAGCTGGGGACTGGAGAGATGCCTCCGTCAGTAAGGTGCTTGCCAAGTGAGCAAGAGTACCTGAGTTCAGATCCCTGGCCGTCCACATAGACAAGATGGTCACAGCAGTGCACATCTGTAATCACAGCTCTGGGAAGGCAGACAGTCTACCCTGAATGGGTGAGCTTGAGGTTTGCTGAGAGACACTGTCTTAAAAACTAAAGTGGAGAGCAATTAAGGAATGCACCCAACACCAACCACTGCCCTCCACATGTGTGTGCGTACACCACCACCAACTAGCAGAGGAGCTAGCTAAAACAGAGCAACACTAAACAGTGACTAATGCTAAAGCCAAGCACTCTTTATCCTTTAGCCTCTCAGAGGACGGGCCATGAATGGGAAAGCTGTACACAGAGAGAGGAGAACAGAGACTCTGACCCATTACTTGACTCCCATCTGAGACTGTTACTGTGTCTGCCGGGTTGCTCAAATATTTCAAGGTCTTTTTCATAGTCCCTGAATCCAGCTGTCTTAGCTAGGGTTTCTATTGCTGGGAAGAGACACCATGACCACAGCAACTCTTATAGAGAAAACCATTTAATTGAGGGTGGCTTACAATTCAGAGAATTGGGTCCATTACCATCATGGTGGGGCATGGCAGCATGCAGGCAGACATGGTGCTAGAGAAGGAGCTGAGAATTCTACATCTTTGAACTGCAGGTGACAGGAAGTGAATTATGCCCCACACTGGGCATAGCTTGAGCATATATAAGACCTCAAAGACTGTCCACAGTGACACACTTTCTCCAACAAGGACATACCTACTCCAACAAGGCCACACTTCCCTATGAGTTTATGGGGGCCAATTACATTCAAACTACCACACTACCCTACCATACCTCTCCTCCCCTGACTTAGAGATACATCTGAATTTAAAGGAAGAACTGAATGCTACATGGTCCGATAGACACTAAAAATTCCAGCCAATTTCATCAACCTGAAATTAAGAGTTGAGCCTGGTTCTAAAGGCTTAAAAACAACATCACAGGGTGGCAGTGCCTCATCAAGGTCCTCCGGGTGGTTGGTAGCCCACAGTCCACTGCACCCTTCGCTGGAGTTGTGGACATGGTATCTCCTTGTGGAAGAGTCCAGCACAAGGCTCAGTCCTCTAATTGGTGGTATTTAGCACACCAGAGATGATTTACAAACATGTTCAACAGATGCACCCTGTTTCAGAAACATCTGAGATCTGAGAAAATGGGGATCATTAGGTGGAAGGTGAAAGAACCCAGAGGTCATCGGTACTGGAGTGTTCATGTGGACATGGTATTTGGTAAAGGAAACGGATGCCCACACAAAAGAGTATGTTCTGAAATAATTGGCTTTGTCTACACCTGCTCAATCTGACAGCCACCATTAGTCTGGTTAAGAAATAACATGTCATTGTACCTAGTCTTGTGCTGAGGTCTTTGATCCATCCATTTGGAGTTGAGTTTTGTGCAGGATGATGAATATGGATTTATTTTCATTCTTCTACATATAGCCATTCGTAGAAGATACTGTCTTTTCTCCAGTGTGTATTTTTGGTTTTTTGTTGTTGTTTTGTTGTTGTTTAAAAAAGAAAGGAAGGAAGGAAGGAAGGAAGAGAAAAAGAAAAACAATCAAATATCCATAGGTGTATGAACTTATTTCTAGGTCCTCAATTCTATTCCAATGACGTACCTGTTTTTATGCCAATATGATATTGCTTTTATTACTATAGCTTTGTAGTACAACTTGATCTCTGGCATGGTGATTCTTTTATTATTCAGGATTATGCTAGTTAACCTGGGAGGGTTTGTGTGTGTGTGTGTGTGTGTGTGTGTGTGTCCATATGACATTTTTTTTAAGATTTATTTATTTTATGTATATGAGTGCTCTATCTTCATACACACCTTTCACCAGAAGAGGGCATCAGATCCCACTATAGATGGTTGTGAGCCACCATGTGGCTGCTGGGAAATGAACTAAAGACCTCTGGAAGAGCAGCCAGTGCTCTTAATCATTGAGCAATCTCTCCAGCCCTCCACATGACATTTAAGAATATTTTTCTCAACTTCTGTGAAGAATTATGTTGGAATTTTGATGAGATTAATTGAATCTATAGATCGCTTTTGGTAAAATGGCCATTTTCACAATATTAACCATACCAATTCATGAGTATAAGAGACCTTTCCATCTTCTGATGTCTTCTTCAATTCATTTCTTCAATGACTTAAAAATTGTACTGTATAAGTCTTTTGCGTGTTTAATCAAAGCTATTCCAAGGTAATTTTTGTTTTTTGTTTTTTGAGACAGGGTTTCTCTGTATAGTTTTGGTGCCTGTCCTGGATCTCACTCTGTAGACCAGGCTGGCCTTGAACTCAGAGAGATCCACCTGGCTCTGCCTCCCGAGTCCTGGGATTAAAGGCGTGTGCCACTGCCTCCTGGTGGTAATTTTTTTTTTTTTTTGAGGCTATTGCAAAAGTATTGTTTTCCTGATTTCTTTCTCTTGACATTTGTGTGTTAATTTTGTATCCTGCTACTTTGCTGAGAGGATTTAGTAGCAGTAGAAGTTTTCTGGTTGATTCTTTAGGGTCTTTCATGTATGAAATTACATCATCTGTAAATAAAGCTACTTTGACAGCTTCCTTCCTATTCGCATCCCTCAATGTCCGTCGGATGTCTCACTGCTCCAGCTAAGGCTTCATGTACTATACACATAGCTGAGGGGAGTGAGCAAGAACTTGTCTTGTTCCTGACTTTAGTGGAAATGCTTGAGTTTGTCTCCATTTAGGCTCATACTGGTTACAAGCTTGCTGTGAACTCTTTATTGTGTAGAGACATGTTCTTCATATCTCTACTCTCTCTAGATCAATGGTTCTCTAACCTTCCTGACTCTGCAACCCTTTAATACAGTTCATCATGTTGTGGTGACCCTCCAAACATAAAATTATTTTTGTTGCTACTTCATTATTGTAATTTTGCTACTGTTATGAGTCAAATATCTGTGTTTTTCCAATGGTCTTAGGTGATGCCTATGGAAGGGTCATTCAGCTCCCAATGGGGTCATGACACACAGGTTGAGAACTACCACTTTTATCACAAAGGGATATTGGATTTTGCCAAAGGCCTTTTTTGTATCTAATGAGATGATCATGTGGTTTTTGTCTTTTAGTCTGTTGTTGGGATGGAGGGGTGGATTACATTTATTGAACCGTCATGAATCTCTTATATGATGCCAACTTAATGGTGGATAACCTTTTTCATGTGCGTGTGTGTGTGTGTGTGTGTGTGTGTGTGTGTGTGAGTGAGTGTGAGCACATGCTCATGCCACAATGCTATTAGTTTTGGTTGGTGTTTTTTTTTTTTTTTAAGATAGAAAGAGCATGAACTTATGCAGGTAAGGGTTTGAGAGGAGTTGAGAGAAGAGAACAAATATGATCAAATATAGTATATGAAAAGTAATTTTAGTTTTAAAAAGTCTTTAAAAAAAGAAAAAAGAAAGAAATACCATAACAGGACCTGGGGATGTTGCTAGGTTGGTGGAGTACCTACCTGGAATATTAGTTTACCTTTTGCTATGGTAAAATATCATGACCACAGGCCTTTTATAGAAGAAAGGGTTTATTTGAGCTTCTGGTTCCAGACAGAGAGTGTATAATGGTGGGGAGGCATGGTAGCAGGTGGCCAGACCAGGAAGCCACCAGCCGAGAGATCTTATCTTCAACTGTAAATGTGAAGCAGACAAGGAAAACTGGAATTGAAACATGGCTGGAAACTCTCAAAGCCCGCCCCTGTAACTACTCCCATCAGCAAGGCCACACCTCCTAAACCTCCCCCACCCCCACCCCCCGAACATCACCAACTGAAGAGTAAGTGTTCAAATACCTGACCCCATGGGAGACACTCCTCATGTTCACCACACCTCATGTGTACCAAGTTCTGGGTTAGGCGGCCAGAATCACATAAAAACCAAACATGGTAGCACATCGCCAAAATCCCAGCACTCAAGAGGTCAAGAGGTGGGAGCATCAGAAGTTCAAGGTCATTCTCTGCTCCTTAGAGAGTGCAAGGCCAGTCTAAGAGATTTGGTATACAGGAGAAAGTTGAAACAGACAGGGGTCGTGCTCAATTCCATCGAGCATGTTTCCTGGGTTAATTGTGCCTGCTTCCTTCATTTCCCTTCCCAGTCACAAGAGCAGAATGGTGACTCTGGGACCCTTCCAACCCATGACTTGGCTGACCTGTGCCATTCTGCAGAGCTATGTGAGACAGCTACTGTGAATTCTTTCCCCAAACATGGAGTGACAACTCTTGCTTGTCTGACGCCTGCCTCCATCCTCCAGGTGGAAGTAATTAGCTGCAGAGGCTGGATGTAGGGTGTTTTGAAAGGATTCCATTCTCGTGTTATGTTGGTTCAAAACACATTTCCATATAAGCACATACATCTGTCTCTACGCTCTCTCTGAAAGATTCTCTGCTGATAGCTTCTTGGCACGTTCCCTGAGCAGGAGGCCTCCTTTCCAACACTTTCCTCGCATGGGAGAAGGATTTGGAACACAATCAGCCTAGTAGACAGCATGATGTTGGGGTGTGTGCACTGTCCCGTTCCACCTTCAAGATGTTGCCCCACAAATTATGTCATTAAAGTGCCACAAGGAAGGTGTGTGGGCGCTGCTGTCACCATAGAGGAGAGAGATCTGAGATGAGGGCATGCTAAGCAATATAGCCCCAATACCTCAGTGGTCACTAGTACATCTAGGTCACCAATCAAGAGGCCTTGACCCTAATAGTTAACCTTCTTAGCATCGATCATTCGTTCCTTCATCCATTTGACAGGCATCTACTAAGAACGTCACACGAAGTGAGTGCTGTGCCAAGTTCTGAATATTCAGTGATGAGTGAGACATGGCTCAGCCTTTGGTAGCTCAGTCTGAGGCGTTGAGAGACAGAGCTGTGCAGCATGTGTGGGAATACAAGTAATGTGCTTTGGAGAAAGAGGGAGGGGAAGCAGGAAACTGGGGGCTCCTGGGGGTATTGGGGATACCTCAGAGAGGCAGAATAAAGAGAGAGGGAGAAGCCATATAGAGAGCTAAGGAGATGGTTCAGTTGGTAGTTTACGGCATACAAACATAAGGTCATGAGTTCAGATCCCCAACGCCCACATTAAAAGAGGGATGTGGCAGCAAGCACCTGTAATCCCTGTGCTGGAGTGAAGGAAACACAAGAATCCTCATGGCTTGGTGCCAGCCAGCCTAGGTGAACTGACACACTGGTAAACCCCAAGGTCAGTGAGAGGTCTTGTTTTAAAGAGGATTGCTGGTGAGATGTCTCAGCAGGTAGAGGTGCCACCAAGCCTGACAACCTGAGCTTTAATCCCTAGGATCTGCAATGTGGAAGGAGAGCATCTACTTCCAAAAGTGGTCTTCTGGGCTCCAGATGTGCACTGTGGCACTTGTGCCCCTGTGTGCATGCATGTACAAGGGCACTGCAAGGAGAAAGAGCCGGATACAAATGGTCCAGAGGCATGGATCCTTGACACATTTCAGGAGACATCAGAAACTCCAGTATGACTAAGATTAGCGTGCATGGTGGAGAGTGGAGGAGCACGGGATGGAGGAGGAGCTAGTAGGCACTCGATGGTTCAAATCTGCATTCTCAGTAGAGCTGGGCTTGTTCCAGTAGGCTCTGGGCCGCTGAGTCATCTGTGTGGATATTCCTGACTTTCCTGTTCCATTTACCGCCTGTCAGCCGCTCCTTGAGAACAGTCACCTCCACAGTCTGATTGTCTCCTCCTCATGGACCATGTTTGATCTGACCCAGTTGCTCCAGAGCATTGCTCAATCTGAGCCTGGCTTCCACAGAGGCAGCAAAAGATAAAGAGGAGAAGAGAGGGTTGAGCAATCAAGGAGACGCCCCCAGGCTGTGGCCAACAAGAGTGAGTGTGAAGTTCACATTCTTGGGATGATGTCTGCTGTCCTCCCTGGCAGCTGTGGAAGTTCTCCCCGCACTGACTGAGCCCAGGTCTGGGCCTGCACGGCAGTGTGTCAGCAGCCATAGGTTAAATGAAGCCGAATAGCCAGTCCTTGTGGGTGGAGACTGTCCCAGGAAGATGCTCCTCTTCTGGTCAGCAGCATTTGCTTGTCCCTAAAGCTTTCCCTAGTTATCAAAAAAACTTGGGTTTCCTCTTGTCCCCCAAATAATGGGGGGGCTTTGTTCAGGTAGTGGGGGTAAACAGAAAACCAGTTCAACATCCTTCTTTCCCCGCCTTTATTTATAATGAGCGCCAACAATTTCCAACCTAAAGTATAACATACACTGGCCAGTGACTTGCTCAGCTTCTTAAAGTTTCAAAGTTTATATTTTATCATCCCAACCAGGACCCTTGAGAGCATTCTGTTGCTACATAGAACTGCAAGACATTGGCTACTCTCTGTGGCTGCTCTGAATACACAACAACACACAGCCAAATCCAGGACCCCATGAGAGCCACCCAAGAGCCTGAGGGTAGACCTCGCCACCTCCACTTACCGTTGAGGGGACACCTAGGTTTCCTCTTAGCTGGCTGCTGATGGTATAGTACCAGGGAACTGAAAGAGGAAGGTGGGTCACAGAGACCGGGTAAAGGTCATCGGCTCTTTTGTACCATTTTCCATGGTCAGTATGGTATTACTAGACGCAAAGCGCACTGTGGAGCCTGGAAGGCAGCCACCACACACAGATGCCAGACAATATGAACTTGGTCTTCGGTACGTGTGCCAAGTGTGACAGCAGCATGGGGACATTTTGCAGAGGAGAAAAACAAGCTCCAGAGAAATCAAGTGGCTTCTGCAAAGCCACAGCAGGGGTACATGAAGCCAGCATTGTGCCCTCTCCATACACTACCCTGCTTCCGTGGTGACATGACCCTATGTGAAGGGCCTTCAGGAGGCTGCCCTCGGGTAATGAGAGCTGTTCTCCAAGCTTCTCTCTCCACTTTAGTAGCCAATTGTAATGTTAGCCTCCAGGCAGTCATCGATATACTCCTAAAGACTAGCCAGTCTTGCCTGCATGAAATACGTGCATGAAAGAAGAGACTAAGCCATCATTATGCCTATGTTTCTTTTGTAATTTTCTTAGATTTATTTATTTTCTGTATATGAGCGTATATGAATGTATATGTATGCACACATGTGCCTGGCGCCTGTGGAGGTCAGAAGAGGGCATCAGATCCTCTGGAACTGGAGTTAAAGACAGTTGTGAGCTGCCATGCGGATGCTGGGAACTGAATCTGAGTCCTCTGCAAGAGCAGCAAGAAAGAGCCCTTAACCACTGCACCTTCTCTGCAGCCCCAATACCCATCTTTCTTTATGTGCAAGGGGACTACTTAGAAGATAGTGACAGAGGAGATCTCTCACAAGGTGATCACAACTCCAAGGTCACCCCAGGGCCTGGAAAACCTGGAGCTGCCCATGCTCACGGTGCAGTCTCCTGACTGGGAATCCCACTCCTGGGATTCTGTATGTTCTTCCTTCTCCTGTTTCCTTCCCAGGTAATTCTACAATATCCCCATGGACACCACTGCTACCACCCTTCCCAAAGGACCAAGCCCAGAGTTCTCAGCCCTCCCGGCCATGAGCAACTTACACTTGAGGCCATAAGAATTCAGAACGTGTATCTTCCTCAAAGCTACTTTTGAGTTTCATCACATGACTGCATAGAGAGTGACCTCATCCTGGACTGCTTGTTCAGGTGCCTGTAGACTCTTGCCAAGTTTTGTCTAGAACACTGTGAGTTCTACTAGACTCCTGTTGGTCTGAACTTTTCCAGTCTTCTCCAGTGCATCAAACTAATTAATGTCCTCCATCCCCTTGCTTCTCGGTGACAACAGACACCACAGCATCCCCTGTGAGCTTGGAAGTGGTGCCTAGACTCAGGCCACACTGGGCCTGCTATATCAGATTCTGCATTACCCAAGACTGGGTGCATAGGAAAGGTTGAAAAGGGCCACCCCAGACGCCTTTGACAAGTGAAAGTCCAAACGCCAAAACAACCTGACTCCAACGAAGAATTGAAGATGATGGTCAGGCTCTGTAAAGGCCATCACAGCACCACGGAGCACGCTTCCACTCACACATACAAAGGTTCACCGAACGTGAGTCAGAGAGATTAGAAAGGGTCTATCAGTTCCCAAATACTAAGTTCATCTTTTAGGTCAAGGCCGAATGAGGGGGATCTCTGGAGCTCTGCATTGGGATGGGCTCAGGTTGAGAGTAGGGCCTGGGTTTGAGGCTGGGCTTAGGTTTAGTGGGGCTGAGTTGTGATCGAGTTAAAAGTGTCTCTCTTGGCTTTAGGGAGATGGAGCAGCCATGTAGATGCCATTATTTGCCCTCCCTATCTATTTGGTATAAGAGTTAAGCCCAACAGTTACTCACCATGCTAAAGACAGTTCCCTTGTGTAAGTCCTCTGTTATCCAGTAGTCACCCCACTATTTCTATAAGAAGAGACTGTAAGCACCACCTGGACATGGCCCCCTCCTTGCTGGATTCCTTTCTCCCTTCTTCCTCTCTTCCTTCCTTCCTTCCTTCCTTTTTTTCATGCAAACCCTGGGGGAAACCGTGTTCTTCTTATCATAAGGTCCTGGAAATTTACACAAGTCACAGGTCCAATACCGTCAATGTCAGCTTTGCTCAAGACACACGATATTAGTACTTTTCGTGTTGCTGTGACAAATGACTTATGGACACAACGTAAGACAAGAGTTTGCTTGTATAGTCCACTGTGATGGGAAGGCATGGTAGCTTGGTCTGTAATGGTAAAACTTAAAGTGCTCTCTGGTCCCAGCAGAGCTGGAGGCCAGATCCCATTGTCCCTCTCCCCCCCCCCCCCCCCCCGCCACTTAATATTTTACTTACCATTTTTAAGTAGCTAGGAAGGGACAGCCCTATGAAGGAGGTTCAGGTATATCCCTCTTCTGTATTTGATGACTCAATAAGGCCTTCTTTGAAAGAAAGGCTTAATGCCAAGCAAGTGACCAAGTCTCCAGTCTTAGATGTCAGAGCAGGGCTAGAGCTTCAGAGTCCCCTAAGGGACCAGAGTTTGGGCTCCAGCAGTCTCAATGATCAGTTGTAACTTCTGAGATCCCAGTAGTCACTGTAGGACCCAGAGTCTGTACTCTTGTGATGCCAGATTATAGACTTGATCTTAAGGTTCTAACCGCAGCCCTCAGCCAGTACACAGATCTCAGTGAGTCTAGTATTTGAACTCTTTGTCTTGAGCATGTTCAAAGAATCCAAAGAATGACCAGGGTTTTGACTCCATCTGTCTTCTTGGTGCTCTGCTTGCAATCCCACCCTTGATCCTGTTGGCTTATAGCCAAGACAGGATGACCTCAGTGACTCCATTTGACAATCAACATCAAGTTTGACCAGCTGAACTTCTTATAAACCAGCTGAACTTCTTATAAACATAGAAAACAAAATCTCCAACAGCTTTAGAAGAAGGGGGAGTCAACACTAAAGACAAACACACTCAAATAGATGTGCAAAACACTACAAAAAATCATAAAGGATAGGACACAAACACCATCCATGACCCATCCACAGCTGACTAACTCCCCTGTAAAGGAATACAAAACCACAAAGATAGCAGGCATATTTGAGCTGGAATTCAGTCTTACTCTTTAAAATAATTAAGGGTCATAGAGAAGATCCAAACACACAGATGCACAAATTAAGGAAACCTATCTAGGACTTCAACAAGACAGTCTCCAAAGTAACTTCAACAGTTAGTAAACTGGAGAAGAAATTCCAAAATGTGGATGAAAAATTCAACAAGGAGATTGAAACATTGAAATACAAGTAAACAGAAATACTTGAAATAACAGATATACTCAATCAAATACAAACCACATCAGATAGAATTGTTAACAGACAAGACTATGCAGAAGAACGAATATCAGGGATGGAGACAATACAAACAGGCATATATAAGAAAAATATTAAGGAGCATTAATGATATTTCCAAGAATTCTAGGACACATCCAAGGGGTGTGTCTTAGTTAGGTTTTCTATTGCTAGGCGTAGTGGCTCACTCTGCTGCCTGCTGGTCCAGATGTAGAACTCTCAACTCCTTCTCCAGCACCATGTCTGCCTGTGGGCCACCATGCTTCCAGCTATGATTGCAATGGACTGAACCTATGAACTGAAAGCCAGCCCAAATTAAATGTTACCTTAAGAGTTGGCTGTGGTCATGGTATCTCTTCATAGCAATAAAACTGTAACTAAGACAGATAGAAATCAAGTCTCAACAAATACAGAATCATAGTAAGTCCTTTTGTCCTATCAGGGTACAATGGAATAAAAATAGAAATTAACAACAAGAAAAAATAAGAAAATACTTGAAGGCTAAATAATACAGTTTTGAACAAACCAAGAGTCATCTAAGAAATCAGAAAATTGGATAGATAGATGTCTCTACACATATGACCTCCTAAAACTAAATCCAGAAGACATAGGTAACTTAAACAGACCCATTACAAGCGATGAAATCAAAGCTATAATCAAAAGTCTCCTCTCAGAGAAAAGCCAGATGGATTCACTGCTGAAGTCTACCAAGCTCTCATGGAAGATCTCATACAAATTCTTAACGTGTTCCACAAAATAGTGGGAAAAAACACTACCAAATTTATTCTAGAAAACAAGAATTATCCCATTACCAAACCAGACACAGACAAATAAAGAAAAGAAAATTATAGACCAATTTCTTGGTAAACATAGATGCAAAAGTTCTCAACAAAATACTTGCAAACTGAATTCAAGAACACAATAAGAAGACTATACACAGGCTGGAGAGATGGCGCAGCAGCTACAAGCACTTGCTGCTCTTCCAAAGGACCTGGGTTCGATTCCCACCACCCACATGGAAGCTCATATCCATCTGTAATTCCAGTTCCAGGAATCTGATGCCCCTTTCAAGCCTCTATAGGAACCAAGCATGCACATTGCCCACAGACATACATGCAAGCAAAACAAAAGGAAAAGGTTCTGTAGCTGACTAAATTCCTTAATATAGACAGAAGAAAACAGTGTATAAGAATCCATTTCTGATACATTCACAATTGAAGATAATTATATAAAGAGGAAAAATTTTTGTGGAGAGGGTCTCACTGTCTCAAAGGAGAGAGAGGAAATGCATACATAACTGTTGATAACAGCTGAGGGGAGAGGAAGGTCTGGGTATGAGATATGACAGCATGGCAGACACCTGTAATCCTAGTATTCAGTAGACTAAAACAGGAAGGTGGAGAGTTCAAGACCAGCCTGGGACTATAAAGTAAGATCTAGTCTCCATAAATTAGATCAGTTAAGTGACTACATTAATGTGTAAATAAATATATGGGGGGGGTGTTTCTTCCTCACGGAGATCTGCCCCTGCCCCTGCCTCTGCCTTTGCCTGGATTAAAAGGCATGTGCCACCACACCCAGCCATTTTTCCTCTTTATTTTTCTTCTGTCTATGTCAAAAAATTGACTTAGCTATACACATATATTTTGAGACATAGTCTGTTTATGTTGCTCAGGCTAGCCCCAAACTCCCAATCCTCCTGCTTTAACATGCTAAGTAGCTGAGACTGCAGGTACCCAACCTCTTTTGGAGTCTCACAAACCCTCTTGTGGTGATATTTTATCTGTGTACCCCAATAAAGCTTGTTTGAGGATCAGAGGAAAAAGCCAGCCACTATATTAAACATAGAAGTCAGGCAATGGTAGCACATGCTTTTAATCCCAGCACTTGGGAGGCAGAGGCAGGCGGATCTCTGTGAGTTTGAGGCCACACTGGGAACAGAGCCAGGCGTGGTGGTACATACCTTTAATCCCAGCACTAACCATAAAGGTCTGGAGGTCTGTACAGACAGACAGAAAGTGACAGAGCTGGGCAGGAAGAGGAAGTGATGTAGCTGGATGAAAAGAGGAAATGAGATGGCAGAACAGAAAGGCATATAGGCGTGGGTAGACAGGAAGTAGGTCTCTTTGGAAGCTGAGGAGTTGGTGAGGTGAGACATGGCAGTGGCTTTTCCTACTCCTCTGATCTCTCAGGTTTTAACGCCAATTTCTGGCTCTGGGATTTTGGGGTTTTGTTTTTTTATAAGACCGTTTAGCAATTTGTCTACACATTCTCATAGGTCAACCACATCATTTGTAGGGCCCACTGTGAAACGGAAGGGTAAGACCTTCTGTTCAAAAATAATTGTTAACATTCAAACCACTATGTCAGAGAATTGGGGCATACATGAGATCTATTGACATAGGCCAGAGCCGTTCGTGGTGGCAGACTCTAATCACAGCACTTGTGAGTCTGAAGCAGGAGGACCATGAGGTCAAGGTCATTCTTGGCTATATAGGGAGTTCAAAGCCAGCCTGGCCTATATGAGACCCTGTGTGAAATCAATCAATTAAATCACTTAAAATCTTAAAAACGGAGTGCAAATGCAGGCATGGCTGCCGAGGTTTCTGGCCCATCATGCCTGTCCGGTGGTCTACATCCACATACATTCCTCATCTTTCTCTACTGCCCCAATCCCTCACTGCTCACCTCTTCTCAGATATGTTCTTCCAGTCACCCTCAGTCTCATGTCCCACCTCTTCACCTTGGGATAGCCCATGCACCTCAGGCTGCAAAGGAGTCTTGACTCTCTGTTTCTGTGTCTCTGGAAGCCCAGGGTCACCGATGTTATTCTTCTCCACCTGATTTCTGAGTCATCCCTGTGAACGGGCGTGGGCGTGGTCCAGTGTGGGCGTGGTCAGGTGCTCTCATTGTGCTTTGTTCTCCCCAACCAAGAAGCTTCCCCCGGTTTTCTCTGAATTGTCTGAGGGTGGCCAGATGTGGTGGTGTACACCTGGGATCCTAGCACTCGGAAACACAAACATGACTTTGAAGCCAGCCTGGGCTACCTAGTGCATTCTATGCTAGCCTGGACTATGTAGCAAGAGCTTGTTTCAAGAAACAGAAATAAATATTGTAAGATGAATGATGTAGGATATCACCCTTCCCTCCAGCAGATGTTGACTTTCTCCAAAAGAATCACTCTGGCTCTGAGGTGACACATGTCTTTCTTATTAAGGCAGCAGTTCTCAACCTGTGGGTTTTGACTACTTTGGGTGTTGAATGACCCTTTCACAGGGGTCATCTAAGACCATCTGCATATCACATATTTACATTACGATTCATGACAGTAGTAAAATTACAGTTATGAAGTAGCAATGAGAATAATGTTATGGCTGGGGATCTCCACAACATGAGGAACTGTGTCAAAGGGCCGCAGCATTAGGAAGGTAACTGCCCTGGAGTTGCTATGTTCGAAAACCTTCTGCTTTATCTATTTTTATTCCAAAGCGCTCTTGAATAGCTCAATTTTTTTCCATTTGTTTTCTTTTGGGCTTTTTGAAACAGGACCTCATGTAACCCAGGTTGGCCTCCAGCTCATTATTTAGTTGGAGTTGGCCTTGAACTCCTGGCCCTCCACTACCTCCAGGGGTGCTGGAGTTATAAATGTGCATACCACATGTGGCTCCCGATCTCTTTCTGACTGGGACATCTAGAACCATCTGAACAATGTTATGACTCCCTCATTTCTTTCTTTGGCAGAATGCAGACTGAGCTTCTGCCATCCCAACATATTTTGATGGGTCAAAGAGCAAGGTGGCAGGCTGGCTGGTGGTGCATGCCTCTGATTCCAACACCAGGGAAACTGAGCCCAGAGGGAGGAGGGTGGCTGTGAGTTCAAAGCCAGCCAGGGCTATATAACAAGACTGGGTCTCAAAGGAATCAAACAGAAAGCCAAGAGCAAAGGGGACAGGCCCTTCTTATGGGCTGGGGTGAGAAAGGCGGATGTGGCGCTTGGTCAGAGCTTGGTTTATGTTTTGATCTGTGCCCCTGTTCCTTGGCCACATGTGCTTGCTTCCTTGCAGAATAAGCAGGGGACTTCAGCAGCCTCTCTCTCTAAGCTTATGGGAAGGGTCAGTGAGCACAATGTATTGCCCTGCTGTGGGCATCCAGCCATTACACCTTTCCTGCCCCAAAGCTACACTGTCTCCTCTCATACCCCAGACATCCTTCAGTCCACCTTGTCCCCATCTGCACCACATGAAACCCACCTCCCTCCCACCACAGAATGCCCCCTATGTGTTTGCACACCCCACCTTCCCCCACTTATCCCTCAGTCTCTTCCATCCCCTTCAAAGCTCTCTCGCATTGACTCCTCCTCCTCCGTCACTCCACTCTTCCTCTTCAGTTCTCTCCTCCCTGCACAGAAACATCCCACGCCTCCCGTCCTGACATAATTCTCCCTTCCCGTCGTCCTGACCTTGCTATTGCAGCTTTCCTTCACTTTACAGACAAATGAGTTGAACAAATATCCCTCGCACTCTGTCTGCCCTTCCTCACCTCCCACGCATGCTCAGCCCGCGGCAATCCGGTTTCCTCCTGACCTCGCCACTGAAACCACTTTGACAAAGCCTCCTTTGGCTGAACCCAGTGGGCGCACTTCGGTCTTTATCTCACTGTACCTCTCCAGGAGAGTTTCGGGTTAAACACCTCTTTCTTCATGCAGCTCACTTCCCGGGGTTTCCACAGCTTCCTCTCCTCATCGTCCTCACCCTCCGTTTTCAGCACTCTGCTCCTGTGGGAACACCTCAGTTTGGACCTTCCCCCTTTATGCCTAGCCCCAGTCACAGAGAGAGCAGAGAGAACAGCTCACAGAGCGGGATGTGAACTTGGGGTTCTACTAATGTTCCTGCTTACCAGGAGTTAACCTGAACCCCGGTGTCATGTTTAATTAAGAGCCTGCCGAACTCGGCACTAAGGGACCTCAGCACTTAGATGTCACGCGCTACAGCCTCAAAGAAATGAGAGCAATTCCAGCCTTTGACTCCGGAGCAAGGCTTGAGATCAATTGGTTCATGATCCCTCTGTTCACAGCCACTCTTGCTTTTGAGAACATTCTTCCCACAATTCTCTCACTGCTCTCTCAACTTGAACCATGGCCACCACCAGCAGGAAGCACGCTATTTCTGAGTCTTTGAAAAAGAAACTCCTGCCCTCGTGTCTGTGCCCTTTCGCAGATGATGCTCCCTCTGTGTGTTCTCCATTCCCCTTTCTGCCCTCTCTTAAACGACCTGCAACCGTGACCTCCCCGGACATTCCACCCGAGTCCTTATCACTAGTGACTTCTGGGCCAAAAAATCCAATGGCCAGCTCTCAGGCTTCCCGCTCCACCGTAGCCTGTAAGCAGTACAGACACACTCAATTCCAGTCTGTCATGTACCCTCTTCACCTGGCCTTCAGGTCCTCTGTCTCCCTTGTTTTGCACCTCACTGCTAAGTCCTTCATAGTCTTCCTTGGCCACTGCAAGTGGCTTTGGGCATTGGTGATATTTTTCCCCTTCTTTCTGCTGGCGTTCAATCCCCAGTAACCTTAGTTTCCTTATCATCTTGAACCAATGATTCCCTGATCCTAGATCCCTCTGTAGTCTTTAGACATCTGTCTTGGGCATCTGATAGACACCTCACATTCAAAATATCCAAAATGGAAGCTAATCTGCTTCACCCAGGGAACTCTCTATTTCAGATGAAGGAAGTCCTGGTCTTCCCTGAACTCAAGCCGAAAACTTTGCGTTGTGGTTTGCAATGTCCTACAGGGGCTCATGTATTTCAGCACTTGGCCTCCAGTTGGGGGCGCTGTTTTGAAAGAGTGTTGGACCTGTAGGAGGTATAGCCTAGCTGGAGGAAACGGGCCAATGGGGGCAGACATTGGGGTTTATAAACCAACCCCACTTCCTGTCCACTTACTGCTTCCTCCTGACACAGCCGACCAGCAATCAGGCCTTCACTGCTGTGACAGACTGTCACCACCTCACGCTGTAAACCAAAGTAAATTCTTCTTAAGTCATTCTCACCAAGTATTTAGTCACAGCGGTGAGAGAAGAGTAACTAACTTACCTCAGATCACCTTGGGCCTCTTCTCTGCCTTCTCGGCGCCTCTCTGCCCTCTCAGCCTCCATACTCAGTTGTTGGGAAGTGCTGTCAATGCCCCTCTAGAATCTGTCTAGAAAAGCTTCCTGCTGCCAAACTCTCTGACGTTTGGTCCATCATCTTTCTCGAGTTGGAGAGCAGCTCTCCTCTTCCTGATGGCTCTTTAGTCCCTTGCCTAGATCGTTCCCAAACCTAATCTGAATGAGCCTTTTAAGGCCTGTATCACCTACAGTCGCTTTTCCTTGGACCCAGCATTGTCTCCCGGCGTAAGATCGGGGCCTTCATCATCTGTTTCCAGTTCCCTGAACATTCCTCTGTTCCTCTCCACTCACTCTACCCCAGACATCTTGGCTCTTTCAGCTCTCTGACTTGTCTGCGGAGCTTGTTTCACAGACAACTATCAGGCAGCCTCCCGACTGCATTCTCCTCCATAACAAAGTCTCATTCCGACCACCTCACTGACAACTGCAGCCTGCCTTTCCTGCACCCACTCCTCATCACAGTCAACTCTGTAAAAATTGTGATTAGCTGGGTGTGATCCCAACAGGCAGGCAAGAGGGGCTTAAGCTCCAGGCCAGCTTAGGGGACACAGTAAGACCCTATCACAAAAACAACCCTAGCCCAAAACAAAAACTGCTTTCTATGGATTTGTTTTCTTCTTAAGTGTGTAACTGTTTTGCCTGCATGTATATATGTGCAACATTTGTGTGCCTGGTGCCTACAGAGGCCAGAAGAGGACACCAGTTATAAGCTGCCATGTGGGTACTGGGAACCAAATCCAAGACCTCTGGAAGAACAGCCAATGCACTTAACCACTGAGAAATCTCTCAAGTTCCAACTTACTAATTTTTATCATAGAAGATTACTTATTTTTAGTTTTCTTAATTTAGGTATATTTTACTATCGGTTATGATATTCTGCTCTGTAATATATTATCTCTATATCTCATCTGTTTTTAATTTCTTTTTTCTTATTTCCTGTTTATTTTTATTGTTTTAAGATTCCATTTTCTCTCAATTTTTAATTTAAAAAATATGAGATGTATTCATATTTTATTTTATGTGTGGGTGTTTTTCCTGTATGTATGTATGTGCAACATTTGTATGCCTGGAAGTCAGAAGATGTTGATTCTCTGGAGCTGGAGTTATAAATGTCTGTGAATGACTATGTGGGTTCTGGGAATTGAACCCAGGTCCTCTGGAAGAGCCACAAGTGCTCTTAACCACTAAGCATCTCCAGCCCCTCAATCTTTAATTTATTATCTATGACACTGTATTGTGATACCTTAGTGTTCAGTTTAAGATGTAGCATATGTATCTTTTGGGGAGAGTTGGGACACAGCCTTATTATGTAGATTTTAAAGGACTTTGGTTATGAAACAATTTGGTATGATTCCCATCATCTTTCTTGTATTCACTGAACTATGGAATTGTGTTGGGGCTGGTAAGGCAACTCACAGGTAAAGGTCACACACACCTAGTGACCTGAGTTAAATCCCTGACTTCCATATAAATATGGAAGGAGAGAACTGACTCCACAAAATTGTCTTCTGACCTACACACACACATACATGCGTGTGCGCGTGCACACACACACACACACACACACACACTCACACACATACACTCACACACAGTGACCATCAGTTATTTAATTTGTTTCTGGCTGACTTCCACATTAACACTGTATCCTGATATTGAATGCTCAGTTGTAACTGAGACATCTGTATCATCCCCTCCAAGGCCCAGGGGACATCATGGAAGAGGGGATGGAAAGACTGTAAGGGCTGGAGGATGGAGAGGATAGCTGTGGAATGCTGTCTTCTGAGAGCCTCCAGTCTCCAGTGTGGGGATCGCAGATGTGGGCCATGCACGTGGACTTGTCTCATGGGTGCTGAGACTTGAACATTGTTCCTGGTGATTGCACAACAAACGCTTTATTGACTGAACCGTCTCCTTGGCCCCAACAGCTTAGTTTTGAAAGAGAAAGGTATAGTTACTGTTTATGGACTCATGGAACTTCTTCTAGAAACTAAGATTGCCCAACCCCATGCCTTGTTTTACAAAGCTAGAAATGAAAATGAAAGCCCAGGAGAATGGTGGCACACAGCTGTGGTCTCAGCATCTGGGAGGTTAAGTGGAAAGACAGAGATTTCAAGGTCAACCTGAGCTACATATCAAGTCCCAGGCCAGCCTGAGCTACAGAGTGAGTCTCTCTCTTTCTCTCTCTCTCTCTCTCTCTCTCTCTTTCTCTCTCTCTCTCTCAACAAACTGCTAAGTAAAGTATTTGGGGAACCTTACCTTGACAATTACACCTTAGCAATGACAGGATCAAGAACATCCAAATGCTAGAGTTTCCAGTTAAACTCAGCAAAATACCAAAGATGGCTGAAATCAATTATTCTCTGTCCAGATGCAGTGTTGAGGGATGAGTAGTATTTAAATAGTGAACAAAATGAGGACATACAAGCTGTAGCCAGAAAGGATTCTCAGGTCCCGCCCAGCCCATGGTCCGGTAGCCGCTTATAAAATAATCACTCAGAGGCTTAATATTATTTATGAACTGTATGGTCTATGGTAGGCCTCTTGCTAACTAGATCTTATATTTTTAATTAACCCATTTCTATTAATCCATGTTTTGCCACATGTTCCTTAGCTTACCAGTCTGCTGGCATGTTGTTCCTTGGGCAGCAGGCTGGCGTCTCTCCAGACTCTTTTCTTCTCCTTGTATATTTGCTTAAATTTCCTGCCTACTTCTAAACTGTCTTGCCATAGACCCAAACAGTTTTATTTATAGCCAATGGGAGCAACAGATATTCACAGCATACAGAAAGACATCCCGCAGCACTTCCCCTTTTCTATCTAAAAAGGAAGGTTTTTAACTTTAACATAGTAAAATTACATATAATAGAACAGTTATCAAGCAGGAATTACAGTTATAATATCTAGTCTATTTGTATTTGGCAAAATTAAAGAAAATACTCTATCACCTATCCTATATTTGTGAGTCTAATGTTTTATATCTAATTTATCTTTTATCATGACTACGAAAAACTGTAATTATAACTATTTAGTCTTCAATTACATCAAAGATCCCAGAAGGATATAAAATTACCTAAGTAAACAGGAAATGTATCATAAGCAACTTCCAAAAATCTAGAATGACAGAGATAGATGACTGCCTAGACTGTCACCCAAAGTTCCTCTGTAATGTTGGGGCATCCATCTTCAGCCTACAGGTCTAGAGTTTCTCAGTAGCTTCTCCCTGTGTCCTGCAGAGTGTCTGGCAGTCTCCTCTATGGAACAGGAACCTAAAGGACCATCTCACCTTTGGAAAGACTTAGTGGTCATTTTTCCTTGGGTCCTGCATGTCCTGTCTATACAACATTTTGTCAAGCAGTCCAGGCAAGAACAGTTTCTTGCCCAAATGGCTAACTTTTGCCATAAGAAAAGCAAACTCCATATGGAGCTTCTTTAATACCCATCATCTTCTTTGAAGTAAATCAGTGCTGCCAGGAGCAGACATGTCTCACTCTCCAGAAAATCTAAGTTTTTAACACATTTTAAATGCCATATTCTGTGGGTCTTTGAAGTGTTTGAAGATTATCTACCTAATTGAAATATATCTATGTATACCTAGAAAACTTAACTAATATGGCTATAAGTGTAATTATCATAAATGACTAGTTATTAATCTGTGTTTCTTAATTATACATTACAATTTTAAATGAGTTGAATAAAATACCTTAAACAAGAATAAAAATATACATACATTATAACAAAATTAGCTTTAAATTTCTATCAATAAACCAAAATCTATAGCAATGTAAAACATTTTAAACAAGTTGTTGCTCTTGAAAAGTAGATTTAATAATCTACCCTTTTATCCTATCATATTTATATTCTACATTTCTATATCATATCCCCCTTTCTTCTTTTATAAAAAGATTGACTATGACTAATAACAATTTGTAACCAAACCTCTAAACAAAGACAAACATTCATGATCCAATTTTTGGGAATGGGAGCATAGTTTTCTAGGATACTTCCTGTTGATTGGGGGTGCTGTTAATCTTTCCTGACTGGAGTAGTCTGAGGCTGGATCATCTCAGCCAGTCACCTTGAAGCTGTTCTGGATGTTGGATCATCTGGGCCATAGACCCTATTGGAGACCTCTCAGGGGGTCTTCTTTGATGAAACCATATTAACCTGGAAGGAATCCATAGCTTCTCATCTTCTATGGAAACAAAAGCAGAACCTCTTTCCCAAAGTAATGCATCCTTAGACACAAATTTTGAAGTCAAGATACCTTTAAAATATACATATTGGTTTAACTCAGCAACTTTTATAATCTTTCTGCAGTTAAAAAGTCCAAAGACAATATAATCCAGACTCCCTGTGTGATTTCCATCTTTATGTGGCTTAACTTTTATATTACTTTTACTATCTCTTTAATAACTTTATTTTTTTTAATTATCCATTTCTTTACATAACTACCTATCCTCCTTTTCCAAGCCTATGTACATTTTTACATATAATGTAAACCATTTAGAGGTTCATTTCATCTGAATCTGTCTTTTTGTGAATTTATTGTTTTAAACTGTAGCATGGCTAGGACTCACATGGCAGCATTGGCTGCTGGCTTTGCCCACCTCAGCTTTCCAACATGGTGGCGGTAACTCATCACCAACTCTGGGAGCCATGCTTTCTGATGACTCTGGAAGGCAGTGGGTCTTTGCCTCTATCAAGGAACATGTAGCCCAGAAACCTTTTTTTTTTTTTTTTTCTTTGTCTGTACTAGCAAAAGCTAAATCCACAGCTTGGAGATACCTCTGCGTACCATGGCAGGAATCTGCTATGCTGTAGGTCAAGCCCATATGCTTCAAACCAGCCATACTGTAGCTCAAGCCAGCATGCCACAGCATCTCTGTATCACAGCTTTCTTGAGAGACACAACTAGGAAGCTGCTCTTGGCTCTATTTTAGTAAGTTCTCTCAGGTTTTAGGTGGAAACTCTACCCAACATGTTGGGCAGCCGAATGTAGCCATAAGTTTTCTCTGGTCCTGCCCAGCCCCTCCATCCCACCTGGCCCCACAGTCCCACGGCTGCTTATAAAATAATCCCTCAGAGGCTTAATATTATTACTAATTATAATTAATATTATACTATGGCAGGCCTCTTGCTAGCTAGCTCTTATGTATCTTAAATTAACCCATTTCTATTAATCTATGTTTTGCCACATGTTTTTTGGCTTACCAGTCTGCTGGCATGTTGTTCCTTGGGCAGCAGGCTGGTGTCTCTCTAGACTCCTTTCTTCTCCCCGTATATCTGCTTAGATTTCCTGCCTGCCTCTAAGTTGCCTTGACATAGGCCAAAACAGCTTTATTTATAGCTAATGGGAACAACAGATATTCACAGCATACAGAAAGACATCCCACAGCAACATAGTTCCTAAATATACTTCCTAAATTATCGTGTACTTAGCTTGTATAACACTTTGATCTCTATTCCTTGTAGTTGGCAGGATTTAAATTATTTGTCTTTATTTCAGCAAACTTGGCTTCAGATCCTAAAGATCCCAGGGGCAGTACAAAATCCAGAGACAAGGAGTTAGAAGCCAGGAGAGCAAATAGACATGAATGGAACAGGACTATGGATCCCTAGGAATCTTAAATCTAATTGCCTTTGTAAATCAAGCTGTTAGTACCCATCAGTTATTTACTCTGTTCTTGGATGTCTTCCCCATTAGATTTTGATAGTGAATACTCAGTCTTAATTGAGGCATCAATGTAGTGGTATTTGCTTCACCCATGACCTTGGGCTATACAGCCCCAAGGAGGTGGTTCTTCTTGCCAATCACATGGTCCCTTCTTCCATTTATTTATTTATTTATTTATTTATTTATTTATTTATTTATTTTTGCCCTGGCATGATCAGACTCTGGATGACCTGGAAATTGAACCCGGTTCTTCTGGAATATCAGTCAGTGCTTTTAACCACTGAGCCACCTCTCTCCTCTCCTTTTAAGAGGTCATATACAAGAGCAAGAAGCACCGCCTCCTTCAGGCCATACAGCCCAAGGTCATGGGCAGAGCAAATACCACTACACATCTATATTATTCCCTCCAAGGCACAAGGAATATCATGAGAAAGGGGGTAGGAAGACTGTAAGAGCCGGAGGGTAGAGAAGGTTGCTGTGTATGCTGTCTTCTGGATATGGGATTATGGGATGGCTGTCACAATCACAAGCATACAGCAGCTGTGGCTATCTGTGCAAGACTTACATGCACAGAGAGGGGGGAGGGGGGAGAGAGAGAGGTGGGGGAATAGGAGGGGAACTAGTTAGGAAGAAGGGAATAAGTGAGAGGAGGATAGGAGGAGAAAGCTATTATAATTTCAACATGTTTAGTGCATGTATGAGATTGTGTCTCGGTTAGGGTTTCTAATGCTGTGATGAAACACCATGACCAAAAACAAGTTGGGGAGGGGAGGGTTTGTTTGACTTACACTACCACAGCACTGTTCATCATTGAAGGAAGTCAGGACAGGAACTTAAGCAGGGCAGGAACCTGGAGGCAGGAGCTAATGCAGAGGCCATGGTGGGATGCTGCTTACTGACATGCTTCCCCTGGCTTGCTCAGCCTGCTTTCTTATAGATCCCAGGACCACCAGTCCAGGGATGGCACCATTCACAATGGGCTGGGCCTTGACTCAGCAATCACTAATTGAGAAAATGGTCTACAGGCTTGCCTACAGCCCAGTTTTATGGAAGCATTTTCTTTGTCGAGGTTCCCTCCTCTCAAATGCCTTTAGTTTGTGTCAAGTTGACATATCCAGCATAATGAGTGTACAGAACATCATTAGGAGTCATTTTAGTGTCACTTTCTTCTTAGACAAGTATTATTTGCTTTTGCCCTAGGTCTCTGGGCTCTCTAGTCTCTGGTTCTTGATCACCCAAGCAGTGTCAGTTGTGGGTTCCATCCCATGGAGTCGGCCTTAAGTCAAATCAGACATTAGTCGGTTACTCCCACAAGCTTTGTGCCACCATTGCTCTAGCATATTTTGCAGGCAGGACAGATTGTAGATCAAAGGTTTTGTACCTGGGTTAGTGTTTATGTTTCTCTTTTGGTAGCCTGCAAAGCATCGTCCTGTATCAAAGACACTAGAACATGGAAGTGAAGGTTCTGTGTAGGCACCAGCTCAACCTCTCCATGTTCAGTGAGTTGTGTGGGTGTTGTCTTCAGCAGTGGGGCTTTGCTGTTAGTTTGTGGAGAGCAAACTATTGTCTCGACAACAGGCTGGGTTGTTTGGGGATTTCCAAGGAACCCTCTTAGCCAACAACTCAGTTGGATGCAACCCAGTCCCAGTATTGGAAGCTTTGTTTGGTGACAAGAGATGGCCAGTTGAGACTCCATCTTCCTCATTATCTTGAGACTTTATTGGGATTGCCTTCATATATTATAGGAAGTTTTTAATGCGCTAGGTTTCCACACCAACCCTCAAATGCTCTTCAATTCTCAATGTCTCTCCCTGTATTCCCTCCCTCAATCCTCTTTTCCCTTCCCTCGTCTTTTCCACCTGACCCTCCCTTTCCTGCCCTTCTAATCCCCATTTCACCCATAACATCTATTCCATTTTATCCTCCCAGGAGATCCCTGTAACCCCCTAGCCCACTCCTCTGTACCTATTTCTCTATGGGTCTATGGATTGTAGCTTGCTTGTCATCTATTTAATGGCTAATATCCACCTATAAGAAAATACATACTACATTTCTCTTTCTGGATCTAGGTTACCTCACTCAGGGTAGTTTTCTCTAGTTCCATACATTTTCCTGAAAATTTTATGATGTCTTTTTTTTTTTTGGTTTTTTGAGACAGGGTTTCTCTGTGTTGTTTTGGTGTTTGCCCTGAATCTCACTCTGTAGACCAGGCTGGCCTTGAACTCACAGAAATCCACCTGGTTCTGACTCCTGAGTGCTGGGATTAAAGAAGTGTACCTCTACCGCCCAGCTATGATGTCATTTTTTTAACAAGCTGAGTAATACTCCATTGTATAAATGTACCATATTTTCTTTATCCAGTCTTCTGTTGAGGGAAATCTAGGTTATTTCCAATTTCTGGCAATTATGAATAGAGCAGCAATGAACATGGTTGAGCAAGTGTTCTTGTGGTAGGATGAAGCATCCTTTGGGTGTGTGCCCAAGAGTGGTACCGCTAGAGCTTGAGGTAGAATGACTCCCATTTTTCTGAGGAACTGCCACACTGATTTCCATAGTGACTGTACAAGCCATCAGCAATGGATAAGTGCTCCCCTTGTTCCACACTGTGGACAATGTGAGCTGTCACATGTGCTGTTGGTCTTAGCCATTCTGGCAAGTGTAAGATGGAATCTCAAAGCAGTTTTGATTTGCATTTTCCGACGGCTGAGGATGCTGAACATTTCATTAAGTGTTCCTCAGCCATTTGAGTTTCCTCTATTGAGAATTCTCTGTTTAGATATGTACCCCACTTTTTCATTGAGTTGTTTTCTTGATATCTAGTTTCTTGAGTTCTTTATATATTTTGGATATTAGTCCTCTATTGAATGTGGAGTTGATAGAAATCTTTTCCTATCCATAGGCTGCCACTTTGTCCAATGATGGCATCCTTTGCCTTACAGATGCCTTTCAGTTTCTTTTCTTTTCTTTTTTTACATAAAAACAGATCATAATTCAAAAGTCCAGGGTTATTTTAAACAGTAAAATATTTTCTCTGTAGAAAATAGTAAAAATAATAACATTTCCCAATAAGCCCTTTTAAGCCAAATAATAGCTGAATTATACATATAAATATTGATTAGATTCTGGGATACAGAAGAAACCTATCTTCATCTGTTCAGAGAGCTATGTTTTACTTAAGTTGTGTAAGTGAGATTCCTATTCATCTTCCTCGTCACTGTTTGATTTATGGCAGATATTTTTCTATAGGCTAATCCATAATTTAAAAATATTTTAGCCTCCCCTCCTGAAAGTACAGCCAGCATTTTCTTTCATCAGCTTGATACCATACAAATTCTTATCCTAATAGTGAAATGTTTCACTAAAGCTTGCCCAGGGATTGGGCAAAACCAAAACTTATTATAAGTCACAGTCATCCTAGGGTACCCCTGCTAGATAGCCTCCCTGGCTCTGTGGACTGCAGTCTGAATGTCCTTTGCTTGATATCTAGTATCCACTTGTGAATGAGTGCATACCATGCTTTTCAGCTTCACGATGTCCATTTATTAATTGCTGATCCTTGTGCCTGCACTATCAGTGTTCTCTTCAGAATGTCTTTTCCTGTGTCAACGAGTTCAAGGCTATCCCCCACTTTCTCTTATACCAAGTGCAGTGTATCTGGTTTTATGTTGAGATCTTTGATCCAATTGCATTTGAGGTCTTTGCAGGGCAGAGTATGGATCTATTTGCATTGTTCTACATGCAGATATCCTTTTGGCTAATACCATTTCTTGGCAATGCTGGCTTTTTTCCCAGTGTGTATTTCTGGCTTCTTTATCAAAGATCAGGCCTCCATAGATGTGTGGATTTATGTCTGGGTCTTCAATTCAATTTCATTGATCAATGCGTCTGTTTTGATGCCCATACCATGCTTTTTTTTTTTTAAATTACTATAGCTCTGTAGTACAGCTTGAAATGGTGAGACCTCCAGTAGTTCTTTTATTGTTCAGGACTGTTTTAGCTATCTTGGGTTTTTGTTTTTCCGTATGAAGCTGAGAATTGTCCTTCCGAGTTGTGTGAAGAATTGTCATACTAAACTTTGCCATGGGTGCCAGGGTCCAAACTCAGGTCCTCATGCTTGCCTATCAAGTGCCCCTTGCCCCTGCTTAATACTTTAAACCGTAAGTTTTCTCCCCTGTTTTCCACGAGCAAAGTGTAGGCTTGTTCATCTTTTGGTGTGAGCCAGTGCTGTGCTCGAAACAGTTAGCATCAGAGCTGAAGTTTGCAGGATGAGCATTCAGAGGAACAAGGGGGAGGCAGACTGGATGTAGCAGGTGTCCCTACACAGGTGTGGGGAGAGAGAAACTTACAGAGATATGGACCTAGACCCTGACAAAGGGTTAGCTGAGGACAAGATTGTCTTGGGGCTTACAGGGCGGGAGTTTTCCGTAAAGGGAATCAAAACCTTAGGCAGAAAGGAAAGAAAGAGAATCCTCTTGGTGCCTCATGATTGATTGATAAGAGCAGAGTGTTGTTGTTGAACGTCTCTGCTACTCAGCTCCCCGGTGCAAGTTTTCCTTACAGAGAGCTCTGGGTTGCCTGGATTTACCAGCTTACCCTAACTGTGGCTATGATAATTTCAGATAAATGTGAGCTCATGGAATTGAAAGTGGAAACACTAAGGGATGTTGAACCAGAAAACCAGAAAAGTTTGGACTATGGGGACAAAATATTGAAAGAGGGGGAGAGAGAGAGAGAGAGAGAGAGAGAGAGAGAGAGAGAGAGAGAATTTGTTTGTAGCTTGTCTACAACATGGCAAATGTATTTGTGAGCTTCTTGCTAAAACTAGAAAGAGGAGTTCGCTAAATTACCAGAGGACGTGTGGAGAACAGCGGTGTGCTGACTGTGGTTTCTAGTTCACAGGGCTGGCCTGTCACCAAGCTCACTGTGTTTAGTAGACTGTGTTCCTCGTTCATTTTCATGAGGGTAAAAATATTCCTAAGTGTAATTTGGTCTCCCTGGGGCCTAGACAGCCCATATGGAGACATGGGGTTATACATTACAAGAGCATTCACCCAATTGTTTAGTCCATGTATGGGATGGCAAAGTCACAAGTCCTAAAAGTATTGGTGTCCTGGGTTTGGGGAGACAGCTCAGTTGGTAAAGCACTTGCCTTGCAAACATGACCACCCAAGTTCAACCTCCCAGAACCATATTTAACAAGAAAAAAGCTGGGTCTGTTGGTGCACAGTGCGTTCCCAGCCCTGTGGGAGACAAGTGGACACCTGGGGTTTGTCAGACAGCCAAGCCTGGCCTACCAGGTGAGTTCCAGGCCAATTCCAACTAGTAAGAGACTCTGGGGGAAAAAAGAGGGAGAAGCAAGAGGGGGGCTGGAGAGATGGCTCCGTGGCTAAGAGTACTTACTGCTATTGTAGAGGACCTGAGTTCAGTTCCTAGCACCCACAGACAGCATCTCACAACAGCCTGTCATTCCAGTTCCAGGGATCTGACACCCTCTTCTGACCTCTGAAGCCACTGGTATATGCTCACACATGAACACACACACATATACATAAACAAAAATACATTTTTGTAAAGGTAGATGGCACCTGAGATACAAAACGCAAGGGTGTCTTCTGGCCTGCACATGCCTGTACACACAAGCATGCACATAAATGCACACATGCATGAGAGAGAGAGAGAGAGACAGAGAGAGAGAGAGAGAGAGAGAGAGAGAGAGAGAGAGAGAGAGACAGAGAGAGAGAGACAGAGAGAGAGAGAGAGAGAGAGAGAGAGAGAAAGATGTTTTCTTCCTAATTCCTTGGACCTGTGAGTATATTAGGTTATGTAGGTTACAGGGCTGAAGGAATTGGGGTTGCTCATTAGCAGACCTTGAAATAGGAATGTTTGGACTATGGAGATGGTTCAACAGGTAAAGATGCTTGGCTCTGCCAGGCAGTGGTGGCACACGCCTTTAACCCAGCGCTCAGGAGGCAGAGGCAGGCAGATCTCTGTGAGATCGAGGCCAGCCTGGTCTACAGAGTGAGATCCAGGACAGCCAGGACTGCTACACAGAGAAACCCTGTCTCAAAAAAAAAAATGAAAGAAAAGAGGAAAGGAGGAGGAGGAGAAGAAGGAGAAGGAAAAGAAGAGGAAAAGAAGCAGCTTGGCTCTAAACCTGATTAGCTGAGTTCAATTCCTGAACCTACATAGTAACAGGAGAAAACTGACTCCCACAAGTTGACCTCTGACCTCCACATACATGCACCCCACCACACAAAATAAATAAGTAAATGTAAAAAAGCCAACTTAGATATGAATATTATCCTGTATTCTCTGGGTGGGCCCAAATAAAACCAATTACAGAGGTCCCAAAGAGGGAGATGAGAGAACCAGAGTTTAAGAACTCAATGACAAGAGGTCTGAGTGATGTAGCCACAGGCCAAGAAATGTGGGAAGCCTCTGGGAATTGGAAAAGGCAAGGAAATGGATTCTTCCCTAGCCCGAAAGATCTAGTTTTAGCCCAGAGACACACATGTTGGACCTCTGACTTCTGGAGCTGTAACATAATGCTTTTGCATTGGCTCAGACTACTGTTTGTGGTCATTTGCTGCAGCAGAAGTGTGGGAACTACACAGTAGCTCCCTCCTGCTGGGAAGTGTGGCCCCTTCTACCCACTCCTGTCTCCCTGTTTCCTCTGGACAAATATCAAAAGGATTTATGGATCTCTGAGTTTGTAGCCAATCTGCCGTACAAAGCAAGTTCTAGGACAGTCAGGGCTGTTACCCAGAGAAACCCTGTCTCCAAACAAACAAACAAACAAACAACAACAAAAGAACTCACAAGTGGTTCTCCCTCATTTCCCATTCCAGAAGCTTTGGTAATGTTTGATGACAATGTGGCCATGGCCACTGATGGCTAAGAGCTTTCAGGCCCATCTCAATACACTATCCTGCAGGACACACTGAGCATCAAGCCCTGCATCGCCAAAGCAGCCCTTTGCCCTGCCGCCCTCCTCACATCAAACCCTATAGTGTTCCATGGAAGAGCAGAGAGAACGTTCATTCCCAGGTTGTGTCTCTGGCCATCTGGGTTCAGGGAGGGCTGCTTCCATGCCTGCTCAGAAACTTCCGTGTGTGCCCACAGCCCCATCCCTTCAAACAGAGGAATTGGGAGAGACTGGGAGCTGCACAGGGGACCAAACTGTCCACCCACCCATGACTGAACTTGAACCATCCCTCACAGACTTGTGTTCGAACACTTGTTTTCCAGCTGGTAGTAGCACTTTGAAGGGTTGTTGAAGCCTTTGGAGATGAGGCCTTGCTTGAAGCAGGTCACAAAGGGCCAACCTTTAAAGGTTGTAGCCTACCCCTGGTGCCCACTCGGCTTCTATGGTAATATACACAGTTACCCCTTCACTTGGCCTTCCCCACCATCATGGTTTAATATTCCTTCCACTCTGCCTTCCCCACTCTGATGGTTGCCTTAGTTAGGGTTTCTATCATTGTGAAGAGACACCATGACCACAGCAACCCTTGTAAGGAAAACATTTAATGGGCTGGCTCACAGTTCAGAGGGTCAGTCCACGGTTGGACATGGCAGCATGCAGATAGACATGGTGCCTGAGATGTAGCTGAGAGTCCTACAACCTGCAGACAACAGAAAGTGGTATCAGTGTCACACTGAGGGAAAGCTTCAACAAAAAAAGACCCCAAAGCCCACCCCCACAGTGACATGCTTCCTCCAAGACTACATCTACTCCAACAAAGACACACCTCCTAAAAGTGCCACTCCCTTTGAGGGCAATTTTCTTTCAAACCACCACAGTGCTTTCTCCACTCTGCCTTTCCTGCCATGATGGTCTACCATATAGATTATCATCAATATGAAACTTGACCTTTTTCTGGTGGGAAAAGTTGTCAATGACACAAAAGCTAATAAATGCACCAACCTTACTTCACCCACACCCCTGGCTCTAACTACAAACTGCCTGCCCTTAGGCAAATACCTTTGTGCACATGCAACTCCATGGAAGTGCCCACTAGATGGCCAGAGACCTCCAGTTAGTTCATGCATGCCTTCCACTAGCACAAAAGACCTTCAATGTGGCAGTTGCCCACCCTCTGCCAGACCCCTGTTTCTCTATTCCAAGTTTCTCTGCAGTGGACTCCATGACAGACATTATCTCCCAAGGGGAAAATGGCCCATTGCCCCATCATCCCTGTTGGGTGCCACCTGGGCAGTAATGGGTGAGAAATCCATCACCTCGCCAGATTGAATCGCCTTAAAGGTTCAGTTATCAAGGCAGTCTCTTTGAAGAGGAAGGGGAAAGGAAGAACTAAGCATCATTGCCTTCATCCCTCACTCCTCCTACCCCCAAAGCAATTCCAGCTCTCCTCCATCATGGGCCTCAGAGCAGGCAGGGTACCCCGAGAGCAGGCCCACCTCTCTAGCAGCACCCAGGTGTTTGTCTTTGACTAACAGCACTGGCAAGGAGATGGGGAGGGGTCTCCTACAAACCCAGCCCGGCCCCGCCAATCAGACCCTATCTTTGCAGCTGAGTTGTTTGTGTGACCTCATTTGCATAATTTGGTTCAATATTTACTGAGCCAGCCTCATTTTCTGGGTTGTCTCCATGGCCAACAGCTGGGAAGGCTGCAATTTCAGCATGATGAGCACACTGGGATGCCACCAGCGGCTCACACTGAGACGCAGCTTCCAAACAAAGGCAGCCCTGGGGAGCGCCGGCTTGGTCTACCCTGCAGCTGGAAGTCAGCTAGAGCTACAACTGCAAGCCAGGCTGCACCAGCCACAGCCAACACCAACTGCGGCAACAGAGGTGGTAATGGTTTAGTTCTCCCCCATTACATTAATGTCATAATAGCTGACTGAGGCTGAGAGCTCTAAGTGGAATTCCTCACTTAATCTTCAAAGCAGCCCTGGGAGGGAGCAGATCAGTTAAGGCTGTCTTGTGAAAAAAAATCAGACTTTGTCCACCAGGAAAAGCCCACAAAGGGCATTAGATTAACATAAACCACTGATTTGGGATGGTAATGGCATCATTATGCTTCAGATTTGCCCCAGCTAACTGCTGACTTCATCTGAGCACAAGCTCAGAGTGGGCAATCCTGACTGCTGTTACTCAGGCTCCATCCACATCCACCTAGTTTAAGTGGGTGGGAAATGTGAGGCTTCTGCGAGTCTTGAAATGCACTGGATTGAGTAGGTTTGAGTTACATGATTACTACTATCTGAACACAGTAATTGGTTTAGCCAATGATCATGTATTCTTCACTCCCAGCTCCAAAGGAAGAAGTGGACCCAAAATAAAATTTAGAAATTTGGGATAAAATGGAGGGAATGGAATGTATCTCACAGAGGCTTGTATTGTCTGTATTACTCTGGTGAGAAAATGGCTGGGCAAGATGGCGATCCCATTTCAGGAAGCTGAGGTGGGACAATTGCCCAAAGTTCAAGGCTATCCTGGGCTACATAGTAAGTTCCAGAACAGTCTGAGCTACAAATTGAGACCATGGGCTAGGGATGTAGCTCAGTTGGTAGAGTGCTTACCTAGCATGCAGAGAGCCCTGGGTTTGATCCTCAACACCACACAAACCAAGCAGAGTGACTCACACCTATAATCCCATCACCTGGACTCAGAAAGTAGAGACAAGAGGATCAGAAATGAAAAGTCACCTTCTGCTATGTAGTGAATTTACTGACAGCCTAGGCTACAGGAGATTCTGAAGGATGGATGGATGGATGGGTGGATGGATGGATGGATGGATGGATGGATGGATGGACGGATGGGTATCATGTTAAAAATAAGAAAATGGACACAGAGAAACAGCTAACGTACGTGTGACTAAGAAGCATTTGCTCTGTCCTCTGAGGGTTCCACCTTGATCATCTTCAAACAATCTGTCCTCCACTTGCACTGGATTTCAAATGTTCTGGTGTCTTGAACTTTGTCATCATTTTTTAACTAAGAGACTTATACCTTACTTTTTATTGACACCTACAAATTATCTGCCTACCCCTGGGGAGGTGGGCTTAGACAACTTTCTGTAACTCTTAAATAGACCCAGTCCCTGGGGTGCTGGAGTTCTGGGAATCCCATGGATTCCAGATCCTTCCCCTCCCCACAGCCCTACAATGGATATGGACCATGTTCTACTTTCTGCCCTGGATTGTAGGTCATTGCACAAGTTCCTGATTCTGAATGAGGACCTTTAACTACACCCCTAACATTCCAACTCTTTCGTCCAAGGACTGGAAGCCCCATCAGGAACCTGATGATGTTAGAATGTATAGATTCAACCTTTGAATGATTTCCACCTTCTCAGCCCCTCTCCTGACAACAGCTGCTGGCCACAGGACCACTCAGAGCCCACTGCCCAGCTCTACCTGCTTCCACTTCTGTCCAGACCAAGAATTGCTGGAAATCCATAAAAATCTCCCCTAGTTCACTGTTGGAGCCCGATTCACTTTATCCAGCAGGTCTGCATAAAGAGGATGATTGGGCCACAGGCCTGAGTACCAGGTGTTTGAGATGGTCTACACTTGGCTGTGCTGGGGGGAGGCCTTTTGCTCCACCCCTTGGCATTCCTTTAAAATCCTAGGACACAGATGGTTTAGGATCCAGGACCTCTTGAGGCTTTCCATATTTTCTATCTGTTTCTCTCCCCTCTATCCATCTAACTATATTTCCTGCTGCTCCTACTCAAGAGTACTCTGGGGAAATGGGGGGGGGTGATGGACCCCCACTGTTCAACACAGCTACTGCATGACACCCACCACATGCTACCCCTACACATGCACGTATACCTATCCTCTGCCATCAGGTGACACCCTCACAAGACTCCTGGGGCCTTTGCTGAGAGTACAGCATGTACAGCTTTCCAGATACCAGTAAAGAGACATGTTCAATTCAGAAGCAGAAGGAGGAGCCTCCCTCCAGAGGCTTCCAGGTGTCCCCAGACAACTGAGCCAGGGCCGAGTCCTGGAGCATCCTCTGAGACGGCACTCCTACCTTCTTTGAGTCACTGTGGACACCGGCTACATCCAGGAACTTGTCACCGTTGAAGATCAGCACTCTGGTCAGATCTTTGTCTCAGAAAATGATATTCTTCTCATGCTATTACTTACTTGTGCAGCCAATATGCTTTGATGGCTTCTGAGTTCCAGGCATTGACCTCAGTATCAGAATGCAAAGCCAGCAGCCTCAGAGAGTAGCTAATAAGTGTCTTGTCAGCTCAGGGTACCCTAGCAAAATACTACGGTCTGGACTGTTTGAACCCCACATGAGTGTTTCTCACAAGTCTATAGGCTGGAAAGCTAAGTTCGAGACAGCAGCTCATAGGGTTCTTGTTGATGGCTCCCTTCTGGGTTTGCAGATGGCTAGCTACTGTCTTGCTGTGAACTCACAGAGGGAGGGAGAAAGAGGAACATCCAACCTAACTTTGAAGATGAATTTCATCCACAAAACACTTTCACGGAAACATCCAGAATAATGTTTAACCAAATATCTGGATAGTGTGGCCTGGCAAGTTAACATAAAATTAACTGTCTCAGGGGCAATATAAAGGGCTGTTTGGGGAGTCTAGTTAGTTAATCTAACTAGGTTTTTAGACATCACCTGGTGTATGATGGATAGAGGGTAAGGACTGGCAATTATTATCACACTGGGATTCAATTATACTTAAGACACAATGCTCCTTACATGATCACACAAAGAAGTTTGTCCCTTGGTGCCCCCAGAGCCTCAATAATTGTGGCAAAGAACTGCTACTGTCAAGTCTGTCCCCAAACCAATGACAGCCTGCTCTTGCCATCTGCTGAAGAATGATACTCCTGTGGAATGGCTCCTGTGGCGTTATCACACCTGGAGCAACTAAGCCAGCCTAGAGTTTTTAAATCGGATTTCTAGCAAGAGCTCTATTGCCAGCTGGAAGCTAGGACCATGGAAGCTGGGTAGTTACCAGGAACTAGGACCCAGCCTCAGGGAAAAGTCTAGACAAGTCACTGGAGGAGGAAGCAGCTGTGCTGACATCGCCCCACATCTGTTGGTCCTCGGTCGCTTGTGCTCCCTGTTAGCCCCATGAGCTACAGACCCCAAGCGGGATCCTGTGGGCCTCCCATCTCTGTAGGCAGCATGGCACTCACCCAGGCTCCCTCCCTGTGGTTAGTCTCTGCTTTGGGGACACCTAATCAGCCCATCCTGCAGACTTTTCTAGAAAGGAAGAGAAAGGACCAGTTTCTTCATTCAATGCATTTATGAGGAACTCACTCTGTTCATGGAGACAGTCTGACCAAGGGCTCACTGCATGAATGCACTGAGTCCTTACTTTGTGTCCCATGAGGTACATTTGTGTCCCATCCATCACCCACCAAAAGCACCAGAGTTTCCCTTATACATTTATTTCAACCCAAGAGCCTCATGGTAAGGAGGTTAAATTTTTCCCAATGCCAGCCATCCCAGGGAGAAAGATCCCCCCGTTCCTCCTTGTATTTTTGAGACAAGGTTTCATGCAGTTCAGGTTGACATCAAATGTGCTATGCAATCAAAGCTAGCCTTGACCTTTTGATCCTCCTGCCTCAACACCCTAAGTACTGGGTTACAGACACGCACCGCCATGCCTGACCCTTCACTTTCCCTTTGGGGCCTCAGTTTCCCCATCTCTGAATGAAGGGGTTGGGCTGGATGATATGTGATGACCTCATAGCCCTAAGATTTCCGTGTTCCAACTTGGTGTAGCAAACAGCCGCCCTACTGCCCTCAGGCAAGGGGTAAGGGAGCCACTGTGGGGCCAGGCAAGGCTCTCCTGGGGAATGGGTCGGGTGGCAATCTGGGATGACAGATGTTCAATCTAGGATCCAGAATGAGAAGAGAAGCCAGTCATGGTGGGGCACACCTGCAATGCCGGCACTTGAGAGGAAGAGGCAGGACGACCAGAAATTCAACACCATCTTGGCTACACAGAGCCTGGAAGTCAGCTTGGGCTACTTCTGTAGACACGTCCTTTGAGACTCTGTCCAGACGTTGAGGGGGAAGGGAGTTCATGAATGGCCACCCTCCTGGGACATATCACCTGGTCTTATGTGACACCATTTCTTGGGAGATGTGACAAAACATCTTGTCACCCCAGACAGGGAACTGACAACAGATCAAAGTAAGGAGAGCAGCAAAGCCCAACTCGCTGAACCAATGGGTTTCTGGGGGTTACTTCCAGGAGTAGGGGTGGCTCAGGGCCAGATGTCACCGAAAGCCCACCCCAGCATGGGGTACAGCCCACAGAAGTTTAAAACCTAGAGCTCCCTTCACTATATCACTGCAGGCAGCTCACAACAGTTGAGAAAGTGTCCCATCTGGGGAGCCTGGCCAATCTGGGCCTCTACCCAGGCAGCTTTGGTGAAAGGTCTCAGATGCCATAGATGACACTGGAGACAGATTGGCTACAAGATCTGTTTAACACCATGGACAGACAGACAGACAGCAGCATGCTAGGGACTCTCGGGAAAGTTGAGACCCCAGTACGAGAAACAAACAGTATGGTGGGCTCTCTAGAGGGAGGAAGTCAGGACCTTATGTGGCAGAAATGGGAGTTCCTTCTTGTACCTTGCTAAGGATGGGGAGGTTTCACAAGCCAGCAGGAGGACTCTAGGAGGTGGGGAGCAAGATGTGGTTTGATGTAAACTCACCCCCACCCCCCAGGAGAGATCCTGGCACCAGGAAGTCTGTCCGTTAGGGACTCACAGATCCTGCTAGGCTGTGTCAGCATCTGTGAAAAGGGAAAGGCTGCTGCAGGTATTGTGGCCTGAGCAGTGGCCGCATTAGGGCATTCCTCTCATACGCTTGGCTTGTTTCATCTCCTCAGCAGTCCTGTTTATAGAAATTTGGTAAGGGAGAGGCATAGTACACCTGGTCGGTTTCAGGGACTTCCTGAGTCTCATCTAGCATGTCTGCAGGATGGAATGTTTTAACTTGGAGCAGATTGCCACAGGACACCTGAGGAGGGATGGAATTCTTCCCGAGAGGATAGAGAAAGGGAAAAAGGCCTGTGGTCCACAGATTGCACATGAGCATGTCACTGTCCTTGGTCACTCACTGTCCCTCCTACTCCCCAGTTACTGTCACACTTAGTGCTCTGACCCTGATTGGTGTGTCCCCCAAAGATGCTGAAGCTCCCTCTCTGGTACCTTCAAAGTGAACTGGTTCAATGGACGATCTTTACAGATGATGGAGACAAAGTCATGAGCCAGGAGAGGTGGTACATACATATGCCTGGGCTCTGCACACTGTCTCCTTTTGTTGATGATCCCAGTGCTGGTGGCCAGGCTCCATGAAGAGGTCCCGTTTTAGGAAACAAAAACTTAGTGGAGAGGACCTGACTCCATGTGATTGTAAGTTTCTAAAATGGGGAAATCTGGAGCCTGACACACAGGCAGAGTTCAGGATGATGCTTCTGCAAGCCAAGGATTGTCAGTAAACCCCAGAAGCTAGCAGAAAGGCCTGGAAGACTCTCCCCACAGCCTAAAGAAGGAAGCAATTCTATCCACACCTAGACTTCTTGATTCCAGGACTGTAAGACAACAGAGTGCCATTTGCAAAAGCTACCCGGATGTACACACAAGCCTTGGGACAGGCACACACAGGAAAAGTTGAAGCCTCAGAAGGCCAGTGTCCTGTGATTTCTGTGAGCCCACTTTCCCCAGCATTGATTGTTAATTAAGAATGCCATTTACATAGATACTGCCTTGGTACAAGGAGGTTACACTAGCAAGAGACCTCAGTGGGCGCACACACCTCCAGACATTAGCAGCTGGCTGAGTCTTGCTGTGCCATCAACCAAAGCAGACAGTGTGCTGGAGGGCAGAAGGTAGGTGTTGTGCTTCCTGATGATCAAAACAGGAAGTCTAAGTGCCTACAATTGGAGTCACTTGCTCACAAAGGCAACCTGTCCACCTGGCTCTTCTGATAAGGGCAAACCTGCCTCTCCTGCCTTGTTTTTCTCTCTGACTCATACCTTCCTACCAGACATGCTAGTCTCCTCCTCGTGCCTCCTCAAGACCACCTCTGCCCCCTCTGCAGCGTCAGCCTTGGCTGTCGGGCACACTTACAGCATCCGAACTCTTTCTTCAGGGGCCAAGGGCACTCCTCGGGCATTCCTGACTGTTCCTGCTCTACCTGAGCCCCAGCTCGTCTCCTGACTCCATTAACAGCCACCACCCCGTCCTCTGCTTCCGACATCCTTCCTTGGTAATGTACACTGCAGCTTTCCCCCAGTCAGACCCTTCCACTGTATCAAATACCTCTGCTGTTGCTTAGGTACAAATTTACCCATTTTTGTGTGTGTGTGTGTGTGTGTGTGTGTGTGTGTGTGTGTGTGTGTGTGTGTGTGTGTTTGTCATGGTGGTGATGGAACCCAGTGATTTATCCATACTGAGCAAATGTCCCATCACTGAACTCCACACGCCCCACCCTGGCTTTTCTTCTTGCCTCTTGAATGCAGCCAGTTCCTCCCTGACTGGATACTTCTATTCTGTCCCTGTAGGACACTCCCCAGAGGCCTCCACATAGCTGCCCTGCCAGATTCTAAGTCCCCTTCTCAGAAAAGAACCCTTTCCTGATCCTTCTCCAGAAGAAGATGTCCTTCAAAGCACTTTTCCTTTTCTGAAATCACCTGCTTCTGTTGATCTCACTAGACCCCAGCAGGACAATGAAGCCCACTCCAGGTAACTCATTCAACAGGAAGAATTCAAACTGGACATCAATAGGCATGAGGGACTCCCTGGGAAGATATGGTCCAAGTGCAGGAAGCCAACCCATACGGGAAGAACAACGGGGGAGAAGGGAATGGACAATGGGAACTGGAATGAGGGGCCTGATGGAGGAAATAGACAGACTGGGGGACGAAATGATCAGGAGCATCCAGAGCCAGGAAGGAGGCATGATCCCAGCCTGAGATATCAGATATTGGAGGTGAGGAGTAATGAGGAGGAGGAGGAAGGAGGAGGATAAACCTGGGCAGAGTCAGCTGGCCGTGGAGCCTGGGAAATGTAGTCTTCAAGGCTGTGTCCTCTGTAACAGCAGAACAAGGAGAAGTAGGGAAGTGAGCTGACAGGTAATGAGCTGCTCACTGTATTTATCTGGTCTCATGCAAGCACTTGAGATCCTTGAGGATGGAGCCTATTGGTTTTTCCTCCCCAACACCTGGAGAGGTATGTGCGTACAGGAAGCTTTCGATACATTATGACAGTGAGGGATGGGACATTAATAGTTGTTACTTATGGGTAAATACAGCCACACTAAATTCAGTTGTGATCAAGTAAATGAGAAACTTTAGCAAGTGCCCTGGGCTAAACTTACTTATAGTAAGGGTACCACAAGACTGCAGATATCATGAACTCATCTGTTTTCCGGTCATACCTGACCATGGTATTCAGATCTAGACAAGTCGCGATCTCCTGTAGACTGTTTGTGCCTCTTAACACAATAAAGTGGCTCTTCAAAAAACAACACACTTTTCCCGACTAGATGGCTCAGTGAGTAAAGGTACTTGCCACCAAATCTGACCACCACAGTGTGACCAGTGGGTCTCTCTTGCCTGCAAGGTGTCCTCTGACTTCTGCATGCTCACCATGGCACACACACACATTAATGAATTAATTAATGTAATTTGCTTTTTAAAAATAGCACTTAGGTTCTTTATCATGCCTTGCTGTTTACAAAGTCCCTTTGTAATGCTGATGATCTCAGTTGACTCTCTAAACATCCCTGTGATTTCAAGAATAACCATTAATTACTGAGAACACACACGTGCCTGGTCCTGTTCTAAAGCTTTACCTCTATTCCCTTCACCCTTAGAGACTGATAAAGTTAATGTTAAAGATGAGGACACAGAGGCACGGGTAGATTAAGTCACAGGTCACACGGGTGGTGTGTGACGGAGTTGGGTCTAACCCAAGCCACCTGGCTGCAGTTAACCACAATCTAGTGAGAGGAGGTGCTTTGCTTCCTGCTTCTGTGAGATAACTAGACTGGAAGGGTGCAAAGGATTGCAAGAAGTTAAGTGGCAAAGGGGAGTGGGGGTGGAGATGGAGTTTTCCTGTGTCGTGTAAACATAGCTTGGGCTTTCTCCACACTGTTTTCTTTTTGTTTGTTTGTTTGTTTTTCAAGACAGGGTTTCTCTGTGTAGCTCTGGCCATCTTGGAACTCAGTCTGTACACCAGGCTAGCCTCAAACTCAAGAGATCTGCCTGCCTCTATCTCCTGAGTGCTAGGATTAAAGGCGTGTGCCACCACTGCCTGGCCACAGCTTTTTGTAGTGAACTCCATGGGTGTCAGTGAGTAGCTGTTGCAGGGATCAGGACACAAAGCAGGCTTACACAGTCTATGTGAAGCTGGGTGGTGTGGGAATGAGAACAGCAAACCTACTTCTTTTTGCTTCAGGCAGGATCCACAAGGCTTGGAGTGAGGGTAATGGGCAAGCTGGAGAAGGGCTTTCTCACTCAGTCAAGGATCTAGTCTAAATTTCACTGGAAACTTCCATGTGTCACCCACCTGAATGTGCACAACAGAGGACCCAAGGAAGCTTGATGGATGGGCCAACGAAACACAAGCACCCCACTGAGTCTGGGCTAGTAGAAGTATTTCCCTCTACCAGCGTAGAGAAAACACTCTGGATTCAACAGTGACCCAGTCAGTAAGCCACATTCTGGGGCTCCCAACGCACACCTGGGGCAAGAGCCAGTAACACTGGAATAACTTATGACCAGAATACTTCTGTGGGAAAACATAAGATAGAAGGTCAAAAGTTTGTACCAGAGTCAAAAGCTTTAGTTGCCAAAGAGAGGTGGTAGCTTGGATTTGGTGTGTGTGTGTGTGTGTGTGTGTGTGTGTGTGTGTGTGTGTGTGTGATGTATGTGAGGGGGTGTATATGTATGACAGGGCTCCAGGGCCAGAGGAGAGATATCCAGGTGTCTTGCTTTGTCATTCTCGACCTCATGCCTTTCAGACAGGGTATCTTACTGAACCCCAAGTCCCCAGTTTTTCCTTCAGAGTGTCTGTCCAGCGAGTTCCTAGGACCCACTAGTCAGCATTGGGGTTGCCAGTGTCCATATTTACACTCAGCTGTTCTTTTGTTTTGTTGAGACAAGGTCTTCCTGTGCAACCCTGGTTTGTTGTTGGATTTTTTTTTTTTACTCTAGCCCCATATTGGATGCCAAAATGTTGTTGGTTGTTTTTTATTCTTTACTCTTTGAATGCCTACCACCCAGCACCCAAATAAACCACACATGGAGGCTTATTATTAATTATAAATATCTGGCCTTAGCTTGACTTGTTTCTTGCCAGCTTTTCTTAAATTATCCCATCTACCTTTTGCCTCTGGGCTTTTTTCTTTTCTTACCTTTGTATGTCTTACTTTCACTCTTGCTCCATGGCTGGCTGTTTGGCTGCCTCTAGTGTCCTCCTCTCCTTGTTCTCTCATTCCTTCTTCCTTATCCTTTCTTCCCAGATTTCTCCTATTCATTCTCTCTATCTGCCAGCCCCACCTATCCTTTCTCCTGCTTCTCTATTGGCTATTCAGCTCTTTATTAAACCATTAGGTGTTTTAGACAGGCAAAATAACACAGCTTCACAAAGTTAAACAAATGCAACATAAAAGAATGCAACATATCTTTGCATCATTAAACAAACATTCCACAGCATAAACAAATGTAACACATCTTATAATATTCTACAACAATGGTTGTCCTGGAACTCACTGGGAAGATCAGGCTGGCCTTGAATGCATAGAGATCCACCTGCCTCTGCTTCCTAAGTGCTGGTATTAAAAGTGTGCGCCTCACCTAGCTTTTTTTTTTTTAATGCATGTTCTGGGCATCCAAATTAGGTTCACATGCTTGGGCCATAAGGCTTGTACCCACTGAGCCATCTCCACAGCCCTAGAATCATAAAAAACATCAGTGAAAAACCCAAAGACTGTCCAGTTTGGTCAATAGTAATGTGCCAATGCTAACTTCACTGTATCAAATTGACCACAGTTACATGATGTTTTAATTAAGGATAACTTTGAGACAGTGTCCAAGATCTCTCTCTATTATCTTTGCAACATTTTCTGAAATTCTAAAATTATTCTTTGAGGCCCTAGATAGGCTAGACCCTACTCCCTCAGTCAGTCTATTATTCTAGTCCCCTTTAGGACTTAGTTGGGTTTTCTACTGTTGTGATAAAACACCACAACCAAAAGCTACTTGGGGAGGAAAGAGTTTATTTCATCTTAGAGCTTGTAGTCCATCACCCAGTGAAGTCAGGGTGGAAACTCAAGGCAAGAGCCTGGAGGCAAGAACTGAAGCAGAGGCCACAAACGAATGTTGCTTACGTCTTGCTCTGCATGGTTTGCTTAGCTTGCTTTCTTCTAGAATCCCAGACCATCTGCCCACGGTGAGCTAGGCCCTCCTACACTAATCATCAATTGAGAAAATGACCCACAGGACTGCCCACAGTTGTAGCTAGAGTTTTCCTGCCTGGTCCACTGTCAGGACAAATCTCTGTCACCCACCAGTCCCACAGGCACTCAGACCCAACCAAGTAAACACAGAGACTTATATTGCTTACAAACTGCATGGCCGTGGCAGGCTTCTTACTAACTGTTCTTATATCTTAAATTAATCCATTTCTATAAATCTATACCTTGCCACGTGGCTCGTGGGTTACCGGCATCTTCACATGCTTCTTGTCATGGCGGCGGCTGGCAGTGACTCCCTCTACCTTCCTGTTCTTTTATTTCTCCTCTCTGTTAGTCCTGCCCATACTTCCTGCCTAGCCACTGGCCAATCAGTGTTTTATTTATTGACCAATCAGGGCAATTTGACATACAGACCATCCCACAACACACAGTCCAATCCAGTAGGGACATTTTCTAAATTGAAGTCCCCTCCCAAATAACTCTGGCTTGTGTTGAGTTGATGTGAAACCAGGCAGTGCAGAGACTAAGCACTCTCTATTTCTAAGCACTTTGCCCATTTATACATCTCTGTACTGACTGCTGCCAACTGCAAAAAGATGCTTTTCTGACCAATGACACCTTATGCATTGACTGTAGGTCACAAACATCCTGCCTGCTTGTAGCTGGAGAGTTTCTCCTTAAGCCCTGGCATTTGGGTTAATTTGAGATATAAGAACTAGATAACAAGAAGCCTGAGCCATTAGGCCAAACAGTTTAATAATATAAGCATCTGTGTGTTTATTTTATAAATGGCTGCAGGACTGCCGGGATTTGGCGGGAGCTGGGGAGAAACTCTCCAGCTACAACTGCTAGCTAGCTCTCATAGAGTCAGAATGTGCCATGAAAGCTGCTGGGGGCGAAAAGACATCAGTGGTCACATCCAGTGCTGGCCCCTGCATGCTGTAACACTAACCTGCCAGGCAAAATGCACCTACCGGTACAACAGTGGGCAGGACTATTATGGGATAACAAAACATTTGTGATTGGATTGAAGCCTGCTCCATGGGAAGGATTTCATGCCTGGAACTGTAATCTTGATCAAAGGCCCATGGCTGGGGAGGTCATAGGCCCTCAGGTAGACCCTGCTATTGAAGTCTTGCTAAATAACCTGGCTGTCAAAGTTCCTCTGGGAATTTTCTGTTGTGTCCCATTTGTGTGCTCTGTACTGTGTAACTTCTTTGACAGTGATTTGATCATTTGTCAGTAACCACCAAGTGAGCTAAGTATCTAAGATCTGACACCCTCACACAGACACACATGCAGGCAAAACACTAATGCACATCAACTAAGAACTGAGAATTATCATGATACATGAAGGCATTCAGACTTAGAAAACTCTGGGTTAGATGTGCGAGGCAGGATTTGATCTCAGGTCTGAGTTACTTTGAGGCCATCCTGACTCAGCCCTCTTTTCCAGGAAAGAAAGAGGAGTAGGGTAATGCTGGCTTGCTCTGACTGAATGCTCTCAGCCTCAAAGGAGGCAGAGTCCCTTCCCATGAGGATCTGCTGTTCCACATTAGCTCAGACTGAGAAGCCACCCCACTGGCTGTCCTTGGACATGCCCAGAAAAGCCAAGGGAAGAAACCAGTCCTGAGTGAGGACCTCAAAGTGCAGCTTAGCTTCAGAGGGCCCCCTGCTTCACTCGCTTTGTCTGTAGGGAGGCTGGGGAGCCAAATAGTTATCTCCATCATTTGAAAGCACGTGATAAAACACATCTTCCCTTTCAGGGAGGAATATACCCAAGCTCATCCATTTCTCCCCAGTGAAATAGGCCCATATATCTGTTTTTTTTTTTTTTTACAATCGATTGATTTACACGCAACTGTCCCAGGTGTGAGAGTACATGTTATAGAATATTATTTTAAGGGGTGTTACTTTTGTTTATGCTCCGGAACATTTGTTTAATGATGGAATGATATGTTTGGTAAAAATTCACCTGTGGTCAGAGGACTGTCAGCAACAGAAAGTGGTAGGGAGGAGCCAGATGGAGAAGGGTTTTTAAGGAGGGGAGAGAAGAAGCACAAGGGTCTTTTGGAGGTGAGCAAGGAGAGGAGTAGCAAGGTGAGCTACTTGCTAGTCAGCCTCCCTGAAGAGCAGAATTCCATCTTAGCCTTTGCATCTTGAGTTCTTTAGAGGGACAGAGGTTTAGTTAAGTTCCTTTCGTATCTAGCTTTGCAAGAGTCAGAGACTGAGGAGACAGATTTCCTCCGGGCCCTGGCGGCCTGACCACCTCACCGCTGCTGGTGGTGGTGGAGGTGCAGTTTCTGATTTGGACAGCCGTGGCTTAAAAAGCAGCAACAATTAAGAAAATGACAACAAATGCAGGGGGATCTGGGTCCTTCTTGCTCTATCTTGTCTCTGAGCCTAGAATACAGTCGATGCTTGGTAAAATACAAAATCAATAAAGGAGGACTTGGGGCCCGGCCATGGAACCAGTACACCATCCACTGACCAGTGTAGATCAGCACTTAGAAATTTCCTGCTTTCACCTCCCATCTCCTAACTTCCCACCCTGTAGCACGAATCTTAAATAGTCTTATTAATGAATCAAACCTGAAGCCAGGTATTGGGGTGAATGCTGGAGAAAAGAAGCAGAACAAACCACAGCCACCTCACCTCGCCAGTTCCTCAGCTGATCCTGTTTCCTCAGACTGCAAGCCTCTCAGTCCTTATCCAGAATGAGTCTCAGCTGAACTGCTGCTAGAAGCCTGAAAGCTTAACCAGCCAAATGCTTCTAGTTCCCAGTTTTCATGCCTTATATACCTCTCTGCTTTCTGACATCACTTCCTGGGATTAAAGGCTCACTTCCTGGGATTAAAGGCATGAGTCACCATGCTTGGCTGTTTCCAGTGTGGCCTTAAACTCACAGAGATTCAGATGGATCTCTGCCTCCCAAGTGACAGGATTAAAGCCGTGTGTGCCACCATTTTCTGGCCTCTATGTCTATCTAGTGGCTGTTCTGTCCTCTGTCCCCAGATAAGTTTATTAGGGTGCACAATATTTTGGGAACACAATACCACCACACCACCCAGCCATGAAAAACACACATCACACAAACACACACCAGTCCTCAGCTTGCCTGGTGATTTCTTGTATCTTTCTACAAAAACTAACTTTTTGGCTTAAAATGCTGCTACTTTTGCTGTGTGAACTCTTACATGGACCTCCAGGCCTTGATCATAATCACTTCTGCCATAAATGCTTCCTTAATTTTTGGCCAGTTCCTCTACAGACCCTATCTTGATGCTGATAATACATCATCTACTGTGGTGTGTGTGTGTGTGATGGCTCTGGGAAGATTGTCTGTCACTCTCTTCATGGCAGGTGGGGGGTGCTTAGTTCATGTACTCAGTCTAGCACTTGGCCTGGTACTTGGCCAACACCTATTTCATGAAAACAAGAATAAATTAGCCCACAGCTTGGCCTGGACACATAATCGTGTAGACAATGATCTCCCCTGTAGAGGTCTATCATTGGAGGAGTCAGCCCAGGATGGACTTCCTGGGTGGAGCAGCAATGGTGAACACTTGGCAACAGGTGTCACCTTAGAGATGACAGAACTATCTGCCTCAAAGTCTGAGAGGGTCAGGGGTATGGAGGGCTAGATTTCTACCATCTACTGCTGAGAAGCAACAGGCAATCAAGAGTTGTTCCTGGAGGAGCTCTCTCCTGACCAGGGACTTTTTTTTTTTTAATTATTATTCTAATCTTGTTCATAGATATAATTTTTAGAATTCTTTATATATATATATATACATATATATATTATTTTACAATACCATTCAGTTCTACACATCAGCCATGGGTTGCCCTATTCTCCCCCTCCCACGCCCTCCCCTTACCCCCAGCCTACCCCCCATTCCCACCTCCTCCAGGACAAGTCCTCCCCGAGGACTGCGATCAACCTGGTAGACTCAGTCCAGGCAGGTCCAGTCCCTTCCTCCCAGACTGAGCCAAGTGTCCCTGCATAAGCTCCAGGTTTCAAACAGCCAACTCATGCAATGAGCACAGGACTTGGTCCCACTGCCTAGTTGCCTCCCAAACTGATCAAGCCAATCAACTGTCTCACCTATTCAGAGGGCCTGATCCAGCTGGGGGCCCCTCAACCTTTGGTTCATAGTTCATGTGTTTCCATTCATTTGGCTATTTTTTTTTCAATAATTGAGTAAAACTGAAATTTATTATAAGCCACAGTCGTCCTAGCTGACCAGGGACTTCTTTTCTTATATACCTGCCCCCTCTCTGCCAGCTCTGCCCCAGACCATGGAAAAGCCCCACTCCCTTCTTGCCCATCCCCAGGCTGAGGAAGAGTTTCTCCAACATCCTAACTCCTGCATTTCTTTTGGATTCTTGCTATTTCCTCAACAGATGCTAACAGCAGCATTGTCCCAAAGACCACCCTGAGTTCCTTTCCCAAAGGTGGTCTTTTCAGAGGTCCAGGATACTGCTTTATTCATCATTATCTGCTGCCCACAGGACTGCCTGGGGATGGGCTTCTTCTTCGAGTCAGGGAGCATCAAACACCCAGCAAATCTCTGGAGACATAAAAGTTGACTACATTATTCCAGCAGTCCCAGGACGGCCCAGGATGGCCAAGAGGCCAGATGGAGCACCACTCTAATGGAAGACATCATAAACAGGCTATGTTTCATTAAGAATCCATTGCATTCCAGATGCTAGTTGCTATAACATGTGGGTAAGTTTTGCTCATCAGATTTTTGGAGGATGAATACAAGCATTTCTCTGTTTTTTAGAGGAGTAACAGAGGTGTCTCTGTTTCTTCCCCTGTTACTAGGGGGAAATATCCTAACAAAAGCAACTGAAGGGAAGGAAAACTCATTTCTCTCTCAGTTGAAGGTACAATCTGTCATGACAAGGGAGTCCAGGAGACAGGTGTTCAAAGCTGCTCATCACATCACACCCATGGTCAAGAAGCAGAGAGCAATGAGTTCATGCAAGTAATCCCCTGCCCCAGGGATGAAGCCATGCAAGTACTCAGCTCCCCTAACACACCCATAAGGAGTTTCTTCAATGCCCATCATCTCTGAAGTAAATTATGCTGCCAGGAGCAGATGTGTCTCATTGTCATGAAAAACTTTATGTTAACAAAACATTTTAAATGCCATATTCTGTAGGTCTTTGAAAGATTTGAAGATATATCTAAAATATATCTCTATATGATCTGGAAAGTATACCTAACATCTACAAATTTGATTGTTATAAATGACTTACTATTGACCTATGTTTCTTGATTATCCTAATAGTTCATAATGACAGCTTTCAAAAACTAGAATTTTACCTTACATTTTTAAATGAACTGCATAGGTACAATACTTTAAACAAGAATAGAAACATACATACAATATGTTGTAACAAAAAATAACCTTAAATTTTTATCAATATACAAAAATCCTTTAAACAAGAGTAGAAACATATATAACTTTCAAATATTCTATATTCCCCTAAAAGATAACAAACATCCATAACCCACCAAATAATCAACAACTACCCACACCCCCCAACTCTTGGGAATGTAGGCATAGTTTTCTCCATACTTCTTTTTGTTGTCTGTGGACAAAGTATCTTTAGAGTCTGAGAGAGAGAATTTGAGATAATGACCAAGTCCTGGGAAGACCAGCAGTAATCTTTGATGATAGATATCACCTGTCAAGTTTCAGGCGGTCTCACCTGATCAAGCCTGATCTATATTAACCCTGAAGGAATCCACAGCCTCTCATCTCATGTGGGAACAAAATGCCAAAGCATTTTTTATTTCCATTTGACAAATATATTTTTTGACTTTTTAAAAATTAAGGCATTTCTAAAATATATAGATTGGTTCAATTTAGCAGTCCAGTTCACAATCCCCTGTGTCCTAGCAGCTGTCTTTTGCTTCTCAACAGTCAAAAAATTCAAAATCAACACAATACTATGCTAGACTTCTTTTATTACATATCTTCAGCCTTTTTTGGCCATATGAGCGAAACTTAGACTGCTAACTTACACCTGGATTATCCAAGTGCAGCTCTCAGCTCACTCTACCCCGCTGATTGGGTCATGAAAACCAAGCATGAAACTCGCAGCCAGTCTGAGGTTTGTCTGACCAGGAACTGCATTCAACCTTCCTAAATCTCTAGAATGCCGATGCTTGCACTGAGGCAGGTGGTTTTAACTTAGTTTTGTTGTTGTTGTTGTTTGTTTGTTTCTACTTAACATACTAGCTGCCCAAGAACTCACTTCCTGGCAGAAATTATCAGGCAGAAACTCTTAAAAGAGCTGTATATTTTTGTTTAAACTCAGCTTTCTTAAGCCCTGCATGGCAGTAAGGTCCCACATTGGGCGCCATTATGTTATTTGTTTTTGTTCTTTTGTTGAGGGGCCCACCACTCACTCAGCTCCTAAATAAATACCACATGGAGGCTTATTCTTAATTACGAATGCCTCACCTTAGCTTGGCTTAGTTTCTTTCCAGCTTTCCTTAACTCATTCTGTCTACCTTTTGTCTCTGGATTTTTCCCATTCTCTTACTTCTGTAAATCTTACTCTTTTTCCAACTGGGTGGCTGGTCCCTGAAGTCCTCCTCCTTCTCTGGCTATTTGCCTTCCTTCCTTTCTTCCCAGATTTCTCTATATATACATTCTCTCTGCCTGCCAGCCCTGCCTGTCTCTCTCTCCTGCCTTGCTATTGGCCATTCAGTTCTTTATTAGACTATCAGGTGTTTTACACAGGCACAGTAACACAACTTCACAGAGTTAAACAAATGTAAAATAAACAAAAGTAACACACTTTAAAATAATACTCTACTACAGGTCCTCCCACATCAATCATTCGTCAAGAAAATGCCCTTTCAGACTTGCCTACAATCAGGTCAATTTGATGCAGGTTCCCTCTTTCCAGATGACCCTGGTTTGTGTCAAATTGACAATAAAACCAACTAGCACAATGATGGACTTGTACCTTGAACTATGAGCCAGAATGTACTTAACACTCTCGCCCATAAGTTGCTTTTGTCTGGTGTGGTGATGTATTGTATCCCCCAATCTACTGTGTCTCCCAACAAAATTTACTTGAGGGTTAGAGGAAAAAGCCAGCCACCATATAGAAGTTAGGCAATGGTAGCACAAGCCTTTAATCCTATCCCTTGTCAGGCAGGGATCTGTCTGGATCTCTGTGAGTTCAAGGCCACACAGGGAACAGAGCCAGGTTGTGGTGGCACACACCTTAAATTCCAACACTAGTGAACCATGGAGGTCTGGCGGTCTGTACAGACAGACAAGAAGTAACAGAGCTGGGCAGGAAGAGGAAGTGATGTAGCAAACAGAGAGAGCAAATCAGATGGCAGAACAGCAAGGCATATAGGCATGGGTAGACAGGAAGTCTCGCTTTTGGAAGCTGTGGAGTTGGTGAGATAAGGTTAGCATGTGACTATTCCTGTTCCTCTGATCTTTCAGGTTTTCACCCCTATATCTGGCTCCGAGATTTTTATCTAATAAGACCATTTAGAAATTCATCTATAGTCTGGGTATTTGATCACTGCAACAATAATGAAACCAAGGCATGAAGCTTATAGAGATGGAGCAGTTTACCCAAGTGTTTACAGCTAAATGAATAGCTGCTTGGTCAGAACACTCATCCTTTCATTTCAGGGGCCTTGAAAATAAGCCGTTCACCTATTTTATTCTTTTATTTACTATGAAAGGGGAGGTTCATAGAAGGCTTCATAGATGTAATTAATCTGTCACTTAAAATCCTTTATCATTGATTGGGAGGGGGGAGCCTCAAAAAATTCACATTTGTTCATCCAGGCACCACAGGCCTAAGATGATTCAGCAAGTAGAGTTAGCTGGGCATGCCTGAGAAACCAAGTTCAGGTCCCCAGCACTCGGTAAAAGCTAAGCACAGTGGTATACATCTGTAGTCCTGGTTCTTCCTGCATGGGGCTCTCTCTGGTCATGGGAAGTGCCAGTGCTTCGAGGGATATCCTGTAGGGCTGGAGGGAGGGAAGGAATAGCTGGGTGAGCCTGAGAAACAATGGGAAGGCATGTCCACAGGAACCAAGATCTGAAAGTCTAGTCCTGTTTTTCTGACCCTTGAAACATGGAGAGAGACTGCCATTTGCATTGTATGCATGCGCGTGCGCGTGCGCGTGCGCGTGCGCGTGCGCGTGCGCGTGCGGTGTGTGTGGTGTGTGTGGTGTGGTGTGTGTGTGTGTGTGGTGTGGTGTGTGTGTGTGTGTGTGTGTGTGTGTGTGTGTGTGTGTGTGTGTGCGCGCGCGCGCACGTGCACGAGCACAAGTTCCAAGCCCACAACAAGGCCTCAGTTCGGATTTCCTGGCTTGCTGCAAGCCCGGTAGTGTTCCTGGATGCCTGAAGTTGCGTAAGTATCCTGGGCAACAGGAACGGGCAGCTGTTTGGAAGAGGTTTTGGTTCCCCTTTTTCAGCCTCCTCCTACCCTCGCCCAACAGCCGCCTCTTCCTAAAGAATCAAGATAGTCAAGAGAGAGCTATTGCTCCAACTGGAAGGTGGCACCTGGGCTGAGCCAGGGATGGATAATGGGAATAAGAGGCTTTCAGTGAGATCACAGGCCAGAGGATCTGGCAGTGGCTCATGCCCACTCCAAAGGTGGGAGGCCCCGCCCCCTGGATGCATGAACTTTGAGCCACTGTGGATGAGTTCTAAAAGTGAGCAATGAACAGGTTAGCTCTTCTAAATTGACAGCCAGCTTACAGCAATATAAACAAGAGAGCCATGAGAGAGCAAGAGGGCATCCATTAGATTCCAAATTTCATTAGCCCTCTGTGTGCTCTTTCCTCCGGGCATGTCTTAGAGCAAAGGTCTAAGGCCATCTCAGAAACTGAAAGAAAATTCCACTGCCTCCTTGACCCTTACCTCCTCTAGACTGATCAGCAGAAAGTGGAGGTCAGGAGCCAGGGGTGAGTTCCCACTCTCCATCTGCATGTTCTAATTACAATAGCCAGTGTATACGGCTCACTTGCTCTCTCCACTTCAATTTCCACACCTCCGAGGCAGCCTCCTGAGGATTAAGCAAGCCAATGTGGTCTTCAGACTGCAGCCCTGTGGGTCCATTCCCCCCACCCCACCCCACCCCCTCACCCTTCCACAAGAAAGCCTGGGCAATCCGTGCTGCTGTGTGCTGAGTCTTCAGGCCAGCATTCTTCCTCTCACTGGTAACCCCAAGTTTTTCAAGGCTCCAGAGCAGCCAGCTCTCCCTCACCTGTCAGGTCCTTCCCTGTACATCTAACCTGAGAGGCCGTGCAGCTCCCCTTCACCACAAGGGGGCGAGACAGGGCAGAATGAATATTTTTTTCCTCCCTCCCCTTTTCCAAACTGTTCTGACCAACACTGAGGGTTGTGACCTCTTCAGGGTCAGATGAACCAGCCCAACCCAATAGCATTCAAAGGCATCAAGCCACAATTCCTGGGGTACTCAGCCCCCATGTGACTGAAAAGGCAAGTTTTAATTTTTTGCTTTCATACAATGTCCATAAAAACAACCGTGCAAATAAAGAACTGTGGTCAGAGGTGTGGCTTTCCTTCAGAGTATACCAAGGGAGAAATCCTCTGCTAGTTCTTTACACAAAAGTCTCACAGAGCCTTCGGTATTCAAGTGGGATCTTAGGGGCGCATAGGAGTTCCTTGAAAGGACTACAGAAGAATTTCTAGGCAGGGATGGTTAATATGTATAAATATGCTGGAGTGTACAAAGACCTGGAGTAATAACCCTGGGCCAGTGTGAATGTGTACACTGGATCAGGTTTGTAAAGAAGGTTGAAGCCAAGAGGTGGTTGGTGCTGTGGGATGTTCTGTATGTCCTGTGGGAGCCCATTCTCAGGTTCCTCGTGGCTTTTACCCAGCAGGTCCGCATAGAGGATGATTAGGACCACGGGCCTGAGTGCAGGTGTCTGAGATGGTCTGCACTTGGCTGTGCTGGGGGATGGTCTGTATGTCAAGTTGCTCTGATTGGTCAATAAATAAAACCTGACTGGTCGTGGCTAGGCAGGAGGTAATGGGCGGGACTAACAGAGAGGAGAAATAAAAAAACAGGAAGGCAGAAGGAGACTGCCGGGAGCCGCCGCCAGGACAAGGAAGATGTAAAGTACCAGTAAGCCACGAGCCATGTGGCAAGGTATAGATTTGTAGAAATAGACTAATTTAAGATATAAGAGCCAGGCGGTGGTGGCGCACGCCTTTAATCCCAGCACTCGGGAGGCAGAGCCAGGTGGATCTCTGTGAGTTCGAGGCCAGCCTGGTCTACCAAGTGAGCTCCAGGAAAGGCGCAAAGCTACACAGAGAAACCCTGTCTCGAAAAAACCAAAAAAAAAAAAATATATATATATATATATATATATATATATATATATATATATATATATATGAACAGTTAGCAGGGGCCCCCAACTGGATCAGGCCCCTGAACGGGTGAGACAGTCATTTGGCTTGATCTGTTTGGGAGGCAGCTGTGCATTGGTGCCAGGTCCTGGGCTCGTTGCATGAGTTGGCTGTTTGAATCCTGGGACTTATGCAGGGACACTTGGCTCGGTCTGGGAGGGGGGAATGGACCTGCCTGGACTGAGTCTACCAGGTCGACCCCGGTCCTCGGGGAGACCTTGATCTGGAGGAGGTGGGAATGGGGGGTGGGCTGGGGGGAGGGGTGGGCGAGAGGGGGAGAACAGGGGAATCTGTGGCTATTATGTTGAACTGAATGGTGTTGTAAAATAATAATAAAAAGAAAAATCCCAAAGACAAAAAAAAAAAAAAAAACATTAAGAAAAAAAAAAAAAAGAACAGTTAGCAAGAAGCCTGCCACAGTTTGTAAAGCAATATAAGTCTCTGTGTTTACTTGGTTGGGTCTGAGCGGCTGTGGGACTGGCAGGTGACAAAGGTTTGTCCTGACTGTGGACAAGGCAAGAAAACTCTAGCTACAGGTTGGGTATGTGGCTCCATTGGTAGAGCACTTGCCTCGCATGCACAAAGCCCTGGGTTGATCCCAAGTACTACATATATTGAGCATGGTGGTGTATACCTGTAGTCCCAGCAATGAGGAGGTAGAGTCAGGAAAACTGGAGTTCTAGGACATTGTTAGGCACACAGTGAGTTTAAGAGCAAAGGCCTAACCTGGAGAAAGGACACGAGGCTGGAGCTTTGCAGAATCCAACAATGAATCCCTGAACCAGAAATGACTCGAGCAGGGGTAGGATGAGGCAGACTTAGTGGTGCATCTTAAAAAGGCCACTAATGAGACACGGCCACTGCCTTATCGATTGCACCACGATGTCTCCTTGCTTTTAACTAACCGTGATCTAGCTCACAGACCAGAATCGAGATCGGGAATGGCAAACAAGATTCTTTTGATCCTGGTTTAAGTAAAAATGGCTTGTAGCAAAGGCAATATGATCTTTAAAAAATAAATTAATAATAATAAATAATAATAATAATAATAATAATAATTAGACTCCAAGTCTATAAATACTGTTGATGCTTTCCCTTACTAAAAATGTTTGGACTTAATTAACAATGTCCAATTTTCACAAAGATGGGGGATGCCTCCTCAAAATCTGTTGAAGCTTGGTTTTAGTTACATAGCTACTTAGTTGACTATGGAAGAGTCCAGTGTCTCAGAAGCAAGACTTATGTGTTTCAATTTGTGTTTATTAGCCAGGAACAGACAATGGTTAAAGATTAAAAAAAAAAAAAAAGTCTGCATTATCCTTGCTTATACCAATTCAATTAGAATCACAGGTACACGCCACTTCCATCCCCACCCCAGAAACACACATGCACTGAAAGGTGCTGCCCTTTACTGAAACACAGTTTAGTGTGTTGTGTGTCAAGAATTAAAGAATATTTAATGCTTCTCAAAAAGGAAAATGACAGGGGAGAGGGGATCCTGGGAGGACACTTTTGAGAGGGTTTTCCTGCAGGTGGGAAAGGAGAGTAGTGTAGCAATGAGCATCCCAGGGGCTCCCAGAACCCCATCTTCCAGCAGGCTCCTGAAGACAGGAGGTAACATTTCATTTTTCTGGGTCATTTAAGTCTGAAATGGAAAACCCATTATCTGCCATGGCAACGCTCAAACTTATGGGTCCTAGAAGCTCCTTCCCCTTTAAAATTCACTGAGAAACGTAAGATTTCAGTTTGTGTCAGTTTTCACTTGCCTACATTAAATGTCAAGATGTGCGGTTTGTTTGTTTTGACACAGAGTCCAGGTTGGCTTGGTTTTTAAATTTAATCTTTAAAATTTAAAAATATCTTTAAATAAAAAATTCTGAAAGTACCTTTTAATAAAAAGTTATGATTTTTGCAGGGGCTAGAGAGATGCCTCAGTGGTTAAGAGTGCATACTACTCATACAGAGGATCCAAGATTGGTTCCCAGGACCTGTCTGGCGGCTCACAACTGCTGTGACTCTAGTCCAAGATCCCACACTTGTGGCTGTCACAAGCACTTTGGGCTCAGCAGCAAGCTATCCTGCCACCCGACATCGCTCTTCTGGTTCTGTGCACAGCGGTCTGCAAAGCGACCAGAGGAAATGCAGTGAAGAGGAAGGCAGGCGCAGCCAATCTGCTGGATTCTCCAAGTTCACCTGGTGGCCGCTGAGCAGCACTGGGACAGGACACTGGTGCCACTGCTCAGCAAGAGCTCCTACTGTGAGACTGGCTAGCTCCTCTTGGAACCAGCAAGTGTCTGAGCTTTAGTGCCAGTTCAACAGGCTGATTCCTCAGACTCTGCTCTTCCAACTTCCTAGTTCCTTTTAGAACTTAGGTAGAAAGGGCAAGGAGCCCAAGGCCACAGCAAAAGCAAAAGCTGCCATACCTGACATTGTCATTCAGGACTGTATGAAGTCTCCTTCTATCTAGTCCTTGGCTGACTTTGGTCACCACTCAGATGAAAGGCATAGCATGAACTCCATGGCACTACCCAGGCGTCCCTCTCCCATTACTGCATATTAATGAGCTGAGCAATAAAGCTTTGGAGTCAGGGTTTCACTTCTATGGCAGGCAGTGAGTAGTCGTAGGGGAGGTAAGGGCCCTGGTGGAAATTTTAAGATGTCAAGGAAGAGCTCCCTAAAGGGGCCATTTTACATATTTAGTTATAAGGAGGTGGGAACCATTCTGAATCAAAGTGACTGACAACAAACCAAGGCAGAGGTGAAACAGAGAGTAAGATTCTGGGGACCACCATGAGCAGTTTATTGGCGGGGAGGCTGCACATTCTCTTCATCTCCCTCACTGCCCACAACACCCATGGGTTCCAACACCGTGGAGGAGGTAACCTAGATGGTACGCAACTGCAACAGGTCAGCAAGGTCTTCCCTGTCTCATGCAGGGAGCCCCACTGTTGGGAACCAAGATTAGATGACCTAAATGCATCCACCTTCATCTTTTATTGAAATAGGAACGGGGCAGAAGGTTCTGCTCATGCCTGTCATCACAGCACTCAGGAGGCCAAGACAGGATTGCTGTGAACGTGAAGTTAGCCTGGGCTACAGAGTAAGATGGTCTCAAAAAAAGAGAGAGAGATAATATGAATGTACTGGCCAAAGGGGCAGAATGACAGCTGAATGCCTAAAAATGGCACCCAGGGGAGCTCAAAATTCTATTAAAAAGAGTGGTGGACCATTACCTCACCATCCAAGGAATTCAAAACACAAAGGAAGAAGCTGGATTCAACCTTGTGGTATTAGATTAGAACGACACCAAACTCTACTATTGATGTGTATAGACATACTTCACACACATGCAGTTATTGTGTGAATACAAAGATGTCTCAGAAGCAGAAGGCTGCGGTAACCACACATAAAACAAATTTTTGTCTCTAAGGAGACTCTCCAGCAAAGGGAATAAGCTCCTGGGGAAAGGGCTGAGTTCAGGGCTCTGATGCACCAAGTGCATGCAAATGCCTGGGATTTACAGCTGTGGTAGAAAGTGAGGAACTAGTCAGAGTGGCTAGGACAGGGCCTGATACAGAAGCCAACTTTAAGACACGCCATGCCTGAGCCAGAGAAGTCCAGCCCTGATATAAGAAGTAACAATTATGTACCACGAGTAAAAAAGGCCAAGTCCTGAGAAATAGAGATCAACGGGAGTAGGGGATATGCAAGAAAGCAGGACACTAACTACAAACAGACGTACTAGTCACCAATGGCAACCATTACAGTAATTAATGATCCCAAAGTACCAGTAGATACTAAAACTAGTGGGTGACAAACAAGGTATCTATAAAAGGTTGGTATGTGCCTCCAACTTCTGTTAACTCTGACATGGGGTAGCTTTCCAGGGGAGAAGCCTGGCGGGGCCACCTCCTTCAAGCAAAGAAGCATCAAAAAAGACAAACTGGTTACTTCACTGCAGCACTCCTGGCTTTCCTCCTACAGGTGTACCTGAGTCTAGTGATGAGTGACATTTTTATGGCAGCTGCCTTGGAATATGAAGCATTGAAGGTGAAGATCAAGGAAGAAAGACTGCATTGAATGAGACAAACCAAAAGCAGCTTGTTAACTGCCTGGGACTCTGGCTATAGTGGACATTACTGGGATAGTAAAACTGAAAAGGGTTCTCTGAGGTAGACATGTGGTTATGAGAGTTCTTTGTTCAATTCCAATTTTCTGCAAATTAAATGTTAATTAATTGATGTATTTTGTATCATTGTTTAATCATACATATAGACAGACAGATACATATTGTGTACCCCAATAAAGCTTACCTGGGGATCAAAGAACAGAACAAGCCACTAAGTTAAACACAGAGGTCAGGCAGTGGTGGCACACACCTTCAATCCTATCGCTTGGGAGGCAGAGATCCGTCTGGATCTCTGTGAATTCAAGGCCACACTGGGCTACAAGAGAGGAACCAGAACCAGGCAATGGTGACACATGCCTTTAATTCCAGGAAGTAATATGGCAGGATACAGAAAAGTATATAAGGCATGAAGAAACAGAAATTCACTCTTAAGGCTGAGGATTTCGTAGAGGTAAGCTAATGGCTGGTTGTTCTGCTTCTCTCGTCTTGCAGCTTTCACCCCAATATCTGGCTCTGGGTTTTTTATTATAAGACCTGTTAAGATTCATGTTACACACACACACACACACACACACACGCACGCACGCACGCACGCACGCACGCACGCGCGCGCGGGCGCGTGTATATATATGTATGTATATATATGGTACCTCATTAAACAATGGTGTAAAATTATAAAAGTCACTTTGAATTGCAACAGTTAAGAATGAGTAGGAGTCGCACATCACCAGGGAGGCTACTTGAAAAACAGGACCCCAAGAAAGACATGAGGATCGACCAATGACAGAGAGATGGCTGAGATCTACATGAACAACCTGGACATGAGTGGGAGTAATGAAAGGCGAGGGTCAAGGGAAAGAGATCCTGTGGGAGCGGGAGATCCCAGCTGGATCAAGAACAGAGAGGGAGAACAAGGAATAGGAGCCATGGTAAATGAAGACCACATGGGAAAAGGAAGAAGCAAAGTGCTAGAGAGGCCCACAGAAATCCACAAAGATACTCCCACAATAGACTGCTGGCAATGGTCGAGACACAGCCCGAACTGACCTACTCTGGTGATGGGATGGCCAAACACCCTAATGGTCGTGCTAGAAACCCCATTCAATGACTGAGGGGTCTGGATGCAGAGATCCACGGCTAGGCCCCGGGTGGAGCTCGGGGAGTCTAATTAGCGAGAAAGAGGAGGGTTTATATGAGCGAGAATTGTTGAAACCAAGGTTGGATAAAGCACAGGGACAAATAGCCAAACGAATGGAAAACAAGGTTGGATAAAGCACAGGGACAAATAGCCAAACGAATGGAAACACATGAGTCAACGGCTGAGGGGCCCCCAACTGGATCAGGCCCTCTGAATAGGTGAGAGTTGATTGGCTTGATCTGTTTGGGAGGGATCTAGGCAGTGGTACCAGGTCCTGTGCTCATTGCATGAGTTGGCTGTTTGAAACCTGGGGCTTATGCAGGGACGCTTGGCTCAATCTGGGAGGAGGGGACTGGACCTGCCTGGACTGAGTCTACCAGGTCGATCTCAGTCCTCGGGGGGAGGCTTTGCCCTGGAGGAGGTGGGGATGGGAGGAAGGGGAGGGGGGCAGGAGGGGGGAGTAACAAGGGAATCTGTGGTTGATATGTAGAACTGAATGGTATTGTAAAAGGAAAAAATAAGAAAAAAATCGATGTTATCAGCTTAAATGCCACATTCTGCAGATCTCTGAAGTGCTTTAAGATGACCTGTCTATCTAAAATATATTTCTGCTTGACCTTGAGCACAGAGCTAATATGGCTACAGGTTTCATTGTAATGACCAACTACTAACCTGCAATTGTTATCCTAAATAGTTGGCAATAACTTTCAAGGACTGAAAATTGCATTGCATTGTGAAATGAACTGTATAGGAATGATACAGGTAATGTAAGACTAGAAATATATGTACAGTATTTTCTAACAAAAAAAATGAGTAGGAGTCATTGTGCATGGTGGCACACACCTTTGGTCCAAGCATTGGGGAAACAAAAGCAGGTGGATCTCTGTGAGTTTGAGGCCAGACTGATTTCTATAGGACAGCCAGAACTACATAGTAAGATTTATCTAAAAAAATAAGTGAAATTTTAATGACTAATTAAGTACATTTTAATTTCCTTAGAGCTGGAGGCAGTATATTAGCCAAAATGATCAAACAAATCTAATTGACTAAAAGGAAATCTAGAAAGAAACCCCCTGAAGCTGTTCACATGACCTCTTCCAAGGATGATGCCCAGAAGCACTCAATATGGTTCATCATTTGACATACCATCATAGGCTTTCCTACAACACAGCCTCCAACAAAACGAGGCTGTCTGGAACCCCTGGCAACAGAAAGGTTGAGAAAGCACCTAAATCTGCATGCGGTATGTGCCCAGGCAGACTTCGAGAGGTTCCAGCTGTGAGACTAAATACCCTAATGAGATTGTCTGGGATGAAGAAGCATGTCAGCAGGGCCTACAGTGGTTTCATGTGTGCCAAGTGTGTCTGTGACAGGATCAAGCCAGCTTTCCTTACTGAGGAGAGAATTGTTGTCAACGTGTTGAAGGCACAACAGAGACAGAAAGTGAAATAAATATGCATCTTTTTTAAAGTAATAAAAGTCAAGGCTTAGTATGTGAAAAAACAAAAAATGAAATGTTGAAAAGCTACCCACCCCAGGCTCACAAAATAACTGAATACAGTACTCCACATCTAAGTTAGTCTAAGGCACTACTTCACTAGTAAACATTTTCCCCAGTTTTGAGGTGATACATCAAGTGCAGCTATGTGTACACAGCTTCTGTAACTGTACAGCTGAACACCTTAGATGCAGTTTTCAGAGTAAGGTGGTCGGGGCAGACACCTTTAATCCCAGCACTCAGGAGGCAGAAGCAGGGGGCTCTCTGTGAGTTCGAGGCCAGTCCTGGTCTACAGAGTGAATTCCAGGATATCCAAGGCTACACAAACCCTGTCTCCAACAACAAAAGGGGGGGGGATGTTTTTAAATAATTTTGGAGTTTGAAACTGGAGTGAAAGCTGTTAATAACGAAATCGAGTATCTGGCTCAGACATTGTTTTACAGTAGCGATTCAGTTCTAAGGACCCATGTAACTATGGAGGGCTACCAACAGAAAGCAGTCTACAGTGGCTAGTTACAATATCAACATAGGTATGACCCAGCTAGGGAATACTCAGAGTTAGCAAAGTGCTGCCTGGATGTGTCTAAGGGCCTAAGACAGTGTTCTCAACCTTTCTAATGCTGCAACCCTTTAATACAGTTCCTCATGTGGTGGTGTCCTCTAGCCATAAAATTATTTTTGTTGCTACTCCATAACTGGAATTCTGGTAGTTATAAATCATATCTGAGATGCAAGACTTTTGATATGTGACCCCCATAAAAGGGTTGATTAACTCCCACAGGTTGAGTGCCACTGGTCTAGGCAATCAGATTTGAAATCTGTGGATTTAGGAATAAAGCTCTCACTATATCATCCAATATGTTTTTGTTTTTTCTTTAATTTCAGGAGGTGCTTAGATCGCCCAGGCTGGCCTTGGATTTACTGTGCACCCAAGGCTGGTCTTGAACCCTTGATCCTTCTGCCAACATTACAAGGTGTGCAACACGACCTCTCCCTGAGGCTGACTGGAAGACAGGCAGGTATCGATACAATTTGCTTTCTGGAGCTGGATCGACTGTCCCAAGCTCTTCACTATCAGCGCTGTCCATTGCGGGACCTTGTGAACCAGCAAAATCCCACTCCAACACACCAGCCTTCTCATGTCTTTAGCCTTGGACTGAATCATCACAGCTTTCCCAGGTCTCCAGCCTGCAGAAATCCTCATATCCATCTCTCTCAAACTATTTTATTGGCCCCATGTTTCTGGAGAGCACTGACTCACACAAATCCTCTTAAACGCTAAGGAGAAATAAGGGTGGAGTTTCCAGCCAGGTGGTGGTGGTGCCTTTAATCCCAGCACTTGGGAGGCAGAACCAGGTGGATCGAGTTCGAGTTCAGTCTGGTCTACAGAGCAAGATCCAGGACAGGCATCAAGACAACACAGAGAAGCACTGTCTAGAAGGAAAAAAAAAAGTGGAGTTTCCCAATTTTTACACCATGGCAAACATGACAGTTGGTCCTCCCAAGTCCACGAGTACTCACATCCACACACTCAAGAGTTGTGTCACACACCTGCAATTCCAGGACTTCTGAGTGGCTGAAGCCAGAATAGAGATAAAGCCACGCCGGATTACGTGTTAAGTAATAATCTGTCCAGAGCCACATAGTGAAATGCAGACTCATTCCTCATGCCCATCTGAAGCTGCACCTGTGCTGACCATGTACATTTTGTCTCACCTAAAACAGCTTAAGTACTTAGAGATCATTGCACTGGGTACTGCCAGCCATCTGCAGATCAAGCATGGGAATTGAACAGTTTATACACAAAGACATTTTATGAGGAGCTTGGGCATCTGGAGACTTTGGGATCCTTGGAGTAGAGTTCCTAGAAGCAACTTCCCATGAGTATCAAGGAAAGAATTGTGCCACATACAGGGAAATGCTATCCTTCAAATACCCAAGGAAGGCAGCTCTGAAAACAAAGCCATTTAAAAGCAGTAAGAACAGGAAACAGCTTGACTGAGGCAGGAGGCACAAGTCTGGATGACAGTTTTTTAGTCTGTTCCTGGAGGATGAGTTAGGATGGCAAAGACCACACTATACACTGGTTTCTTTGGTCTCCGTCCCCTATGCAGTGAGAACATAATCTGAGTCCACAACTACGCAAACGAACCATGCTGATATGGAAGGCTCTCTGCAATAGACTCGTGAGCCTCCTTGCAGGTCCACTAATGCCAGTGCTTTTCCCTTACAAGTCTAAGCCTCTGTCTGCCATCTGCTTCTTCATTGCCCTTACCATTTGCTCTGCAAAGTAGTCCTGGGAAAGACCCTGAAGTATGGATCAGTAAGACTGCGCTCCTCTTTCCTCTCATCCTGTACCAAGATCCCAGGCCTCTGACTCCCAGATGCACCTACAAACTGCATTCATTCTGCCAGTGTGCTCTGGACTAATTCTCATGATCCTACTCCAAGAACAAGAGCTATGTAGCAATTCAAATCAGCCTGAGGCCAGAAGGCTAGCCACAATGGGCACAAGATAATCCCAGTGGAGAGGCCATAGATTTAGAAGGAGCTTGTGATGTCCACATGAGAACCAAACTAAGTGAAGACCTGAAGTCATGCATCCCAGCATGGCAAGGTGGAAACCACCACAATTTAACAAACGAGCTCAGCCAGAGAACAGGGGAGGCTGAAAATTTTCTGTAGCAAGCCAGGAGCTATTTTTAGGCTTTTTTGTTGTTGTTGTTGTTTGTTTTTGTTTTGAGACAGGGTTTCTCTGTGTAGCTTTGCGCCTTTTCTGGAACTCGCTTTGGAGACCAGGCTGGCCTTGAACTCACAGAGATCCGCCTGCCTCTGCCTCCCAAGTGCTGGGATTAAAGACGTGCGCCACTAACGGAAGACTATACTTTCAGGGATCATTTCTATAGTTTGTTATTTTTAGGCTTTGTAAGCTTTCAGTTTGTTCCAACCCACAGCAAACCTCACCTGCACAAACTTAACTACTAAATGTGCACAGGTGAGCATAAGTAAAACTAGAGCAACAATGAAATGGGAACATTTTCAGCCCCATAGAACTATATTTTTAAATTGCTTAAAAGGTTACACAGAGAAACCCTGTCTCAAAAAACAACAAAATGTGAAGACCATTTGTAGTCTCTGATTTAGAACACACCAAAAGGATGAAGCCAGAAAGTGCTCACCCTTTTCTTCAGAAAGCAATCACTGCTTACCCTCTGGTCTCTCTGTTATACCACCCTGTGTACCGGAACAGAGAGGAAATGGTAATTCTATGCCATCTGTTAGTTTAGTGTCTTCATGAACCTTCAGTTATAGCCTGTTAGGTATCCCAATGCTATGTACACGTGTTGGCTGAGAACCAGGACCCTGCCACTAGCCTCCTAAATACAATTCCTGATGAGAACATACCGGTGATAGAAGCAATGTCACTTCTCATCAATGCTTATATATAAGAATCTTAAAAAATGAGAAATGCCATGTCAGATGTGTTGAAAATACTTTATAATCAATTCCCTAGAATCCTAGCTATCTAGTATAGGGAACACGTAGTACAGGGTGGAACATTTCAGTACTTTTAAACAATGAAACAAAATATTTGACTAGAAGATTGTAAAATAACTTTACAAATATAAATTGAGGCTTCCTCATATTTTCTACTGAGCAGCTAAACAATACAATATACTAAAGATGCTAAGTATATCTCAAACGCAAGATTCAAAAGTCCAACAGTCATTGTCATTAAGAGATTTATACGAAACTACCCGTAATTTAACAGAAACAGTGACAGGCTCAAAAGCCCACTTTGCTCATGTATGGTGTTTTGGCTGAGGAAGAAATGGTCACACTGGCCCGAGCTGTCCTCTGGAAATCATTACTCCTACTACTTGCAGATTTGTGTCCAAAGACTGAATTCCACACCAGCAAATTTTGCTGTCACTTTCCAGAGAGAAGCAGCAGCTGCTATTTTGTGAGCTCCAGGTTTCTAGTCTTATGCTAACATCCTGAGCAGTAAAGGAACAGGCAGAATGTCATTGAAACAAATGGAAGCACTCCCCCATCCCACTGGAAATGCATCACTCTTCTTCCCCAACCCACTCTGCTCTGCCCTTGACATAAGAATGCATTTACCAACTCTGTTTCATTCTGAGACATCATGAATGGTCCACTGGAAAACACACGGGCAGTACACCATCCAACAGTTTATCACATTTATGGAATAAATACATGAAAATTAAACATGGTATATGGTGAAGGCAAATCATGGTTCCATTTATTTTCACGAAACAGGTTGTGAGCGCATGACGAGCAAGCTTAAGAGTCATCAATCACCAAGTGGTATTGAGCACAGTGCAGGAGACTGGGCAAGGGGTCTGCAAAGCCATCTTCTCACATGGAATGAGATGGTGGGAGACATTACTTCTTTCAATACTTTGTTTATATTCAGGAAAAGAAGATTTGACAAATTCAACAAGATGGCACGTGGCCCCTCTTACCATCAAACAGCAATACTAATGAGGGAGTTTCCAAAGAAAAACTGAGATGAGCAAATTCCAAATAAAAGTCAACACTGTGATTGAGATTTTTCTTTTAATATGCCACGAGATATCTTGATTGTATATTTTCCAAAGTACTTTCCAGCCACATCTCCCGACCATACAAAAGTTTTCTCCCAACTTTAAATGCAGTAAAAGATGCTGGATTATAACCCCACCCACCTCCTCTTTGAAAGCAATGTAATACTAATGGATTTAATGGTAATACATTCTTATCTAATGAAGACATCCACAAATATCAGAAACCCAATTTTGAAAGATTTGCATTAATTTTGAACTGAATCAGCATTTTGTGGCTTTTTTAAAGGCAGCAGTTTGACTCATGACCTGCTGACAAACGCATTTCTACTGAGGAAAGGGAAGGGTAAGGAGACTGAATGCTGCATTTCTTCATTGGCCCCAAAAGTGCTAATTTCACAAAGGGATACATCAAAAGCAAACATGCAATGGTTGTTTTAAACTTTTTACTGCAATACAACAATGAAGTAAACAGTAATTAGACACCTACCAATTTCCCCCAACAAACAAAGAATGTAAACAGGAAAATAACTCTGCCTATATGTGTACAGCTTCTCAAATCATGTTAGAGGGTCTCACATTCAATAATCAGGTAATTTTAAAATAGCAGTAATTATTTTCATTTTAAGAAAAGTCCCCTTTCTACCCTCCCCACCCCAAGGACTGAACATGAAGAACGGGCTTCCTTTCGCATCAATTTCATATCAACGTGAAGCAGCAACAATGACCATCAATAATTTGGCATTTCTGTTTTTACAGGTGCTCCAATTTCTTTTTCCAATTTCAAAAAGCCATTATCCAGTGTTGCCATAAAACAGACTATAGGTTCTAGGTAGCAAAGATTCTTTCAGAAACCAATGTTAAGTCAAAGAAAAGAGAAAGCAGGGCATCACACTAAATTTCTGGATCTAATACACTAGAGGAATGAAACCCAGGAAATGTTATCTACTGCTTAGAAGAATAAAGACCTGCAAAGGCGGATGTTTGGTTGTATAGTATTTTACACTGTGTGGATCTGCAGCATCTGCTAATTGAAGCAGACATGCACGGTATGTATCCCTGCCCTATGTCCTAGCTCCCTCCCTCCCGCCCCCACCAACCTACTACCATATACCAAATATTGTGGATATGAGCCCAAGTCACCCCAGACAATCCAGTGAACAAAGTTAGTGTAATGCACTGGTGTGAGTGTGAGATACAAAAGAGTCCCTTCAGTCTTCATCAAAGTTCTGCTGTAGAAGAAAGTTGGCAGCCAAATTCTCATTCTTCTCACAAGCAAAATATGCTTGAATCACAAGTCCTTCAGGAAATCCCAGTGCCTTTAACTGGAAGAAAAGGAAGCAATTAAACTCAAGTCATCAATTATGGTCCATCTAGTTTGTTTTCTATTCTAGGGATTGCAGCACTGCCACTGAACACCTTAAACAGTACCACAGAAAATGCTCCTGAAAATTACACAAGGTCAGCCCCACTTGAATCTGGATTCACTGTTCAACACTCAGAGGGCAGAGAACATTTAACACCTAGATTTAATTCTTTAATTTTGTTCCAGTAAGGAGATTAAATTAACAGGTACTATGTTAAATACCTTCTGATACCTTCGCTAAAAAAACAGTAGTAAATGACCACATAGAAACCTGGGCATCGAATGGTTTTAGTAAGGGAAGGGCTGAGAAAGGGGGAAAGAACACAAAAGACCTTAACTTGTACACCAACTTTTTGTAAAAGAGAATGTTTTCATTTCTTAACACAAGCTTGTATCTTTAAGCACTTTATGCTGAAAAAGTGGGTGACCAATTACAGTGCTTAGGCCTAGAGCGCTATACAATTTGTATTAAAACAGACAGACCTTGCCAGGGGCATGATTCAGTGCTCTAGAATGTATGAGGCCTTGGGTTCAATCCCTAGTGCTAGAGAGAGGGGAGAGGGGAGAGGGGAGAGGGGAGAGGGGAGAGGGGAGAGGGGAGAGGGGAGAGGGGAGAGGGGAGAGAGAGAGAGAGAGAGAGAGAGAGAGAGAGAGAGAGAGAGAGAGAGAGAGAGAGAGAGAGAGAGAGAGAGAGAGAGAGCGCTTTTACTTAAATAATTTTAGTTAAGGGAGCTTGGGACTCTCATGGAACCCCACTCAGCATCAGCCCTAAATGTGGCCTTGCTATGGAACTGTTCCTCGGCTCTTTCTGCCTTCCTTTGATGGTGCAAGCCATTTATAATATTCTATGCAGGGATACAGAAAAAAGGCAGGGCCCAGTCCTTGTGGGCATCTTTGACTGTGGTTTAATGGTTGGTTGTGTACTCAAAGACTTTACAAGATAACCTGTGATATATTTTAGTAGGTATTTTATGGAAAAGAGAAATTGCTCTTTTTGATTGACTGAAATTAAGTTCTATATAACCTAGATATATAGATGAACAAAAATCTAACGTTCTGCTAACTTACTTGTAGAAAAATATGAATAAAGAAAATATGTGCTTCATACTAAAAGCAAAACAAAAAACTAACCCAAAGGCAACAAGGAGGGAAATGATAAAGATGAGTGAGAAATACAAGACTTAATATTAAAAACAAAACAACAAAAAACAGTAACTCCAAAAATAAACTGAAAGAGGGGGACTGGGAGGAGTAGGGAAGGGGAAACTGTGGTTTGGGTGTATTATAATAGAGAAGAATCTATTTTCAATAAAGAAAAATGAAAGATCAGTAACTGACAAATTAAAAAAAAAAAAACCTAAATATTCAAATTGCTAAAGTAAGGAATAAAATTCAACAAACATAGAAACTCCCCCAAGGAAATTGAAGGCTGAAATGGTGATTGATAAAGTCTATCAATAATCTTAATAATTAATATCTTAAATAATCAAGACCAGTTCTTAAATTCTTCCAAAAACCACCCTCCACTCATTCTGTGGGGCCACAATTCCCCACAACACTAAAATAAGATCCCCACAACACTAAAACAAGACAACTATCACTAAGAAACTACAAGGCAGTAGCTGCCATGAATATAGGAATAAAAACCCTCGACCCCAGGAGAGCAAATCAAGCATCATCTAATGGTTACTGGGACTTATCCCAGGAATGCAACGTTGACTCAATAGACACAATAAAGTATTTCTTTTTTTTAATCATTTGTTCTTATTATTTTACTTGCATTATGTTTTGCCTGCATGTATGTCTGTGTGAGTGTGTCAGATCTTGGAGTTAACAGACAGTTGTGAGCTGCCATGTGGGTGCTGAGAATTGAACCCAGGTCCTCTATAAGAGCTGTCAGTGCTCTTAACTGCTGCGCCATCTCTTCAGCCCCAATAAACTATTTCTAAGAATAAAGGATGATCAGTTGATAAACTTAGAAAAAAAAAATTAACAAATGCACAACTTACGACAAAAGCTCAACAACCTGCCAATAAAGGGAACAACTTTCTTAACCTGAAACTCCATGGAAATGAACTAACAAATGAATTCAGCAAGATTGTGGGAATACAAGATCAATACACAAAACCAAACTGTTCTTCCATGTAACTTGTAATAAACATTTTGAAAATAAAAAGAATAATGCCCAACAGCATCAAAAAGAATAGTTCTTAGGAATAGAAACTCAAAAGTAGCACACCATTTTTACTCATTCCAGCTATAGAAGACCACTGAACACCTCAGGAAGAATTATGTGGTTTTCTTTGAGATGACTACTACACAGTTTATGCTGATCTCAAGACCTGGGATCCTCCAGCTGTATCTCCTAGGTGTGGGATCACAGTGCTGCTCCATCACATCCATCAGACTTAAGACTGTTAACAAGGGGCTCAGTGGGCTCGGGACCCCTGCTGCAATCCCAGCACTTGCAAAACGGAGGCAGAAGAATCATGACTTCAAAGTCATCCTCATCTACATATCAAGCTGAAAGTCAGCACAGGACATTATATATCAAGAACTGCCTCAAATGACAAACCCAAAAATCACAAAGAAAAAAAAAAAAACAAAAAAAGATGTAGGACTTTTCTCAAATGCACCTCCCAGTTGAACATATAAGGGTTCTAAACTCAGCCATCTTTATAGGTTTCACCCCACCCCCCACCCCCCAAACCGAGCAAGCTGATCCTGAGATTTACACAGAAGGATGAGGGATCTGGAACAGCCACAACAATTTTACAAACAAAACTGGAACATTCAACACCTTCTGATTTCATACTTCCTAGAAACCTGCAGTAACAGCAGTGAAGAGTGAGGTACTGACCTCAATGGCATATGGATAAACTGGATCAAAGGACTAAAACCAAGCCAAATTTAACCCTGACACCCATGGACCCCACTTTTTTTTCCTTCAACACAGGGTTTCTCTGTGTAGCTTTGAAGTCTGTCCTGGATCTTGCTCAGTAGATCAGGCTGGCCTCGGATTCAGAGATCTGCCTGCCTCCGCCTCTCAAGTGCTGAGATTAAAGGCATGTGCCACCACTGCCCAGCTACCACTGACTTTTTATAGGAATCCCTAACTTCAAAGTCTTTTCAACAAATGGTGTTGGGATACATGGATATCCACATGCAGCCTCACTCATATTCACAATAAAAGAACAAAGAATAAATCACAGACCTACACATTAAGAGTGATCTGTGAATTCTTAAGAATAAGTAAATCTTGCCGGGCGGTGGTGGCAGAGGCAGAGGCAGGAGGATTTTGAGTTTCAGTCCAGCTAGCCTACATAAGAAATTCAAGCCAGGCCGGGCAGTGGTGGCGCTCGCCTTTAATCCCAGCACTCGGAGGCATAGCCAGGTGGATCTCTGTGAGTTCGAGGCCAGCCTGGGCTACCAAGTGAGTCCCAGGAATGGCACAAAGCTACACAGAGAAACCCTGTCTCAAAAAAAAAAAAAAAAATCTTATTTTCACTTGGATTAAGCAATGTTCTATATAACATAAAGACAGACAAAATCACAAAGAAAAAGAAAGAAAAAAAGTCTACAATGCAGAAATGAGAAACCAATTTAAACCTAAGCTCAAAGAAAAATGAAAGCTAGGCGTGGTAGAACACCACACCTCAGGGTCTCTGTGACTATGTAAATGTAGGGTTCCATCTGATTACCATCTCAAAATACTTGTTGCAAGAGATGGGCAAGTATGGTACTTTCCTGCCTATAAAAGTAAAAAGGAGGGAGAGCTAGTGTTACTGACTACAGTATCACAAAATCTAGGTTACTGTATTGCCCAAACCTGCACTGATTCACTTGTTGAGGATAGAAAGGTAGTCAAGATCGCTAGTGTCTGATGTTTATTGTATGCCACCCTCATATAATTCATATAGCTATTTAACATTTTAGGGACAGGAGAACTAAAATTTGAAATATAAAAAGACTTTGAATTAGGTATAATGCTTTACTATTTTTCTTGTGTTTTACACCAATGAAAACATTAGTCTACTAATATGTATACCTACCTGATTTATGCAAGGCGGCCCTTTGCTGTTGGATGGGTGGGGGGCAACACAGGACAGAAAACAAGGGGTGGGGCTAAGCATCCTTACTGCAGTCCCTGGAAGTTTCTGGAGAACACAAATGCTACAGCTGCATGCCAGCAGGAGCCACTAGCCCGACTAGGGTGACTAAGGAACACAAATCTCCTTCGATTTAAACTCACCCGTTCTATAGCTTCTTTTTCCTGAGGTGTTACTTGAATGTAGTTCATGTGCCCACTTCCAGCTTCTGCAATTCCTCCACTTCCACCTCCGCCACCTCCTCCGCCTCCACCACCTCCACCACCTCCTCCTCCACCTTGACCACCTGCTTCCTGAACTGGTTCATTTAGCATCTGAATAAAATGTTCCTGGTGTTGGCTAATTTGCTGCAGAGATTTAAAAAACACAAGAAAATAACACACCATAACATACCGATCATAACTGTCTTCAGGAAAAAGACAATTCTAAATAAAACTAAAAAGCTAAGCAGACATAGTGATTCACACTATAATTCCAGCACTTGGGAGGCCAAGGTAGAAGCATCACTGTGAGTCTTAGGCTTGCCTGAATCCCATAACAAATTTGAATTTTGGGATAGTTCTATCTAAAAAAGCCAGAAAGGAAAAAAAGAAAGAAAAGGGGTGATTTCTTTCTTTACTATTAAAGAAACACAATAGTTCTGAGAGGTTAACGAAGAGAATGCAAAGTCTTACAAAATACTCCACTCACAAAAAAGCTACCATGGACCTAGAAACAGAACTTCCTCTTTATGTATATTTCATTTTCCACACTAGTAGGCCATTCTGTGTACAAAACTCAAATATTTCCTGGTCTGAGCATAAAATGTGCCCACAGGTAGATTTTTCTAAGAGTTAATGTCTCACTAGTAGTAAGCTTATAAAAAGTTGTTTACAAAGTTAAACACCCTCTCAGCTTCTCTAATACATTAATGTGCTTCAGGAACATGAAAGAGGAAATAAAAATGTTTCCCAAACTTAATTAGATGACCAACATAAACTGATTCAATCTTTATATCCCAACTTGTTCTTCAGTATGCCTAGCTAGAACACAGGTTCTGGGTTTAAATGTAGTCAAAACCAAACAACATTCCAACTCCATTTTCCAAATTAACATGGATCATCACCTGCAGCAACTGAGGATTCTCTCGACCTATCTGCTGTAGCAAAGCTGGAAGCAGGGAAGGATTCTGCTGGATAATTTGTCGCATCTGCTGAAACTGAGGCTGATTCCGTAAAAATTCAAGGGGGTGGCCTGAAATAGATGCAAACATTTTAAAACAAAAATGGTAAATACATATAGCAAAAAGGTAGTAAAACTATACATTCAGACAGAAAATATGTCAAATAAAAATGACTTGAGTTCTCAGGTGCAGCAGAGAAAAGAAGTCACAAACTCTCGAACCCCAGTGTGCTACCTTTGCTTAGAGGAGTTATATTATCAGCAAAAAGACAGAATGCTGAGAAGCAAGTTCACCCACATTGCCCTGTGAACTGTTATAGAAAACACAAGAAACTCATGTCCTACATCAAAACAAAAGGTTATCATGTTATTGTGGTTGCTCACAAGTAAGAAACATATATGTGCTGGGTGGTGGTGGCACATGCCTTTAATCCCAGCACTCAGGAGGCAGAGCCAGGTCGATCTCTGTGAGTTCAAGGCCATCCTGGTCTACAGAGCGAGATCCAGGACAGGCACCAAAACTACAGAGAAACCCTGTCTTGAAAAACCAAAAGAAAGAAACATATGTATATACATCACATATATGGATATTTATTTCTATTTTATGTGTAATATTAAAGTGAGACTCAAAGACTAAGTTACCTAATAGGTGATAGATGGAAATACTAAAATGTGAGCCAGAGCTATGCCTCCTCGTTTCACTATATAACACAGAGCCCCAACTGACTGCCAAAATGAGAGCAAAAATTTATCAAAACACAGCCTTTTCAAAATTAGTAGTCTAAGCACTAAGATTCTGGTGGCTTTGAAATTCTATAGTCTTTCCCCCACTTTTTCTTTTGAGACAGGGATTCTCTATGGACCCTGGCTCTCTGGGAATTCTGCTGTGTAGACCAGACTCCCTCAAACTCAGAGATCTGCCTGCCTCTGCCTCCCAGTGCTGGGATTAAAGGCATGAATGACCACACCCTGCCTGAACTTTTGCTTCTTAATAAAGTGAGCTAGCTGTCCATTCAGAATGAAGATTGAATTGAAACTGTGAAGCATCTTTTCTTAGAATCAACGAGTGGAGTGAGCCCTGCCAACACAGCAACACCGGTGTGCACTACTATACACGTGGTCAAGTCTACTGTGAGTGAAGACACTGAGATTTATCCAAAAGCTCTGGGAATGAACCTCACCACAGAAGTACTTCAGATCACACCATCTTACACTCCAAACTCAAGATCCTCGGCCATCAGAAAGAGTCACTTTACCTCCAGCACTAGTTGTCGTTGCTGTGGTGGTTGCTGCAGCTGCCGCCACTGCTGGAGACTGAGGAGTTCCAGTACTCACTGCTTGGGGAGGAGGATCAACCACAGCTTGACTTTCTCTATCTCCAGGGATTCCCTGCAACCCAATTCCAAGCTTTAAAACATCTCACAAACACACAGGCTAAATATTATATACAGTAAAACATCTATGGCTTATTGAACATCATTGTCTATGTGTAAGATACATGTCTGCTTCACCAAACCTAGAAGGTTATTCATCTTAGAAAGGGTTGATAGTGTGTAGAACTCAATGCTGTAGTGTAAGGCAGTACTGTTCAACAGACTTTCCAGTGATAGGTATTCTGTCCAATAACAACCACAACCCATGTACAATTAAACTCTAAGAATAGCAATAACTAAAGCGTTCCATCTTCATGGGGTTCCAGATGACTTTTTGCTGCAGAAGCTTTTGTAAGTCGTCCCTCAGTGACACAAAGGACTGTATTTATAACATGAGGAACATTTAGGATAATGGTGACAGTTCTGAAATGACTGGGGGGGGGGGGGGTTGAAGAAATGAACACCAGGCAACTCCTCTACTGACACATGTTTCTGAGCAATATCATCTAGAAAGTGCCACATATAAAAACTTTCAAAATTAACAAAACAGGCATGAAATAAATTTCAATAGTTTAAATTTCAAATGATGCTTTTTATATGCTTCACGCATTTATCTTTTTGAAATTATGACAGCTTAAAAGTGTACCCAGAGTTTCTATTTTGATGCACAAGATTTAAAGAAATAGCAGTTATACCTATTTAAAAACCCATCCAAATCTTAAGACTTTAACAGATGGTGATTAAGTCCATTTGCTATTAGACACGAGGCAAACTCACTTGAGGAAAGACAGGTAGTGAGTGAGCAGTGGCTAACAGCGCACCTGCACTGGAGGCCCTGAAAGCAGCTGCTTTTGATGTGAAGTCACTGGAGGATAAGACTGATGTGGAGTCACTGGAGGTCCAGGGTCCAGAACTTCCATCAAATTCTCAATCAAAAATGCTAATGCTGCTTCCTCATAGAGGACAACTAAAATTTTGCTCTAAATAACTCATAATAGATTATCCGAGCAGCTAAAATCTACTAAGATGTTAGTCTACTCAATTAGAAAGATGCCCTCTCCAGAGCTTCACTGGTGTGTAAGGTACAGCCCAAAGAGCCACTTCATAACTCACCATCATGGCATTTTCTAATTAAAATCACTTCAGAATCATTTTCAAAAGGTTACATCTCATCAACACAAAATGTAGACACTAGGGTGGGGAGAGCAAACTATCTAGCATATAGTATTTGCCACTGAATTGTTCACTCATCTTATTTTCTTTGAAGAGTTTGATATTAAAGAGAATAAAAATATACTGCTCACCATTAGAAGATATTCCACAGCTCTGTCAGGATTGTTGAAACTAGCTCTCAGGGCTGCAATTACTTGCTCTCGTTCGTAGCCCATTGACATGATCTCAGTTATCATATTCTCGTAAGACTGACCTGTCACTAAACAGGTGTGTGGGGGACAAGGAAAAAGTATATGAACATTCAAGAAACATTCTCTCCACATTTCTTGACTGTATGATGTCTATAGTGTTTTCTATACTACTGTGCTAAACAAAGACAACAGTATAAAAGTCAACATTTATGCAAGTAGGCAGAATGCTCTCCCATTAAAAAAATGTCCATGTTCTAATTCCCAGAACCTATAAATACATAGGTTATGTGGCAAAGGGAAGTGGGCCTGCTTAAATCAGCTGACTCTCCAGATGGGCCTGATGTCACTGACAATGGTCCTTAAAAATAGGGACAGAAAGAGGGTTAGAGATGATGAAAATACAAGCAGGATCAGAGCTCTGCTGTTGTCTTTGCAGGTAGAGAAAGGGTTTGCAAACCTCTAGAATCTGACTAGGTTCTCCCAGTCTCGGAAAAAACAGTCTTACTGACTCCTTGATATCAGTCAGCAAGAACAGTGTCAAAAGTTCTGACCTACAAAAATGGCCAGATAACAAACTGTTTTATGGCACAAGTCTGTGGTAACTTAGAAAAGCAACAGAAAACTAAGTGGTTTTATAAGCATAGTAAAAATATCAGGTATAAATACAACAAAGAATTCACAGGTCAAGGAAGGCAACCTGTTAATAAGAGACAAAAAAAGACACAAACAAATGGGTTGTTCTTGTAATCTCACTATTTGGCAGGCTGCTCTGAGTTTAAGGTCAGCCTTAGCCACAGAAGTTCAATGGCAGTATGGGATATAAAGACAAATTCTGTCTCACAAGAACCAAGAGACAGTCCATTTTTTTAAATGTATTTCAAACAATCAATTCTGATGTAATAAGATTGTGTTTTACTTTCTTCTTTTGACACTTTGCATTTTCAAACTGATGGGAAAGAAAGGCTAGCAAGATACAATTTCACACCCAAGGATGGAGTTACTTATATTGTGAGTCACCGAGCACGGACTAGCTCCAATCTTCCCAGATGGATGTTATCTTGCCTTAATGAAAGAAAGCTACACCCACTCTCAACTCACGTGTATTAAAACTATCTTCTTTTCCACTTGTGTTCTGGGTACCAGTTCCTTTCTTAGCATCTTAGAAAGTGGATTTGGTTACAGTCTCCTTTCTCCACCCCCAGCTCTGCCCTCTAATTTAACTGACCAGCAGCCCTGTGTCACCTAAAAACAACAGCAAGCACTCTGGTGGAACCAAGTGAGGAAACAAAGACATTTGTGGAGTCTGTAGATTTCCTATTTGGAAGTTTGAATAAACAAATCTACATGAAGTTCAGAGGGAGATGAAGGGGGGGGGGGAGATCCCTACAACATACAAATGGTATTTAGCCATCCCATAGTCTAAATGTTTAACTATGGCCTAAAGCAGAACCACAGAAAACACATAATTATAGTCAGAAATAATAAGATGTTAATAGAGTACTTGAGAAGAATGGTCCAGAGTTATAGAATGGGAAGAAAGGTATCACAAAAGCCGAATGGGAAGTTAAAGAAGCAGGGACTCAACAGAGCAAAGACTGCAGAGCAGAGAGACCATGGGATTACAAGGCAGAGAAAGAATGGATCCAGGTGACATAAAGACACAAATGTAAGGGTGCTAGCATTCCTATTTGTTGGCTTCTTGACCAATCAAGAAATTTTTCTGCTTCCTACAGACTGAAACACGAGCGAAATTATGTTATGCCTCTCCTTAAAAAGTGTGTAAGCGCCGGGCGGTGGTGGCGCACGCCTTTAATCCCAGCACTCGGGAGACAGAGGCAGGCGGATCTCTGTGAGTTGGAGGCCAGCCTGGGCTACCAAGTGAGTCCCAGGAAAAGTGCAAAGCTACACAAAGAAACTCTGTCTCGAAAAAAAAAAAAAAAATGTGTGTAAGCATGGCTAGGCAGTGGTAGCCCACGCCTTTAATCCCAGCCCTCGGGAGGCAGAGCCAGGCTGATCTGAGTTCGAAGCCAGCCTGGGCTACAGAACAAGATCCAGGACAGGAACGAAAACTACACAGAGAAACCCTGTCTCGAAAAACAAAACAAAACCAAAAAATAAATAAATAAAAAAATAAAGTGTAAGTAAAATCATCAATACTATGACCAGTAGAAACTTAGATGTAGCAGCAGTAACATCAAAAGGCGTAATTTACTTGGCTCCTGCTCAACAGCACCAAAACACTACTGTGGCAAGACTGGTAACATCCTGAACCTTTAATAGCCTCAGAGACAAGTGCCAACTAGCTTTGGCTCTGAAGCTACAGAACGGTTTACCATTCTCTATATAATCCTCTTCTCTACAACTGATGGCTGTCCGTGTATGAAGCTGCATGTCTTCAGTCTCATGAATGAATGCTTATTGATAATATTTGGTGGCAGCTTTGTCCCAGGACAGTCAAAAGACGAAATTCTGAATTTGGTACACACCCAGGAAATCTACATTTTGTCACTAAATACAATGAGGATAGCAAGGAGTTAAAGCTCAACTAGCTCAGGACTAACCTGTAACCAGCATTGTCAGTGCTGCTGGAATGCTGCAGCTGGGGAGCCCAGAAGCCAGTCACACAAGTGAGCACACCTATCCCAGCCCTCTACCTACTATACCAAAACAGGAACAGGGATACCGACCAATAAACATTAAAACACGAACTGTACCAGAAGGCGAAACTGCACTGTCTGACCAGTTGTTTTATAAGTTAGACACTCACCAAGGGCACTTGTTGCATCTTCAAAAAGATTTGACCGGGAAGAATCTCCTGGTGTACTGTAAAGGGATTTTAGAAAAATCACGTTTCAAAAAGTATGCAAAATTCATGTAAATTATTATAGTAACTAATTTCTAGAGAATTCTTTAAGTATTAAAGTCACCATGGAAGTTAATCTCTTAGAGATTATGCCCATAGATTTACCTGTAGGATTTAGAGTTAAGGAAAAATTTTCAATATTAAGGCTACTTCTGAGAATGTGTCATTCTAAATAACATCAAAAAGACAAAACAATGCTTCCCGCCCCCCCCCAGAAAGAGTTTCTCTGTGTAGTTTGGTGCCTTTCCTGGAAGTTGCTTTGTAGACCAGGCTGGCCTTGAACTTACAGAGATCCGCCTGCCTCCCAAATGCTGGGATTAAAGGCGTGCGCAACCACTGCCCGGCCATAAACAATGCCTTTAAAGAAAACTTGCTCTAAGAAGTATGAGAATGATACTGCAGTTAAAATCACCCATAAATCAAGTCATAGCAGGAGAAATATCAAAAGTAGCACATGATAAAGTAGCACATGTAGAAACAAATGAGGCTGGCAAGTCTTTCACAGTGAGGTTTCCTAAGGAAATTTCAACAATGACAGGGTAAGAAGGCATACAAGTTAGGGAATATAGCATACACAAAAGAAGGAAACTGCAGGTGGGGTGCAGATCCTGTACTAACCTAAAGGAAACCATTTTAAAGGCATAAATAAGGTCTCTGGTTAATGCTGAGCAACATACATGTGCATCCCTATGTCTCTGTTCTGTTGGGGAATCAGATTAGGTTCAAAATAAAAGGCCGACAAACAAGGCACCATAAAACACCATGGAATGTTGACAGTGGATGCACGTGTGCATACATGACAAAGTAGACGTGAAGCTATCTAAAGGAGTCTAGAGCAATCAAGATGGCAAATGGGAGGAGCAATGAAAGGGAGGGTGAAGTGTACAATATATATTTATGACTATTAAGTAGCAAAGCAATTACAAGTTTTATTTTTAGTGCATGTGTGCATCCCTGAGTGTATGTATGCATGTGTATGGTGTCTTGGAGGTAAGAAGGGGCATTAGATCTACTGGACCTGGAGTTACAGACAGTTATAAGCCACCCTGTGGGTGTTGGGAACTGAACCCCAGGTCCTCTGCAAGAGCAACTAGTGCTCTTAAGTAAACCATCTCTCCAGTCTTACTATTACAAATTTTAAAGTGACAGCAGTAGTAAATAATCATATGCATTCCATACATTTACACTTCATTCCAATTTAGTTTTTAAATTACAGTTTTAAAATGCATTGTGTACATATGTAATCTGTGTGGGCATAGTGCACACCAAGGATAAAGGACAACTGGCAGGCTGGTTCTCTTCTTCTATCAAGTGGGCAAGTGAATCAAACTTAGGTGGTCTGGCTTTGCATCAAGTGCTTCTTCCCACTGATCCTTCTCACTAGCTCTCACACCAATTTTAAGGACGAAAACACAGCCAGGCATAATGGATCAGCGAGTTAGAGGCCACCCTGGGATACATAGTTAAGATACAACACACATGCACGCAAACACCCATTCACACACATCATAAGTCAGCTCTTACAGGTGAAATTAAGGACTCACATCCCAAGTTAAGACATTTCAAGCTTTGGTTTCATCAATACCGCACTGTCAAAAATAGTATCTCGAATACACTCCAAGTATTGTAGGTACAATTACTGCTAGTAACATAAGCAGAAAAATACCTGGGACCATAACATCCATTCCCATTATCACAACTAAAACAATACTGTAGCATAATTTTTATAGTTTCTTAAAATAATAAGCATATAAAAGAGGTAAAGTTTCAAAAGAATATATAAAAATCAAATAATTTCTCTGCCCAAGGCCATTACCCACAGAGACAACCACCAAGACACCAGTTTCTTTTTTTTTTTTCTTTTTTATTTCTTTTTTTTCCATGTGGGTGCTGGGAACTCCAGTCCTCTCCAGGATTAGCCAGTGCTTTCTTTTTTTTTTTTTTTTTTTAAGATGTATTTATTATTAGCTGGGCGGTGGTGGCGCACGCCTTTAATCCCAGTACTCGGAGGCAGAGGCAGGTGGATCTCTGTGAGTTCGAGACCAGCCTGGTCTATAGAGCGAGCTCCAGGAAAAGTGCAAAGCTACACAGAGAAACTCTGTCTCAAAAAATCTATTAAAAAAAAGATTTATTTATTATTATACAGTGTTCTGCCTGCATGTATGCCTTTATGTCAGAAGAGGGTACAAGATCTCATTATAAATGGTTGTGAGCCACCATGTGGATGCTGGGAATTGAACTCAAGACCTCTGGAAGAGCAGCCAGGGATCTTAACCACTGTGCCACCTCTCCAGCCCCACCAGTTTCTATTTTAAGGAAAAATTATGTCTTAGTTTTGCTTGCATGGGGTTTCATGTTCATTTTATTTTTTATATTACCCAGGCTGGACTTGAACTCATGATCTTCCTGGCTCAGCCTCCCAAGTGCTGGGATTGTAACCATGTACCTTCACACATAACACCATCCTTACTAGTTTCTGTAATTTAACTTAAAATGTAATCTAGGTCAGCATGCCCAGGTCTACGTCAGTATTTTCCTACAAATTCATAGTCCATCTAGTGGGCCCAAACAAGCTCCATTAAGCTCTACTGTAGCACAAATCTTAAAAGGTCTTATTAATAAAATCAAACCCAGAACTAGGTACTGGGGTGAATGCTAGAAGATCAGAGAAGCAGAACAAGCCACAGCTTCCTTGCCTCACCAATTCCTCAGCTGATAGTGTTTCCTCAGACTGGAAGCCTCTGAGTCCTTATCCAGAATGAATCTCAGCTGAACTGTACTGCTCAAAAGCCTAAAAGCTTAATCAGGCTCACTTCTTGGGATTAAAGGCATGAGTCACCCTGCCTGGCTGTTTCCAGTGTGACTTTAAACTCAGAGATCTGGATGGATCTCTGCCTCCCAAGTGATAGGATTAAAGGTGTATGTGCCACCATTTCCTGGCCTCTAAGTCTATCTAGTGGCTGTTCTGTCCTCTGACCCCAGAAAAGTTTATTAGGATGCACAATATATTGGGGGACACAATATATCACCACACTCTATGGTCATTAAGCTCTACGTAGGTTAGTTTCTAACATTTATTCTTTTCCTCTCTCTAGTTTCTAACTTCATCTTACATAGAATCTTTGTCCTTTAATAACTGATTCTTGATAGCATACAATGAGAAATCCATGTTTTTCCCCTTAGATGATGAAGCATTTACAGAGTGTGACATTATTAATGGATCTGTACATTAAGTTGTATTTAGGTGTTGGTCTACAGTGCTGTCTATCCCCCCAAGCACTCCAGCTAATGACAGCTAATCAAAGTTTAGTCACTGCTGTGTGTAATACAGTTTAGAATCTTGCAGAATTACCCTCCTCTGCAATAATGTGTACCATTTTTAATGTTATTTTAAAAATAAATCCCTTTATGCACTTAAAACTGGTGTACTTTAAACACCATTCCTCAGTCTTGATTGTCTCCCCTCTTCTCCTTCCTACTAAACCACAGAGACAACCTCTCCCTATGCATTGAAAGGCATGTCCAGACACCAGAGAGATGTAATAAAAATCACAAGACATGCTCACAGAAATGTACAATTCTGCTTTGTAGCGATTAGCTTCTGCTTCTGGCTTATGTTGTTCTATAGCCTCTGACACATAGCGAAAAGTCCCGACTGGGTGTTGCAACAGTGCTGTAGTCTCAGCACTCAGTAGGCCTGCTCCAAGTTCAATGACAGCATTGGTAAGACAGAATTCAGGCTGACTCAAATGTGTCCTTGACAAACAATACTGACCTCACAAAGCACACATGAAGTTTCATTCCTTTTTTTTCTTTTTGAGATTTATTTTGTCTACATGTATGTCTATGTAACACACACATACCTGCTGCCTGCAGAAGCCAGAAGAGGGCATAAGATCCCCTGAGACTAAAGTAACAGATGGCTGTGAGCCACCATGTGCTTGTTGGGAAGTGAACCCAGGTCCTTCCCTGCAACATCTCTCCAGTCCACTAGTGCATTTTCTTTATGGCAGTCATCAACAACATGATCTGTACTGTTCACAGGTAGCTTATCAAGAACACAAACAAAATGTCTGGCCAGCAGTGATGGAGAAGACTCCAGTATACGTCCTAACACCTAGTAATTAAGTTTTGTGCTTTAAAAGGACACATTTATCTTGTTTTCTTGACCTTCTGTCATCCTCCTTGAAGTTACATTACTTTGAGAAAAAAAGACTAGCTAACTGTGAACTTTAGCAATATAGAGATTAGCATGGCCCCTGCACAATAATGACATGCAAAATCATGAAGTGTTCCATAATTTAAAAAGAAACTAAGTAACTAATGTATAAACCCAACTAAGAAGTCTACAGTCAACCAGGCAGTGGCACACACCTTTAGTCCAAGCACTCACAAGGCAGAAGTAGGTGCATATTTGAGTTCAAGGCTGTCCTGGTCTACATAGTGAGTTCCAAGACAGCTAGAACTACACAGAGAAACTCTGCCTCAAAAAATCCAAACAGAAAAAGGTCTACAGTCTGCTTTCCTAGATCATTAGCCATCCTTTCCTAACTTACATAACTCTCAGGAGACCTTAAAAGTTAATTTAAGCCGGGCGGTGGTGGCGCACGCCTTTAATCCAGCATCGGAGGCAGAGCAGGCGGATCGCTGTGAGTTCGAGGCAGCTGGCTACAAGTGAGCTCCAGAATGGCGCAAAACTACGCAGAGAAACCTGTCTCGAAAAAAAAAAAAAAAAAAAAAAAAAAAAAGTTAATTTAAAATTTTTGTTCTTTGGCAATTTCGTGTGTGTGTGTGTGTGTGTGTGTGTGTGTGTGTGTGTGTGTGTGTTGCTCCTATTCACAAGCTCATACATATATAACATATATTTAATGTCTCTTGATCATATCCACCCAACTGCTATTACCTATCTCCCAACTCTCCCCCTCCCACCCACCTTCATGTTTCCTTTTTACTAAATTCCTTTCTACACAAGGATGCAAAGGTTTAACCTGATTCTGGTGATCTTCCAGTGTGCAAGAGAGCAGAATGCATTCTAGATGTATAAATATGGGGAGAAAGGGTTTAGGTTAGGCGATGGTGTCGCAGAAGCTGGAAAAAAAAAGTGTTCCAGGTTAACAAAAGAAATATATTCCCTAAGCTTTATACTATTTTTCAACAATGGGCAGGAGATTCTAGACTCTTTCAAAGCACAGCTGACTGGGTCAGACATGGTGTTGGAAGATATTTGATTATACTGTGTAAAGATATGTTACTGTGATTGGTTTAATTAAAAAAAAAAAAAGCTTAACACTCAATAGCAAGACAGGAGGTATAGGCAGGACTTCTGGGAGAAAGACGAAGGAGGAGAGAAATCAGAGGTGCCAGGAGACAGAGAGGAAATAGGAGTTAATGGCACATGGCAGTTTGTGGATTAAGGAAATGGGTTAATTTAAGTTATAAGAGCTGGTTAGGTGCGTCCTGTGGCTGCTGCTGAAGCCCAACATGACAGAGACCTATTGGGTCTTCATGAAAAACTCTATCCCTTCTGATGCCAATGGATATTGAGAGCCCAATATGGCCAGCTTTGGCAAGCATTAACATAAGCCTAGGAACTGTAGCCATGAGGTTGGATTCTCCAGAAGAGCTGCCAGCTTAAGTCATGCTGGGATCAAAAAATGGGCCTTGGCGGTTCATGTTACTGGAGTTATATACATGTCAGTGGATGTCCACACACTCCAGAAGAGAATTTGACATTGCTGCTGCCGTTGTTGCTGTTATAGCAATGACAGCCACCGCTGCAACTCTTTCTGGGATTATCTTTTCGTAATTGCTTACTACAGCTAGCACAGTGGAGACCCTGGCAGCAAAAGTAGCTAACACAGTTAGTTAATCTTTCATTCTATTGGGCATGATAAATTTAATTCAATAGTTATATACATTTCGATTGGCTTTTAAAATTATAAATTTATAAACTCAAGTTCCATTTGCTTTTGGGATACCATCTTACAAGGACTCCAATTTGCAGAAAAGCTTGTTAAGGAAGGGAATGGCTCATTGCCTTTAGCCTACTGGCTATGAGTGGGATAGGACCTCTGTTGGGTCTTTTCTGTGTCGAACACACATATTGCAAGCCCAGTGCCACTTTGAGATCTTTGGCAGCAGTTAACTCTGCAGCTCACACACGACTGAGCCTGTATGATAATGAGTATTCAAAGACGGGTAATGGGGGGGCGCTCACTAACCTAAGACAAGAGCACCTGTGTGACCTGGGCAGGAGTCTCCATGACGGGTAAGGTGACCTGCTGATATCCCATGCAACCTAAGACAGAAGCTCATTTTTTAGTAAAAGGGGGACCTGTAGAGCTCTGGCCTCTGTTTTGGGTAAGTGTTGCCTTGCTTGCTGACCTTGACCTTGATATCCTCCCTATGCTAATTCCCTGCCGGGTTCCACCCTCCTGAATGCTTAAGGGAAGTTCCTTGTCTGTGTATCCTGCATAATGGACGTTAACAGATTAGATGCAAGATTGTAAAACATCGGTAGCGAACTTCTGCCCTCCAGGGTTCTCCCATTGTGCTGTAAGCCTGTATTTAAGACCTCTTCCCTCCTTCAATAAACAGCATTTGGCATTTAAAAAAAAAAAGGCTTCTATCCAGAAGTCCCTCAAAATTCAATAGTGGAGTGTGGGGGTCAGCAGAAGATGGAGTGGGGTGAGGAAGGACTAGAGACGAACACAAGGTTACTTTGGCGAGTGAAAACAATGTCTACTATATTGGCTAAGATGATGTCTCACAAATGTATCTATGTATCAAAATTCGCCAAGTTATTTGTTTTAAAGATATCCTCATTTTTTATGTCATTCTACCTCAATAAAACTGTTTAAAAGTTAAAAAAAAAAAAAACAAAGCTGGTTAGGAACAAGCCTAAGCTATATGTCAAGCTTTCATAATTAATATGAAATCTCCCTGTCATTATTTGGAAGCAGGCTGGCAGGACAAAAAAAAAAACCAAAACAACTCGTTACAACATGGAAGTCACATTTAGGTGCAAAATGCTAAAACAAAGGGGTTCCATAACCCATGTCAAACCATCTTCTAAAAACGCATAAATCTCCTGGAAGAAGCAATTCACAAACTATTTCAAGCTGTGTGCCATTCTGAGCAGCATGATGAAATACTGTGCTGCCAGCTTCTACCTGAGTCATGAACCCATCATTTCCATGCTATATATTCACTTGCCTACTAGTCCCTTAAGCAGTCTCAATTACCAGAGCCACTGTTAATGTGTCACAGTATAGTGTTTATAAAACTTTTATTTTAATAATGTCCTCCCAAAATCAAGAGCAGTGATGCTGAGAAATGAAATACGCTGAGAAGCTTACCTTAAGTGACTGAATGCAAGTTCTCAATTTAACTGGGGGTGGAGGGGTACAGACTAGCAAATCTACAGGACCACCAGACATTTTAATAGAGTACATTTCAGAGACTTATTTTTGGAGACAGGATTCCTCTGTATAACAGTCCTAGCTGCCCTGCAACTCACTATTAGACTAGGCTGGCCTCAAACTCACAGAGATCTACCTGCCTTTGCCTCTCAAGTGCTGGGATTAAAGGTGTGCCTAGTATGTTTGGCTCAAGGAACTTTATTGTTCAATACATAATCTTGCTTTGTAGGCCCATTCTGCCTTTGAACTTGTAATTCTTCTGCTTTGGCCTCTGGAGTGCTCAGGTTAGCCATGAACACAACAGCTGGTTCACATTCTAATTTCATTAGTCATTAATCTCTTACTATGCCTAATTTAAATTTATAGATTAAATCTTACCAGGGGCATGTATATTTAGGGGGAAAAAAAAACCAGTACAGTTCCCTTTGTATGGTTTCAGGTACCTACTGGACATCTGAAACACATCCCTTGTATAAGGGGCAAATCTGTATTATATATTGCCATGAACACCATAAATGTTTCCCATGCTTTCAAATCATTTCCAATCACTGCCTGTTTTCCACAGTGACTGGCTCTGACTCTAAGGTCACATAATTTCTACTGGTGTTTCAAGTTATACTAAGACACAAAACAGAAGTAGTTTAGTTCCAGTTTCAGGTTGGCTGTAATGGAACTCTTATTTTTGATAGCACAGGGAATCCCTTCTATGGTTTCCAGGCAAAATTACTATGAATAAAGCATTTGCTTTGGCCCTATCATTATCACTTAAAGAACACCCTACCCCCTCACCCCTGCAAGCCCCCTAAAACCCACCACAATCCTGTCAAAAAACTGCTCAATAGTTCTCACTGCAATTCCTCCCCATCCCTCTCATTTGACTGACCAGGTTTCAGTCAGGAGCAGTGACATTGGTAATAATGAGGAAGAAGCTCTGGCTAGGAGGCTATAGCTAAACGTCTTCTAGGAAAGCTGCAGGTGCCAGGCATCTCCTATAACAGCACTTTTGAATAAATGGGTCCATATTGTTTCTAGTTGGGTCAACAAAAGGAGTTAGGTCAAACAGCAACCACTGCTGACTCTTACCTAGCAGTCAGTCACTACACATGCGCCACTTTCCACTTAACTTTAGATTATCTTAGTATGACCCACATTTTGTAGATGAGGAAAATACCCAAAGATCGTAATTGCTTTTCTTAAATTATCAAAGCTAACAAATGTCAGAGGGAAATACAATGCAATACAGCAACTGAGTTATTTATTGATGTGAAAGGATGCTTATGTTTTATATATAACAATGGCCACAAACAATCACAATAAATAAAAATGATTGGCTGCCAGTATTATTTTACAATTATTATTCTTTTTGTAACTTACCTATCTTAAACATCTCTATTCAAAATGAGTAGAAGTTTTTCAATATAGATTTTAAAAAAATGAAGAATATAGAAATCTGTATGACAGAATGTATGCCTCTATTATTAATGGTAAAATATCAAAATAGACACAAACCGGCTGGAAGAACTCAGTTGATAAAGGTCCTACCATGCAAGTTTAAGAACCTAATGTGGAATCTCCAGAAGCCATGTCAAAGCAGGATACAGTGGCATGCCCCTGTAACTACAGCATTGTGAGGGTGATAAGTGGTAGATCCCAAAGGTTCATGGGACAAGCCTAGCCAAACTGGCAAGCTCTGATTCAGCCAAAGATCCTGTCTCAAATAAATAGGGTGGAGAGCTATAGAGGAAGACACATTACAACAACCTGTTTTCTGCACACACAAGCGTGTACATATATACTTGCACATACAAACATGAAAAATTGACATAAGCACAATTCAGAGTTCACTTAGAAATTAAAAATGTAACCTAGCTTGATTTTTAAACACTCAAAAATATGACTACTTTGTGATGTAATTTCTTAAAATGTACTCCTTACCTGTCAGCTGGTGCTGGGCTAGTAACCACTGGTGACTGCGCTGGCTTTTCTGCAGGTTTCTCAGGCTGAGTTGCACTAGCAGGTGTGGGTTCAGAAGATGCTGGAGTTGAGGCTGGAGTAGTAGACGCAGGTGTGGAAGTGGGAGCTGAAGCAGGGGTGGAAGTTGGAGCCTGAGCCACAACTGTTGCTGTGGAGGAGCTAACTGCAGTAGTGGTGGGAGCATTCGATTGCTGAGTTGCCGCTGGCACTGGTGCTGTCACTGCTTTGGGCTGGATGTGTTAAAAAGCAAAGCAAACAGAAGGCATTATGTGATCACTCATTGGACTATGACAGCAATAAGAATAGCCTAATAACCAGTCATCTAAACATAATTTTGTAACTGGATAATAAACGATCAACATTAGCAAATAAAAGCACTTCACTACTCCTCAAAGTTCCTAAGATAATTTACATTATCTTAACTATCAAGTGCAATCAACATTAGACTCATCTCAATCCTTACATTTCAATATGAAAAAAGAGGCCGGGCGGTGGTGGTGCATGCCTTTAATCCCAGCACTCAGGAGGCAGAGCCAGGTGGATCTCTGTGAGTTCCAGGCCACTCTGGACTACCAAGTGAGTTCCAGGAAAGGCACAAAGCTACACAGAGAAACCCTGTCTCGAGAGGGGAAAAAAAAAAAAAAGAACACAAAGAAATCACTGTCTTAAATATAGATACACATACCCCAAAGGACCATATAGTTTTCTACAAAGCTTTACTTATATACCTTGCTTATAACTTTGAAGGATGTATTGCCACTTAAAAGCATTATCAAAATAACTTTTGGCACTGAAGTGTAAGTAGATTGTCTACGAACATGCCAAATAATCTGCTGTATTTTAGGAAAAAAGAACTGCTGACTATAAACCAACAGGCATTAAGTACAAAAAGGACTAGAAACACACACACAGAGAGAGAGAGAGCAAAACAATGTCTATGCTCGGTACTTCCTGAACTAAAATAAAAGCACAGCCATAAAACCTTCCATGTAGCAAATTCAATTACGTATGCATAAAAGTCATACTGAATTTTACTCTACCAAAACCCTATATTCAGTCTATTCAGTTCTGTAGACTGAAGTTTTAACAAAAGATGGGTTCAAAATCTCCCACAGTTCCAACTCAATAAGCTACAAAAGCAATGAGCTGAACTGTCTTGCTTAAGCTGAGCTAACCAACTGTTGGCGAATCTAACAAAGTAGTGTGCACTTAAAGTACTTTAAAGCACTGCTAGCATATACTCCCTTTTCTTTTTCTAATTCTTAACTGCTAATAGAACACTGCAAAGATTATTCTGCTTGTATTTTCACAGAGGGTCTCACTGTCTCAGCTTCCAGAGTGCTAAAGTTATGCCACAGCCACTCCCTGCCACCTCTTAGGATTCTTAAGTTTCTAAATCTGCAGTAAGCTAAAACTCCACAATAAATTATTCTGGATGAAATGGAACATCACAAAGATGTAGATTTTAAATTTTGTTTTTGTTTTTCAACACAGGGTTCTCTGTGTAGTTTTGGTGCCTGTCTGGATCTCACTCTGTAGACCAGGTTGGCCTCAAACTCATAGAGATCCGCCTGTCTACTTCCCAAGTGCTGGGATTAAAAGGCATGCGCCACCACCACCCATCCTGATTTTTTTCAAAACATTACAATAACTAATCTTAATAAAATGTGTATTGGTATATTAAATGTATATTAATGCACTTAGTATTTTCTTTAAGTATTGGTGAGCTATTTCTGCAAAGAGCTATTTAAGTCTAATTACAGAAAGCACCACAACCTCTGCTTTTTAAAGGTTTTCTGCTTACTTTGGCTCTTGTAAGACTGACAAGCATCAAGCATCTATTCCTCATAAATATATAACCATTCCAAGACCTTTTCTGTTTAACTCTTCACTATACTGATGACAATACTGAAGGAACTACCCTGATGTGTGTGTGTGTGCCTCTCCCAAAGTACTTCATACTTAAAAGTAGTTTCTGGGTGATGGTGGTGGCACACACCTTTAACCCCAGCACTCAGGAGACAGAGGCAGGTGAATCTCTGAGTTCAGAGGCCAGCATTGTCTACAGAGTAAGTTCAAGAACAGCCAGAATACAGAGAAACCCTATACCTGGAGTGGGGGGGGGAGAGTTAAGTTGGTAAATTTGGTGGGTTTTTTTTGTTTTGTTTTGTTTTGTTTTTTTTAAATTTGGGGAATAAAACAGAAGGAGAAATGCTGTTTTCTTGCATGGCTGTTCTCAACCAAGTGTGACATTTTGAGCAAGGAATTAAATATTGCAAAACCATTGATTCTTTACTAGTTTAAATTTTTTCAAACCTAGCCAGGCGTCATAGAAGAGGCAGGTAGATCTCCAGCACTTTCAGATACATAGCAAGTTCTACAAAAGCCAGAACAGCCAGAGCTACATAATAGAGACCTTTCTCAAAGACAAAAAACAAAAACACCTAACGTGTATGTCTGCTTTGGCTGCCTTTGGTTTCAGAGTACAAAAATATTCAGTAATTGGAACTATTTTCATTTAAAAAAAAATTAAGTATATTTATTCAGTAACAATGCTACATTTTGCCAGGTGGTGGTGGTGCACACCTTTAATCCCAGCACTCAGGAGGCAGAGCCAGTTGGATCTCTGTGAGTTTGAGGGCAGCCTGGTCTACAGAGTGAGATCCAGGACAGGCACCAAAACTACACAGAGAAATCCTGTCTTGGGGGGAAAACAACAACAACAAAAAACAACATCAACAACAAAAAAACAAATAATGATACATTTTAGAGCAATAACAGTGAGAAAAATTAAAAGTTTCTCAGTGTTTTCAAATTCCTGGAATGTTACTCTTCGAGTTTCAGGGGTAATAAATCCATATTCCCAGGAATTCTAAGAAATTTCAAACATGATTATCTTAAACATACTTGTAACAATCTGCACTCTCTATTATTCAGTAGACAAAACTCATGTTTAAAGAATAAAACACAGCAAGTTTAGTGGTTCTTGCAAAAAACTATAGCCTAAGGAATTTTCAAACAATGAAAAATAAAAGGAGAAATTCTCATCTCCCAGTAAGGTAACAGCCCCTTAACAGAATCACAAGGGGACACTGCTCATTTAGGAACCTATTTTGTATTGAAAATGTTGTACTTTGAGAGAGCAGAGGATTCACTATGTATATAAGCTAATTCATATGAATCTTTATTTTTTTATTACCCTTTCTTGTTCTTTCTACATGCTAACTATACTTACATCTATCTTCATATACGCATGTGTACATAATAGACTGTCATCAATGAGGGAGAACACCCATTTTTTCCTTTTTGAGACTGAGTGACCTCACTTAATGTACTCTAAGTCTATTTTCCTGAAAATTTTGTGATTTCATTATTATTTAGAATGAGTGATATTCCATTTTATAAGTACCAGATTTTCATCATCCATTTCACTATTTCCTACTACTATTACTATTCTGTAACTTTGGGGAAAACCCATTTATTCAACTACTAGTCTCTAGTCAACTCCAAGCATCCACTTAAACTTACTTTCACTATTACAAAAAGAGTACTTGCTATGTTTGCTCCCCCTGAACTCAGGCAATTTAAACCCTAAAGTTTTTTGTTGTTGTTTTGAGATGGTCTTACTAGCTCTGCTGACCTGGAATTCACTAAGTAAACCAGGCTGGCATAGAACTCAAAGATCTGCCTGCCTCTGTCTCCAAAGTGCTGGGATTCAAGGTGTGCACCACCACACCTGGCACAAACCCTAAAGTCCTATGATAAACCAATATGAAAAGGGTAGAAATTAAATCTGACTGTGGTATTGGCGGTAGGGCCTTTTAGATTAGATCACAGCAGAGCCTCCATGAATAATTCTGGTGGCTTCATAAAGACAGAAGAAAAACTACACATTGATAAAAATATACACATATTCCCACCATGACAATCTAGCTACAAGCAGTCCTTGTGTGGTCTTCACCATGTTGTGTGGACTTCCATCCCAAAACTCTGTCAGGGCTAATAATAACCCTTTTTCTACTTTACACTTCTGTCTTGGATATTACAGCAATGAAAAGATGACTGCTGTATACACTGCTCTTTCTGAGGTTATGTATCTTTAAATAAGCAAGTATACAAAGCAGTCTCTTTAAGAATCCATGTTCAAGCTCTTGCTGTAAATGTGTACAGGCAGGCATGTGGAGGCCAGAGGGCAGATGTAATCTCTCAAAGGCCAGCTACCTTTTATAAAAAGTCTTTTATAAAAACAAACAAACAAACAAACAAAAAACTCTTATTAGCCTGGAGCTCACCAAGGAGGCTAGACTAGAAGGCCAGTGAGTGGCAGGACTATGCTTGTCTCTGCCTGCCAGTGTTGAGCTGACAGTAATGCATGTGACAGCATCCTTTCAATGAAGGCTCGAAGCTAGAACCCAGGCTTGTGGGGTAAGCAAGCACCTTACTGCCTGAGCTTTTGCCCCAGCCTTCAAGCTCTATTTAGGGGAGGGTGGGGGGAAGTTTACTTTGTTACTTTCATAAAATTGCCCAATATATTTCAACATCATTAAATTATAAAACAGCTTTTTCTTAAAATCATTCCATCATTTATTTAGTTGACTTTTCCTTTTATTTCCTAAAACTCTTATGTCTTCACTGAAAACTGAACTTGCATTCATTTCATGTTTTTTTTTTGTTTGTTTGTTTTTGTTTTTGCCCTGAGTTTGTCAGGTCTAACATATAACTTACCTAGTACCTAAAGGGCTACTTACGAAAAGCTACAGAATGAAAGACACTAATTTGATTGCTAACCACATTTTTAAATAATCACATGGTGACTTAACTACTCTAAGAGCCTCTTTTTAAAGCAGAGTGAACATAGATCAAGGAAAAGTGATAAAGAACTCTTCAGGGGCTTCAAGGGAGAAATGCCCTTTTAAAAATAAGACACATTGTTTTATCTTAAACAAAGATGACTTTAGAGTTACAGATATCTAACTATTACCTTTACAGGAGACCACAGACCACAGTAAATCTCCCTACATTTGAAAAGCAGTTAAGTACACCATGCTATTTATTACATGTGCTGGGCTACAGAAATGGACTCGGTCACTGCTTCTGAGATGATTCAAGGCATAATGATAGAGTGAAGGTGAAACTTACTTTTGTCACCATGACCACCACAAAGTTTTTCTCATCAATTTTGTATTCTTTGAGAGCAGTATCATCACTGAGGATTTTGCCTAATAATTCAGGAGAGAAAATGTTATTTAAAAACACATTTAAAAGTCTCTTAATTTATCAGCAACATTAATTCTATTAAGTAAAACTTCTAAGAAAAACTTTGGCAACCAGCTAATATAAATATAAGTAGACATGTACTACTTTAAAAACAGAAACATCTGATTGATTTGGTTTTTTATTTATTAACTGTGTCTATTGAATTCAGCCCTGAAAACGGAAATCATAAAGACAAAGAAAATTAAACATTTTCAATTGCCTGGTCATCCTTTTGAAAATAAAGTGTATTTTTTTTTTCCTGATGGAAAGAAGGGATAAGCAACTTCCTACTCAAAATACCAAACACTTGATGAATCAGAAATGTTCCAATGTTTTAGAAGTAAAATAATTATAACAAACAAGCCAAGTGAACAAAACCTTTCAGAAACAGCATAATACACAAGAAAGGGGAAGAATTGTGGAACTCAATAAGCATACTGCAGAAGACCAAGGCCACGCTCCTGGATGGTTCCTTTCCCTTGAATTTAGTCCCTTATTCTAAAAAAGCCATTGCCTAGAAATCAATACAAATTGCACAAAAAAGAATGGGAATGAGCTGGGTGGTAGCAGTGCATGCCTTTAATCCCAGCACTCAGGAGGCAGAGCCAGGCGGATCTCTGTGAGTTCGAGGCCAGCCTGGACTACCAAGTGAGTTCCAGGAAAGACACAAAGCTACACAGAGAAACCCTGTCTCAAACAAAACAAAACAAACAAAATGTTAAGAACGAGAATGAGACAAGAGGCTATACAGTTTATTACACTTTATCCCTTTTTTCTGGCTTCTGAATTCTGACCACCAAAAAATGGGGTTAGAACAGTGAGCTATCGGTCACTCTGAACTGTCTCTCTCCTAAAAGGAAACAGTATGCCCATCATACTGTTGATGCACACCTTTAATCCCGGCACTTGGGAGACAGAGGCAGGCAGAACTCCATTAGTTCTAGGCCAGCCTGGTCTCCATACTGAGTTTCAGGACAGCAAGGGCTACAGAGTAACTGGGATTCTGTTTCAAAAATACAAAAAAAAAAAAAAAAAAAAAAAAAAAAAAAACCAGAGGCAATACTACAAAGTTCCACGGAAGGAAAAGAACAGGCTAACACCCCATTTCACTGACACCTACAAGGACAGTGTTGAGTAGTTCCTTCAATGGAACAGATGAGTTTTCTCTACTAAACTTTGCCATCGAGTCTATTTTTAACATATTTTCCTGGGCATCAGTGAGGCTAATTAAATTTGCAAGTTCCTAGTCATACTCTTGGGTGCTTTCTTATTGGGGCCTCTTTTCCTCACCAATTTCAAAGTACTCTATACAATTTGTATTTTAATTCTTTTTTGGGGAAGGGATCCTATCATGAAGGCCTTTTGATATATGAAACAAACAAGCCTTCCTTCTTCAACTTTGGTAGGTAGTTTAGAAAGACACCAAAATTTTTTTGACAGAAACGATTTCATACACATTCATCAACTAGTACACAAGTTCTTAAAAGACTGAAAGCAATGATGTTCAGTTTATGAATTAACACAGAAGTCAGTCACAGTACTCACAGACTAAGTAACATCACTCCCTGGACAAAGTAGGCAAATGTGCAGAAAGAAGACATCAAACCATAATTTAAAAACTGCTTCTATAAAATCATGTTTCTGACAAAGACAATTTGAAAATACTGTAATTTCTAAGATAACATTTCTAAGACTAGAACGTCAAATATGCAAGACATGGCAATTTCAGAACTGAATTCATACCTGCATAGATTAACTTCTGACCTGCTACTGGAAAGGCATCTTTCCCCTTTTCAGATTCAATCTTCTCTTTCAGTGCCTTTACCTATAGGAAAAGTTAAAAAAAAGAAAAAGAAAAAAAGAAAATTAAGCCTAAATAGAAAAATTACAATATACGCGCTGAAGGCCAGGCAGTGGTGGCACACGCCTTTAATCCCTGCACTGGGAGGCAGAGGCAGGCGGATCTCTGTGAGTTCAAGGCCAGTCTGGCCAACAAAGCAAATTCCCAGGACAGCCCCGGGCTATTACAGAGAACCCACTAAACAAAACAGAAATGTCTTCTTGCAGGACATAATGGCACAGCACTTTGGAGGCAGGTGGTTCTCTAGGAAGCTTGACCTGGCTAGCTTCATGTCAATTTATCACAAGCTAGAATTATCTGAAAGGGGGGAATTTCAATTGAGAAAATGTCTCCATAGGCATTCCTGCTGGGGGAGGAACCAGCCCCTTCTGGGTGGGGTGTTCCCTGGGCTCTATAAGAGCTGTCTGAGCAAGACAAGGAGAGCAAGCCAGCAAGCAACACCCTCCATGACCTCTGAATCAGCTCCTGCCTCCAGGTTTCTTCCTGTTTTGAGTTCCTATCCTCTCTTCCTTAGATAATGGACTACAATATGGAAGTCAAATTTATAAACTCTTCCCTCCCCAGCTTGCTTTTGGTCATATTCATTACAACAACAAAAACCCTAAGACAGAGCTCAAGCTTGCTCTACATAGTGAATTCCAGATCAGCTACAATTGCATAGTAAAGCCCGTCCATTAAAAAAAAAAGAAAAAGAAAAATGAAAAAGCCGTCTGGGGCCAGCAAAATGACTCAGTAGGTAAAGGCACTTGGAGCTAAACTAAGTTTAATCCCCAGGACCCATGAGGTGGAAGGAGAGATATGACTCCTATAAGCTGTTCTCTGAACTCCCCATGACAAATATGCAAACAAAACAAAAAGTACAATTAAAAACAAAAGCCTTTCTTAAAAGGCTAAGAGTTCTAAGAAATAAAATGTTTCAGTTAAAATAAGAAACATCAATGCTGAAGGCAAATGTATTCTTATGGCTCATTTTAACCAATCAGAAGACCAATGAAAACATAATACCATTTCCCCAGCACAGTGTTTTTTCAGCCCATCATGAGGTGTTTCCAATTTCAGCAAAGGCTGAGAGCCACTGGGCTATTTAAATGATTTTTTCCCCTAGTTTCACCTCTACTTTCATGTCATATGTACATATATGATTTTATTTATCTATATCCAATTTAGAAACGACAAATGAGAAAAAAATCTGTGCTATTGGTATTTCTGAAACTGACTTAGTCTAAATATGGTTATCTTGCCTTGTATCAATTTTCATGCAAACAGTGTAGCTGTTCTTTATGGATGCAAAAAAAAATTTACTGGGTTTGTATACCAAATTTTCTTTACCCATTTCTCTGTTGACAAGCACCCATGGTTGACTCCGTACTTCAGCTATTGTGAATTGTGCCACAGTAAACACTGAGTCAAGTATCTCTGTGGTGTGTTGACTCTGAATGCTTTGGTAAAATAGCCAGGCATAGTAGTTATGTCATATGGTAGTTGTCAAAAAGCTGAGAACTGGTATTTAACACCCTGAATTACTTGCCGAAGGTCAACTAAATGAGAAGGCAGAGCACTACTAGCATGCTGTTGGATGGTATGATTCTCTGAATGAGACATATCCCACATAAGTTCACTTATATAGTTGAATACTTCGTCCCCTAATGGTGGTGCTGTTTGGAGAGACATGAAACCTACAGAAAATGTCTACCATGGGGTTGGGGTGAGCTATGAAGCACTATAGTCTTCCCCGACTTTCCCTCCCTGCTTTCCTGTGTGTGGATGAAATGCAACCTACCAGCTTCCTGCTCCAACAGCCTTGCATGTCATTCCTTGCAGCCTGGAACTCTGTCCCTCTGGAACCATAAGTTAAAATAAATCCATTCTAAAGTTGCTTTTGGTAATGGTGTTTATCACAGCAACAGCAAAGTAACTAATACAGGCGTTAGGTTTCCTCCAAACTCATTTACAGAGAAAGAGAATCTATTTACAAGTGTGATTATTTGGTAGGAGCCACAACTGAATTAAACTACATATGTCACTTTGAGTGAACCCAGTACATAGTGGTTTTGAGCTAGTGAGTTGTGCTGAATGAATGAGTACACAGATATACAGCAATATATAAAGAAAAAAATATATAAAGAAAAAAGAAACATGAAAATGGTAAAACAAAGTGGGAATCTTATTCCTGACAGGTTATACTGAGGAGAAAATTTAAGACAAAATTATCATGTATAGGCACATAAAAAATGTTTTTTTAGCCGGGCGGTGGTGGCGCACGCCTTTAATCCCAGCAGTCGGGAGGCAGAGCCAGGCGGATCTCTGTGGGTTCGAGGCCAGCCTGAACTACCAAGTGAGTCCCAGGAGAGGCGCAAAGCTACACAGAGAAACCCTGCCTCGAAAAAACAAAAAATAAAAATAAAATGTTTTTTAATTTTTGGTTTTTATGTGTATGCATGTTTATATGTGTGTGAGAAATCCACAAGTCATCTTATTCAACTGTGGTACCTTACATACTGAGATCTGGCTAGTCTAGACGGCTAGCTCCTGGGATTCCACATCTCCACCTCCTGAGTACTGGGATTATGGTGGGTTGCCATAGCTGCTTGGTGTTTTACACACACAGGCGGTGGGGACACCGAAGATGGTCCCATGCTTCTGCTATAAGCACTGTGCTGGCTAGTCTAACGTCAACTGGACACAAGTTAGAATTAAGGAGGGAGCCTCAATTGAGAAAATTCCTCCCTAAAACTGGGCTGTAGGCAAGCTTGTAGGACATTTTCTAATCAGTTATTGATGGGGGAGGGACCAGTCCATGGTGAGTGGCCCTGGGTTCGGTAAGAAAGCAGGGTGAGCAAGCATGAGGAGCCCGTAAGCAGCACCCTTCCACAGCCTCTACATCAGAACCTGTCTCAAGGTTCCTGCCTGTTTAAGGTGTCCTGACTTCCTTGAATAATCAACAGTGGTGTGGAAGAGTAAGTGAAATAAATCTTTCCCTCCCCAAGTTGCTTTTTTTGGTCATGGCGTTTCATCACAGCAAAGCTAACTAACTATGACAAGCTCTTAACTCACTGAACCATCTCATTAGCCCAAGAAACTATATTTTTATTTCCTGTATCAACACAAACTAAAATACTATACCATTTAGCTATAGAAAGAATCAGAGTAATCTTGCGGGCTGCAAGAATATATTTAGGAGGGTTAAAAAATAACTTATGATATATGAACTGGCAATTATTGGGATAGATAAATGTAACGTATAAACATTTAGATATGTTATAAATGATACACAAATCTCAATATATAACCTAGAGACACTGAGGAGCTATGCCTAAGTTAGATCTATGCATAAAGTTTTTATTGAGGTCTAAGATATATAAGCTTTAGGAATGGACGTATATGCCTTTATACAAGAGTTTACGGACCCCGAGAAGGGACACTGGGGCTAATACTAGGCCATAGCTCCCCTACTGTACAAGATATAAAAATTGTCCCAAAAATGGTTAATTCCTAACTTTACTGAGAAGATTAAAATTATTGTACAACCCCCTACAAAAATAATTTAGATCCATACAGGGTAATACCTAGGAAGCTGCCAGTTTGGAATCTAATGATATGGCTTTCTGGGTTCAGAAATTATATACTCCAGCCCAACTAAATGCTTCAAATACAGGGAAAGAAAATAATTAAAATACTAAACGTAAGCATGGACATTTCTTACATTTTAGGAAAAGGTTGGCAAAATACCTAAGACAATTATTACTCCTTCGCCTCTTAGAGGCTAATATTGTAACCAAAAGCTCAGGAATATTAAAATGGTCACATGGAAAAATTTTGACATATTCTGCCCGTACATCATGCTCTATACCTAACATACTATGGAAAAGAGACATGCTATAACAAATGAATGTATCATTAATCTCTGCTATGGACTAATATCAGCTCAAATACTATGGATGGGTTTTAACCTTAGAACTTGGGTAAACAAATCCAAGGGCATAATTGAGCCTGTTGTTCCAAAAATTATAAATGAAAGACATGACCTAGGATACCAAAATTTATCCTAGGGTCCACTGTCCACTGCTGACCCCATTACTTGTAGATCTGATGCTCCTATCTGGGTTAAGCAATGACATTTAAACACTAAAAGAATTGTAATGCTACCTGTCTGATGAAAAAAAAAAAAAAAACCTCAAATATTGGGCATATAAAGCCCCCCACCAGCCCTTAAATCACCAATATTTTTTATTTAGGAAAATCAGGCATACAGACTGTTACAAGACCTTAAGAAATTAAATAAAATTTATTAAAGTCTGACTTGCCATCTCCAATAGCCATCTGTATATGTACATATATATTGCAATACATTTATTACACAGATGATAGTATACTTTTATCAAACTAAAACTTATGAGTCATAGACTGTCAGATAAGTCTACAGGATATACTTATACTTTCTTATGCCTGACTAACAATTACAAATTCTCTCCCTATGAAAGCTTATCCATGAGGTCCTTATGATTTATGATTATAGAATAATACATTTATTTCACTGTTTTTCAATATTAGGAATGCCTACAGCTCATATATGGACAGAGGCCTTACATATACTCCAAGAGCTCCTAAGAATCAGTACTTATTTTTTTCATATCTCCCACTAAAGGCATTCCTTATTACCCCTAGACCAAGCCACAAAGCTACATCTACGTCTCTAAAACCTTCTCACTGCTGTTTCAAAGGTCCTGATATTTTCGTAATGTCTAGTAGAGGATATGCTTACATGTTTCATAGGGCACTGACTCACCTTTATGAATCCTAGATCGCCTGGCCAAGCCATATACTAGGCCACTGCAGGACAGAGGCGTTCTATAGCTGCCAGCTTAATTACAGGCTGTTTATTACTCATAGATTGTTTACAATGAGTTTTGACTTTATGAACAAATTGATACAACTCCAGGTGATAAACTCTGTTCATCAATGATATTAAACTTATAGGAATGATTATAAATAATTCCATTCTAAATGTATTTTATTAATTCTGACTAAAAATAAGCTATATATATATATATATATATTATATATATTATATATATATGAAACATTTCAGATTTCATTCTCTGGCTATCCTGTTGTTTTATTAAGACTCCAAGGATTCATAATTTTGCTCTGACAAAATTCACTGTTATGTTGCTAATATGTCTAAAGATTTTGTCTTTTAAGAAGGTTCTTATAAGCTTCAGGGTATTAAAAAAAAATTCACCAACACTCACAAGCCAAAAAGGACCACTCACAAGCCAAGACGGACCAGAAGAAACATAACCTGACTTCAGTTTTCATTTCCCACTTACAAAATTTTTTTCTTCTCTAGGGAGAGGGGAGCCTTCCCTCTCCCTGGCCTAAAATCCCCTTCTCTCATCTGCTAACCATACCATGCATCTAATAATCCACAGGTACACCTACGAGAAAAAAGTTTCCTCTTTTAAAACTCATCTTTAAAACTCCTCACCTGCATGTTTTACCATTAATTCATATGTTTATTCCTAGAAGAAATTCTAATCATCTTAAGAGTTACAGGTTGTCACCCTCTGGACCATAGACATGCTGTCTAGCTGCAGGTCTGCATCTCATCCTCCAGCCCACCATGGATGTGCTGTCCAGCTCAACCCTGCATCCCGCCTTCCAGCCCATGGGACAAGAAATCCTGCTACACACAGAGCCTGAAATAGGCTGCACTTCCTGGGTTTCCATTGCGTTCTAGCCTTCAAGACTCTCAGCTTCACCCCCATATCAGCAGGAAATAACTTTTTAATAAGAGATTTCTACAGCCCTTTGTCACCTATTTTTCTGAACTGAACCCTCTAGCCCAGGGGCTGGACTGCCCTAAAAAAATGTTCTATTATTAATTTTATATATTCTGCCCATGATCCTGAAATGTATGCACTATCAGATATTTCCCCGTGTACTTTTTCACAACTGTTTTATATGTAAGTCTTGCTGTATATACCCTGACGCAGATTATTACTGTCCTCTCATAGCTTATGGTTTAATATTGCATTGATTACAAATTTATATTCGGTAAGCTTCAACAGCAGCCTTGGTGCCACTGATAATTTAGGTAACTTTATCTAACTATACCTCCTTAAAATACAATTTAGCCAAATTCATACCACTACCAGAGATTAATAGTCAATGTTCCAAACTAATCATTTCTTTTTGATAAGTCAGAATCATAGTATTTAGACACATTTAATCATATTATACTAGCTAATGATAGATTTTTTTTTATGTTATTCCTTTACCCCCTTCTTGGGACAGATATTTTAATTATATACAAATATAAGTATCAGATGATTAAACTAATTCTCAGCTTGCCATCTATATAGATTATTGATTATAAATATATTTTATAGATTATAAGTATACATTACTGATACAAGTATTGATCATATATCAATATTTACTGTCCATTACTTATCATTTATTCCAGTCATCTCCAAACTCAATATTTATCCACATCATTCATTGCCCTAGACAGAATTAAACTTCCCATTTTTACTATACAAGAAAATGATAAAGAGATTCAGCTGTGTATTAAAGCTATACTTTGACCAGCCAAGGGTCTGTCAAAAGGCAAGCCATTTATTATGAATATTTGGTGCTAACCAGGCTTTAATATTTCAGCTGTCTTCTGCTATGAAATCCTTGCATGCCAAAATATTTCCAGACCATTTGCTAACAGTTCAGCTCCCCAGATCTGCTGAACTTCCCACTTCCCTGCTGGAGCCAGTACTTGGATAAAGTCAAGTAGGCAGGTCACCTAAGCAAAGACAAGCTGGCAAAGACAAGCTGACAGGAATTGCATAGCTCTGTTTCTTGTGCAAATAAAGCTCAGACCATCTCCTGGCCTTGAGGCCTAGTGGCTCACCAGAGTAACTGACTGAGAACCAAAGAGGTTTTCACATGTCAAGGTGGAAGGTAGGGTGGAGGAACATTCCTGAGGAGGCAGAGAACCGTGTGGCTGTAGAGAGAAGACAGGCATTTTTCTGTAGAGAAGAGACAGAACGGCATGGCAAAGGAAAAAGTGGAAAACAAAGGTTCCGTAGAGGATAAGCAGATCTCGGGTAGAGTTTTCTGAGTGCCAGGAGTAGAGTAGTGGAAACGGAAAGAGGAAACGGAGGACAAAGATGAAGCTGGAAGGATAGGAGTTTAGTCATTAGCAGGACTATGAGCTGGGGAACTGGACAGAACTGAAGCTATGTAGACTGGATTTCATCCCAGAGAAATAAAGTAGATGGATAAAGAGCTTGGTATGTCTAGTTATTCCTGCCTTGAATGCCTGACAGCTATAGCTGTATTGATAGAATTTAGAGGAATAAAGTTAACAGACATAAAAGCATAATGTACGTAGATTTTTTTCCCCTCTCATATCCCACGCTGGACGCTGGACGTAGCGCAATCCCCAGGAACCCTGGGTATTCAATAGAGTAACACTAGACATCCATTATTAAACAAAGAAAAACTGATCATCGGAGTATGCAACTGAAACAGGAAAAAAATGCAAATGAAATTAAGAAGCAGTACAAAATAGTGTTACACCTGTAGGAAAACAGTAAAATGACAGGGGCAGACAATTTGGTTAAGCTAGTGGTGAACCTGCCATGTGTCAGGAAAGAGCTTCACAATATGGCAGCCATTTACATCTGTAAGTTCTATATTCAAAGACTCATCAGTGACTGAAATCGTTTTCTATTCTCAGAGAACACAGTATAACCACTATTTACATAACATCTACATTACACTAGGTGTAGATAAGATTTATAGTACAGGGAGAATGTTCATCAGTGAAACTTATCTGAGGAATTTATGTAGCGGAGGATTTTTGTTTGGGGCTGGGGAGTAGTCTGGAACTGTCTGTCTGCATATAGCTGAGATGTGACTGCAATTAGCTCTTCTCACTTAAATTACATTTCCATGATTTGTACTTGCTGAATGCCAGCCAGCCACCATGTCATGAAGATACCCAAGCAGCCAGGAGAGATTTGTATGGGATATGGGAAGGAACTGCAGTTTTAAGTCAATAGCAAACATCAAGGAGTTAGCCATCCGAGGGAGCCGTTTCGGAAGGAATCATCCTACACAACAGGCAAATACTTACATGGAAGTTACTGGGGAACATGCTGCTAACACTTATGACCACTGACACTGCCATTTTAAAGGCAAAGAACCTGCCACTGAGCCAGTAAGTCAATGCAAATGAGATTTCCCCATTGTCTTTCCAAGGCAGACATACACAGCTTTAACACTAATACCTGAAAACAAGTTTAAACACTCATCAAGCTGGAATAGTAATTGTTGCACAAACATTCATTTGAATACTGTGCAGTATTAATGAATGAGAAATGTTTACAAAATCGTTAAAGGAAAAAGACCTAGTAGATGTACAATTTATTTTTGAAAACAAACCTACTATAGCTGTCATTACTTGAAAGATTCTAAAGAGGTTAATCAACTAAGGACAAAAGCTTGCACTTTTTTTACCAAACAAACATAGATTATTTAATTAAAGTGAAAACTAGAACTTGAAATAAAATGTATTACTCATCAATACTTACTAACAATATTCAAAAAACATTGAATTTTTTTTAGATTAAAAAAGAGGGAGTAGGCAAAGGGGGCAACTATACCACTATATAATCTAAATTAAAATAGCGTTAAATGGCTCCAAGAGTAAAAGGACTTGTTTCCTACAAGCATAATTTGAATTCAAAAATGAACATGAATTTGGATTCCTGGAATCCATATAGAAGTTCTACTTGGTGGCACATGTCTGTTATCCCAGCACTCCTATTGTAAGAAGGGGGAAGTCAGGAAAATCTCTCCCCCCCACCACATGAGCACTTACAGGCCAGCTAGCCTGAGTGTGCAACACACCTGCAAACACTAGGAAACCCTGCCTGGGCCAGAGAGATGGCTCAGCCAGTAAAGGTATAGTGGTCAGCCCTGAGGTCCTGGGCCAGATCAGAGACTCACAATGTAAGAGGCGAGAACTGGTTGTCCTTTGATATCAACATGCATACCATGGCATGCTGGTGCTGTCCAAGACACACACAGAAAAAATTTCCAAAGCCAAAAGTGTATACAAAGGACTTCAAATTTACCCAAATTTCTTTGTTATCTGAAAAATCTGAGACAGACACCCAAGAGTTTGCTAAATTTCTCCTCCAAGTCAAATTCTGGATAATTATAGAAACAAAACTGATTATAAGGTATCTACCTACTACCAGGCAGAGGTGGTGTGCGCCTTTAATCCCAGTCCTTGGGAGGCAAAGGCAGGTGGATCTCTGCGTTCCAGGTCAGCCTGGTCTACCAGCGTGAGTTCCAAAACAGCCAGGTCTACAGACACGGGGGGGGGGGGGGGGGGGGGGGGGGGGGGGTGGGGGGTGGGTGGTGTTGAAAAAGAAAAAAAGGAAAGTTTCTATCAACTGCAATGGAAACAGGATAATTGAACCACTGAACTCAACTGAGTGACTTTCTCCTAAAACTGCAACTGATGCTATTAGAGCATTATGTGGAAGAGACAGTAAACTAAGGCTGTAGAAGGTTCTGCTACCAAGCAGGGCAAACTAAGTTTGATTCTCAGGACCCACATGGTGGAGGTAAGAGAGAATCAATTCCCACAGCTTGTCCTCTGACCGCCACATGAGGGCTGTGGTGTTTGTGGACAAATAAATGTAATTATTTTTTTTGTTTGTTTGTTTTTTCGAGACAGGTTTCTTGTGTACTTTGCGCTTTTGAATCACTTGATACAGGTGTCGAACTCACAGAGATCCACCTCTCTCCGATGTGATTAAAGTGCCAAGTTAATTATTTTAAAAGGCAATGTTCATTAGAGTTATTACCCAGAGGCTATTATTTTTCCAACAGAAACTATGTAAGATGTTCATAAGTTAACATATACACATCAATCTAATTGCTTTTAAAATACATTCCAGATGTTATGATTTTAACAATATCAAAGCAGATAGAAATGGGAGAGTGTATAAAGTTAATTGCATACTAGCTACAGCTTTTACATTTTCTAAAAGGGCAAAAATAAGCCCTTTTTTTGTGGGTCAGGGTAACCTGCCTGCTTAAGCAATCAACCAAAGCAGGGGATGAAAAATAGTCTTGCTCACTGTTGGAGCATCTAGTATTTGATCACATTAGTAGCAGATCCACCTCCACTGCCTGAATGAGCTTACAGAATTTATTAAAGAGTTTACAGAATTCATTCACAAGTAAGACTGACTTCACTGCCCGAGTGTTCATAAAAAAACAGATGGCATAGCATCATTTCTCAGGATTCAGTCTGCTATAGGTGGTTTAGGTTTAACACTTCTCTAAAAAGCAAATTTCGCCAGGCAGTGGTGGCACATGGGAGGCAGAGGCAGAGGCAGGCAGTTCTCTGTGAGTTCAAGGCCACCCTGTGCTACACAGTGAGTTCCAGGACAAGCTCCAAAGCTACACAGAGAAACCCTGTCTCGAAGAAAAAAAAAAAAACAAATTTCATACATTACCTATTCCGCCCCCCCAAGAAAATCTAATTTTCAAGTTGAAATGGCAGGCTTATACCTTTCAAAGCCACTGACAGTGTAAAGCTGAAAGAATATCATTTTTACAGAAAGGATAATGAAAAGACTGATCAAAATAAAATTGATGAAAGTGGATTTTTATTTCAAAAACATAGCACAACTTCTTCCACAATATATTTTTTAGGAAGATTACCTGATTTTCACACCAACTTTAAAAGCAAACAGGTAATTTATGATATTCCCTTTCTAAAGTAGAGAGATTTTCAAAAGTTGTTGTCAAAGCCAAAGACAAGTGGCTTTGGGAGACAAAGTGGGCAAGTGGGACAGTAGAGTAAGAGACGCACTTCTCTAAGCATACTGTCTAGGTCACCAGCAAGAGAGTGAGACATGGAAACCAGTGAAACAGATGAGAAGGGGAAGAAGAGTTGTATTAAGATGGAAACAAACATCTACATACTCTAAAACTGGAAACAGAAGAAGCAGAGACACTGTGGTCAAGTATGAAAAGCTCCCAGGTTGTGTGTTAAGAACAGTCTGCTACTAGTAGCACTATCTTGGGAGATTCTGGAAACTTTCAGGGAGAAAGTAAGTCACTGGGGGGAATTCCTTTTAAAGTCTAACCTGTAATTTCTATTCTGTTTCCTGATTCCATGAGGTGAAGGGCTTCCTTCTCCACAAGCTCCAGCCGCCATGATGTTCTACCAATGTACTTGAGGCCAAGCAACCATGGGGTGAATCCTCTGAAACTATGAAGGAAATATATCACCTCTCCCTTATATTGCTCTCTTGGATATATTTTGGTCACAGCCACTCAAGGTGATTAATATAGGTGTCCTTTTCAGAAGATAGGAGAGAGGATACAGTGAAAAAATGCAGAGACTAGCCTTAAGTGGACATCCATAATAGTCAGGCATCTATAATTAAAAAAAAAAAAAAAACAGTAACAAGTAGGTATTTGTAGTAGGGCTTTATAGATGTACTGTCAAAATCCTCAGTAAAAAAAAAAAAAAAAAAAAAAAACTAGGATTTTTCAGCTGAAAATAAGGAAGACAAAGTTAAATCTTCCTACAGCAGTGAAAGAGGGAATGGATTAGAATGATTGTCAGATAAGCAACTGCTGTTTATGTTCAAGAGTCTGAGACAAGTCCATGCAACTAAGTATGGCCTGACTCCACAAGTACAAGTGGAACATCAAGGTGAATTTTACAGCTTCTGTAATTCCCAATTGTGAACAATGGTGTAGGAGGGGGACCATACTGCCAAGCACTTGTTGACATCAAATGCTACATACATATGATTTCAAATCCACAGAATCTTCAAAAGACTATCTATCATGTAACACTTCCCATACTGTTGTCCTCATTTTACACATGAGGACACAGCTGGGGTACCTGCCCAGGGTCACCCACCAATCAACTATTTGGGCAGTACTCTGACTAGGCAGTCTGGCTTCAGTCATGTTATGCTGAGTCTTCAAAGCATGTGAGTATAATCACTGACGCTACTCTTGATAAGCAATCATAGAAGTGACAAGATAAAGGACTGAGAGTCAGTGAAAAGAAATTACTATAGGGGCTGGAGAGATGGCTCAGAGGTTAAGAGCACTGGCTGCTCTTCCAGAGGTCCTGAGTTCAATTCCCAGCAACCACATGGTGGCTCACAACCATCCATAATAAGATCTGGTGCCCTCTTCTGGTGTGCAGACAGAACACTGTGTATGTAATAAATAAATAAATCTTTTAAAAAAAAATTACTATCAAATGCTTTAAAAATCGCATCAGCGCCGGGCGGTGGTGGCGCACGCCTGTAATCCCAGCACTCAGGAGGCCGAGGCAGGTGGATCTCTGTGAGTTCAAGGCCAGCCTGGTCTATAGAGCTAGTCCAGGACAGGCTCCAAAGCTACAGAGAAACCCTGCCTCGGGGAAAAAAAAAAAATCTCAACAGCGTTGTAATCAGGAAATGAAAATAGAAAGGAAAGCTAAAACATTTGGGTGTGATGTTTTGAATGAGAGAAATGCCCCATAGGCTCAGGTATTTGAACACTTGGTCCCCAGTTGGTGGCAGTGTTTGGGAAGGTTATGAAACCGTCAGGAAGTGGAGCTTTGTGGAGGAAGTACACTTCTGGGGGTTGCTTTCAGAGTTTATAATTATAGCCTCACTCCATTTCCAGTTCACTCTCTCTCTCTGCTTCCTGCAAGTGGACGAAGTATGGTCTTTCTTTCAGTTTCCTGCTCTGGCTTTCTGCTGCCATGACTCCCTGGCCATTCTGAACTCCCCCTCTAGAACCATAAGGCAAAATACACTTTTTTCCATAAGCTGCTCTTGGTTATGAGTGTCTTGTCACAGCAACAGAAAGTAGTTAATACACTGGGGTTGGGGGAAGCAGCAGTTACCAGTAATGTTAAGAACTAACTGTTAATAATGGGACTGAAGCCGAGACAGAATAAAGATCATTACTGACCCTGCAAGCGGTATCCTAGTGGAAATGGAGCCAGAAGCTGTATTGAAGTGGATGTCATGTGCAGAACAGAGCAGTAGCAATGGGCTGATAGTGTTCATTGTCTTTTCTATTATCCTTTTTCTATTATCCTTTTTCCTCATTTGTGGTTTTAAAAATATGAAGTTGAACATAGTACTTCTCAGCATCATAACATGGAGGTAGACATTGTTTTCAAAGAAACACCATATTGCTGAAAAAATGTGATTAATGTATGTCATGAAAAGTAAATGACTCCTCCACTGTTGGTGGGAATGCAAACTTGTACAACCACTGTGAAAATCAGTATGGCAGTTTCTCAGAAAATTGGGAATCGATTTACCTCAAGACCCAGCCATCCCACTCTTGGGCATATACCCAAGGAACGCTCAATCTTACCACAAAGATACATGCTCAACTATGTTCACAGCAGCACTATTTGTAATAGCCAGAACCTGGAAACAACCTAGATGCCCGTCAACTGAAGAATGGATTAAGAAAATGTGGTACATATACACAATGGAGTACTACTCAGCAGAGAAAAACAAAGACAGCATGAAATTTGCAAGCAAATGGATGGAACTATAAAAAAATCATCCTAAATGAGGTAACCCAAACCCAGAAGGACAAACATGGTATGTACTCACTCACAAGTGGATTCTAGATATAAAGCAAAACAATCAGACTGCAACCCACAGAACCAGAGAGGCTATATAGCAGGGGGGGCCCTAGGATGACTGTGGCTTTTGGTTTTACTTAATTACTGGGCAAGCCTCAATCAAACGTTTCACTATTGGGATAAGAATTTATACTGTATCAAGCTGATAATAAATAAATAAATAAATAAATAAATAAATAAATAAATAAAATGGGGGGAGAAAAGTAAATGACGTTAGTTTGATTATCTATGAAAGATGGTCTTGTTTGTACCTTGGCCTTTTATTCTTTCTTTTCATATCTCCATGTAAGCTCTCATCTAAAATTCTCTGTAATGCAGACTCAACAAATAACATCTGTACTTCAATGTTCCTACTCCAACCCCCCAATTTCGTTTTTTTTTCAGTCTTCCACATTTCTAGAAAGAAAGGAAGTATTCACACAATTTATATTACTAAATTAACTATGTTAACCCATCCAAAAAATTCTCACAATTCTACCTTGCAAAATATCTCTCAGTTCCATCTCCAATCCTAGCCAAAGGTTCAATTGCTTAAAATTATTGCACAAGTCCCTAACTGAACCCCCTCCCTGCTTTCTTTCCCTTCCATCCTACTACGAGATCAGATAACCTTAGATTTCTCATCATAAATGAGCTAGACAGGTGGCTCATGACCATAATCCCAGCATTCAGGTAGAATAGGATTGCCATAGGTTTGAGGCCAGACTAGCCTGTGGAGTTAGACATGGTCTCAAAAAACAAGAGGAAACCCCAAAATTTTTCAAAAGGCTTCTCATCTATCTTTGAAAAAACCCTATCCTACAATAGTCTACACACTCTGAGCCCTTGTCTCTCAGCTCCTCACCTTTACCTCACAAACAGTGGTCTTTTAGATTCCCAAAAGACATTCTGAAACTCTTAAGGTCTGTATTCTAAGGTTCTCCACAAAAAAAGCTCCTTCTCTTACAATGTGCTTATGTTCAGATCTCAGCTTGTTACTCATCTGTTACCTTCTCCAGAAAGGTCTTTAAAGTAGCCACCTAGTCAAGGACCATCAATCATCACATCATCTCATCCTATTTCAGTTTCTGCAGAGCGGTTATCACACACATGCACGCAGAACGTTAGCAACTTTATAGTTTATAAGTAGTATGCATCCATTTCAGCGAAAATCTTTATTGAATGCCTAAGGAAAATAAAAAGCCTACTGTGAGCACAGAAAAAGCAAAAGTCTTGAGAAAAACTAAACCAGATTTTCCAGTCTTACTGTATCTGCCCTATCTATATATCAAGAACCCTTAAATTCACCTTGTAATATGATAATTTAACATATTTACTATTCATGTTTAATAACCTAGAAAGCACTGTATCTAGCACTGACTATATTGAAAAAATAAACCAAAACCGAAACAAATCACTAAAAAGTAATGGCTAGCAAAAATAGTGTACAGAATAAAACTAAAGCAGTTATTTTATAACAATCTCCAAAATCCTAAGAGATAACCACAAAGGGGGGTAATTGCTGTATAGCAAACTACCTATTTAGAGATATAAATTATACTTATAGTTATTTTATCAAAAATGTTGGCAAAATGGCTCAGCATGATGCACACAAGCCTAGTGACCTTGAGTTTTATCCCTAGAATAGAATCCACAAAAGGAAAGAACCAACTCCCCAAAGTTGTCCTCTGACCTACACATCCATACACCATAGTGAAACGTGTACTTCCTCATGCACATACTACACAATGAAAATAATTTTAAAAACTAACCAATGTGTATACCATAAAAAAACAAAATGAAAAGCAAAAAACATACAAATGTATAGCTTTAATATTATAATGTATTCATATTGAAGTTTTGATATTTGAAGAACATCACAGATTTAAGTCCTGTCCATGCCCTTTCTCAAAATATTTAACTAGCATCAAGGATAAGCAGACTGAAGGATTAACGTGTATGCTACATACTCTGTCAACATTCAGTGACACTGCATTAGGGGCTGGCAAGAGGGCTCAGCAGCCAATGGTGCTTACTGAGAGATCTGATGATCAAGTTAGATCCTCAGAACCCATGCGGTGGAAAAAAATATTGATTCCTGAAAGTTGTCTTCAGACCTATACACACACTATGGCACACACACACCCAAAATCATGTGTTTTTTTTTTTTTAACATTTTACTATCTCAAAATTTATTGCTTTAAATATTTTTAAAATAACTTATTCTTATTTTATGTACACTGGTATTTTGCCTGCAAGTACATGTTTGAGAATGTCAGATCTTGGAGTTACAGTTATGAGCTGCCATGTGGGTGCTGGGAATTGAACCCTGGTCCACTGGGAGAACAGCCAGTGTTCTTAACTCCTGAGCCATCTCTCCAGCCCTCAAAATTTATTCTTCAAATCTCCCTGTTCTTAACAGTTTTAATCAGCAGCAAAACTTCTAAAACAGCTCAGGAACTTTGGATTAAAAACTTTGTTCTCTCCTGCTAACTGTTCACTGGCACCAAACTGCAGAAACGTTAAGGATTTTTCTTTCATATAAAAGGTATAAACATAAGTTTTTAGAAACTATAAGAAAAAGATTGACCACAAAGGAGGGAGTTGACACCTTTTAAATTTTTCATTTTTCATTATGGTTTGCAGACATTCAAGAAAGTATGTCAGCTCAAAAAAGGATTATGGGTGGGACGTTGGTGGTACACGCCTTTAATCCTAGCACTTGGGAGAGCCAGGCAGATCTGTGAGTTCAAGACCAGCACAGACACCAAAACTGTACAGAGAACAACAAACAACAGAGAACAACAACAAAAACCAAATAAACAAACAAAAAAAGGATTATGGTAAACCTCAATTTTATCAAACAGAAAAGGAAGAGTGTTATCCACAAAATCAGTTTCTGGCAGCCCTTTCATGTTGGTCCTCCAGCAGCAGGTCAGCAGCCCAGGATTATACCCATCACTGTGAACTACTTTCCAAAGCACATGCTTCTTAAAAATGTCTATTTTCTCCTCGAATCTTATCCAGCAACGTTAAGGATTTTTAAACCAGTGGTTCTCACTATTATGATTTACACGTGCTGGCGGGTAGTCCTTGCAGGTAGAGCCAAGGTGCCCAGTGGTGGGTAAGAGATAGATGTCATACAGATAGCGCTCAGTAAAGAGTTTTAGTTGGTGAGGGGAAGAGAGAAGGGGGAGAAAAAGAGGGAAATAGAGAGAGGCTGGCAAGGGGTTCTGAGAGGTGCGAGCCTTGTGGGAGGAAAGTGGAAGGCAGAAGAGAGAGAAATGGGGCAGTTTTCCCTTAAGAATGAAGGGGCTTTTACAGGCTGGAGAGATGGCTCAGAGGTTAAGAGCACTGCTTGCTCTTCCAAAGGTCCTGAGTTCAATTCCCAGCAACCACATGGTGGCTCACAACCATCTGTTATGAGATCTGGCACCCTCTTCTGGCCTGCAGGGATATGTGCAGACAGAACACTGTATACATAATAATAAATAAATAAATCTTTAAAACAAAATGGGCTTTTACAACAGGACATAGGGTGTCGCCAAAAGGCAGGATCAGAATATTAACACTCACCCTTCCTCAATGCTGCAACCCTTTAATATAGCTCATGTTGTGATGACCTACAACCATAAAATTATTTTCGTGGCTACTTCATAAACTGTAATTTTGCTACTGTTATGGACCATAATGTAAAAATATAATATGCAGGATATGACATGTGTCCCCCTGAGAAAAGGTCATTCAATGGCCAAGGAGTCGTGACCTATGGGTTGAACACCGATGTTTTATACCATCCAGCAATGATGCCTGTGATCCCAAGAGAATCACCAGAGTCAAGCCATCCTAGTCTATACAGTGACTACACTCAAAAAACAAAACCAACAAAGCAACAACAACAAAAAGTTTACAGAAGTGGTGGTCTATTAGACACTTCAAAATTACACTAGCATGTGATACAAGGGACTTAAAATTCCTTCATCATTTTTTCAGTAATTATCTACTTGCAACACTATAAAAAATGAAGCAAATCTTTTCTTAAAAACCTCTCCTCCTACACTCAACACTTCTCAATTTGCTTAATGCTCAGCTATTCCATAAAGAAAAATGTGTTACTATCATTAAAAAAAAGGGTAATGGTGAACAGTATATGGTAACAGCCAAGTAAATGCACAAAGTAGTAAGTGCTTAAAAAAAGTCTTGAGGGGTTCAGAGGTGGCTCAGCGGTTACCCAGGTTGAAATTCCAACACCCATATGGTAACTACCAACAGTCCCTAATTCCAGTCCAGGGGAATCTGATGCCATCTTTTGGCCTCCACAGGCACTACACACAGGTGGCACAAAGACTTACGGTCGCAAAACACCCACACACAAAAATAAAATCTCAAATTGTTTTTTAATCTTGTCATTTTAAAGAAAATCAGAGGGACTTCCAGCTTTCAAAAAGCAAGAGCAAATAAAACATGCCCCTTGCCCTTTAGCCACTGATCCTCAACTAGGTGATAAAACTCCCAGAAAATCCAACCATGACTTCAGTGTCCCCATGCGCTAAGCACCACCAGCGGAGTTCACTCACCACTGACTAGTTCAGCAATGAATCAATCACTCCAAGAGTGCCCTTAGCTCTCAATTCTTTCTTATTTTGCGCATGTTCATGTCAAGGTCCCAAGAGTTTCTCTCTCTCTTTTTTTTTTTAAGGGGTCTTTCCAGACAGAGCTTCTCTGTGTAGCTCTGGCTGTTCTAGAACTCTGTAGATCAGGCTAGTGTTGTGGAATAATCTTTTTTTTGTTTGTTTTGTTTTTTTGGTTTTTCGAGACAGGGTTTCTCTATGTAGCTTTGCTCCTTTCCTGGAACTCACTTGGTAGCCCAGGCTGGCCTCGAACTCACAGAGATCCACCTGCCTCTGCCTCCCAAGTGCTGGGATTAAAGGCATGCACCACCACCGCCCGGCTGTGGAATAATCTTTTTGTACACTGTGAATGTATCACTAGGATTGGTTTAATAAAAAGCTGACGGCCAATAGCTAGGCAGGATTTTTGGAGTAGAGGGTGCGGGGAAGGAGGGTGGAGGATCCAGATAGAGCAGAAAAATCAGTCAGACAAAACAGGATAGAGGTAAAAGTCATGTGGTAGAAATGTAGATCAATAAAATTATGGGTTAAGTTTCGAGAGCTAGTTTGGAACAAGACTAAGCTATCAGCTGAGCTTTAATAAGTCTATTGTGATTTGGGAGCTGGCAGGAAAGACAGAAAAATCCACCTACAAGCTGGCCTTGAACTCAGATATCCATCTGCATCTGCGTCCCAAGTGCTAGGGTTAAAGGCATGGGTCACCATGCCCAGCACTCCCAAGAGTTTCTAAATAAGGTGCCTTAAGTTACTTAATTTCCTCAGACCCTTCTAAGTAAAAACTAGTTAAGGACAAACCTGTAACCACAAAACTTGTTCCCAAGGACAACATATGTAAATTGCAAGCATTTCTAAGATCCTAGTTTAAAACATATTCATTCATTCACAGGGATGGGTGCCCAAGTGCCACACTGACCAACAGAAGACAATCTTCAGAACCCAGTTCTCTCCTACCATGCAGGTCCAGGGGATTGAATTTAGGTCATCGGGCTTGGTAGCATGAACTTATCCACTTATAAATCCCCCAAACTGAGCTTCTTCTAAAATCCCTGGTTACATTTTTGTAACAAATTAGAAACAATGTATTTCTCACCATCCATAGTTAAAATAATCTTTACTAAATAATCTTTTAAAACATTGTATCAAAAAAAATTGAGCTGGGTGTGGTGGTACAAGCCTTTAAACCCAGTGCTGAGTGAGGCAAAGGCAGGTAAATCTGAGTTCAGGGACAGCCTGGTCTATAAAGAGAGCTCCAAGTCAGAAAGGGATACACGGAGATGGCTTGGAAAACCAAAACAAAAAATATCAACTAATCTCTAAACCTTGCTGGGCAGTGGCACACAGCTTTAATCCCAGCACAGGGGAGGTGGAGGCAGGTAGTTTTCTGTGGGGTCCAGGCCAGGCAGGCCTACATAATGAAACACCGTTCAAATACATGAGCGACTAAACAATTGTGCCAATCAAAACTCACTATAGATGTAAATAAAGAGGCTATGGTGCAAATACCGGTACAAAGCTTGTCTAGTGTACATAAAGCCCAGAAGTCCTTGGACTGGATCCCCAGCACAAAGAAATGGGGAGACAAGTAATATGGAATCAAAACATGCCTTATAAAACATTTTTTGCAATACTGATTTTTATATTACATTAATAGCAACAAATTATATATTTGTTCTAAGTTAAAGAAGTCACTAGCAACTTACCAAACATTTATTTCTAAAGTGTAAAATATTACATCCCCTAGAAATAAACTTGTAAACATTAAGTGCAGTTAGGAATTTAATACTGATGCCGGGCAGTGGTGGTACATGCCTTTAATCCCAGCACTTGGGAGGCAGAGGCAGGCGGATCTCTGTGAGTTCGAGGCCAGCCTGGGCTACCAAGTGAGTCCCAGGAAAGGCGCAAAGCTATGCAGAGAAACCCTGTCTCGAAAAACCAAAAAAAAAAAAAAAAAAAAGGAATTTAATACTGCATTAGCTTTAAGATAATAGCAGACATGTAGAGGGGCTAAAGTGTGGCACAAATTTTATACAGCATACACACACACACACACACACAAAACAGTGTTATTTATTTACTTATTTACTTATTTATTTATTTCAATAGTGTGAAGTTACTACAAACTCCAACAAATGTATGTATTAAAGAAATAAAGTAAGACCTATTTCTCTGTTTTAGTGATTCTGGGATAAATTAATATTATAAACTCAAAAAGTTGACTTATATCATTTATCACCCCCATAAACCAAAGCCAATCAGGCATTTTACATATTTTGCTTAACATCATTAAACAGGTAACTGTTTTGTAATTTTTTTTCAAGGTGCTGGTGATGGACCTTGGGGACTCACAGATGCTTACATCTCCAGCCAGGCACTTTCATTTTTCACAGTCCACTAGGTTATAACTACTGCTTCTGAGAAGACTGCAGAGTTCTCATACGTAATTGGTATTTTCCATACCTTCAAGAATTATTGCATATGTCTGCAAATTAAGTAACTGCATATAAAATCATTTTGTGCCACAATTTCAAAAAGGTAGGAATTCTCAGCTTCGTATTAAAGATGTATAAGACTTTAGAATATTAGGGCTGGAGAGATGGCTCAGCTGTTAAAGGCTAGGCTCACAACCAAAAATATAAGACATATAAGACTTTAGAATATTAGATAAGATAGGTAAAACATAACGCCATGTCTTCACAAAAACATCTATATTGATTACATAGTAGGCCTCATTTATGAACCAACTAAATGCCATTTAATCCTCACATCGCTGCTGGTACTATTCCTGTTTCAGACTGTTTCAGAAAATGAAACAGGGTAATTTGTCCACGTCGTAGTAAACCAGTTACAGAGCCACAAATAGAACTCGGGCCTATTTAATTAACACCACATCCGTAGATCTTCAACCAAACTAGAATCAGTCATTTAAAAAAACAAAAAACAAAAACAAAAACAAAAAAACCCACAAATATGCAGTAATTTGCTGGCTTACTACAATTCCACAGCACGTGAGGAAACTTACACGCATGGCACTTTTTTTTTAGATTCCTGACATAAAGTTGTATTAACTTCAATATAGTACATCTTTTTATAGGCAGAACTGAAGACGACAGCATTGGAATTTATCACGTGAACTCGTTAAGTGTAATCTGCTTTAACTGGAAAACACAAAGTTGTTTTTCTTCCCCCCTCCCTTCAAATACTACTGGTTCTGGGAATTCGAGGAGCGTGCAGGTTCCCAAGACGACGGAGAGAACTCGTTTAAATCCGGATCTGAAGGTTCCTAATGCAAAAATTCTTCACCACCAACGAGACCTCAAAGCGTCATCTACCTGCGGGTGTGGGTTCGGTGGCTAGGGGGCTGGGGAAAGGGGGGGGGGGTAAAGCACGTAAAAACTACCCAAGACAAAACATAAATAAAAGGGCTCCTTCTAAGGGGCCAAGAATTCATTTTTCCCCACCATCTCTCCCGGCTGCAGACAAAACCAGGCACATTTAAGGCCCATCATCTTGGGTAACCGACCCCTAGACCTCCGCACCCGACCAGGTCACGGGAGGGTGGTGGCGACGCCCGGGTCTCCCTCCCCGACCTGTGCGTGCACTTCAGGCCAGGCTCCAGCGCCCGGGGCCTCCGGCCTCCCGGCCTCCCCTCCCCCCCTCCCCCTCCGGCCCCACGACCACGCGCTCCGGGCCGCGGCCTCCAGCGCCCGCGCGGGCCGGTGCTGCTCCACGCCAGCTGCCTCCAGGCCTTCCCGGTTCCCGGCCCACAAAGCCCGCGGTGACCTCACGCCACCACCCCCCCCTGGGGCCCTCCCGCGCCACCCCCCGACCCGGGCCCCGCGCAGGCTGCTCTCGCCCTGCGGCGCGCGTACCGTCTCCTCCGGGTCGATGTCGATCTTGAAGGTCTGCTGCTGAAGGGTCTTCAGAGTGACCTGCATGGTGCCTGCGCCGGGGCCTGGGCGCCCCGGGGTGGCCGCGGTCCTCGCGCTCTCAAGAGGAAGGCGGTGGGGGTGGGGGGGCTTGTCACATTCGCCCCGCCGAGGCTCCCTCGCCCCGGGCCCCTCGTTCCCTGGCCGCGCCGCCGGTCCTTGCCGCCTTCCCCGCAAGCCCGGCCCGCGGTGCTTCCTCACGCGCCAGCCACCGGGCCCGCAGGCGGCGCGAGGGTCTCTCCGAGAGCCGCAGAGAATCCGCTACCTCACCACAGGATGGTGGCCGCCATCACCGTGACTCGCCGAGACGTGCCCCCTCCCCCACCAGAAAAAAAACCCGGAGGATGGGGCCAGACCCGGGCGGTCTGAGCAGGCGCGGGGGTGCGGCGACGCAGTGCGCAGGCGTGAACAGGAACTCCGCCCGGGAATTGGAGGCGGGGCGGTGGGCGGTGCCGGAGTGTCCGTGGCGCGCTGCGGGCGTGCGCAGGCGCACATGGCGGGCAGCGGCGCTAAGGGCAGCCTCGTCCGGTCCGCCCGCCTCCCGTCGCCCCGCCTACGACCAGGCTCCGCCTAGCGGCCCGAATTGCGCAATCCGTAGCCGGCGAACGGCTACGTGGAGACCGGCCTGAGTGGATGCGGAGCAGGGAGCATGGAACCGAGAGGGCGGTGGAGCGGGCGGAGCCTCAGTGGAAGGATTGTCTGGGGCCGGCCCGGTGGGGCGCACGCCGCCGGCGGAGCCTGTGTAATGCGGCTTGCTTCTTTGATCCTGCGACACTGACTCCAGCGCTGGATTGCTTGCTCGCGAACCTTGTGTTCTCTCACTAGCCTTGGGATCTCCGATCTATTAAAAAAAGGCGGATTTAAGAAGGAGGCCTATTTGTGTCACGCCTTTCAGTGCTTCGTTTTGCTGTCCCTGTTGTGGGGTTGTTGGTGGATTTTAAGCAGTCGACCTCTGTCTCACCCCAAGCGCTTTCCTTTACACTTGGGACTTTCTAATCTTTGCTCAGAGGTCGCCTTTTTGGTGAAGTCTATCCTGCCTACCCCCACTTACACTAGCAGCTTCTCCGGACCCCATTATCCAGCTCTACTTTTCTCTGTAACGTTTATCACCTTCTGATTACTCTACAATGCGTGTATTTAGCATGCGTATCATCTCTTCTCTTACCCTAACGCCCAGGCTGAAGCTGCACGATGGCATGGATTTTGTCCTGTCCACAGTATACCCCAGAGCCTACAAAATGCGCCTGGCATGCTGTAGGTACAAGGTAAACATTAGAGGAATGGGTGGACGTGCTTCTGGTCCCCTAGCAGTAAAAGTGAGATGTCACTCAGCTCATGGATGGTTGGAGAGAGTGTGATGATGCATTTAAGTCTTAGTGTCAAGGAACATAAAATTAAGTGTTTAGCTTTAGCAGTATGTCCATTTACACTGAGATAAGCAGACTGGAGTGCAGAGGTGTCGAGTATTATGCACCCAGTCACCAGAATAGTAAGTGACACCATAGATGCTTGTCTGTATGCTGCTTCTTACTGGTGCAGTGACCCCTGTTAGACTTACAAAGTGGGAATGAATAAAAAGTTATAATCAGACCACAGTGAGGACAATTACAAACCACCTCTCTGAGCCAGCATCCTCAATATCACTATTTGGATTTTCATGGATTCTAGGATATAATTATTTCATGGAACTTGCCCTGGCCAAGCTCCCTCTCTGCTGACATACTTCGAGGCACTGTGATAAATATCTAATTCTCTGCCTTCTGTCTTCCTGTGGATCTAGTCTTAGTCACCAGGTGATCTCAACTCTTGCTCTGAAAAACTGGTAGCTGGAATCTCTCACTTTAGCCCTAGGGTTAGCCAAAGGCAAAAGCAGTATTGTTCTCTGTGTAACAGGACTCTGGAAAAAAATATATGGGCAAAGGTAGCAATTGACTTCCTTGTGGACTTTCCCCTGCAAACCATTTTTCTCCTAGTGTCCCCTGATTCATGACATCTTCATTTCTCCAGGTACTCTGATCAAAACCTAGTCTTCATCCTTCAGTTCCTTTCTCCTCTGACTCCTCTATGTGGCTAGCCGCCACATCCAAACCATTGTCAAATCTTAACAATTTTACTTTCCAATCTAACTTTCAAGTTCAGCCATTTTTCCCTGATTTCTGCTTTTACAACCATCATCAGTCATCTGTCTCCTAATGAGTCTTTGATTCCAATTCCTACCCCCAACACAATCCAGCAGTCAAAGCATCCAATATCCAATACCTTAAACTTTGGGTTTTACTTTTTGTTTCTTTTTTTGATTTTGTTTGTTTTTCAAGACAGGGTTTCTCTGTATGTGTAGTCTTGGTTGTCCTGGAACTCTCTTTGTAGTCCAGGATGGCTTTGAACTCAGATCAGCTTGCTGCCTCTGCCTCCCAAGTATTGGTCCTAAAGGTGTGCATCACCACCACCTTGCAACTTGGCTTTGGTTCTTTGTTGTTGTTGTTTTGTTTTTTGTTTTGTTTTGTTTTTTCGAGACAGAGTTTCTCTGTGTAGCTTTGCACCTTTCCTGGAACTCACTTTGTAGACCATGCTGGCCTCGAACTCACAGAGATCCGCCTGGCTCTGCCTCCCAAGTGCATGCGCCACCATGCAGCTTGCTTTGGTCTTAAGACAGAGTCCCTGGCCGGGCATTGGTGGCGCATGCCTTTAATCCCAGCACTCGGGAGGCAGAGTCAGGCGGATCTCTGTGAGTTCGAGGCCAGCCTGGGCTACCAAGTGAGCAAGTGAGCTCCAGAAAAGGTGCAAAGCTACACAGAGAAACCCTGTCTCGAAAAACCAAAAAAAAAAAAAAAAAAGACAGAGTCCCAGCTATATAGCCCAAGCTTAACTGAAAGTTGCAATTTTCCTACCTTAGCCTCCTGAGGTCTCAAATTAGAGGGTGTACCACCAATCCTGCATCAAAGTTGTCTTTTGAAACCATAAATCAAAACATTTGTTCTTAATCTCTGTGTTTGACTTCCCAATAAGACAAAATGCCACAGTGATGAATTTAAGAAAAAAAGATCTCTCTTGTCTCATGGTTTAAGACCTGTCAGTCTAAGGATGCTTGAGCATTTTTTGGACCTATGGCCCACACAGTATGTTGTATTGGGGTGGGGGGGGGGAGGCATGGCCTGCTTTGCGGTATACAGAAGCAAAGAGAAGAAAGAAACAGGGTCTCCACTCCCTTCAAGAGCACACCCCTATTTAACCTAACTTCCTCCCACCTCACACATCTCCACTGGCTGACAGCTCCACCTTTACCACACAAGCCTTAGGGAGACATTTAAGATTCAAACCCTAACAATCCCTAGTTGTACATTAGAATAGAATGCAAACTGTCCCTGACCTCCGAGAGCCCTCAGGATCTGACTCTTGCCAAAGTCTTTCCCTGTCTCCTCCTGTTTACTGCCGTCCTCGGGACCACCTTGCCTTCATCTCTCAAACAGCTGTTTCTGCCCTCTCGGCCTGGAGTTTCTTTGGCTGGAAACTCTGTCTTTCCCAATAGTTAAGTGGCTAATTTTCATTTTCAGATTCTTCTCTAGCTTGGGTCACTAGTTCTTTTCTTAAGATTTTTTATTTTTAGGCTGGGCAGTGGTAGCACAGGCTTTTAATTCCAGCACTTGAGAGGCAAAGGATCTCTTGAGTTCTGAAAGGCCAACCTAATCTACAAAGTTAATTCTAGAACAGCCGGGGCTACAGAGAGAAACTTGTCTCAAAATAAAATAAAACAAGATTTTTTGTTGTTGTTTTTATTTGAGTGTGTGTGTGTGTGTGTGTGTGTGTGTGTGTGTGTGTGTGTGTGATTATATGATGCATGTGTGGGTGACTTCAGAGTCCAGAAGAAGGTGTGAGATCTCATGGAGCTGGAGTTACTGGCCATTGTGAACTGCCCAACATGGATACTGAGAAGCAAACTCAATTCCTCTGGAAGAATAAAGAACACTCTTTTTTTTCTTTTAAATTTTTGTTATATAAAAAAAACAAAGGCCCAAAATATGGTTTGTTGAAGTAGCTATCAACAGGATGTCAGCCGATTTCGCATTTGCTTTGGTCAACACAGCCTGGGAACAGCAGTCGGCCCCCTCCTAACAGCACAGAAACACACTGACACTGACGACTGTCTTCAGTACACAACAAAGAGCTTTCAGGAAAAATCATTTTAATTTGATTAAAAGTAATAAAATTAATTTTAAAGCAAAACATTTTACGAATAAATAGAAAAGTTAAAAGGTAGCATCCCCATCAGACAATCTTGGGCATAATACATGCACCAATTTTGAAAATAAAATCTTTAAAGAACACTCTTAACTGCTGAGGCATCTCTGTCTCTCCTTGCTGTTCTTGTTTTTTGTTTTTCCAGAGCTGAGGACCGAACCCAGGGCCTATGTGCTTGCTAGGCAAGCGCTCTACCACTGAGCTAAAACCTCAACCCCTGTTCTTACTATTTAGAGAGAAACTATGTAACCAGGCTGATCTTGAACTTGCTGTGCTCGGGCCTCAGCATCCTGAGTGGTACAGTGTTAAATATTTTGTGTGAGTAATTTTTTGATTTCTAGAAAGACTGCATGCTACTGTGGTCAAAACCTTCAGGGAAGAAGCTGTGTCTGGCTATGAAGGAAATCTCCTGAGAGGACTCTGATTGGCTGGTTAGAATTTCAATACTGTGGAGAGACTGAAATGTTCCAGATCCAGAAGCTAATTACTTTATCTTGGGCCAAGTTCTGTCCCTCTGGAACAGCCATTCCTTGACCCTCTGTGTTGGAACTAACATCTTGTGGCAACAGATAAAAGCCTTTTAGAATCTATTGACTTAGGCAACTAGCTTCTACCTATCCAAAAGCTGAGAATGCCATCAGATAGAACCTTGAACCTATAGAAGAGCTTCCCTCATCTCACTGTATCTGCCTCCCTGCTGTACCCACCAATGTAGTTTAAAATTGCCTTGATTTATTACTTTCTCAGTTCCGTAAAACTATAAAAGCTTCATGAAACTATTTCCGTGTTGGAACATGGAATTTGGGGTAACCTAAATCTGTGTTCCCTGGCCACTGTCAGTCAGAATGGCTCCAGAATAAATGATCTCTTATTCCCTTTAAGATGAGAACTGTGGTTTTTACTTTGATATCACACATACCTACTCTTGACCCAATAGCATAGATTGAATACATTGTTTGAGTCCTTATAGGATGTCGTTGCCCAATCCCAGAGTACCACAGTTCACATGCTAGATAAGAAGATGTCATCTTTATGCCATAACACAACAGCCACTAAGGGGAGATAATTGTCAGCAAAGCCCCAGAACTCCCTTCTGCAGTTATCAGGCTAAAGAAAAGGGCATCAACGTGAGGGATTTCACTAGCATTCTGGAAGGCAGCTGTGGTACTCTACCATCAATGCCTCAGCACTAGCAGTTTGGGAAACCACTCAATTGGTTTCAGGAAATAGAATCAGTAAGAAGATAGGCAGGTAGGTGTGTAATTTCAATTTGCTTATATATATGTATATAAATACATATATATACGGTAACAAAATGCTTATATATATGTATATAAATGAATATAAGATCCGAGGAACTTTGGAAGTGACATTGTTTGAAGGACTTAAAAGACTAAGTAAAATGTTTTGGTCTACTTCTTTTTATCTATACTACTTTGGTAAATGAGATTATAAGATGGTTTATGAAGAGAATTGTATAGGTTTGACAGGCTGATAAGATAAAAATGTAGGTCAGAAGAGTTCGAAGAAACTCACTCCACATAAGCCACAGGAAGTGAAGGCATGTGGTTTTGCTATAAACAGTTCATAATCTTGTTTGTAGGGTTTTGAGACTTAGCTAGCAGGGTGAAGTGCTCCTCTCTCTCCCACATCCCTTTCATTTTCTGTCTTTTAATACCAGGATGAAAGTGTGAGAGTTGAAAAAAATTCACTCATTCAACATAGTTTTTGAGTTTCTTTGTGCCAGGAGTTGTTCTGGCTTCGAGGATACAGAAGGAGACTAAACAGCCTTTTCAGAGTTTTGTATTCTAGTGGAATAAAAAGAAAAATCAGATAAATCAGAGAGAAGCTAAAAATCAAAATGTATACAATGCATCAGATGATACTGAGTACATGAAAAAGATCAATCTTGCTCAGGAAAGGGAATGTTACTACACAATGCTCTGCCTATGCTTCATTTCCTCCCCTGCCCCCAGTATTGTAGCCTCAAGAAGACAGGTCCATAAATACCTCACCTTGCTTCCTGGAGCACATCCTAGGAGTTTTTCAGGATGTTAAATTTAATTCACACAGTGATCAGTTTGGCAGAGGAAGTTTTAAGATAGCATAGCGTGCTGGCGGTGGTGGCTCACGCCTTTAATCCCAGCACTTGGGAGGCAGAGGCAGGCGGATCTCTGTGAGTTCGAGGCCAGCCTGGGCTACCAAGTGAGCTCCAGGAAAGGCGCAAAGCTACACAGAGAAACCCTGTCTCGAAAAAAAAACCAAAAAAAAAAAAAAAAAATAATAATAAGCCACAATCATCCTAGGGTCCCGCATGCTATATATATATAGCCTCCATGGTTTTGTGGGTTGCAGTCTGATTGTTCTTTTAGAACTACAAAATTTAATGATTACCTTATGTACTGGCTGGTTTTGTGTGTCAACTTGACACAAGCTAGAGTCATCAGATCAGAAGGAGCCTCAGTTGAGGAAATGTCCACATGAGATCCAGCTGTAAGGCATTTTCTCAATTAATGATCAATGGGGAAAGGTCCAGTCATGGGACTAGTGCAGCCCTGGCTGGTGGTCCTGGATTCTGTAAGAGAGCAGACTCAGCAGCCAGTAAGCAGTAACCTCCATGGCCCCTGGATCAGTTCTTGCCTCAAGGTTCCTGCTCTGTTTGAGTTCCTGTCCAGACTTCCTTCAGTGATGAACAGCAGTGTGGAAGTGGAAGTCAAATAAACCCTTTCTCCCAGTTTACTTTTTTAGTCATTTTTTTTTTTTTTTTCATTCCAGCAATAGAAACCCTAACTAAGACACCTTGCTAGGTTTGCATCTTGTGTAGGTCCATTTCTCCTGCCTATGCCCCCACTGTTCCCATTTGGAAAGTGATTATTTACTTTATGCTAGTATTGTGTCTTGTTTTGTTTTGGAGACAGTTATGCTTAGGTCAGGCTGGCCTTGACTTGCTATGCTGTGGAAGATGGCTTAAACTCCTGCTCTCCTGTATCAACATCCCAAGCTCTGGAATTTCAGACACGCACCTCCACACCCAGTTTATGTGGTGATTGTGTTAGAACCCAGGGCTTCGTGCATGCTAGGCAAAATATCTACCTATTGAGCTACATCCCTAGCTCTTGTGTCTTGACACTATGTAATTCTCCTCCCTCCCCCCCAGTGGCTCACAGTTGAGAGATTGCCTTCAGTCTCTGCTGAGACTTCAACTCTTCAGGAATTGACTTGTTAAGACTTTGGAGACTCATAGACTAAATGCATTCACATTATGAGATGACCATCAGCCTTTGGAGGTCTGTAGAAGTGTCACAGCTTAAATCTGAAATGTCCTCCATGGACTCATAATTTGAATGCTTGCACATGGGCTGGTAGTTCTATTTTGAAAGGTAATGGAAACTCTGGGAGATAGGGTCTGGATAGAGGAAAAGTATCACTAGGAGTGTGTCACGCAGTGTCATTTCTTGCCCTGGCTCCTTCCTGTATTTCTGCTTCCTGTCTGTTAGGTGTCAAAACTGGAACCATTGGCTGAGGTGCCTATTTAACCTAGCGAAGTGGCCCTGGCTGCCAGGTTCCCCTTTCGATCCCCCCAGTCCCCACCTGTTACAGGGCCCTTCTGTCTGGCATATCCCCTCCCCCTGCCCGGAATTCTCCAGCACAGGGGGGAGAAGCCAAAAAAAAAAAAAAAGAAAAGAAAAAAAGAAAAAAAAAAAGAAATCTGTCTCAAAAACAAACAAACAAAAAAAAATCTTTTTGGGCTAGATGTAGTAGCACATACTTGTAACTCCACAGAGATATCAGTTGACCCCTCCGAGAAGACTGCCATGACGGAAACCCCTGGTTCCTCTATGTGCCAGGCTGGACACTCAGAGGCAACAGTCACTGTCAGCTTGCTGAGGTCCCTGCTGAAGGACCCCTGTAGTCCCTATCACCATGGTCTCTCTATCCATGGACCTATCAGGCTTTACGTTTGTCTCCTAACAGTTCGTTCCAAACACAATAGTTAGATTCTTTTACAATGTCGATCAGATTCTTCTATGGTGTAAATCAGACATATTCACTTTCATTCAAAACCTCTAATGGATGCCTAATAGTAAATCTGGTGTCCTTAAAATTGTCTAAAAGGTCCCTTGATTTGTCTTTCTGTCTCAGCTGCTTTCTTTTCTGGCTTACGAGCGACACACTTCTCCATGTTTTACTGTCCCTTGGACTGTGTGGCCCATTGCCACCGAAGATTTCATTCTTCCTTCCCTCACCTGCCTTTTCCTTTACCTTGCCAATCTTTGCCTCAATCTCACCTTTTCAATCAACTGCACTCTAAACCTTAACCATCCTGTTTAATATGACGAGGCCCAATACTTCCTCTCCATAAGTCCCGAATGTTCTTTATCCTGCGTTCCTCTTTCCCCCTTTTATTTTAGTTTCTTTGCAATATTAAGAATCAAACCCAGGCCCCAACCCCCCTGTAATGGTTAGTGTTAATTGTAAACTTGACAGGGTCTGGAATTACCCAGGACACAAGCCTCCAATGAAGGATTATTTAGGTTAACTCTCAGAGAGTGTGTGAGTGTGAATGTGTGTGTGTGTGTGTGTGTGTGTGTTCATCTTGATTACATTAGATGCAGTGGGAAGACCCGCCCACTGTGAGCAGCACCATTCCCTGGCTGGGATCCTGGACTGTATAAGTGAAGAGAAGGAGCTGGACAGCAACGTGCATTCATCAATTTCTGCTTCTTGATTTTGGATGCCGTGAAAGCAGCTGTTTCAAGCTCTTTCCGCCTGTCTTTACCACCGTGATGGACTGTATGAACTATGAGTCAGAATTAATTCTTTCTTCCTTAAGTTGCTTGATTTTCTGTCTTGTTTGTTTTGAGACAGAGTCTCATCGGGGACACCAGGCTGGCCTCAAACTATGTGTCACCACATTGGGCCCTATTTTATTTTATTTTATTTTATTTTATTTTTTTATTTTATTTTATTTTATTTATTTTATTTTGTCTCCATGTGTGCATGCCTGAGCAGGTGTCTGAGAAAGCTATGAGATGTCTGGTTCACAGAAGCTGGAGTTACTGAACTCAGATCATCTGGAACAGCAATCTTAACCGATAAGCCATCCCTCCAGCCCTTATTTTTTGAGACAAGGTCTTGTATTCCAGGCTAGCTTCAGACTCAATATGTAGCTAAGAACAACCTAGAAATCCTGATTCTCCTACTCTCATCTGCCAAGTGCTATGATTACAGATGTGAACCATCATGACTGTTTTTACACTGTACTGGCTTCATGTATCCTAAGCAAAGACTCTAGCAAGTAAGGCACAATATCTAGCCCAAAAGTTCTAAATTGTTTAAGTGTTAGTTTTTTATTTTATTTTTTTGAGACAGAATCTCACCATAAATCCTTGGCTGCCTTAGCTACCTACATAGACCAGATTGGCCTTGAACTCACAGAGACCCGCCTGCCTCTGCCTCCCAGGATTAAATAACTTCTTAAAGATATTTTGCACTTGTTACCCCTCCCACTTTCAGAAATTTTCTTTCTTACTTTTCTTTAATAAAGCTATGTTCTCACTCCTTTTTTTTTTTTTTTTTTTTTTTTGAGACAGGGTTTCCCTGTGTAGCTTTGGAGCCTTTCCTGGAACTTCACTCTGTAGCCCAGGCTGGCCTCGAACTCACAGAGATCTGCCTGCCTCTGCCTCCTGAGTGCTGGGATTAAAGGTGTGTGTCACCACTGCCCGGCCCTTAAGTTGCTTTTATCAGCATATTTTATTACAGAAACTAAGATAGCCCTTACATTTTTGTTTGTTTGTTTTTAGACAAGGTCTTTCTAAATTACTTAGGCTGGGCCTGAACTCACAGTACTCCTGCTGGCATTGCACTCATTTTTTTCAGTTCTCTCTCTCTTAGTCTTTCTCGTCTTTTCTCTGTGTCAACTCTAGCTGTCCTCTCTCTTGTGGACGGCTGCTTGATCTCTCTCTCTCTCTCTCCTAGTTTTCAAAGGACAGTATTTCTCTGTGTTACAACCCTAGCTGTCCTGGAACTCTCTTTGTGGACCAGGCTGGCCTTGAATTCACAGAGATCGCCTGCCTCTGCCTCCCTGAGTACTGGGATTAAAGGAGTGCGCCACCACTGCCCAGCTGTACCTACTGTTTAATGTCATCTTTCCTGCAAGAACCCAGGTATCTTGGTCGGTTTTGCTTACTCACATTCTTTAAACACCAAGAAGTGGGCCTGAACAGAGAAAGAACTCCACCAATAATGAAAAGAAAGCGTACCCACTGGTCAAAGAAAGCAAATCAAAATTTGCTGGTAGTGTGTGCATTAAAATTAAGCAGGCCGGGCAGCGGTGGCACACACCTTTAATCCCAGCACTCGGGACACAGAGCCAGGCAGATCTCTCTGTGAGTTCAAAGCCAGCCTGGTCTACAGAGTGAGATCCAGGACAGGAACCAAAACTACACGGAGAAACCCTGTCTTGAAAAACATAATAATAATAATAATAATAATAATAATAATAATAATAATAATAATGGACAGTTCAAGCTTAATCCCCACCAGTGATACCAAAGTGGACTGGAGTGTTTCAGAGTTTGGCAGCGAATTTACTTTTGTTACAATGTTTTGGAAAGCCATTAGGATGTGCTTGTGTACAGTAGGAAAAGCTCAACCACCACCATAGCCAGCAGAGTTGTGAGGGAGGCAAGAAGGTAGTTCAGCTCAACACAACTAAGTAGCCAGTGTTGGTTCAAACTTTGGGAGTCTGACCTCAAGTAGCTTATTTTATTCATATTTCAGTACAGCACGATTTGGTGACAATTTTCCTGATGATAATTGACTCTGTCCATGTGCACAATAAAGCACAAAGCAAGCTAAATAAAGATCAGATGTGATTGCACTGACATTCTTTGCAAGGTATGTGACACTCCCATAAAGATGGGCTCTATAAATCTCTGACTGAGAAAAACAAGCTCCTGATAAGGGTCTAGGGGAGGATTGGGTGTGGTCTTGGACACACAGATAGCCCAAAGGTTACGAGGCTATTAACCACATCTGCTCCCAGCCTTCTGCGTGGATAACAGGTTATTCCTGCCTTCCTTTGAAAGAGCAATCCTGTGTGTCCAATATTCCTGATTCCCCTAGTGCTTATCTGTGAGTATACAGACCTCTGTGCTGTCTACATTTAGTCACACAGATAGTTTGTTGATTTATTTATACAGGGGTTCCTGTGGCTCAGGATGGCCTTGAACTTGTTATGTAGCTGAGGATGACCTTGAACTCTTTTTTTTTTTTTTTCTTGAGACAGGGTTTCTCTTGTGTAGCTTTGCGCCTTTCCTGGAACTCACTTGGTAGCCCAGGCTGGCCTCGAACTCACAGAGATCCGCCTGCCTCTGCCTCTCGAGTGCTGGGATTAAAGGAGTGTGCCACCACCGCCCGGCTTTTTTTTTTTTTTTTTTTTTTTTTTTCAAGACAGGGTTTCTCTGTGTAGCTTTGCGCCTTTCCTGGATCTCACTCTGTAGACCAGGCTGGCCTCAAACTCAGAGATCCGCCTGGCTCTGCCTCCCGAGTGCTGGGATTAAAGGTGTGTGCTACCACCGCCACCTTGAACTCTTAATCTTCAGCCTCCCAGAACAGGGATTACAGAAGTACACCAACATGCCTGGTTCATATAGATGATTCTCAACTCGTACTCACCAAAGCCTTGTCATGAACATCCTGGAAACAATCTTCCTTGGTTTAGCCACCTAAATATGATTTGGTAAATGGGTTTGCTTCATGGTGTCACCGGGCAGCTACTGGGGCGAAGGCCCGGCATTCCCCTCCCTCCCCGTTTTATGTTTAAACAGTACTGTTTGTGCAATGCAACATTCCTTTTTCTTATCTGAACTGATTTTCTCATCAGTTTTGCAAGAGAGTTAAAAAAAATTATTAGCAATAAATTGTGAAACAGATCTTTTCTTAAAGTTCAATGTGCTGAAACAATCTCCCTGTGGCCCCAGCCCTTCAACATTTTTTCCCTCTTTCCAAAAGAGTTCTCAATTTTAGTTAAAGCTGACTTTTACGCATAAGTTATTTCAAATATACCTGGATTATCTCTCTTTAGATAAAAAACATACCTGGCCTTTTGCTTAAATCATGTGTATTTGCTAATTAATCTGTTATCATTTAACTCTCTAGCATTTGGGGGGGGGGTATATGTGTGAGTGTTAGGCTCCATATCAGATAAGACTCTGAATCTTTACCTGAGGGTGCTTAGTGGAGAAATAAACAAGTAAAAGATTTGTGTTTTGTGTTGAGATTAAGGAATGTTCCAGTACACCGGTAAGCCTTGATTGACTCTGGGAAAGGGGAGGTGGGTGTCTGTCTGCTTCAGCATTTGTCTTTTCACAGCTGGTTATCTAATCTATGTGTTGGCAGAATGTTCTGAATGTTCTATTAGAATTAGAATATCATCTTCTCATAAAGTAAATTCTGAGCAAATTTACATAATTCTGTAGCTTCTTGGAAGAAACTTCAGAGTGCACAGACACACACGCGCACACACACAAATTTAAATGGAAAGTGCAATTCCTTTTTTGTTGATCTAATATTGCTATTTGTATTTTTTTTTTTCCAGAGCTGAGGACCGAACCCAAGGCCTTGAGCTTGCTAGGCAAGCGCTCTACCACTGAGCTAAATCCCCAACCCCTGTATTTCTTTTTTTTCAGTGTAAATTTGCTTGTGTTTTGCAGAGCTGTTTCACTCTGTATGAAATAAGAAGAGCTTCAGGGCCAAGTGTGGTTGTTAGTGTGTAAGAGTTACAGCTCTGAGGAGAAAGGATTCCCCAATTGAGGTGTTGTAGCTCTGAGGGGAAAGGCTTCCCCAGTGGAAGTGTTACAGCTGTGAGGCGGAAGGTTTCTCCTATGGAAGTGTTATAGCTCTGAAGGGAAAGGTATCCTGGCTGTCTGGAGCCAAGGAATACCATGAAGTCACACTGAACAACAAACCTCACATAAGAGATTTATTGGGAGAGACACAAGATGGTGTCAGCTTCTGCTTAGATGAGAAGCAGCAGGGAGCTGAGCAGGAGAAAGGCTTACATAGGGTTTCTTGAGGGAGGAGTTTTCCAGGGTAGAGATTGACAGGGTGGGGAATGATGAGATTTCAAAACAAGCCCAGGGATTGGTGGGCTTTTGTGCTCAGGAATTGGTGGATTTTTGGTGGGCTTTTTGTTGTTGTTGTTTGTTTGTTTTCTGAGACAGGGTTTCTCTGTGTAGTTTTGGTGCCTGTCCTGGATCTTGCTCTGTAGACCAGGCTGGCCTTGAACTCACAGAGATCCTCCTGGCTCTGCCTTCCAAGTGCTGGGATTAAAGGCGTGAGCCACCACCACCCGGCAATAGATATTTTCTTAGTACTTATTATCCATGTGCTGTTCTAAGTTTTAACTCTTATAACAATAAGATAACTTTTGCTGAAGTTACTTAATCTTGTGTCCCTTGGTCCCTTCCTTCATGAGACATACAAATAAAGGAGAGATCTGGTTTGTAGGGAATTTATATTTTAGATCTATCACCATATATAAGGTTCCAGACCTACAGATTCATCCAGATGTGGATTAAAAATATTTGCAAGGGGCTGGAGAGATGGCTTAGCAGTTAAGATCACCAGCTATACTTCTAGAGGACCCAGATTCGATTCCTACCACTCATATAGCACCTTAAAACTGTCTATTAACTTCAGTTCTGAAGATCCACTACCCTCTTCTGACCGCTGTGGGCAATGTATACACAGACATCATGCAAGTAAAACACCTATACACATAAAATAAAAAAAGAATTTTGTTAAAAAATTTGTAGTGAGTTTGTATAGATACCTTTTCTTTGTTTGTTTTTTAATTTTCCAGAGCTGAAGACCAAACCCAGGGCCTTGTGCTTGCTAGGCAAGCACTCTACCACTGAGCTAAATCCCCAACCCCCGATACCTTTTCTTATTATTTCCTAAGCAATGAATTTACATAGCATTAGGTATGAAGTAACCTAGAGATGATCTACAATACACAAGGATGTGTTCATAGGTAACAGTACACCACTTCATGTGAAGGGCCTGAACATTCATAGGTTTCAATATATGCAGGGGGTCCTGAAGACTGGTAGGAGGCAATTGCTGAGAGAAAACAGTAATTGATATAGTTATACTGAAAAAGAGAAAAAGGAAGGAAGGAAGGAGAGAAGGGAGGGAGGGAGAAAGGGAAGGAGGGAGGGAGGAAGAAAGGAAGGAAGAAAGGAAGGAAGGAATGGAAGGAAGGAATGGAAGGAAGGAAGGGAAGGAAGGAAAAAAAGCATCAAAACCTCAAAATTGAGAGCCTAGTGCTGCGGGCCGCAGGAATATATCATAAGAACTCAGCTGGTTATGGCAAAGTCACTACCTGGAGGGATCATGGAATTCCTCCAGAGGAAGCCAAATCCCAAGGAGTTTTTGGTGTTACTTGGCTTGTTATATATCAGCTGTCTTCTGTTATGAAAATCATGTGTGCCTTCATAGCTTTCCCAATTGACTTTTCCCTAAGAAGGGCTAACAGTGTAGACTGATCACTCTCTGGACATACACATTCCAGGTATTTGGAGAACAGCCTCAGGAAAGGCTTTCGCTGGAATCAGATTATCTCCCTTGGCCACTTTCAAGGATTACAGGAAACACCACCCAGGTGGGCGCCCATTGTTAGTCCCAGGTGGACTAACAATGATAACAGCCCACATGCAAGTCTCCTGATTTACGGTAAATTCCACAAGGAGACACCGCCTAGGAGAGGTGGGCGTTAAGTAATAGCTTTAAAAAATTTAGCTCAGACCCTCCCTTTATATACCGAGACTTCCAGGAGGCAGAGAGGAAGAGAAAAGAGAATGGAAGAACTAGATGGGTAAGAACTTGAGAGGACGAACTGAGACGGGGAAGAACTAGATTGAAGGGCTAAAAGAGAGGACTAGAGGAACAAGATGGAAGATGAGGAAGAGCCAGATGGGGAAGAACAAGATGAGGAAGAGCCAGATGAGAGAGAAGGAGACGAGAGAGGAGCTGATAGGGTAAAGAACTAGATAGATGAGAACCTAGAAGGGACAGAACTAGATGAAGGAATTAAGATAGAACCTAGAGGGGACAGTAGATAAATACAGAGAGAAATCAGGCAAGAAAGGAGCTAGACATGAGAACAGAACTGAAGCTGTGTATAAAGGATGTTATGCCAGAGGAATTAAAGCAAGTGGACTATAGAACTCGGTGTGCTGAGATTATATTTCCTGATAATAGTCCTCGCCGTTAGTAGTTCTCTCTCCTGAGCCCCTGGGATGTATAATATTAAGGCTGGTCCCTCAAATATTATACAAGAGCCTAGTCCATTAAATGCTTAATGCACAAACATGAAGAACTAAATGTATCCCTAGGATCCATGTAAAAAAGGCAAGCATAGTGGGATATACTTGTAATTCCAGTTCTGGGGAGTGAGAGGCTCTAAGGCCAGCTAGCCTATCCTAATTGTGGAGCCCCGGCCTAATAGAAAATCCTGACTTAGAAAACAGGGTGGACAGCTTACTTATGATGTCTTTCCCAGTCATTTTGTATTGAATTACCCACAATCTCTCTCACTGTTGAAACTCTTCCCAGGCCCTCTTTAATATACATGGAAGGCCATCTCAGTTCTGTCTAGGTGGCTCCCTGTCCTCCTCCCCATCTGTTTTCCATTTACAATCCTTTGGCTGGATGAGCTGGTCTCTGACTAAACACATTCTTTTCAGTCTTTGAAAATGATCTTTATTTTTAGCCAAATAGCCATCATTCCTGCTTTGGAAAAGATGACCTTGAAATGAAAGCCCGCACCCAGCGTGTACCTAATCATTCCTTTCTTTTTCTCTTCTTTTCTTTTTTTCTTTGAGACAGGGTTTCTTTGTGTAATTTTGGTGCCTTTTCTGGATCTCAAGCTGCAGACCAGGCTGGCCTTGAACTCACAGAGATCCGCCTGCCTCTGCCTCCCAAGTGCTGGGATTAAAGGTGTGCGCCACCACCGCCCAGCTCCTTTGTTTTTTTAAATTGTATTTTTGTTCTCAACACTTATTTGCTGTAGTCTTTTATTTTATCTACTAAATTTCCCAGCCTCTCAAGAGGCTTTTGTGCTGTTTGGGTGTGTTTTTATTTCCTGGACACTTAGTAGTTGACGTCATTCAGCAACCACAGTAGGTTCTGCACAAATGGTCCCATACTGTCCTGACCCTTCCTTCCTCCCCACCCCCACCCCTTTTTTTCTTTCTAATAGGTTGTTCCAATGTATCCCATACTGACCTTAAATTTACTATGTATCCTAGGCTTCATGAGCTCACTGTAATCCTGTCTCAACCTCCAAAGTGTTGTGAGTAGTATTGGTGTGTACAAGCACACCCAACTGTAACTTACCTTCTCATATGACTAGATTGTGGCCAGTCATAGACATCATCACATCCTTCACAGGGACTCTCCAAGCTCTGATATGTGGCTTTCTTTTCACAGCTTTCCCATTTCATGTCTTCTTTCTCTGTGAGGAGGGAGCAGTAAGTGGGGAATTTCAGGATAGCAGAAATGAAGCTTATTGTAATGCTTTTGGCTTGGTTGCTAACAAGGTTAGAGGACGAAGTGGACTCTATAAGCCTCATGAGTGTTATCCATCCTGAGGATGTTCTGGTGAGCTTGTTGAGTTATTAGGGTGATTTCCTAAGACAATGTGTGCAAACCACGCTGTACACTAACAGGAGCACACACAGAGCTTTTAGATTTTATTTTCATTTATTTAGTTTTTCACAAACCTGCTGTATTAGTTACTTTTCTATTGCTGTGGCAAAACACCATGACCAAGGCCACTTATAGAAGGAAGTGTTTAATTGGAGTTCGAAGTTCCAGAGGAATAGGAATCCATTGCCATCATGACAGGGAACAGGGCAGCAGGCAGGCAGCCATGGCACAGAGCAGCGCCTAAGCGTTCCCAGCCCGATCCACAAACAGGGAAGCAGCACACTGGGAATGGCGAGGGTCTTTGGAAACCTCCAGTCCAGTCCCAGTGACCCATCTCTTCCAGCAAAACCACACTTCTTAGTGCTTCCCCGACATTCCACCAACTGGGGACTGAGTAGTCAAACATAGGAGTCTATGGAGGTCGTTTTCATTCAAACCAACCACACCTGTAGGGCCTTTTTACAAGTGAGAGTCACCAGTGTTTGTCCCAAGCCCATATTAACACAGTTATTGGGCATGTCCCTTCTTAGAGAATCACAGTGAACATTGCGACAGTCTGTGTACTGCTTCATTCTCCAGATTTTAATGTTTTGTGCTCACATATCTCCAAGCATTCCAAAGGTCATCACAACAATATGTAAGAATTTGCTTATTTTCTAGAACCTCATGTTGTTCAGGCCTCTGGTTCAGGCAAGATCAAACCTAACTCTATCCGTAAACTCACCAGTACCTGTTTCCTATCCTAACCATGATGAGGGAAGTGGTTTCTCTAACTGACTCATGGGACAATCATATATACATACATATCTATATCTATCTATATATATTTTTTTTGAGACAGGGTTTTTCTGTGTAACAGCCCTGGCTATCCTGGAACTTGCTCTGTAGCCCACCCAGGCTGGCCTCAAACTCACAGAGATCTGCCTGTCTCTGCCTCCTGAGTGCTGGGATTAAAGGCATGTACTACCATCATCCAGCTTAAAAGAAATATTTTTATGTTTTGGATATTATGTTGGCCCCCATAGGGTGTGGTTTTGTTGGAGTAGGTATGGCCTTGTTGGAGGAAGTATATCACTGTAGGGGTGGGCCTTGGGGGTCTCCTATGCTTAATTTATGCCCAGTGTGGAACACAGACCCCTTCTGCCGCCTGTGGATCAAGATGTAGAACTCTCAGCTCCTTCTCCATCACCATGTCTGCCTGCACACCACCATGTCCCACCATGATGATAATGAACTTAACCTCTGAAACTGTAAGTCAGCCCTAATTATGTGTTTTCCTTTCTAAGAGTTGCCTCATCTTGTTATTCTCCCTATGCTAATTCCCTCCCAGGTTCTACCCTCCTGAATGCTTAAGGGAAGTTCCTTGTCTGTGTATCCTGCATATTGGGCATTAACAGCTTAGATGCAAGATTGTAAAACATCTGTAGGGAACTTCTGCCTCCAGGGTTCTCCCATTGTGCTGTAAGCCTGTATTTAAGACCTCCTCCCTCCTTCAATAAAGGGCATTCGGCATTAAAAAAAAAAAAAAAAAAAAAAAAAAAAGAGTTGCCGTGGTCATGGTGTCTCTCCACATCAATAGAAACCCTAACTAAGACAGGTATAAGGTATAAAGCTTGGTCTATAGCTGGTGGTACTATGTTGGGGTGTGCTAGCGATTTTAGGAGGTGAGGACTAGCTGAAGGAGCGAGACCACTAGGGGCAGGTCCTTCAAGTTACCTTGGTCCTGGCTTCTTCCTTTCCCCCTTGACTTCACATGCCACCATGAGGTAGCACTCTGCCCTGGGATCTCATGACTATGATGGTCTGCCTCACTCTGGGCCCAGAATCAACAGAACCAGAGGCTGTGTGTGGATGGAAAGCTCTACAATTGTGAGTCAAAATAAGTCTCTCCTCCTGTAGGGTATGTTAGGTATTCTTCTTGCCAGTTTCAGAAGCCTTGGGAACTGGTTAGTGGAAGGAGTTTGCCGAAGTTTGACATGGCTGAGACGCCCTGGGATGCTGTAAACAGAGCTTACTGTGTGACTCTGGTGGGAACTCAGAACACCAGATGCTGTCGGAAATTCTGATAGCGAAGACTGTGCTCACGAGGTTTCGGGTGAGAACAGTGACTCTACTGAGAATGTAAGACCATCCAGGTCATATTCTGGCACGTCGTCCCTGTCCTGAGACAGGGAGGCTGAACTTGAAAGTGATGGACTAATTAATCTGGCATAAGAAATGCCCAGGCATCCCAGCATTCGGGCCATGGCATAGCTATTGTTGCCCGTCTTTGACCAGATTTACAGTGAGAAACAGGAACAAAAAGCAGAGGAGAAAGACTAGACAGATTTATGGTTTGTCCATAAAAGCCTGTGTAAAGTTGGGGCTAAGGAAGCCATGGCTACGAAAGAGACTGGGAACACTAAAAAGAAGCCAAGTACTTTGTATAAAAACAACAGTAAGGATGCCACAAAGACATCTCTCACACTGACCGGACTGTACCCAACACAGGCTCAAAGATTTAAAGATTTTTTTTTTAAAGTCATTAAAAAAAAAAAAAACTCAGCTTGTAGAAGAGAGCTCTGGGTAGTGTCACTGGCCCCAAAATGTCTAAGACAGTGTTCACCATTTCCAGTGACCCAGGCATTCAGAAGTCACCATAATTATGGTTCAAGTGAGACTAGCTGCTCTTTGAGCTGGTTGAGGGCAGATCCAGACATTATTCACTGATTGCTGGTTTTATAGGTAGACAGAATGCAAATGAAGGGGTCAGGAAGGCCAAGACACAGCTCTTAAAGGAAATGTCAAACACAATGTGCAGCTGAGTCAGGGTTTCTAAAGAGGACCAGGGAAGTGTGAAGCTGTAATAATGAATTCTAAACAGTTATGGAGACCCCAGGAAGTGAGAGATGCTAGGAATGTGGACTATCTGCCAAGAAAAGCCACAAGTAATGAATGGAGTCACTCTGAGGAGAGAGAGAGAGAGAGAGAGAGAGAGAGAGAGAGAGAGAGAGAGAGAGAGAGATCTGTGTGCTGCAAATGGCAAGGCCATCTGAGTGGCCGGGAACTCAGGGGCCCATATCACAATGCTATGCCTTCTGATACCAGCCATGAAACCAAAGGATTTAATGTTTGTCCTGCTAGATGTTGATTCTGCTGTAATTTAAGTTTTCTTTATTCATTTAATTGGGAATTGCTTACACTTTCCGAGGTTTAGTCCATTATCATCAAGGTGGGAAGCATGGCAGCATGCAGGCAGGTGCTGGAGCAGTAGCTGAGAGCCACATCCTGATCTGTAGGCAGAGAGAAAGAGAAAGCTTAGGCCTAGCATGGGCTTTTGAATCCTCAAAGCCCACCCCCAGTCACACACTTCCTCCAACAAGGCCACACCTACTCCAACAAGGCCACACCTCCTCCTAATGTTTCTTAAATAGTGCTGCTCCTTAACAACTAAGCATTCAAATATGAGTTTATGGGCATCGTTCCTTTTCAAACCAGCACATTTTTTAAAAATTTTCTTTTCTTTTCTTTCTTCCTTCCTTCCTTTCTTTTTTAAGATATTGTTTCACTATATAGATTGGGCTGGTCTTGAACTCACTATGTTGTCCAGGCTGGCTTTGAACTCTCACTATTCCTGCCTCAGCTTCCCCAGTATAAGGATTATTGACATGTGCCACTATACCTAGTTTCATTTCCTGACTTGTTTCATTTTCATTTTTTGAGACAGGGTTTCTCTGTGTTGCCCTAGCTGTCCTGGAACTGTCTCTGAAGACCAGGCTGGCCTTGAGCTCAGAGATCTGCCTGCCTCTGACTCCTGAGTGCTGGACTAAAGGCGTGCGTCACCACCGCCCAGCTAATTACTTTTATTTGGATGTGATGTGATGTGATGTGATGTGTGTGTGTGTGTGTGTGTGTGTGTGTGTGTGTGTGTATGTGTGAGAGAGAGAGAGAGATAGAGAGAGATGTGTGTGTGTGTGTGTGTGTGCGTGCGTGCGTGCGCGTGCGCGTGAATCGAAAGATAACTCGGAGTCAGTCCTCTCCTTTCACAATGTGAGACCTAGAGATGAAATTCATGTTGTAGGCTTCATGGCACAAACCTTTACCTCTGAGCCATCTTACTAGGTTGGTTAGAAACTTTAGAGATAACGACAGGATGAAGGAAATAAGCCCCTGAGGGCAGGTCCTTGGGGACATCTTGTCTTTGCCTGGTTCCCACCCATCATGGGTCTTTGCTACACCCTCCTCACTGCCATGGTGTTCTTCTTTCCTGTGGGTCCAGAATCAAAGGATCTGAAGACTGTGAACTGAAATCCCTGAAACTGAGCACAAAGCAACTTTTCTTCCTCTCAGCTGTGCATGTCAGGTGTATTTTTTTTTTGGTCACAGTGACTAACACATTGTTGCTCTCCTAACAAGCTGTTCTGGCTAAGTTTTTATAGTCAACCTCTCCATAAGATCCTAATACCACAAATGTACACTGTTTATTTACTAAGCATGTATCTCGGATTCACATACAAAACCAGTGAGATCAATGTGTGTGTGTTCCTGGAGGTTAAGCCCAGACTCTCCTGTATCCTAAGCACATGCTGGGCCACCGAGCCACCCACTCCCCTAGACCCTGAAGTAAGATTGTTGTATTCTTGAAAGATCCAGCTTTTACCTCTCTCACGATTCGCTTGAATTGTCAATTTGACGCAATCTAAAAATCAACTGAGAAGAAAGTTTCAACGAGGGAACAGTTTAGATCAGATTGTCCTGTGGACCTGTCTGTGAAGAATTGTCTTGTATGTTAGTTGGGGTAGAAAGACTCACCCACTGTGGGTGGCACCATTCCCTAGGCAGGAGACCTGTAGAAGACCTGACTAACCTAACAGTGGAGAAAATGAACAGAGCATGTGAAGTAACCAGGTCCCTCAAGCTCCTGCTGCTGTGACTTCCCAGCTATGGTGGGCTGTAACCTGGAACTGTGAGCTGTAACAACCCCTATGCTGCTTTTGTTGTTTTTTTTTTTAAATTACAGAAACTAAGACACCCCCACACACACACTAAAGTTACATTAGGTCACTGTGTGTGCAGTAGCTTTATATGTATATAATATATGTGTATATGTACGTTCTTCTTTCTCTTCTTCTTGTTTCTCAAATAGCTGGTAAAATATCTGTTCTCTCTTGGAACATATTACACAACTGCTTCTGTTGTGGGAAAGGAGCCTGACTCATTTAAGGAAAGGCTACCCTTCCAAACAACCCAGCTTCTAGGTCAGGCCTGGACAGATCCAGCTGTGGGCTCTATGTGCACTGGTTTCTCTGTGGCCTCCTTCCCTAGGCCTTTGAAGTGGATGCTGGACATTCCTTGCGAGAAATCTGAGAAGGAAACTAAAAGACATACATGGCTTCCCTACAGCCTGCTGCCAAGTTTCTTGGGAGCCTAGCTCATAGCATAAAGCTTTCAAAGATCATTTTTTTTTTTTTTAATGTAGACTGAAATTTCCAAGGTTTCAAAAGCTTCTTCAGGTTTCTGTAGTGTCAAAGGGCTAGAAAATGTGGTGGTGAGGGAAGGTCTTGACAGAAGAATTGGTGAGACAGGAGATGGACTAAAAGGCAGGCGGAGAGGGTCAGGGCAGAACGCTATGGTTAGCTATGAAGTTCCCTCTGCCTCAAGGCTCCTGTATTGAAGGCTTTCTCTCCAGCTGGCACTTCTATTTTGAGATGAGCTAGAAACTTCGGGAGGGGGCCCAGCTGGAGGAAGTGTGGGGGTGGTGATCTGGTTGAAGCAGAGGTGTGAGGGACTGCTGGACAGAATGAGGTGGAAGAAGAAACAGAAGCAGAAGAGGCAGAAAGCACATTGCAAAGAGGAGGGTTCACCTTGTGACCCGAGGCAAGCTACTTAGACACTCTAGATCATAATTTCCACTTCAGTAAAGGGGATTATAATTTCTGTTTTGGAGTCTGCATGAAATTTGCTCATATAATTTCTAACATGAGAAAGGTACTGAATTGCTGAAGAATTGTAGTTTATCTATACAAATATAGATATATTAGAAATAAAAAAGATTTGAATAAATTGTATTTGTCAAGTGAGGTTTTCTTATCTGAGAAAGGGTTTATACAACATGTACCAATACATATGGGCACAGTCACGGGGTGTTCTGGGGCTTGAGAAGCAAAGGCTAATGGGAGAGGAGCTATGGAGACTTGAAGGGGCTTAATAAAGAGTACGTTAATGTCTTACGCACTTTTTGAACTGCGTGGGAAATGAAGGAGTCAGCAGATAGGGGCCAATAGAGGGCACTCATTAGTGATCAAGTCTACTCTGGAGAGCGAAGCTTCCTTGTCTGAGGGGTGGGGACCCTAGTGCTTGAATCCAGGGTTGGATCAGTTTACCCACCCACTGGCCTTAGGCAACGCCAAAGCAAAGCTGCTTCCCCTTTGAGAAAGATATCACTCCTGAGGGATGCTCCAAGCAAATGGAAAGGGCCAAACCATACCTCACCTCTTCCAAACTCACCACCCAGGCAGGTTCGCTCACCTCTCTGGTGGAGTGTGGGAAGGAGCAGAGCCCAGGTGTTCGGCCAACTGCGCATTTGCATTGACAAGAGAAACCAAGAGTTGGTCCGGGCTGAGCAAACAGGCTCCGGGTGTGTGTGTGTGTGTGTGTGTGTGTGTGTGTGTGTGTGTGTGATGCTAGCACAGCTGAGAGAATTCGGGAAACTTTAGAACTGGCTCCAGAGTGGGAGACACAGAGGAGTGCTTGATAATGTCTAGTAACAGCCTTGCTGGGGATGGGGACCCGCTTTATGTAAGGCATCATCTATATAATTTGTAGATCATGGTACCAATTATAATGATAAAATGTGCTCTTTGAAAGCTACAAGATCAGTTGATTTTCACAGACTGTGCTTACTGATTTTTTACTGAATATTTGTCTCCAAAGTTAACCTGTATTACCAGTTCAGCAACTTTTTGACAAGTGGTCATAAAGGTAGGTGGAAATAATTCAAGAACATAGATAACAACAAGATGTAGAAAGATAAACTAAGAAGTAATAGGCTGGGCATGGTGGCACATACTTTTTTTTTTTTTCTTTGAGACAGGGTTTCTCTGTATAACAGTCTTGGCTGTCCTGGAACTCTCTATGTAGACCAGGCTGGCCTCAAACTCACTGAGATCTGCCTGCCTCTGCCTCCCAAATGCTGGGGTCAAAGTCATGTGCCACCACCAGGCACATTTTATCCCAGTACTAAGGAGGAAGAGACAGGTTGATCTCTGGGACACTGAGATAAGTTTGGTCTACACAGAGTCCCATGACAGCCAGAACTACATAGAAAGAGGGCCTGTCTCAAAAAACTAAAACCAAAACAAAAGTGATAGGACCTTTGCTTTTAATATAAGTTCACTGTAAGTGTGTGTAAGTTACATCTTAATAACAGCTGTATTTAACACTCCAGATTGTGAAAATCCTTAAAACTGATCACTGAGGAAGACTGCCTAGTCAAAAGTAGATTCCTGTAGAGGTGGTAGATTACTACTCCTATAAGGATTCTTGTTCTGTCCCACCAGCCAGCTCCCAAATAATGACATGAAGACTTCTTATTAATTATGAAAGCTCAGCCTATAGCTTAGGCTTGTTCCTAACTAACTCTTATAACTTTTTTTTTTTTTTTTCGAGACAGGGTTTCTCTGTGTAGCTTTAGAGCCTGTCCTGGAACTTGCTCTGTAGCCCAGGCTGGCCTTGAACTCACAGAGATCCGCCTGCCTCTGCCTCCCAAGTGCTGGGATTAAAGGCATGTGCCACCACTGCCCGGCTAGCTCTTATAACTTAACCCATCTTTTTTCCAGAATTTATTTTTATTTTATGTTGTGTATGAAGTGTTTGAATGATTGTCTATGCACCATGTGTGTGCAGTACCCCATGGAGGCCAGAAGAGTATATTGGATCCCCTGGGACTGTAGTTACAGCTAGGTTTGATTCACCATGTGGGCACTGGGAATTGAACCTGGGTCCTCTGGAAAAGCAGCCAGTGCCCTTAACCACTGAGCCACCTCTCCAGCCCCAACTTAACCCATTTATATTAATCTACATTTTATCACATGGCATTACCTTTCTTCCATCTTGCACCTCCTGTTTCCTCTCTGTCTCTCCTCTCATCTCCCTGTCTTGCTTAGATTCATCCTCCTCTTCCTCTCTCTCCCCAGAAATCCCACCTGCTGTTTATATCACTCTATATAAATAAAACACTGATGGCTAGTGACCAGGCAGGAAGTATAGGCGGGACAAGGAGAGAGGAGAATTGGGGAAACAAGAAGAAGGGGGGAGAGACACTGCAGCCACCGCCAGGACAAGCAGCATGTAAAGACACTGGTAAGCCACCAGCCATGTGGCAAGGTATAGATTTATAGAAATGGGTTAATTTAAGATATAAGAACAGTTAGCAAGAAGCCTGCCACGGCCATACAGTTTACAAGTAATATAAGTGTCTGAGTGATTATTTTATACACGGATTGTGGGACTGCGGGGCTTGGTGGAACCTGGAGAGAAGCTCTCCAGCAACACCCACCTCTATCTCCTGCCTAGCTATTGGCCATTCAGGTCTCTATTAAACCAATCAGGAGGTGCCTTGGCAAAGACACATCTTTACAGTGTATACAAATATTCCATAATGCACCCCACCCCATTCCATCTATCCTAAGGAAGTCTCTGGGTATGCTCATGGAAGACACTCATAGCAAGGCTAGCTGGGACAGTGGGGTTCACAATGGTCTCTCATGTAGGCAGCCAGACCTCAGGCTGTGGTTTCTGGAGGAACTGAGAAAAGGTTAAGCCAGGGCCTCTTCCTGGTTGTGGGCCAGGGGTGGAATCAGGAAACTAGAAGTGAAGGCTTGAGTTGCTGTTGCAAAAGTAAAGAAGCTTCCCGCTCTTTGCACCCACCTGACTAGAAGCCAGGCTAGTAAGGACCATTGTCCTCTGCTGATGGCGTGGGCTTACTCTGGATGGATGACGAACGTTTGAGCTCCGAAGATGAGTGGGACAGAACTTCACTGGTCTATGTTTGAGAGAACCAGGAGGCATGACAAACAGTAGTGGCAAAGCAGAATTTTCTAGTTAAAATTTTTTGATGGGGAAACACACAGAATCACAGCTATCTAGTTTCTAAACTGCTGTTTTCCCTGCTTACAAGTTCTATGTTTGCATGTACCCCCACCTCCACCTTGTGTAAATGTGTGGTTCTGCAAACCCATCAACAGAGGCTGATGTGGTAAATATTATTTAGTTTACCCCAATTCCATTTTACACGGTTACAGTAACTTCCAGGAAGGGCTACTTAAAGCTCAAATGCATGTTTTAGGAGTTGGAAAATAATTTAGCATCTTAGTTAGGATTTCTATTGCTGTGAAGAAACACCATGACCATGGCAACTCTTATAAAGGAAAACATTTAATTGGGGTGTCTAACTGTTTCCGAGGTTTAGTCTGTTATCATTATGGTGGGACATGGTGGCATGCAGGCAGATATGGTGCTGGAGAAGGAGCTGAGAGTTCTACATCTTAATCTGCAGGCAACAGGAAATGAAGCTCAAAGCCTGCCTCCACAGTGACCCACTTTCTCCAAAAACACCACACCCGACTCCAACAAAGCCACACCTCCTAAGAGTGCCACTCCCTGAGGGGGCTGCTTTCTTTCAAACACCACATATATCCTGATGATTTCCCTTATCCTAACTCAGTGTCATATTTGAATCTGAAACAATTTCATGTTTTGGATACTTGGTCTCCAATGGTGGTGCCATTTTGGAAGGCTCTGGAGACTTTAATAAATGGGGTCTATTTGGAGGTAGTGGGTCACTGAAGGCAGGTCCCAAGAAGTAAGTTATTTTTGACTGCTTCCTGTCAGTGCCTGCTTCCTGGTCTGCCGTGATGTGAAGAGCTGCCTCTACCACATGCTTCTGCCACCAGGATTCCTGCCCAAGTGAACAGAAGGGGCCAAACAACAGACAGAGTCCTCCAAAGCCCTGAACCAAGATAAAGAATTATTTCATTTTGTTGTGTCACTTTCTTATGGACTTAGGCAAAATATTCCTTTGGTGCTTTCTGAGCTGGGGCTGGAGAGACGGCTGAGCAGTTCAGAGTACCCACATGACAGTCTCACTGCTGTCTGTAACTCCAGTCCCAGGTTATCCGGTGCTCTCTTCCGGCCTCTACAGGATCCACGTGCACAGGCATACATGCAGGCAAAACACCCATCCACAAAATTAAAAAAATAAATAAATAAATAGTCTAAATTTTCAAGTCATTTATACACAAATACTTTTGCTTTAGACTCATATGTTTAAGAGATGTAGATTTCTTTATTTGGTTTTTAGAGGTCTAGCTTTATATTAAAATGTTAATGGTCAAGGTTTCCAGTGAACTGTATTTATTTTCATGTAAAGTCGGGGATGAATTATCATGCTCTGACCATAGGATAAAAATCACCTCAGAATGGATGTCTAAGATAACAGACCCACAACTTCAATTTGAGGCAGCACTTGACTTTGTCTCATGTTCTTGTCTGTAACAGTTTTGAACTACTCCACCCAATAGGGTATTAGAAATAAAGGGGGAAACAGTAAGCTTTAAGAGACTGATGGGAATAAATTTGTTCAGCTTGCCAGAATATCACTGAGAATCCATTTTGTGTATACTATATCAAGGCCATGTTGAATGTGAAAAAAATAAAAAAGGTAAGTAAAGTAAGTTAATAGCTGGGTACGGTGGGACACAGAGACTTCCATCACTTGGGAGGTAGAAGCAAGAAGGTCAGGAGCTCAATGATACTGCGGTGGTTTGAAAGAAATGGTCTTCAAAGGGAATGGCACTATTAGGAGGTATGGCTTTGTTGGGGTAGGTGTGTCCTTGTTAGAGGAAGTGGGTCACTGTGGAGGCGGGCTTTGAGGTCTCATAGATGCTTAAGCCACAGCCACTGTCTCAGACCACTTCCTGTTGCCTGTCAATTAAAATATAGGCCTCTCAGCTCCACCACCATGTCTGCCTGCATGCCACCATGTCCCACCATGATGATAATGGACTAAAACTCTGAAACTGTAAGCCACTCTGTTAAATGTTTTCCTTTATAAGAATTGCTGTGGTCATGGTGTCTCTTCACAGCAATAGAAACCCTAGCTAAAACAGTCATCTTTAGCTATGTAGTATGAAATCAGCTTGATCCTGTCTCAAAAAAAAAAAAAGAAAAATGAAAAATAGTATAAATAGTGTAAATTATAATACTATCTTTTAACTTAAAAACTTTAATATTTTAGTTTATTAAATTAAATTAATTTATTTTATATGTATGAGTGTTTTGCCTTCATGTATGTCTGTGTCCCATGTGCATGCCTAGTGCATATGTGGAGGCCAGATGAGGGCTTCAGATGCCCTGGAACTGGAGTTATGAATGGGTGTGAACTGACATATGCATCTTGGGAATTGAAACTGGATTCTCTGGAAGAGTGTTCAGTGTTCCTAATGGCTAAGCCATCTCTCCAGCCCCTAAATAATAAAATAAGATTTATTTTTATTTATTACCTTGCGTTTCTCTCTACATGTGTCTGTGTGTATGGATGTTCATGGAGGCCAGAAGAGGGCATCAGATTCCCCAGAGCTGGAGTTGAGGCAATTGTGAACCACCCAAAATGGGTGCTTTGGGTAGCCAACCTTGAGTCTGCTAGAAGAGCAGCAAGTACTCTTAACTCCTGGACCATTTGCTCAGTTCCCCCAACCTCTTCATAGTGGATAATTTTCAAAAGTGTAGATGTAGAGGCCAGCATTTAGTAACCCCTCAAACCTGGGTCAGTCTTGTTTTATCTACAGTTTTACATCTCCTGTCAGCAAAACATTCTACATCTAACTCTAGAACGTGAAAAACTTCATGCCATCCTAACATTGGAGAATATTTATGAATGTACCATTGTATTTTTAAGAATCTAGTCAGTGCCCAGATTGCCTCAGCATTCTCCTATGAGCAGGCTTAGACTTATTTGAACACACAATATATAATTTGTTAATATGTCTAAGTACATTTAAATTTTGGACTCTTTTGCCATCTGTTTTAATTATTCAAAGATATGCTTCCTTTTACTTAATATATTGCCTTCATCCTTCAAGGCTTCATAAAAATCTCATTTATGGATATTTTATGAGTCATTTTCACAATCTCCTGTTGTTGGATAGTTATTTCCAACATTTTCTTTCTTTCTTTCTTTCTTCCTTCCTTCCTTCCTTCCTTCCTTCCTTCCTTCCTTCCTTCCTTCCTTCCTTTCTTTCTTTCTTTCTTTCTTTCTTTCTTTCTTTTTTTTTTCTTCCTTTCTTTCTTTCTTTCTTTCTTTCTTTTTTAGATTTATTTATTTGTTACATATACAGTGTTCTGCCTGCATGCATTCCTGCAGGCCAGAAGAGGGTGCCAGATCTCATTACAGATGGTTGTGAGCCACTACGTGGTTGCTGGGAATTGAACTCAGGACCTTTGGAAGAGCAGCGAGTGCTCTGAACCTCTGAGCCATCTCTCCAGCCCCAACATTTTCTTAATATTCAATCAGTACCCATGTCTGAATACTGCTTATTTACTTTTCTTCAAATATTTAAAATAATTTATTTGTGTGTGCGCGCACATGCATGTGTGTGCAGGACTATGCCTGAGGAGGTCACACATTCTCCCTCTTGACCATGTGGGTCATAAGATAGAGTCAGTCCATCAGGCTTGGCTACAATTACCCTTACCTGCTCTGCCATCTCCTCCTTGGACTTATTTGTTTAATTAAGAAAATCTAGGTGTCGTGGGTAGCCATTGAGATGGCTCAGTGATTAAGATCTCCAATTGCTCTTCTAGAGGACCCAGGTTCAATACCCAGCACCCACAGGGCAACTCACAACTGTCTGTAATTCCAGTTCCAGGAGACCCAACACCCATGGCAAAACACCAATGTACATAAAAGAGAAATTAAACACACACACACACACACACACACACACACACACACACACACACACACACACGAAAAAGAAAACCTAGTAGAGGAACTTGAGAGATGGCTTGGTAGTTAAGAGCTCTCGCAGATCTTCCAGAGGAGTAAATTTGGTTCTCAGAAGCATGTATCATTACAGCCACCTATAATTCCAGCTCTAGGGGATCTGGTGTCCTAATTTGGCTTCTGTGAGCACCTGCACACACATGGTGTGCACATGTGCACTCGCAACGCGTGTGCACACACACACACACACATAAACACACACACACACAAATAAATATGGATCTATTTTAAAAGCCAAAACACCAACATACACAGTTTGCTTGATGAGATAAAATCTCCCGCTCTCCTCCCCAGTGTTTTTCAAATGATCTTCTTTGCTTCTAAAGATAGGAATTTACTTTTGAATCTGATTTAAATTTAAAGTCTCCAAAATGAGACCGCCTACAGTGAGCATTGGAGCTACTCCTTACTCTACAGCACTCTGTAAACATCGCCTCACAGAACGGGAAGATCAAGGGGAGATTTCCGGTGAGATGAGGTGTTCAGGGCTACGCAGCAGGTTAAACTGGAAAGTCTCATGCGCCTTCAGTGACCTGCCTTTCAGGCTTGATGAGTCTTTTTAGCTTGAGCTGAAAATGAAAACCCCCTTATGCGATTGAAGACAACCTTCGGAAAATTGTTCGTTCTTTGAAGGCTGTGTTGAAGGGTAGGCCTACAAGAACATCTACATCTTCAGAATGGCAGGCAAGGGGCTGCTGATTCCATGGCTCCCTGGGAATGCCACCCAGGAGGATAAAGTAGGGTTGAATGACTAAAAAGGGGGGAGGTTGGTGATGAAACGAGACAGGCAATGAGTTGACAATGGTGGGAGTTAGGAGTTGAGTACGCTGTGGCTCATCCCCCATTTTCTCTGATTTTGGGTGCATTTGAAAATTAGTGTCCATAATAAAAGGTTAGAAGATTTCTCAGATCAACATGGCCAGCGCATGTTTGTGTCCATGGGTAGTTCTTCAGTGTACCATGTACAGTTCTTAGAGCAAGTCTGGACAAAGGAGATATCACAATAGATCACTGTAATGGGAGTGTTTTAAAAAGAATAAGTCCTTGGAGAGATTTCAAGTGATATTCCATGGGAGCTCGTACTCCATTCACTTTTTAAAATGTAATGAATGAACCATAGGGGAACAATTTAGAAGGATAGTTATCATAGCCCCATGATGCTGGAGGATCTTGCCTTGGACACTCTCCAAGGGGACCGCTTTTGTACTGCAGTCGTTAAAACCAAGATAAGGGTCTACAGTATGGCACTTGCCGCCAAGCCTGACAGGAGTTCAATTCCTGGGACCCACATGGTGGAAGGAGAGAACTGACTCCCGAAACTTGTTCTCTGGTCTCCACGTGTGTATTGTGGTGCACCCCACCTTATTAGCAAAATTAAAAAGTAAATAAATATAAAAATTAATGTAAAATAGCGTGTAGTTCTTTTAAAAAATGAAAGAAATGGGAATGAAAATCTTTGCAATCAGGAAATCCCACTTTCTGTATAACCTGGAGTTACAACCTGGGACATACACGAGACCACCAACACTGATGCTTTCCTTTGTAAAGGTCTACAGGAACTCAGAGATCCCCGAGGACCCAGAGAATCAGATATGTTTTGTTATTCAGTGTACGGTAAAGCCATAAAATCTGCCATCAGTGTGGATCAGGATGCTATATGCTCAGCTTTGCCTTATATACTATAGTATATATTATGGGATCTAAACTCTGGTCCTCATTATTGAGCAGCATGTGTTTTGTAATATGATTGGGTTATATCTTTTCCAAGCTACCCTCAGACTCTCTTTGTTAAGCTTCATTTTGTTTCCTTTTACTTGCTACTACTCTGGAGACACACAGATGTTACTCAGCCTCTTAGCTATTTTACAATTGTTTCTGGGTCCCAAACTACCTCGATCCTAGTTAACACCTAGCATCCTTCATCTCATCAGCTGAATTTCTACTTTTTCAGGAAAATATCCTCTGTGTCACAGTTATGGTCTTGTATGAGAGTTAAAAGTTTGCCTGCTCCATACTCTAAACACCTTGTCTTGTAAGACAGATTACAGTTTGTCACATCACCTACCTACCTACCCATGGTCTGTTAATTCCGAGTTGCCTCTTTCATTAGACGGTGGCTCCCATAGTGGGTAAGGCTGTTGGTTTGGGCTCCTTGAGTTTCTCAGGTAAGTGGTAGGCATTGGGCTTTATATACATATACATACATACATACATACATACATACATACATACATACATTCATACATACATATATATGTATGTATAATACAGTTCAAAGATTCAGAAAAATATATGTAATTGTGATGGTTAATGTTCACTGTCAACTTGAGTGGATTTAGACTTAAGAGCCAGGCGCATCTCAGGACCTGTCTGTGTGAGTGTTTACAGAGGGGTCGTGAGACAGGAAGACTCATCCTGGATGTGGGTGGCATCATCCCATGGGTAGGAGCTCAGACGAAATACAAGGGGAGAAAGGCCAAAGCCAGAGAGGCACCAGCGACAGGGTCCTTTCTCCACTTCCCGGACCACCATGATGTGAATTGCTTGGCTATATCACACTCTCCCCATCATGATGAACCGAATCCTCTGGAAAAAAAATCCTGAAGTAACTCTCATCCCTGGGGCTCTTCAGTGCTGTGTACTCACCTGATGGTTTTCATAAATCAAAACTTACCCAGAGTTGCTTCAGAACATTGTTTCTAATTTTTAAATTACATTCGTTTACTTGTTGTGTGTGTGTGAGAGAGCACGGTTTGGGGAGTCAGTTCTCTCTTTCCACTATGTGGAGTCCAAGAGTCAGACTCAGACTGTCAGTTTTAGTAACCCATGACGTCGTCACTCGGGTGGCCGTATCACCAGCCCTCAAGAAAAATTTTTTAAGAACAAAAATATTAGCTGGGCGGTGGTGGTGCACGCCTTTAATCCCAGCACTCGGGAGACAGAAGCAGGCAGATCTTTGTGAGTTCAAGGCCAGCCTGGGCTACAGAGTGAGATCCAGGACAGGCACCAAAGCTACACAGAGAAACCCTGTCTTGAAAAACCAAAACAAACAAACAAACAAACAAAAAACAAGAGCAAAAATATTGATGTTTACTAAAACTTGTATGAATTCCTGTCAATCCTACAGCTCTTCTTTCCTCACTGGAGAGAGGTCTCGTCATGAAGGTATTGTGTTCTACCTCTGTAGGAAGAAGTCATAATTTGCTGGGATAATACATCTAAATGTGTATCCAGAAATGATAATATTCAGCTTTGGAAACAGTGTATGTGGATGGCCGCATTCATCTCTAAGTCGCTGGTCACAGCTCATGCTTAGCTTGCCTCTTTCCTTCTTTTCTTTCTCTTTCTCTAAGACTTAGTCCCCCCTCTCTCTCTCTCTCTCTCTCTCTCTCTCTCTCTCTCTCTCTCTCTCTCTCTCTCTCTCTCTCTGTCTCTCTCTGTTAGAGCCTCTAGAACTGGAGTTACAGATGAGTGAGGCCTTCACGTGGGTACTGGGACTTGAACCTGATCCTCTGCAAAAGCAGCCAGTGCTCTTAATTGCTGAGCCATCTTGCCAGTCCCTTAGCTAGGTTTCTAATCCAGCCCAGGGCTGCCTGCCCAGGGAGCAGTGCTACTCACAGTAGGCTGGGCCCTCCTAGGTCGACTAACAATCAACACAAGCCCACAGTCCCCCATGGACAAGCCCACAGACCGATCTGAGCTGAGCAAGCTCTCACCTAGACTCCCTTTTAGATGCCCCTAAGCTGTGTCAAGCTGACAGTTAAAACTAAGCCCCTATCAGTTATGTGCCCCTGGATCCACCCATAAGACTTGTCAGAACAATGTGCTGGGCGTCACACTCAGAGCTGTGAGGCAGTAAGTCCCTGGTGGGGACTGAGGATTTCTATTTCTAGTACGGTCCTGAGTGATACTCACTAAGCTGCACTGAAGAGTACGGGCTCTAGGCCATAAAGTTAGTAAAGGTCCCCACCCTTAACTGTCTGTTCTCTGTCCCATCACAACGTGCCCTCTCTTGCCAAGGTGTGGTCTTAGATCTTGAAGTGTCTAATAGTCAATCTAATGTCAGAGCTCTGACTACTTAATGCAAACTATGAAAGACTTAAAAAGAGAGTATAAGACAACTTATTCACACTGCCCATTGGGACTTTTGCATCAGCCAGCATCATTCCACTAAGCTCACCTCTCATGAGGTCTCATGGGTAAAGGTCTCTTGTTTTCCCCCAGCAGCTCCACCTTAAAACTTCATTGTTAGTCGGCTAGCAGAGCCCAGCCCATGGTGGCAGGCGCTGTTCCCTGGGCAGATGGTCTTGGGCTGTAGAAGAACGCAAAGCTAAGCATCCGCCCATGTCGTAAGTCAGGAAGCTACCTTCTTCCACAGTTTCTGCTGTACGCCTTTGGTTGTGAGTGAATTCTCTGGATGATGCTATGTACATTAATAGCAAGCAGGCCTGGCTTTGCATAATTGCCTTCCCTCAAGGATGGACTGTGACCATCATGTGTGTGCCTGGTGCCCACAGAGGCCAGAAGAAGGCATCGGATCTCCTGAAACTGAAGTTACAGTCGTGAGCCACCATGGGGGTGCTGGAACTGAACCCAGGTCCTCTGCCAGAGCAACCAGTGCTCTTACTCCTGAGCTGAGCATCTCTCCAGCTCCTCGGCTGCAGTGTTGTTATCGCAGTAACAGTAGGGAAACAAGAACACAGAGTCTGCAACTTGAAACTCTGCTAGCCTCAGTTTCCTTACACGTAAAACAAGAATGATAACATTATTTATGGTACAAAGCGTTTGTGAGGATAAATATTAACTAGTATTTTTGACTATTTAAAACATTTGACCATATGTTTTAGCTCAGTTAACACTAGATCCTTACGTGAACACCAAAACAAACAAACAAACAAACAAATCAGAAAATCCTTAGCACATAGTAAATGCCTAATAATTACTATTATTACATTTATGAGCTGAAAAGGCTAAGTGAGATGCTGTATGTTTACTACTCAGCATGCTTAATAAATATTCACTATTTGCATATAAAAGTGTTTGTCTAATGAATACCAAAGATTCATGTGAGTCTTTATGGGAAGTAGGGGCTCAGTCAAAGAGGTAGCTGGTAGGGGGTATTCCCGATGGGGGAAAACACTACGGAAAAAAATTATACATAACATTCTAGTTTCTTTCCGTCTCTGGTTTTCATAAGCTAGGAAGCTAAGGGAGCTCTTTGAACTAATTGGGAGGGCCACGAGGGTAATTAACTACCCTCTAATTAAGCTGATAATAGCTGCCCTCTATTGGCAAGATCAAAAGCCAGAGGAGGCCTGCCAGTGAGGAGTTTTGAAGACAAGCTGCTCCCAGTAGTGAGAACCCAGGAGCTGGTACAAAGTAGCCGAGAGTCTGACCCAGCTGCTGGCGTCTCAGAGAAAGACAAAGGCACAGGCGGATGTGGAGTGGTGGCGTGTCAGAGGAGGGCTCACAGGTACTGCACCCGTCACTGTCTGGTAATCTTGCTATGACGGTGTCACTGAAAATACAGACTCACTCAGCAGTTGCCCTGCACTTTTATGTGAAGAATCTGTCTCTTGGAAAGGGTTTGCATGGGAGAATGAAGTTCCTCGTCAGCTAGAAACAGCGAACCAAGCCTCTGGGTCTCCATCTCTTCCCCAGCTAAATTTACCACTCCTCTGCGTCGCCCTCCCCAAGTGCCACCAACTTCCCTCTTGTGGTATTGTGGAAGTGATGGCTGTTTTCTTGGTCTGGGGCTGGTCTGAGTTTCTTTTCTTGGTCTTAGCTTTCTCTTGTGATGTCCCAGAAAAATGTAGCATAAACCACATATGTGATTTTTAAGTTTTTCTAGTAGGTAATAGAAGGAGTAATGAGAAATGGGTGAATTGAATTCTAATAACACATTTTATTTAAATCAACATATGCTGAGTATTGTCTCTTTGATATGTAATCAATATAAAAATATCAATGGAATGTTATACCATCTCTTCATTTCAGTATTGCGTTAGTGATCATTTAAACTATGGTGTATATTTTGCACTTTACAGAACATTGTAGTTTGGACTAAACACACTTCAAGTGCCCAATGTCTGTGTGTGACTGATGATGTCTTTACTGGATAGTGCTGGACTAGAGTATATGTAACTTAAAGGCAATATTTAATATGTCTTTTTATTCCCAGAACTTTGTGAAACTCCTGGAACATAAACATTGTCCATAGACACATGAAGTAAGCAGAATTTTAAGGTATCTTCCAATGTCTTTGTCATTGTGTATATCTCTGTGTGTGTCCATATGTGTGCATGTGAATGCAGGTGTACGCTCACTATGGTGGAGGTCAGAGAACAATCTTGGGTGTTGGTTCTCACTTTCTTTCTTGCTTGAGACATGGTGTCTTTATTATTTACTATTGAGTATTCCAGGTTAGCTCACCCATGCTTCTGGGAATTCTCTCTACCTTCCATCTCACCACAGGAGTGCTGGCTTTATAGATATACACTACCATGTCTGGCTTCAGTGGATTCTAAGGATTCAAACTCAGGTCCTTGGACTTTCATGATATCTCTCCAGCCCCCAAACTCTTTAAATTATATGCTGAAGGGGAGATTGTCTTGGGTAGACCCACCCTAATTGGGTGAAACCAAGTGGCTTCTTTGCCTGGTGCTGGAAGAAGACATCACCTCTGGCTCAGAAGAAAGCATGCTGACTGTAGTGACTGCTGTTGGGATGTAGCAGGTCTGAGGAGCTGAACCAGGTCTCTAGATAACAACTAGCAGGAAAACAGGGACCTTAGTCCTACAACTACAAATTCCAACAATAATCATCTTGTAACAGGATATTGATCCCCCCACAAAACACAGTACAAGTGAAACTTGGATTTTAGCCTTGTGAGACCCTAGAGCTGAGAACCCAGCCAAGTGGCATCCAGATTCCAGACCTGTGAGCAGAGACACAGGGTCTTGGTTTAAAGCTGTCAGGTTTGTGGTAATTTGTTACACGGTAGTAAAAAAAAAGCAGCATAGTAAATACATGCTGTCATTCAGCAACCACCCTCCAGCTCATGGCTGTGCCACTAATCTCTAGTGTGGCCCATGAGGAGGAACCCTAAATCTGGCAGAAAAGATTTGAAAGCCAAACCAGCGGCAGAGTGGCAACGCATTTATGTGAGATGTGCCAGGGTACCCACAGTCTAGTGTGGAGATCACTTTCTTTTTCCTAGTTCCATTTGCATCCCAAGGAAGGCTAAACAAGGCAAGAAAAGGGACCACACTGTAGAAGTAAGTTTGAGACCCTCATCTCATGAAAGAATGACTATTGATTAAGCAGAAGCCACTGTTATAGATGATTATAGTGTGCTGGTTAGTTTTTTGTCAACCTGACATAAACTGGAGTTGGATGGGAAAAGGCACCTCAATGGAGAAAACGTCTCCATTGGATTGTCTGTAGGCAAGTCTTTAGGACGTTTTCTTTTTCTGTTTAAAAACTAACTTTAAAGAAAAAAAGATTTATGTATTATGTATACAGTGTTCTGCTTGCCTGCATCCCTGCAGGCCAGAAGAGGGCACCAGCTCTCATTACAGATGGTTGTGAGCCACCATGTGGTTGCTGGAAATTGAACTCAGGACCTCTGGAAGAGCAGCCAGTGCTCTTAACCTCTGAGTTAGGACATTTTCTTGATTGCTGACTGGTAGATGAGTGCCTACTCCGCTGGGGTCAGTGCCACCCCAGGCTGGTGGTCCTGGGTGGTTGGTATAAAAAAGGAGGAGGAACAAGCCATGAGGAACAAGCCAGTAAGCATCGTCCTGTCATGGCCTCTGCTTCAGTTCCTGCCTCCAGGTTCCTGTCTTGAGTTTCTGTCCCAACTTCCCTTCAGGATGGACTACAGCTGTAAGCTGAAATACACCCTTTCCTCTCCAGGTTGCTTTTGGTCAGTGTTTATTACAGCAATATAAAGCTAACTAAGAGAGAGTCACTGGGATTGGAGCTGGCCACATTTGCTGTGCCTGTGTTCTATGCTGGAGACACGCCCCTCACCTCACTTCTGCCTCCTCACAACCCTGGGAGGGAGACAGTATTATTGTCTTCATTTTGCAGATGTAAAACTTGAAGGTTTTTCTTTTTCTTTCTTGTTTTTCAGTCTTTAAAACCAAGCAATGAGCCGGGCAGTGGTGGTGCACACCTTTAATCCCAGCACTCGGGAGGCAGAGCCAGGCGGATCTCTGTGAGTTCGAGGCCAGCCTGTGCTACCAAGTGAGTCCCAGGAAAGGTGCAAAACTACACAGAGAAACCCTGTCTTGAAAAACAAAACAAAAAAAAAAAACAAAAAACAAAAAACAAAACAAAACAAAACAAAAACCAAGCAATGAAGGTGATTGGGAAGCAGAGGAGCAGTTTTGTCTGCAACCTTTAGAAGTGCTTCCTCTGGGCTGCCAGTGAGCTCCATTTCCTCTGTGAGAGTTCTCTCTATGCCCTTTCCTCTAAAAGATGGAGCTTTCCCAGGTGGTCACACCTACCCTCTTTTCGTCTTTCTACTTGTCACTTTGGCAATCACTGAGTCCCATGACTCCTGGTGACATCTCTACCCTGCTCTGAAAGATGCATCTCAAAAAGCGTTCTGAGTTCATGCTCCCAGGGATGCTTCCTCTTGGATCCCTCACTAGTTACTGAAGAATTTTGTCCTCTGGGCAGGACATGGCTGCTGTGGTCTCAAAATCAGAGCAGCTGTGGTTACCTGCATGAGGCCATCACATGACTGGGTGCACTAACATTCTCCTGAGGAATGAGGGGCTCTTTGGAAGGAGTTGCATAAGTTTCTCACAAGGTGATACACACCAGGGCTCAGGAGATGAAGCACGTGTGACCCAGCCCCTCCTGAGGATATTAAGCAGTTAACAATTGATGGACAGGGAGACTCTTCTTTGGTGTTGTAGCTACTTGTAAGTTGTCTGTGCTCCTTGGTAACCATGGCCCATGCTCCTGTAAATAACATCAGTTAAATTCATGGATGGACCAAGCTCGACTTGGGTGCAATCATTTCTTTTCATCTTTTGATTCCCTATCTGGGTGGACTAGGCCTTGGTTTATGTCTCTCTAGGAAAAGTTAATACCTTGTCCCTGAAGCTCAGCTTTTTCAAAAGTAGTTCATCATTGCGCTCTGAAGATGGAGTCTTCTGGTACTTGGAATCCGCCATTGACTATCATCACTGGCTGCTGCTGGTCCTTAAGCTGAAACCCCAAGGGTGGGTGTTTGCCATTTCTCTTCTCCTTTGACGTCAGCCAATCAGTTGCATTGCTAACCTCATCTTTCCAGAATGTCTGTGCATCCATTTCTTCTATGTTTTCTGACCTCCTGAATCCTTCAGTCCAGGAACCTTCCTGACTCCTTTCCTTCTCCAGCTCTAAGTCCATGCACCTGAAATCCATCACTGTTTCCCAGTGTCCCTGGTTGCTCCTCTTTCCATCATTTCTATTTGCACAACTTGGCACTCAATCAGCTTCTGTTGCATGCTGGAGACTGAGTGCTATGGGAATAATTGCAGAGAAGGAAGGTAAAGTTAACAGGATTCTCTCCCAGCTGCCACTGAGGTCTTAAGACCAATGCTGTCACACCCCAGGGCAAAGCGCAGTCAGGTACCCATGACATTTAAAGAAGGGAATGAGAACAGTTCTGTGATCCTCACCTGTGCTTCCTTTTAGCTGGGAACTCCTCCTGTCTACCTCTCACATGGGAAAGCATCATACAGAGACGGACAGATCTCTTGAAGTGTGGGGAACACAGGCAGCAACTGACCCATGCCTAGAGGACAAGGTGCGTGAGGTACTGCTGAAGTGACAGCTAGGTGGGGACATTTGGCCTTTGTCAGACTAGAATTGCATTTCCCCGCAGGGGTAAGTATAAAACTCTGAGGAAGGGTGTGTGTCTGGATTGTTAGAAAAGACCCCTGACCTATTCTTGTGAGCATAGGTGAAGGATTAGTGGGAGAAGGAGCTGGAGGGACCACTGAGTGGAGAAGCAGACATAGACGACAAATGGCTGCTTCAGGGGAGGCCCCGCTTGAACAAAGAAATTCCGGTGGGAGAGGCCGTGCAGGAGAGACTCTGAGGAGGCTGTAGGTCAGAGGTTCTCAACCCCTTAGGTCCTGACTCTTTTGGGGCTGAATGACCCTTTCACAGGGTTCAGCCTAAGACCATTGGAAAACATAGATACGAACATTTTGATTCATAACGCTAGCAAAATTACAGTTATGAAGTAGTAATGAAGACAATTTTAGGGTTGGGGGTTACTACAACATGAGGGACACTGTATTGAAGGGTCGCAGCATTAGGAAGGTCGAGAACCACTGCTGTAGGTGCTGGCTGAGAGAGTGACTTCAGCCTGACACCTCAGTGGGAGCCAGAGGGCAGTTACACCAGCACCTCTCTTTGTCTCCCATGCATGACTTCTCCTCCTCTTACTACCCCTGTATCTCCTCCCATCATACACCGGCAGGGGAGTAGTAGAGGATGGAACTGGGGTGAGAGGGAGTGGCTAGAATGGGAAGTTGAGGTGAGCATCTCATTCCCAACTGGAGCTCCTTTAGGCTAAACTTAGCACATGCAAACTTGCAATGCAGTTTGAAGTTTATGATAGTTGTAGGCATATTAATATATACACATAGGCTGTAATTTGGGGATGAAGTAACCAGTGAACATTTATAGTCTGAGAAGGTCAATTGTTTTGCCAGAAAGGAAGGAAAGAGAGAAATGAAAAAAAGAATTCAGATGGGTAGGCCTCACAGAGCACTTGCTGGACTGTGTGAGATCTGGGGGTCCAATCCACAGCCTACAAAAAAAAAATAAACCAAAGCAACAGCAAAACCAACACACAAAGCACCCAACAACAAAACCTGCATGGCAAGTTGGAGGTGAAGAGTACATTGCATCCTCTTTGAGTCTAAGGAGTCTACATCCTGAGTGCGGTTGTTAGTGTCACTGAGAGCGTAGATCATCTCAATCCATAGATAGGTCTCAACTTTTAGGCCATGGCAACGATAACTCCTTTTGTTCAAGAGGACACACTCTCTCCTCTTTTCTGCGGAAGTTTCTTGATTTTCACACTGCTCTTTATTCTCTGATGAACTCGCCCTAGTCTTCACAGATCAAATCAAATCCATGAACTAAGAAGACTCTTTGTGTGTTCTATATTACCAAACAGAGCTTAGAACTCAGAATATTCATTGTTAATGAACATATATGTAATTAAGTATGTAATGGATGGCTTCACTATTTGAAAATACTATAATCTGGGACTGGGGAGATGCCTTAGAGGTGAAGAGTGCTTGCTACTTTTCCAAAGGACCAGAGTTTGGCTCTCAGCACCCCACAGAGGGTAGTTTATAAGTGCCTGTATGTAGTGGTATTTGCTCCGTCCATGACCTTGGGCTTTATGGCCCAAAGGAGGCAGTGCTTCCTGCCATTGTACACGACCTCTTATAAGGAGTTGGAGAAGGGTCATATGCCTCTTCTCCCTGCTCCTGCCTGTGAGGTGGATTCGATCCCAGACAGAAGAGGATGACCTCTGTTGTCTACTCCATTCTATAATCGTGAGTGTATTTCCTCAATTTATATATTTTTTTCTTTGTTTTGTTTTTGTTTTTCGAGACAGGGTTTCTCTGTGTAGCTTTGTGCCTTGCCTGGAACTCGCATTGGAGACCAGGCTGGCCTCAAACTCACAGAGATCCGCCTGCCTCTGCCTCCTGAGTGCTGGGATTAAAGGCGTGTGCCACCACCGCCTGGCTAATTTATATCTCAATAAATTCTGTTACCCATTTAATTGATTGTAATACCTGTCACTTCAGTTCCAGGGCATCTAACACTTTCTTCTGTCCTCTGGAAATACTACAGGCATGTATATATACTAATATACCCTCCCCCTACCCCACACACATACACATAAAAAAATAAATTCTTAAAAAATTATTCAAGGGGCTGGAGAGTGGGTTCAGCAGTTAAGAGCACTGGCTGCCCACCAGGGTCCAATTTCCAGTGCCCACACTAACTGTAACTCCCGTTCCAGGATCTGAGGTCAGCCTTGGGCTTCCCTCCCCCCCACCCCTAGCCATGCGCATGGTACACAGACAGAGTGCTGGGAAAGCACCCACACACATAAAATAAAAATAAATAAATCTTCAAAAAAGTAAAAAGAAAAATTACAACAACGTATTCTTCTAGGCAGATGGACTCAGTTTTTTCAGCTGTGTGCTAAGTAATAGGTTTTAGTGTAGCACCTTGCTTTTTAATATTGCTTTGATTATCATCTCATTTTCATATGATGTGAAAATAAGCTTATAGCTTGATTTGAATTTGGATTACTTATCTATTCATATTGGAATCTATGAGCAAATCTAAAGTCAAATTACAATTTATATATATTGCATTCTGTAAACTATGTCCACAAGACAACCATTTCTATGGTAAGTATTTCACAATATTTGAAGTGGGGCCTTTCATGTCTTTGCTGTTACCCTGAGAGAGTCTTTCTAGTCTCATTTCTCTTATTCTATCTAATTACAGATTCATTTTAAAAGCAGTTGGGAGCAAGTATACCCTGAGCATCTAAAAATGTTACATTTAATGTATCTAATGAGTTTTTAATTCCACGATAACTAACAAAAATAATTGAAAAACAGAGTTGCTAATGGAGGCATGCTTCTCCATAAAAGTAATTTACATTATCATAAAAGGAGCCTAAGTTCATTATAGAAAATTTGAAAATTGCAGGAAAGCATAAAGAATAAAATAAAAATCAGACATAATCATGCTGCCATTTCCATCCCATTCTTGAGATTTTCCAGCCTTTTCTATTTTCAAAGTTAGTGAAATAATGTGTGTGTTTTATTATATCTTGCTGGTTTCTCACACAACATTGTGGCCACCTTTTCCCTCCTTTTTCTTTTTAAAAATCACCAACAATCCAGCTTGTATGATTGAATTGTATTATAATATCTTATAACTTACTATATTATGTGTATTCACTAATATTGTATTACATAGTCTTGATCTCTTATAATTTAGCTATTCTCAATATGACACCATTAAAAACACGAAAAATTTAGCTGAATGTGGTCACACATGCCTGTAACCCTAGCACTTGGAAGGCTGAGGCAGGAGGATCATGAATTTAAGGTCAGTCTGGGCTCCATGGAAAAATTCTATCTCAAAAAACCTAAACGACCAAGCAAATATGGAATAATTTAGATGTGGTGTTTTTATCCCATTATCAATAATACTATTAACTTAAATTTTTGCTACATTGCATTGTCTTCATAATCTACAAAGAACTACATCACCATTTTAAATTTGGCGAAAGCAATAAAGGCCACCCAACTGTCCAGGGCTCCCTGCAGCCTCCTGCCCCCCGCTCTTGTGGCTGCTCATTTGCTTTCTTCCCACTTGTTAGGCAGCTTTGCCTCTTTCCTTTTTCTTCAATGTGAACTTGCTTTTGCTGGCTTTTTTTTTTTTTCTTCTTCTAAATGCTCGTTACAGAAAAATCACGCATCCTCCAGAAGGCTTGCAGCACTAACATTTCCTTGCATATCACTGTGGATCTATCCAGGAGGCATACACCATGCTCCTCACAGTGAAATACAAAGTCAGGATGCCAGTTTCCAAATCTCAGTTAGCTGTGGAGTTGTCGTGTGGTTTAAATTTGCAAAGTCTGTGTGATGAACACTCTCTTGCTGAAAATAGACCTGCAGAGAAAGCCAAACCCTGAGCAAAGATTTGCTTAGTAAGAATGAATTCAGGACAGGAGGTTTGGGACTCAATTTCTAGGATGCGCAGTGGTACAAGCTACCATAGCCCAAGGTTTGTGTCATACTAAGCGTTTGGTGTGGGGGCTAGTGCTGTGGGATGTTCTGTATGTTAAATGTGTTGCTCTGATTGGTTAATAAATATAACACTGATTGGCCAGTAGCCAGGCAGGAAGTATAGGCGGGACAAGGAGAGAGGAGAATTCTGGGAAGTGGAAGGCTGATAGAAATGGGTTAATTTAAGATATAAGAATAGTTAACAAGAAGCCTGCCACAGCCATAGAGTTTGTAAGCAATACAAGTCTCTGTGTGTTTACTCAGTTGGGTCTAAGCGGCTGTGGGACTGGTGAGTGAGAGAGATTTGTCCTGACTGTGGGCCAGGCAGGACTGGAGAAAACTCCAGCTACAGGCTAGGTGTAGTTTGAGGAGCAGAAACATGTGACCCCAACAGTCCAGCAAGGAAATGATGCCATGTTTACAGCTCTCTTACTGAAAAAGCTAACAGGCCTTCTTGATCAACCCCACAATGCACCTTGCTGTTCAAAAGTTGTGCAATGGATCCTTTCTTCACCAGCTTTCTTCCTGGTTATGCCTGACCACGGTTGCCTGTTCTTCTCCATGTCCAAGCATTCTGTGTCTTTTTTCCACACCATTCCTTCACTTCTTGTGGTAGCTTTCATCCTGGGCCTGGGGCTGGTCCTCAATGTTGATCTCCCTACCCCCACCTCTGGTGATTGGGTGGGGCTATTTATTTATTTATTTATTTATTTATTATTGTTTTGTTTTTTGAGACAGAGTTTCTCAGTGTAGCTTTGTGCCTTTCCTGGATCTCACTCTGTAGACCAGATCCACCTGGCTCTGTCTCCCGAGTGCTGGGGATTAAAGGCATGTGCCACCACCGCTTGGCTGGGTGGGGCTTTTTAGCAACTCCTTTCCTTTGGGTTGTGAATATAAATGTTTGTCTTTCTGAACTAAGTATTTGATTATGGCCATGGCACTCTCCTCTGCTGCAGAGACCATCAATACCCAGTTGAGTGACTGCTCATTAGCTCAATTCCCAGCATGTGACAAGAACGTCTAGTCAACTTTCTTTAAAAATAAAAGTAAAGGGGTTGGGGATTTAGCTCAGTGGTAGAGCGCTTGCCTAGCAAGCTCAAGGCCCTGGGTTCGATCCTCAGCTGCAGAAAAAAAATGTGGTGGTTGCCGGGCGGTGGTGGCGCACGCCTTTAATCCCAGCACTCGGGAGGCAGAGCCAGGTGGATCTCTGTGAGTTCGATGTGAGTTCAAGGCTAGTCTGTCTACAGGATCTACAGAGTTAGATCCAGGATAGGCACCAAAACTACACAGAGAAACCCTGTCTCGAAAAACAAAACAACAACAATAAAATAAAATAAAATGAATAAAAGTAAAATTTTTGAGAGACTGTCTCACCATGTACCCCAGATTGGCCTTGAATTTGCAACCTTCCTCCCAGTGTTTGGATTCCAGGCGTGTGCTGCCATACCTGGCTTAGTCAGCTCATTCCCCGTCCCTCCCCAGCTTTATGAATATTTTTTAATCAAACATTTTCTTTATTGCTTAACATACACTTAAATAGTCCTACAGGGGAAGAGGGAAGGGAAGGTTCTGGCAAAATCTCAAGAAAATGTCAGAAATCAAATTATAGACAGCATTATCCACATGTCCTTTTTTCTTGTTTTTTCTCCCTTTTCTGGATGGTTTAATTGGTGACTACCACTTTCCTATGTGGTTAGACTCAGGTTTTTTGGCACCAAAATGTTGAGATTTCAGTCCTATGAGCAGCATACCTCGAGCACCCCTTCATGGTTGGTTTGTCTGTGCAACAGGATGATCCATCTCCCGGTGGAGAAGAGTGGATGTCCTAGAGATGCTACCTGTTTGTGAAGGCCTTGGGACTGCTTGTCTCATTTGCTGAGCACACTCGGAGAGCAAGTGGCCTTTAGAAACACTATACATAGAAAATGACAGCACTAGTGAAGCCTGACGTATGGGATGCTTGGTTGCTGGAAGCAATTCACGATACCAGATAAAGTTAGCATGTACTGCTTCTTTCCTTACAAGAACGTAAAAATTAGGAAGGCAAACTTAATACGTTTTTAAAAGCTAATGCAATTACATTAGGCAGTGTTCTCCAGAGGAACCATTAGAATATACACATATGACTATGTATTATTAATAAGAGGGGGTTTATTAGATTGGCTTACATGTAGGGCCCGGGCAGACTAATGATGGTTGTCTGCATGCTGGAGATGTAGAGATGCTGGCTGTTGCTCTGTCTGTGATACCTGGCTATCTCAGTCATCCTCATCTAGAGCTGAAGGCTTGGGGGTTCTCTGGAGAGTCACTAGTATCCAGTGCACATTGGAGCTGGCATGTGATGTCAGTAACCATGATAGATGGTCTGTCTCTAGATGAAGCAAAGGGAGGCAGGCGACACTGCTTTTTCCTCCAACTACTTTATATCTGGGTCACTCTGGAAAGTGTCACCCATATTCACCAAATTCACAGGCACATCCAGAGGTATGTTCTACCAGGTGATTCCAAATCCCCTCTGATATTCAAGATTAAGCATTAAGACAATTTTCTATTTACTGGCCCTTGGATAGCTATGACAAAACAGTTCAAATTTTTTTTTTTTGAATGAGGATTTTGGTTCAAAGTTTTGCTTATTTCTAGTATCTGTTTTTGCCTCCCCTCCACCACATTGACTTCCTCCCTGGCCATCACCTCATAGTGCTCTGTCCCCTTCCCATAAGAGGGAAGCCCCATTCTCTGACAGATCAGTCATGACCATTTGAGACCACTTCAGTTTCTTGTGTAACTGTCTCAAGGTCGCCGTACCTAGTACCTACCAGCTGAGTTGCTGTAGTCCACGTGACTGTTTCTCCCATGAGATGACGCAGTCCTCCTATAGATGCCATGCTATTTGACTTACCAGAACCTTTATATGAATTTCTATGGAAACTTCCATTTGGATGATGTCAATGATTATAATCCTGCCAATATATGTCTCTATCCCTACATACTCATTATATACATACATGTATGTCACATTTATAGACATATAATTATATATAACGTGCCTGGGTGTTTCGCATTCATGTATGTCTGTGCACCACATGTGTGGTGCTTGCAGAGGCCAGAAGAGGATGTCAGATACCTTGGAACTGTAGTTAGAGATGGTTGTGAGCTGTCATGTGGGTGGTGGGAATTAAGCTCTGGTCCTCTGGGAGAGCAGTTGGTGCTCTTAAGTGCTGAGCTATCTCTTCAGCCCTCCTCTATAGATTTTCTTCTTTCTTTGTTTCTTTCTCTTTCTTTTGTTCTTTCATTCTGCCTTTTTTTTTTAAGGGGGGAGGTAGGCATACCATGGCATGTGTGTGAAATTCAGAGGACATCTTCAGGGAGTCAGTTTTCTCCTCCTATCTATCATAGGATCCAGGAAGGAATTGTACTCAGGTCCTCAGACTTGTATGACAACCATTTTTACCTGCTGAGGCATCTCACCAGCAGTATCCCTACAGACCAACAGTTCTTAACCTATGGATCTCGACCTCTTTGGGGGTTGCATATCAGATATTTATATTATAATTCATAACAGTAGCAAAATGACAGTTATGAAGTACCAGTGAAATAATGTTATGGTTGGGGGTCCCCACAACATGAGGCACTGTGTTAAAGGGTTCCAGCACTGGAAGGTTGAGCACCACTGCTCTAGACTATTGATGGACGCTCACCATGTGAACTGTAATAATGACTAGATTCACAGTTAAAGTCCAACCTCTTAGTGGTGGAGTGTAATCTCCGCATTATAAGAACTTGGATACTCTATGCTTGAATGTGTGTGTGTGTGTGTGTGTGTGTGTGTGTGTGTGTGTGTGTGTGTGTTTGTGTGTTTGAGACAGGGTTTCTCTGCATAGTCCTGGCTGACCTGGAACTTGCTCTGTAGACCAGGCTGGCCTTGAACTTAGAGACCTGCCTGTCTGCCTTCCTGATGCTAGGATTAAAGGTGTGTGCCCCCACTGCCTGGCTTGAATAGTTTTAAGAGTGTATCCATCATCTGTCAGAGACAAATCATCTCTGTAAGAAGTCAGGGGTTCCCATTGTGGTAGCCTCTATAACCATCTCTTCCATGTGTGTGTCCCCGTGTACACACAAGTGCACATGCCATGGATGTGCAAGTACCAGGGAGGTCAGAGAAGGTGTCAGATACCCTAGAGCTGAAGTTGTCTGATATGGGTTCCATGAACTCAGGACTCTGGAAGAGCAGCAAGTGCTCTTAACCTGAGTCATCTCTGTAGCCCATCTTGCTCCATCTTGATGGCATTTCCGTCTAAGACTTTCCTTTCAAGTGTCTGGCTGCATCCTTACATCCGCTGGTCTTTGAAAGGGGACAGAAATTACTCTTCATTTGTTGGTTTCACCAGTCTTGCCTCAAAAATACTTCTATTCATCCGTATTTACCAGTTACTGCTTCCAGGGCTTTTAAAATTTGCTTTGGAATTAAATCCACTAAAGAAGAGCTTTCCTGGGTGATCTGTTTCATTTTTTTACCCCCCCCCTCCCCCCACAATGAGTGTCTGAGGGGACCACACAAGTCTCCAGTTCCTATGAGCTCACCGATGGGGCCTTCCAAGTGGCTCAGCATGAGCACCAGCTGTTGGGTCTCAGGGCAGGGCAGCAGCTAGGATGACTACTGTGCCACGTTGGGGAGGAGACGGAACAGGAAACTTGACGCACCTATGAGCAAGGCTGAAGACACCTAGTCAACACCTGTCACAAAGAATGGAGGGAAAACAGCCCTGGCTTGCATGAAGTCACTGAAATGGTAGAGCTCTTTGGAACTGCAACATTTTCTAGCTGTACTTTGGTTAAAAGTCTTCTCTTTATTTTTAACTCTTTGGCTTTCCCGCTATGGCTTCGGCTTTATATTTATTCCCTAATCAAATGAATTTCAATCTACCAGACCAAACATGCTCTGCACTCAGCTTCCAGTTCCTAGCTATTTTAGGACATCTTTAGTGCACATAAGAACCTCAATTTGAATGTTTTGCAAAGTCTCGCAGTTGACTTCAAATAAACTCAGCATCTTCTTTCTGTCAGTCGCTGCTTTATGGCTTTCCCTTAAATAACACTGCATTCTCCCATTCGCTAAGCATTTTAATTAGGAAGTGTTCACATTTCTTCCTCGTGGGGCCAGTCTTCTGAATAGCAAGGTTCAAAATGTAGAATGCCCAAGTCCAAATTACAGAGGCAGTATGTGCCTGCATTTCTGGGACTGCCCCCGCCCCCCCCCCCGGGATAGGGTCTCTCTATAGCTTTGCAGGCCTCGAACTCACTTTATAGGCCAGGCTGGCTGTGAACTCACAGAGATCTGCCTGCCTTGTCTCCTGAGTGCTGGAATCAAGGTTTGTGCCATTACACCTAGTGTCCAAGGAATCTTCTCTCCTAAATCCTGCCTGGCTTTGAAGAAGTGGGTCCTCATTTTTCCTTTCAGACTGGATGGATTGACTTTTCCTTTCCCTAGGTTTGCAAAAAGTAAAAAATGATTGTCTTTCCCATCAGCCACCTCTAAAAAAATCTATTTTTCCTTTTTCTTTCTCCTTCCCCTCTTCTCCTCCTCCTTATTCACTTAATGGATGTTTGTAATAATTGGCTTGCTTCATACACCATGGGCTGCAATGGATTTTCTGTATATCACCTTCTTGCCTTTCTTACATTGTTGTTGAAGCAATGACTTCTAGTCCCTGAATTCAGCCAAGAAAGGGAAGTCAAGACTGATGTTTTAACATATCTCTGATGTCTGAACCCAGTGACTACCCAGGCTTCGTTATTCATGTCTGCAGTTTTACGGCAATTGGAGATCTGGAATACTGCCTTTCCAAATGCCATCAACCATTTACTTAATCATCAAACCAAGCTCACGGTTCAATTGTTCCCCCAATCACCAGCCCAGAAAGGAGTGATAAAATCAGTTTTTAGCTACACGATAAGAATGATGACTATATTTGGGGCTGGGTGCTATAGTTCCCATTTCAGTATCAATCAAAAGAGAAGAGAATTGAGAGTAAAGTACTATCCAAAGAACAAAGGGTCCTGGGTCACAGTCCATGGTGCTCCTTTCCTTTGTTAAGGCAATTTTTGATATCATCTTAGGCTGAGAACCAAGAACATTTCTTGCATTACTGTAGCCTGTGGATATGCTATACTTAAAAAAACAAAACGCTGATATAAAAAGGAACCCATATATACAATCAGAACTATAGAGCCACATATTTGGAGTTACATGTAGAGAAAGGATTGAGTGAAAATAAGTCAGGGTCAGCTGGTAGAGTTGCTATTAATGGTACCATTCTTATCCCCAAGTTTTTGAGATTGGCTTTCTCTTTGCTATTTGTAATTTTGAGTTTGAATGACAGCATTTCTAAAATCTTGGGGTGGGCACGCCTGTGGGGAATGATCTTGATTGTGTTAACTGAGGTAGGAAGACTTGCTCCCTGTGAGTGGAACCATTCCTTAGGTAGAGGATCCTGGACCAAGTGAGTGGAAAAGGGGAACAGAGTCAAAAGCATGTATTCATTATGAAATGAGTGATAAACAGTGCTGGTTACCATGTGGAGAGGTCATGGTCAAGACAGAACCCAGTATTAGTTTTAGAGCTTTATTAGGAGGAAGGTGGGTGGGGAAGGACCAGGTCTGGGAAAGAGCACATGTGGAGGGCTGAGAGAAAGATGGTGGGAGGGGCGGGGAGAGCAGAGCAGAGAGAGAGGGTGGGGTCTGCGTCTGGCTTTTTAAGGGCTCCCAGTGAAGCAGGCTTACAGTGCTACACCACATATGCTCTGATTGCGTGACCACACCGCATGCACGGAGTCGCCAGCACACACTGATGATGTGAGACGCAAGACTCCTTGCTTAACTCCTGAACTGGGCATGTGCAGTCTTGTAGCTGGAGTGAGGGCAGAATTCTAACACATTACTCTCTGCTCCTTGACTGTGGTGGTTATGATGTGCCACCTTGAACTTTTTGCCGTGATAGACTGTATCATCATGTGCCAAACAAACCCTCCTTTTCCTTTAAGTTGCTTTTGCCAGAGGATTCTATCATAGCAACAGAAAACAAATAAATCCAAGCCTGCCTGAAGATGGCGGTAGAGCTGGGTTTATTAAGTGATGTGCCACTTTGTCTCTCAGTTTCCTTGAGCTTCACTTCCTCTACAGTTTGAGCCTGGTGTCCCCAATTCAGAAGATTCCTGTGCTAGCAACTTCAGGGAAGACGCCTTTGGCAGTCATCTGGGGTAGGAAGAGTTGGCTACCTTGCCACAAAGGGCTGGAGAGGGAACCCTAGAGGTTGTTCACTACTTATGAAAACTTCAGTCAACAATCCTATGTTCAACGCCACCCAGCCTCCTACTTTTAGAGGCCCCTATCACCCCCAGTTTCCGTGACTTCTGGTGTTGGTTTGAAGAGACATGCCCTGCACAGGATCATGTATTTGAATGTTGGTCCCTGGTTGGTGGCACTGTTTGGGGAGGTTGTGGGGTCTGTAGAAGGCAATGTTGTGGAATATTATTTTAAGGTGTGTTGCTTTTGTTTATGTTGCATTTGTTTAACTCTATGAAGCTGTGTTACTGTGCCTGTGTAAAACACTTGATGGTCTAATAAAGAGCTGAACAGCCAATGGCGATGCAGGAGAAAGAATAGGTGGGGCTGGCAGGCAGAGAGAATATATTGGAGGAGAGCTAGGACCCAGAGGAGTAGGACTCCAGGGGCCAGCCACCCAACTACACAGCCAGTTATGGAGTAAGAGGAAGACTTATAAAAGTAAGAGACTGGGAAAAGCCCAGAGGCAAAAGACAGATGGGATAATTTAAGATAAGAAAAGCTGGCTAGAAACTAAGCCAAACTAAGACTGATCATTCATTTTTTTTTTTTTTTTTTTTTTCGAGACAGGGTTTCTCTGCGTAGTTTTGCGCCTTTCCTGGAACTCACTCTGTAGTCCAGGCTGGCCTCGAACTCACAGAGATCCACCTGGTTCTGCCTCCCCAGTGCTGGGATTAAAGGCATGTGCCACCACCACCCTGTGAGCATTCATAATTAAGAATGGCCTCTGTGTGTGATTTATTTGGGAGCTGGGTGGTGGGCCCCCAAAAAGACAAAAAGAACAAAAACAAACAACAATTTGGCTTTCTAATGTGGGTCATATTTCCATATAGGATCTGAGAAAGCTCAACAATGACAATATCAACAAGAAAGAGATACAGCTCCTTTAAGAGTTTCAGCCAGACAGTTTCTGCTGATCACTGAGCCCTTGAGCATCTAGTTTGTTAAGTAGGAACAAAAAACTAAGTAAAAAGCACCTTTTGCAGTGCAAGCATTGGCATTCTAGAGCTCTAGGAAGGTTGAATGCAGTTCCTGGTCAGATACACCTGCAATATGGCCACAAGTTTTATGCTTGGCTTTCACGATCAGTGAAGCGAGTGGTGTGAGCTGAGAGCCTCATGTGGAGAATCCAGGTGTAGGTTAGCAGTTTAAAAGTTTGCTCATACTGTCAAAAAAGACAATAGACACACAGTAAAAGAGATCCAGACAGAAAAACCTCTAAAAAGGTTATGGTGTGTTTAACAATGTGTGTAGGCTTAAGAAAACAAAAAGGGTATAGTCATAGAAAAAAATGAATAGTTTATAAAATAAAGTCTTTAAAGAGAGAAGTGAAGTAATATAAAAATGAATAAGCCATGTAAGATGGGAAATACACAGAGAATCTGCATCCTATGTGTTATTGTGTTGATTTTGAACTTTTTTGATCATTAATAAACAACAGCCACAAAGAGACCTGGAATTGAAAGAGGGACTGTTGAAATAAATCAGCCTAGATACTTTAGGAATGCCTTAACTTTCAAAACATCAAAAATATATTTATCAAATGGAAATAAAAAATGCTTTGGAGTTTTGTTCCCACAGGAGATGAGAGGCTGTGGATTCCTTCAGGGTTAATATGGATCAGGCTTGATCAGGTAAGACCTCCTGAAACTTGACAGGTGATATCTATTAGCAAAGGTTACTGCTGGTCTTCCCAGGACTTGGCCATTATCTCAAATTTTCTCTCTGAGACCCTAGAGATACTTTGTCTACACACAGTAGGAAGAAGTATGGAGAAAACTATGCCCACCTACCTAAGAATTGGGGTGTGTGGGTAGTTTTTTGTTATTTGGTGGGTTATAGATATTTGTTATCATTTAGGGGAATATAGAATGTTGATACAAACTGAAAGTTATTTTTGTTACACCATACATATGTTTCTACTCTTGTTTAAAGGATTTTTGTATATTGATAAAAATTTAAGGTTATTTTTGTTACAACATATTGTATGTATGTTTCTATTTTTGTTTGAGGTATTGTGCTATGCAGTTCATTTGGAAATGTAGTGTAAAGTCCTGGTTTTTGAAAGCTATTATTATAAACTATATAGGATAATCAGGAAACCTAGGGTAGTGGTTAGTCATTTGTAACAATCAAATTTGTAGATATGTTAGGTATGCTTTTCAGATCATATAGATTTGTATTTTAGATAGATAGATGGTCTTCAAACCTTTCAAAGACCTACAGAATGTGACATTTACAATGTTGTGTTAATTTAAGGGTTTTTAATGACAATGAGACACATCTGCTCCTGGCAGCACCAATTTACTTCAGAGAAGATAATGGGCATTGAAGGAACTCTTATGGAGTTTGCTTTCACTGTGGCAAGGTAAGACACTAGGCAAAGAAACTGTTTTTGCCTTTGACTGTGGACAATGTGCTGTGCACACTGGACATGTAGGACAAACAAGAAAAAGGCTGTTGAACTTTGCCAAAACAAGGCAGGGTAGTCTTTCAAAATTCCTGCTTCACAGAAGAGTCTGTCAGACATTCTGCAGGACACAGAAGAAAATGACTAATGAATTTTGCCAATACAAGGCAGGGCAGTCCTTCAAATTTCCTGCTTCCCTGAAAAGCCTGCTAGATACTATGGGCTTGTAGGCTGAGGATGGATGCCCCAGTATTTCAGAAGGAACCTTGGGTGACTGTCCAGGCATTCAGAAGTCTCTGTCATTGTTAGAGTTTTGGAAGTTGTTTGCAATGTACTTTTTGTTTACTCAAATAATATCCTTCTGGGACTTTGATGGAGTTGAAGACTAGATAGTTATCGTTGCAGTTTTCCTTAGTTATGATGGAAAGTAAATTAAGTGTAAAGTTTTAGATTCACTAAGAGGATAGATAATACACTATTTTCTCTGAATATGCTAACTACAAGTGGACAGAATATTGTGAATGTAATCCTTACTTGATAATAATAATAATAATAATAATAATATAATAAAAATAATAATAATAATAATAATATTATTAGGTTTTTTTGAGACAGGGTTTCTCTATGTAGCTTTGCGCCTTTCCTGGAACTTACTCTGTAGCTCAGGCTGGCCTCGAACTCAGAGATCCACCTGGCTCTGCATCCCCAGTGCTACCACCGCCGGCGATAATTATTATTGTATATAGTCTTACTATGTTTAAGTTGAAACTCTTTCATTTTTATTTAGACAAAAAGGGGGAAATGTGGAATGTTGTTTTAAGGTATGTTACTTTTGTTTATGTAAAATTTGTTTAACTTTGTGAAGCTGTATTACTGTGCCTGTGTAAAACGCCTGTTGGTCTAATAAAGAACTAGCTAATAGCAAGGCAGGAGAAAGGATAGGTGGGGCTGGCATGCACAGAGTATATATAGGAGGAGAGCTAGGAGCTAGAGAAGGAGGAGGACTCCAGGGGCCAGCCACCCAGCTACACAGCAAGCCATGGAGTAAGAATAAGAGTTACAGGAGTAAGAGACTGGGAAAAGCCCAGAGGCAAAAGACAGATGGGATAATTTAAGATAAGGAAAGCTGGCTAGAAACTAAGCCAAGCTAAGGCTGGGCATTCATAATTAAGAATAAGTCTCGCTCTCTGTGTTCTCTCTCTCCTCTGCTCCCCCCCCCATCTTTCCCTACTAATAAAGCTCTAAAAGTTTAAAAAAAAAAAAGGATAAGTCTCTGTGTGTGATTTATTTGGGAGCTGGGTGGTGGGCCTCTCAAAAAGACAGAACAAAAACAAACAGCAGAGTCTTGCTGAGGAAGTCCACCATTGGGGGCAGGCTCTGAGAGTTCATAGCTTTGCCCCACATTTCCAGTTCCCTCTTTCTACAGTGGTTTGTTGTTGAAGACATGATCTTCTAGATTCCTGTTCTGGCTACCCATGTTTCCCATGCCATTATGAACTCTGTCTGAAGTTTTAAGCCACAATAAACCGTTTTCTTCCATGAGATGATTCTGATTATGGTATTTTATCATAGCAACCGAAAAGTAACTAATAAGTCTTTGATAGAGGATTGATATCTAGAAGACGCAAAACAATATATACATATACATATACATATATACATATACATACATATATAAACAAAAAATAAACAAGACACATGAACAACAAAAATTCAAATAACCTAATCAACAAATGGATTAAGGAACAGGCAGTTCACAAAAGAGGAAACACAAATGGCCAATAAACATATTAAAACTGTTCATCCTCACCAGCCATCAAAGAAATGCGAATCAAAACTACATCGAAGGGCTGGAGAGATGGCTCAGAGGTTAAGAGCACTTACTGCTCTTGCAGAGGACTCGGCTAAGGTTCCCAGCATCTACATGGTGGCTTAAAAGTGTGTGTAACTCTAATTCCAGAGGATCCAATGTCCTCTTCTTACCTACACAAGGAGCAGGTACATACACTGTACACTTTCACACATAGAAGCAAAGCACTCATAAACATAAAATAAAAACAAATATTTTAAAACTGAGATTTGCTCAGTAGTCTAGTCATTAAGGAAAAAACCAGTTGGGGCTGGAGAGATGCACCAGTGGTTAAGAGTGCCTAGTATTCTTGCAGTGGATCCAGCTTCCATTCCAGAACCCACATCAGGCCACTCACAACTACCCATAACTCCAGCTGCACCTCCACTTCCTAACATACACATACTTAAAAATCAATAAACAAATACAATTCTTGCTGCTTTGGCAGTATATATTAAGAAAGAAGCAGTATCAGGTGCTGGTATAGATGTGGACAGAAGGGAACTGTTATACATCACTGTTGGGAATGTAAATCCATCTAGCTTCCATCAAACTTAGTATAAAAAGTTCTCAAAAAATTAAAATTGAAAGTATTATCTACCAGATGACCCAGCTACACAACTCCTGAGGGACTCCAATGAGGGATTGTATCACTGAGATATTTGCACATTCATTTGCAAATATTTCAGCAATTCAAATAGCTAAGTTATGGAACTAACTGGGTGTCTAACAACAGAAGAACATGTAGTGTACATACATGAGGGGATTTTGTTGTTTACTAGAAAGTGGATATACCATGGACAAACATATCAAGCCAATTAAACCAGTCTCAGAAGGACAAATGTTGGATGTTTTAGCTCATTTGTGGTTCCTAGATCTTATATAGTTATACAAAAGAATATGTGTATATATTAATGCAAAACTGAAATTGTCTAGGGGAAGAGAAAGGAGAGAAGGAAATGAGATAGAAAGGGGGAGTTATGCTAAATATACAATATATGCTTGGGGTTGGAGAGATGGTTTTTAGTAGTTAAGGGTATTTGCTGCTCTTTTTTTTTTTTTTTAAAGATTATTTATTTATGTATACAGTGTTCTGCATGCATGTATCCTGAAGGCCAGAAGAAGGCACCAGATCTCATTACAGATGGTTGTGATTCACCATGTGGTGGCTGGGAATTGAACTCAGGACCTCTGGAAGAGCAGCCAGTGCTCTTCACCTCTGAGCCATCTCTCCAGTCTGATGTTTGTGCTCTTGATGAAGCTCAGAGTTAAGTTCAGAGCACCCACATCAGGATGATCACAACTTCAGTTCCAGGGAATCCAACTTCCTCTTCTGGCCTCCTCATGTATGTATACACATAGTGTATACTCAAGCAAATATACTCATACAGGTAGTTAAGAATAAAATGAAAATATAGCCTTCCAAGAAATTTAAAAAATTAAATTAAAAAATAAAGACAATGTCCATATTCACAATGGTTTTTTAATCCATAAAGAAGAATGAAATTATGATATTTGCAGGAAAAAGGATAGAACCAGAGAGATCATTATATTAAGCAAAAAGAGCAAATAGTTTATTTTTTTCTCATGTACAGAAATGTGAGGTTTAAGGTTGTGTGTGTGTGTGTGTGTGTGTGTGTGTGTGTGTGTGTGTATGAAGCCTTGAAAATAGAAAGGGGGACCATGGGCTGGGGAGTGATGGAACACTCCTTTAATCCCAGCACTAGGGAAGCAGAGACAGGCTGATCTCTGAGTTTGAGGCCAGCCTGGTCTTTAGAGTGAGTTCCAGGATAGCCAGGGGTACACAGAGAAACCCTGTCTCAAAAACCCAGCACTCGGGAGGCAGAGGCAGGCAGATCTCTGTGAGTTCGAGGCCAGCCTGGGCTACCAAGTGAGTTCCAGGAAAGGCGCAAAGCTACACAAGAGAAACCCTGTCTCGAAAAACCAAATAAATAAATAATAAATAAATAAATAAATAAATAAATAAATAAATAAATAAAAACAAACAAAGAAAGAAAACAAAGGAAAATGGCGATGAAGATGGGGAGGAAGAGATTTTAAGAAGTGCAGAGAAGGGAACAGAATACATGTGACCTGAAAGCAGAAGGTGGGGTGGGTGGCATTGGGGAGGAGAAAGGGGATCAGTAAGAGCCCGGCACAGGAGATGGGAGAGCAGCAGGGAAGGGGTAGAACAAAATTAATGACGTCTATACATGAAGGTTCCATAATGAAACCATCACCGTATGTTGATTTAAAAAATTAGAGTTGAGGGGCTGGAGTGATGGCACAGTGGTTAAGAGCACCAACTGCTCTACCAAAGGAACCGGGTTCAACTCCCAGCACCCACATGGCAGCTAACAACTGTCTGTAACTCTAAGATCTGACACCCTCACACACACATACATGCATACACCAATGCACATAAAAAATAAAGATAATAAAAAAATAGAGTTAAAAAAAGCAACTATAATAATATTATACAGTGGCTTTCCAGACTCTGGGCGTGTGGGGAGGGCGGGCATGAAGACGATGGCGCACGGGAAGGGTTGAAAGCAGAAGAATGAAGTGTTTATCTGAATTTCTATTTTCCAGAGTCTTTTTCTACATTGTCCAGTGAGTACCGTGCTCTGATTTAGGTGCTGGAGAGTGAATAAAAGGATCCCAAATCTTTAAACCTCTTCTGCTGAATTTCCCTGGTTCTTCATCGGATTCCAGACAGTTCAGTCAGTAATGTGAGCTGACCTTCGGCTACAGGCAGAGTGACAGAGGAGAGTGACTAGCGCCTTTTGACAGCGAGAAGCAACCCAACTATCATTGCCTTTGCCAAGACAGAGAAGACAAATTGTCGGGGGCTCCTGTTTGTCATTGGCGAGAATACCGTGATGCTGGGGCGACACAAATTACTTCAGAAGTGAGGGGCTCTTCTGTCACTTTCTGAGAATCCGTTTGGCTTTGTCCACAAAGACTCCCGATGGAGGGTCTGAAATTCCACTTTTTGATCAGTCAAAAGCGTGGCCCTTTCACAGCACATTTCACCATGCCAACAGCCGTTTCCAGAGAGGAACTGAGAATTAAGTGGAGCTCTGGTTGCAGATGATTCTTTTTCATGCCTAGCTACCCAAACAAAGGGAGAGAGCCAGAAGCCAGATCTGCAAGGGAGCGCACACAATGGGACTGGTGCATGGGAATGTTCGGGGCTCTGCTTGATTAAACTGCCTCCAGAGCGCCGGGGGCAATTTCACTAAGCCTCCCCGGCTTGTATTTTGGCAGCTCTCTCTTCCCAGCCCCCTTTGCATCCCCCTTCTCCACGTCCTCAAATCCATTTGCACCGGAGTTTGGACCGAGCCCAATTCGCACAGACCAGCAGTGCTGTAATTGGTATCTCACTTACCTTGGCTTCTTTGTCTCTGTGTTTGATCATTGCAATAATGACAGCGTTTCTTCTCTCTCTTTACCACTGGAAAACAAAAAACAAAAACAAGAAGAAAAAAAAAGGGGGGGGGGAGAGAAACTCTTGAAAGACTCTGGGAGTTACAGTTGAGTTTTCTGATGTACTGCTCCAGGGAAATAAAATGCATATTTTAAGATGTTTTTCTATTTCTGTTTCTTCTGAGCTCAGCCAAACAGACGACACTGATGGGAAAACATTAACATGGAGAATTGATCCCCCCCCCACCTCGCACCCTCCCCCCCTAAGGTGTTGGGACCACCTTAGAGGCAGCATCCTCCAGAGTTGATATGTCAAAATGTTGATGCTCTCATTTAAGACTGTCATCGTTGTGGTAATTGGTACCTCCATTTGTTAGACTCTGTTTGTTTATATGCATTTCATTTCAAGTGATGTTTCTTAGGGTAATATTCAGGAGGGCTCAGGGCTCCTGGAGTGAAAAGCGTTACATAAACTGAAATGATTACCCCCTGGCAAAAGGTAATCTCCCTGGCACACACCACCTGGTTCTAACAGCTCACATTTGCACAGCACCTCACTGTTAAGCAAGAGTTTTTCATGTATTCTCTCTCATGCAATCCCCCTGATAACATTGTGAGGCACACACTGAGGGAGGTGGGGCTCCCAGAGCTCTTCTGTTTTGCTCTGCCACCCGGCACGTGTGGTCTTTACCTGGCAGTTGGCTGCCTCTTCACAGGTGTTACTGTCTCTTGCTAAAGAAACCATCCCAGGTGGCTCAGTCTCAGACGAGGCAGATTTATGGGGGCACAAAACCAGCACAAAGTAATTAGAGGAATTCCATTGTTTTTTCTTTCATAATCTCCGAAGGAGGAACATTGGGCAGATAATTGGTAGGTCCTTCTGACAGTCTGGGAGAGTCGGGGAATGTGTGGCTAAAGTTTATTCCATCAACATTTTAGTTAAGGATGCAAACATTAAAGCAGTATTTGTAGATGAATGAAGCCTTCAACTTAACCATGGGCTAGGAGATGCTTGCATTAGGCTAGGGTGGTGTGTGTGTGTGTGTGTGTGTGTGTGTGTGTCGGGGTGTCTGTGAGTTTCAGCAGGCAGCTGCACATATGAACTGGCAGCACTTGTGACAGTGTGTGCAAGACCTGTGCAAGTTCAAGCCAGACCAACTCCCAGCGTGGAGAGAAGTAGACGCAAAGGCCCCACCCCTAGCCACAGGGCTACCGGCAAGTGATAACTGCTAGAAGGAGAGTCAGCTTTCTTTCAGAGTGGAGCCCCTGCTGCGTCTGGACTCCAGGGGATGTCCACAAATCCAAGAATATATAGGCAGCACAAATTGGACTTCATGGATTAAAAAAAAAAAAAAATAGAAAAAGACACAAAGTCTGGACCTGGGTTGTGAGCACTGGCTGCTTTTCCAGAGGACCCGGGTTCAATTGCCAGCACCCACACGGGAGCTCATAACTGTCTATAACTCCAGTTCCAGGCCTTCTGACAGCCTCACACAGACATACATGCAGATGAAACACCAATGAACATAAAAATAAATTATTAAAAAAGTAAAAATAAATCAATCAATAAATAAGCCAGAAAAAAAAGACACAAAGTCAATAGATAGGGAATGGGGGATGGATATGGGAGGAAGAGTTGGAGAAGGGGGTGACTATAATAAAAACACTTACAAAATTTCCTAAGAACTAATAATATATATGTATTATATATAAAATATTAAATATAATATATATTATTTTAAAAAGCTGTGTGGGACTGGAGAGATTCCTCCGAGGTTAAGAGCACTGGCTGCTCTTCTAGATGACCCAGGTTCAAGGATCTGGGTTTGATTTCTAGAATCCACATGGTGACTCACAATCATTTGTAATTCCAGTCACAGAGGAGCCAATGCCCTCTTCTGGCCTCCATGGGCACTGCACACACAGAGCACAGACGTACATATAGGCAAACATCCAAATACATACATACATACAAAGAAAAATAAAGAAACTTTAAGAATAAAACAAAAACATGTGTAGCCCTGGCTGTCCTGCATCTTGCTCTGTAGACCAGGCTGTCTTCAAACTCACAGAAATCCACCTGCCTCTGGTTCTTGAGTGTGGAGATCAAAGGTGTGTGCCACCACCACCCAGGTCTGAACTGAGATTTTTATTAAAGCATTTCTAGGCATTTAACAGTTCCCCTTAGGTGAGGTGGGGTGGGGAGGCCTGGAGAGATGGCTCAGTCATTAAAGGCTAGGCTCACAACCAAAACATATAAGAGTTCGGTTCCCAGCACTCACAGCTGTCTCTCCAGCCATCTTCTTTTTTGTCTTACACCACAGCAGCACACGTGGATGATATATAAAAATAACAATCTTAAGAAAGAAAGAAAGAAAGAAAGAAAGAAAGAAAGAAAGAAAGAAAGAAAGAAAGGTTAAAAAAAAAGAACGAAAGAAACCTACCCTCCATCAGAGCACTAAACAATACTGTAGCATTGTGGGTGTGATTTGCTTTCTTCCCAGGTCCTCTTGAAGGGATGGCACAGTGCATTACACATAGCTGTAGGTGGCCTCCCAATGCTGGTGGGAGGGAGACAGTTTTGGAACAGCGTAGGCCATCAACAGCCAGCTAGTGCTGAGCTTGGCTCCAAGATCATCCAAGGACCAGTTTTGCCTCCTGTGCAAACCTTGGTGTTTAGAGCCCCGGTTTCCCTGTGTCAGTATGGGTGAACAAATCCTGCTTTACAGAGTAGTTGTGAGAATTAGATGAAATTGCACGTGTTGTATGAATGGCATGTATAAGCAGCTCACATATCGTGGCCCTATGGCTTGATGATTTACTATGACTTGATGATTCTTCACAAGAAGAATCATATACACAAAGTCTAGACACATGAGGTCAGAGCTTCTCTCAGCTTCCTCCCTTGCCTCTTCAAAAACCCTAAGGACCAACACTCTGGAAATTCTTTATTGAGCTGATGTTAGTCGTGATTCATTGCAGCTGTGCTCTCCCAACTCATATCTTGATAGATCGGTTAGACCAATTGGATGGGTGAGTTTTTAGAAAGGGCTGTTTTGGTCAGTTACATAGCAGCTAACACTTGGTCTAGACTCTGGCTTGTGTGAATGATTAAAATAGGAATCAGTAATTACAGCTTTAGAGACACAGTTCAGTTGGTAGAGTACGTGCCTAGCACACATTAAGGCCTGGGCTTGATTCCCAGCTCTGTATAAACTGGCATGGTTGCACTCTGGCCTTGGCTACATATCAAGTTGGAGGCCAGCCTGGCATATGAGAATTATAGCTTTATCTCTTCTTAAGCAGCTCTAATCCATAAGATCTGACACCATACTTAAGGACAGTGGGACAGTGAAAGCATTTTCTGGAATCTGAAGTGAGGATCACACCAACCCTGTATTCCCCCTTCCTTTTTTTATACTTTCCACTACTTGTTGTGGGATACTTGCTTACACTGTAAAGATGTGTCTCTGCCTAACATGTCTTCTGATTGGTTTAATAAAGAGCTAAATGGTCAATAGCTAGGCAGGATAGAATAGTTGGGACTTCTGGGCAGAGAGAGAGAAACTGGGAGGAGGAATCTAGGTGCAGGATGTCACCAGCCAGACACAGAGAGGAAACAGGAGGTGCAAGATGGAAGAGAGGTAATGCCATATGGCAAATGTAGATTAATATAAATGAGTTAATTTAAGTTATAAGAGTTAGTTGAGATAAGCTTAATCTAAAGGCCAAGCTTTCATAATTAATAAAAAGTTTCCATATCATTATTTGGGAGCTAGTGGCTAATGAAAAGGCTTGCTACAACTACTCACCTGGGTGTAGATCTCTAGAGGTCTCATCCGGCCATTCTTCTGCATAAACGATAAGTCACAGACCTAGATGCAAGGCAAAGTAGCTCCAACAATATAGGAAATTTATTGGCTCATATGATTTGGAAATTCTGTGGCATCTCTGGCTTCACAAAGATGCCCAGTGATTGACTCTGTTGGGCAAGAGGTGTTCTGTTTTGACTATTCTGGCAGAGAAGTTCTGGAGAAGATTCTAATGGGCTGGGCTATCTTCATATGAGCCTATCTTTGACCCATGTGCAAGGACCAGAGCGAAGGGACATGTTGATTGGTCAGCTTATGTCATATGACCATACTTGAGTTGAGGGAAAGAATGCATCACTATTTACAGTTCTCTTTGAGCCAAGTGAACTGGAGGAGAGTAAAACATATGCCTTCCACTCACCCCCGTGATTGTACTTACTGTGTTGACAAATAAAATGGTTGTGACTGAATGCCGTAACATGTGTCTCTGGTGTTGAGGCCTGAGCTTTCGTGTGGAGCTCCTGCTATACTCTAGCCTCTCTATCGGTGACATTAAAAACTCCTTACTCCCCAATAATTCATTGTAGTGTCCCCTTGAAGTATGCTCCTCCCTCCACTAACAAACTTCCAATAACACATAAGAGAGAGCAAGCCTGCATGGCCTAGGAAAGAACGAGATCAGTTTCTGACGTGGTGAGCATTTGTTATTTATAGAGAGTCCTAAGAACAGGAAGCTAAGTTTCACAATTAATACACCAGGGCAACTAAACTCAGACTTTGTATTGCTGCAGGTTGGATTTCTTTTTTTTTAACCTACAACTGAAATGAATGCCTAAAGAAACAGAAAAACAGGCTCTGCCAGAGAATACTCATCATGGAGAAGTTTGGAACAGGCAGATATGCAAAAAGGAGCAGCATACCCTTTCATCTACGGACTGAAGGCTCTGAACGTTTCCAGAGAACACTGCCTGCAGCAGCGGTGACGATTTGTTTCCAACAAACTTACAAACATGGTGCTGATTTTTCCTGCCTTTTCAAAAGGCTTAGGACCCCTGCTCCCCTACAGTTGAGGTCAAAGCAAAAGAACAAAACCCTTGGATCAGAAGTTTCAATAAGTTTTGAATGAACCTCTCTGCCGATGACAACCACCATTTTTCCCTACTCATGCCTCTCCCTTAAGTTTTTTCACTTCCTTTTCCAGCTGTTGCTCAGAAAAACAGCTCTGCAGCTGGGAGACTTGATCAGCAATAACACCCAAGCTTCCTCTTCTGGTGAGACACTATGCCTAGTGGAACCTAGTGATTTCTGTCACCAGCTTAAAGGTAATCACACATTTTAGGATCCTTTCTACTCTTGTGACAAAACACCATGATCAAGGCAGCTAAAAAGCCAAGTGCTTAGTTGGGATTACAGTTCCAGAGTGTTAGTGTCCGTGACGGTGGAGCAAAGGCATGGTGAAGAACAGCTGAGAGTTTACACCTGGAATGGCTCACTCTTTTGAAACCTCAAAGCCCGCAGTGACACACCTCCTAATCCTTCTCAAACAGTTCCACGAACTAGAGACCATTTATTCAAATATATGAGCCTATTGGGCCATTATCATTCAAACCACCACAAGGACTTATGACCAGTTGCCAGGAGATTTCTCCCATGCAGTTAGTGAAGAGAACGGTTTTTTTGTTTTGTTTTTGTTAGTTAAATTTTTTTTATAACAAGGCAGATTCATCTTAACTAAAGAGAATAGCCATTTTTACTTTTTAAATTTTACAGTTTAATACAGAGACTAACTTCAATGTCATATGTTTTCAGGAGCCTGCCTCATCTAACAAACACATCTCAAGGTGGCTGACAGTTTTCTCTGTTTTCTGCAGTTCACATGAAATAGACTGTTTCTGTTTGAATTTGATAAACAGTTGGGACAGCTGGAATGTGAGACTGCTCGCTCCAATCTGAGAAGACTGGGAAGCATATGTAGAACAGGAAGTGTGTCTGGGCTATAAAGTCACTTCCTCCATCTAGGCTCTGCCTAGCTGGAGTACATGATGACTGAAAGTAAATTCCACTGCCATGCCTTCCCTGCCACTGTGGACTGTACTCTCCAACTGTGACTCAAGATAAACCCTTCCTGAAGCTGCTTCTTGACAGTCTTTAGTCACAGCCACAGGAAAGGTGATGTCCTCCAAATTGAAATATCCCCTTCTGGAGGGTAGCTCCTTAAGACTTGGGAGGTAAGCAAACTTACTAGACTCAGGAAGTCTTAGGAAGCTCCTGAAACTTACAAGCTACATAAGGCTTTGTCCCCCAGGTTTAATTGTAGGGGAGAGGACAGCATCTGACCTGCAAGCTGTGCAGGAGGCTTTAGGGATTGAGTTTTTGTGAGTCGTGGCCCATGCTGGGATGGACTTTTCAGTGGTATAGCTATCTTTGAGTATCCATACTTCTGTAAGTAACCCTAACAAACTCATGGCTTCCCTAAGCCAGGTGGGTGGAGTCATTGGTTTGTCATTGGTGCTCTGTATAGGATGAACAGACTAGAAATTTGTTTATGTCTCCCTAGGAAAAGTCACACAATTCCCATTCCAGGACAAATGAAGCTCTGCCAGGGAAGTTTCCACCCCATCTTTCTTTACTTGGGGAGGTATATGAGAATTCTATGAACTTTGGTTTGGTGGAAAGCTTAGTTTTTATTTTATGGTCCACAAAGTTAGATGTTGCTCAACAGGAAACTTTAATGGTAACAATCATTAGTGGATCACATTAACGCAGAGGTAATAATTAATAAGCAGTATGATTGATAATATACTCCAATATAGGGCACCTTGTATATATAAGCTCATGGTTTCTTTTATCATAGCTGTAAAAATTAGCTTGTGCAGGTGTATTTTCATTGTACCTCAATCTAGCTGCATCATATTCTTATCCCTCATATGGTGATAACTTGTGTCTCATGTAGGAAAAATCTGGAAGGGATGAGGGATTGAAGCTCAGGGAACAAACCCTGACAGTGAACAGCTGAGAAGTGATGGGCAAATACTCCCTCCTCTCATCCCCTGAGCAGAGACTTCCGACATGCTTCATGTTGTGCCACCATGGAAGAAAGGGCCAAGTGCAAGGCTCTTGATAGTGTGGGAACCTGCTTGTGCATCTTTCTCTAACCTAACTAATAATCCAAACCAATGTCACACGACCAGAGTCAAACCAGGAGCTAGCGCCATCAAGAAGTACAGGAGTGAAGGTCTTCTTTATATTCCCACGTGACTTCATTTTATGGATTCTATGGCATCTATAGGATCAGACCAGAAAATGGTCCCTGATTGCCCCTGCTATGGTGAAGTGTGAGGCTTTTTCTGAGCAGGTCAACTAGTTTCTGGTAGAAAGTGTGTGACTATTAGCATGGCAAATGCATTTTTCTTGATATCCATCACTTAGGAGGTACAAAGTCAGTTCACGTTAGCATGGGAAGGGAAACTCTAGTAACTTGTTACCCCAAACAGAGAGGAACACTATCTTTCTTATTGCTGCTGTAATAATCATCTGCAAGAAACTGTTCATTGTGGCATTTTGTGGCACCTCATGCTGATCTTCTCCATTAGTAGTATCAGACAAACTGGGCATGGAGAGTAGGAAGTGATGAGCACTTTGGATAGTCTAGTAAGACACGTGCACTTCAGAGGGTGAGAGACAGACTCCACAGACCCAAAGAGACATGCCACATCAATGACTTCTTTCTGGAACTCATTGGGGGTTAAACTAAGACATTCTCCTCTAGAGAGTCTCTCCTACTACTAAGAAAAAGTCACAATGCTGAGTGAGATGTATGGATTTTGGGATAATATCACTTATGAGGGGAATGAAGGGCAAAAGAGAACTTTGCAGAAAGCTGGGTAAAACGAGGTCTAAGGATCTTAGTGGATGTGGTGGCTAAAGATGAAATGTGGACTCTTCTGGCAAACTACAATTGAACAGCTGTGGTAACCATCAGGAGGGTTCTAGGGTCAGGGTGTGTTTTCTTTTCTTTTTCTTTCTTTCTTTCTTTCTTTCTTTCTTTCTTTCTTTCTTTCTTTCTTTCTTTCTTTCTTTCTTTCTTTCTTTCTTCCTTCCTTCCTTCCTTCCTTCCTTCCTTCCTTCCTTCCTTCCTTCTTTCTTTCTTTCTTTCTTTCTTTTTTTTTTTTTTGAGATAGGGTTTCTTTGTGTAGCTTTGGAGCCTTTCCTGGAACTCACTCTAACCCAGGCTGGCCTCGAACTCACAGAGATCTACCCGCCTCTGCCTCCTGAGTGCTGGGATTAAAGGTGTGCGCCACCACCACCCGGCGAGGGTGTGCTTTTTGCAGCAGAGAAATAGTCTTTATTTGAAGTGCACTATTGTAGTTTTCTTTTTACTCTTTTACCCCTAGCTCCCAAATAAATACACGGAGACTTATTCTTACTTATGAATTCCTTGCCTTAGCTTGGCTTGTTTCTAGCCAGCTTTTCTAACTTAAACTATCCTGTCTACTTTTTGCAGCTGGGCTTTTACCCTTTTTTATTCTATGCACTTTTCTTTCCTTCTTACTCTGTTGCTGGCTGGGTGGCTGGGTGGCTGGCCCCTGGTGTCCTCCTCTTCTTCTCCTTTTCTTATTCCTTCCTCTTCTTTTTTTTTTTATCATTCTATTCCTTCTCTCTGCCTGCCAGCTCCACCTATCCTTTCTCCTGCCTAGCTATTGGCCATTCAGCTCTTTATTAGACCAATCGGCTGTTTTAGACAGGCATAGTAACACAGCTTTACAGAGTTAAACAAATGCAACATAAAAGAATGCAACACATCTTTGCATCATTTAGCAGCTATTCCACAGCATAAACAAATGTAATGCATCTTAAAATAATATTCCACGACGCACTGTCCCGACCACAGGACATTAGGAAATTGCACTACAGGTGCTGCCATCATGATGTGGGCATATCAGACTTTCAAACTCACAGGATCAGATGGAAACAGTACTCGGGAATGGCCATGAAAGTTGGTGGCTTTAAAGGACAGCGTGACACACAAGGAAGTGTGCTTAGCTATGAACTTTGTAGTCCGTGGTTACTCTATAGGAAGAGTAAATGGCCTGAAGTGGAGACACACAGAGTCCTGGGCATTGGCAAATGGTTTGGCTGCTTAATCAGACACCCTCCTCCCCAAGAGCAAATTTGGATGATCAAAGACAAAAATGTGTAGATAAAAGGCTTGTGCATGGGCCTAGGAGAATGAGAACAAAGTAGTGGCTCTTTGTGTTTCATAGTAACAAGTGAAGGAGAAAAGCTATTTGGAGGAGGGCCTTGGATTAATTGCCTTTTCTGTGGCTGTGATCAGATACCCGACAAGGAGCAGCTTCAGGAAGGGTTTATCTCAACTCACAGTTGGAGGGTACAGTCCACAGGGAAGTCACATGGCAGGGAAGGCATGGCCATGGGAGCTGCTTTCAGCTGGAGCAGATGGAGTGTGAGGCTGCTTGCTCAATCTGAGATCAGGAAGCAGATATGGAATAGGAAGTATGTCTGGGCTATAAAACTCAAGGTTCATCCCCTATCGACTCACTTCTCCCAGCAAGGCTCTACCTCCAAAAAGTCCCATAACCTCTTAAAATAATGGTATCAGTTTGAGATCAAGTGTTCAAACATGTGAGCCTATCAAGGCCATTTTTCATCCAAACAGTGACAGATTCCACCATCTGGATCAACGGATTGCTTGACCTGTGCTAGCCAGCCTTGCCAGCTAGCCTCTGTCCAGTGCTCCTCCTGTGTTCATGCAATGGCCTTCTAGAGACCATGGTACAAGGACTGACATTCTTCATTGACAAAGCAGAGTATGTTCACTGATCCCAGTCTGTTGATAACAGACTAGAACTAATCGCTGTATCAGTGGTTCTCAACCTGTGGGTCGCAACCCCTTTGCATTGACTGTTTCACAGGGGTCACATTTCAGATATCTTGCCTATCAAATATTTACATTATAATTCATAACAGTAGCAAAATTACAGCTATGAAGTAGCAACAACAATAATTTTATGGTCGGGGTCCCCACAACATGAGGGACTGGATTAAAGGGTCACGGCCTTAGGAAGGTTGAGAACCACTGCTCTGTAGGGTACGTTCTCCTGATGAGAACAACGAGGCACCTGAAGGCAATTTGATTGCACTCCCATTCAATCTCTTCTGCTAGTTGTGGGAGTGGGGACTTTAGCTTTTACCATGAAGCTTTGTACAGTAAGTCCTTCGTAGAGTTCCATGGGGTTGGCCTCCTACCACACTGAAAGCCCTTTAATGGATGAGAGTTTATGTAGAGCAAAAGTGGACATGGCTAAGGCAAGAGCTATACCATGGCAGACACTAGTGTGTGCTGCCCTCCCATCTTCTCAGAGCACACGCTACTCCAGATGCTGCCCTGGCAACGAGGTCTGCGCATACATACTCCCGTGCTCCACTGAGGCTGCTTCTTGTGCTTCCTCCTTGGGACCTCTCTGAGGCATTGCTGTGAGATGGCGGTGGAAACCCACTCAGGCCTGTGCGGCCTGGAAGGTCATGGGATTTAAAACCCAATGTGACATCTCTTTACTAAAGGGGGATAAAAGGTAGTGGCATATTTTTTAAATACGGCAGTGTGTGCACACACACAGTGTGTCAGGATGTGTGTGTGGTAGTCAGAAGGAAGCTCTCTGGAGTCAGTTTTCTCCTGCCAACTTGTGGGACCTGGAGATCAAACTCAGATTTATGCCATCTTGCTAGCCCAGATGAGGGATACTTGACTGAGGTCTTGAAAAGGTTTTGGGGTCCAGCCTATGGCACACAGCAATGACCGACTTTGTGGTATACTCTTACATTTTCCTTATTTTCTGCCTTTTCTGTCTCATATCCCCAAAGAAACAAATTATACACAAGCTCTTGCCTTAGTCTCTACTCTTTAGACAACCCAGAATCACCACAATTTCAACAAGACTCCTCAACATAATGCAAGTTCTCTCGCCATCTTACTTGCAGATCTAGGAAAGGCAAACAGTGAGGGTGAGGACCAAAAGTGTTGGCTCTTGCCTCAAACTGAATGAGCCCCCAAGCAGGGATCTTACATACTCTCTGCTTCTCACAGTTGATATACTTAAAGTCCCTCAGCAGACATGCCCTAGAATTGTCACCAATACAAAGGCTCTAGATGCTGATGCTGATGTTTGGGACAAGTACATGCTCTCCAGATGATGACTGAATCTGTCCCTACCCCTGGTCCTAGGTGGCTCTGCAGTCCCTTGAATCTTCTTAGTGTTTGTTCCACATGACAATGAAGAGAAGATTCTTCACTTCCTTTAGGTTACAGTTAATCACCCAGCACCAATGGCCTGTGATTTTCCTAAATTTCCAGAGATGGTACTACTAACTGGGGAGCAAATGTTCAAAAACCCCAGCCTCTGGGGGTCTTTTCTCACTCAAACTACCACAACTGGCTTCCATCCAGATATCATTCTAATGCAGACACGTCTTTCTTCAGGGTTTATTCCCTTATGGTCTTTAACTCTGTTTGGTCCACTGGAAGTCCTGAGACTCAGTAGTGAGATGTGAAAAAGTTTAGGTTTAGCTGCTGCATGTGGTAGCACATGACTTTCTTCCGGAGGCAGAGGCAGATGGATGTCTGAGTTCAAGGCTGGTCTGGACTACAGAGTAAGTACCAGAACAGCCAGAGCTACACAGAGAAGCCCTGTCTTGAAAAACCAACCAACCAACCAACCAACCAACCAACCAACCAACCAACCAACCAACTAACCAACCAACCAACCAACTAACCAGCCAGCCAGCCAGCCAGCCAGCCAACCAACCAACAACAACATCAACAACAACAAACTCCAAGAAAACAAACATACAAACAAAAACCCAAACAAACAAAACAAAAACAGAAAGAAAAGAAAAAGTTTAGGTTCAAATGGATTTTTTTTCTGTATTTCAACAATGTTATTCCAAAAATGTTTATTTCTTAGCTAAAGCACCATGTGCAAATAGAATAAAATGCCCAGAGAATGCTTCTTGTTATATATATTATGGTTTCAAATATGATCCATGGATTTGGAAGCATCATGGCTGACCACTTAAGAGTGTTTGTTCTATTTCCTTTTATGATCCAAATCAAAATGACCTTTCTCTGGAGAGCCTTTTTGCTGAGTTTTTCTGACCAATTGAACACTGAGCATCAGCGGTATCTTTTACACACTCTACCTATCAGTTCTGTGAGTCATGTTGCCACACATTTGCCCCCTAAGTAACCTCATTTTCTAGCATCCCTTGCTCTGCATATGGATCTGAGAATGAATGGAGCCTATAAGTTGAATGCCATTACTTTTCTAATCAGAGCTCTTAGGTGTCCCCTCACCACCCCTTAGCTAACACTGGCTACCCTAAGGAGCTTGAGGCCAGTGGCAAACTACCACACCAGCATAACCTTGCTACAACCTATAATGAAAGCAAGTCTTGGGCCAGATTCTGCCACACAAGCGTTTGCTAAAGACACAGTCACCAGCAAGCAAGCAAGAACAGCGTCACTCATGCTGTCTGTTCGGGAAGCTTGATGAAGTCATAGCCTCTGGCTGGCCTTTGCTCTGATGAGCACCTTGCATGAGCTTCTGTTCATTGGAGGCAAAAGCCAAGACTGCAGAGACGGAAATCTGTCACCCTTACAGTTGACATCAAATGACAAGGATATTCCTGGTCGATGGCCCTACACTAGTGGCCGCACACAAAGGCTTTCAGTAATCTCGCTTCCCCGATCGAAGACTAGAAGTTTCTTCGGATCCTAAAACTGTCATGGTGTGAGCCAGGAGATATTTTAGACAGTTCTCATATTGATTCTTTGGGGATGGAGGGATAACTCAGTCAGTAGAGTACTTGCTTTATAAGCATGAGGACCTGAGTTCGATCCCCAGAAGACACGTTAGAAAAAAAAAAAAAAAAAAAAAAAAAAAGCCAGGTCTGGTGGTATCTGTTTCTAATCTCAGCACTGAGGATGTGGAGACACGAGAGTCGTTGCTGCCAGCCAGAGATGGACTCACAAAATAAAATAAAATAAAATAAAATGGGACAGCACCCGAGGGATAACAACCTGAGATTTCATGTGCATACCCCACCATTCACCTGCACATGCATGCATGGGCACACACACACACACACACACACACACACACACACGGACCTTCTTTGATTGAGAATTGAGAATGTAGAAAGGTACAGAGGAATGTAGAAAGGTAAAAAAGACAATAAGATGGTAATGATGATCAGTTCCAGGTCCTTGCACACAGCAGCAAAACAGTCTACAGGTGGGTTATAGGCACAGGCTCCAATCACTTTAAATTTCACCAACAAGAACTCATTTTTGACCTGTGTTATATGGATCAGCAGGACACTATTTCCCATAGTCAAAAAGTTTTGGAATTTAATGTACATATCAGCAAAGCTTTGACTAGATACTAACAAGAAAGGCTCTGGTGGGCAGGCTTCAGGTATGTTCACCTCATTAACTACCCTAGAGATAAAGCTGAAACTTCTGGACATGTGTAGCATCTCCCTGTCAATGTAGAGTGTTTAATGGTAAATAACCAGGGACCCTCACATGGCAAAGCCCCCAGGTCTCTTGGGCTCCACAGATGGTGCTCCTGCTCAGTTGACAACATGCTCACCACCACCCCCAAACAGGATGTGGTTGACCACTGGACCCAGAGAAAGCAATCACAATTGTGCAGAGTTTTCCAAATACAAATTAGAATTGATTAACACAGCGGTTCTCAACCTTCCTAATGCTGTGACCCTTTAATACAGTTCTGCATGTTGTGGTGACCCCCTCAACCATAAAATCGTTTTCCTTGCTACTTCATTACTGTAATTTTGCTACTATTATGAATCATAATGTAAACATCTGTGCTTTCGATGGTTTTAGGTGACCCCTCAGAGGGGTCACAACCCGCATCTTGAGAACCACTGGATTAACAGGTCACAGCATTAACTCAGTCCAACATGACCAACATTACAAATAGTGAGACAGAGTATACAGAAATATCACACATGACTGCAGCAATAAAGACAATCATGAATGCTGTTTCATGAGGCTGCATGTGTGCACGAATGTCTATGTGCGTGCGTGCGTGTGTGCGTGCGTGCGTGCGTGCGTGCGTGTGTGTGTGTGTGTGTGTGTGTGTGTGTGTGTGTGTAGGTCAGAGGTCCATCTTTTTTTTTTTTTTTTTACATTTCATTTATTTATTTTGTATGTGTGTGTACATGTGCCATAAAGAATGTGTGGAGGTCAGAGGACAATTTGGGGAGCAGTTCTCTCCTTCTACCATGTGGGTCCAGGAATTGAGCTCAGGTCATCCTTCTTGTCAACACTATTTTGCTTTTTTGAGAGGAGATCTCTCGTTGAAAGTGGAGCTCACTGATTGGCTCGTATGGCTGACTGGTAAGCCACAAGGATCCTCCCATCTCCTCCACCCCAGCACTGGGCATTTTATATTGGTGCTTGGATTCGAAGCCAGGTCCTCATGCTTCTTCTGTAAGCACTTACCAGCTGAACCCTCCATCCAGCCCCAGCACTTACTGAATTTGTCTATAACCATCATTGTGAAGTAAGTTCCCTGACAATTAGTGATATTAAGAATATTTAAGTTTATTATTATTTTGCTATTTTTACATATGTAGGTGTTTTTGTTTATTTGTATATTTGGACACCACATGCATGTAGTGCCCATAGGGGCCAGAAGATCCATTAGAACTGGGGTTACAGATAGTTGTTAGCTGCTTTGTGGGTGCTGGGAACTGAACTCAAGTATGTTGGAAGTGCTTTTAACAGCTGAGCTATCTCTCAAGTCCTCAGTTTTTTTTTTTTTTTTTTACAGATGTATTGGCGATGTGTACATCTTCTTTGGGGAAATGACTATTCAAGTAATTTGTCCTAAAATATTCTTTTAAAATTGTGTGTGACAAAAGTTGAAGATCCAGCCTCATGGGCTGGATGCTCTCGCATCTTACAGTATCCCTTCAATACCAGCCATCCTGCTCTAGGTTCACATCTGGGCAGAACACTTATCTCCCTCGTCAAGGGCTGGTTCTGGCCAAAAACACAGTTAGTGGAATCTTTGCCTCTTAACCTGAAGTGCCAGCACTCTTCTTAGCTTACAGTCTTGGCTGCTCTCACCATAGACACTGAGTGGACACTTGGTTTATATTTGTGTAATTACATGATCAATTCCGGCAGTTTTCGAAAATCAAGAAAGAATTTGTCCCAAAGATTCTGTGAGCTGTCTTGATCTCCCAAACCTGAAAACTGCCATCAACTTCCCTATGGTCATTCCAAAAAAAAAAAAAAGGGAGATTGAAATCCCATCCTGAGAAGTATCAGCATCATGCTTCCAGAATGGTCTGAATTCTCAACAAACTCCCTGAATTAGATATTTTCTTTTATGTCAGACAAATTAGAGAGAATGGTAGAAGCTGCCACCCTGATGGTTGTGTGGCTTCTTTCTTTCCTTACAAACTGTGGTTTGCTTGGAAGGAGAAGTTGTTATATGCAGCTGGGCTCCCTAGTTAAGTCAAATGGGCTTTCTTTCTTAAAATTTATTTTTGTTTTACGTTCATTGGTGTTTTGCCTGCATGTGTGTCTGTGTGGATGTCAGAAGCCCTGGAACTGGAGTTACAGACAGGCATGAGCTGCCATGTGGGTGCTGGGAATTGAACCATGTCCTCAGGAGGAGCAGCCAGTGCTCTTAACCACTAAGCCATCTCTCTAGAGAGCAATCAGCTTTGCGCTTTCTGGAACTCACTTTAGCCATCGAGAGCCTTCTGCCTCCGAGTGCCCCGCCACCAATTTTCTTTCTTTTTAAAGAAGATTTATTTATTGTGTGTGTGTGTTTGTGTGTGTGTGTGTGTGTGTAAACGTCTACAGAAGATGCCATTAGATCTCCTGGAGCTGGAGTTACAAGTGGTTATAAGCTGCAGGATTTGAGCACTGGGAACTGAATGCTAGTCCTTTGTAAGAGCAGCAAGAGCTCTTAGCTACCGAGTCATTGCTCCAGCCCCTTGCCAAGTGTCTTTAAAGAACTCTTGTATTGAATATTAGTACTGTTCTAGGAGTGAGCTTTAACTTTCAACATTTTTGTTCCAAGAGTCTGTGCAAAAACTCACAGTGGCGTGTGCAGAGATGAATACATCTCCATGGTTCTTTAAACTTAAAACTTGTCTTGAGTTTGTGGTAATGACTACTAATATTAATTTTTAAATTAATAAAATGCATATTAATTATGTTAAGTGTAACATGAATTGCTAAATGGTCTTATTAATAAAAAAAAACCTAGAGCCAGATGTTGGGATGAAAACTGAGAGATCAGAAGAATAGAACAGGCCAAGCCACAAGTTCTTACTGCTAGGAAATCCTCAGCCAAAGAGAGAGCTACTTCCTGTATACTCATACCTATATATCTTTCTGTGTCCTGACATCTTACTTCCTCTCTCCACCCAACTACATCACTTTCTCTTTCTGCCCAGCTCTATCACTTCTTGTCTGTCTGACAGATCTCTAGACCTCTATAGTTAACTAGTCCTGGCATTAAAGGTATGTGCCACCTTGCCTGGCTCGGTTCTCAGTGTGGCCTTGAGCTCCCAGAGATCCAGATGAATCTCTACTTTCCGAATGCTGGGATTAAAGGCATGTGCTACCATTGCCTGACCTCTATGTTTAATATAGTGGCTGGCTTTTTCTTCTGATCTCCAGATAAGCTTTATTGGCGTGCACCAATAAAATATCACATTTCCCCCTTTTTGTCTAAAATAAAAAAGTTATAACTAATAAGAAAAACTTTATACAATAAGTACAATAACTATATACAATATATAAAGGCAATAAATATATCAACATTGTCTAGTCCATTTGCATTTGACAAATTCAGCAAAAATATTTCATTATCTATCCTATTTTGGTGAGTCCAAAATGTACCTAATTCACTTCCTATCCTAACTTGTATTACCAATAGAAAACTATCTTTTGATGTCTTTCAAACTTATATACTTTACACCTCTTTAGTGTATTTCTTTTCTGAATTTGTTAACAAGGAAAACTATAGCTATCTAATCTTCAACTCCCTCAGAGACCTGAGAAGGAAATAATATTACCTAGTAAAATAGGAAGTGCAAACAAGCAACTTCCAAAAAATGTGAGGAATGATAGAAACAGCCAGCTGCCTGGGACAGTCACCAGAGGTTTCTCTGCAATTTTGGGGCACCCATCTTCAGCCCATGGGCTTAGCATATCTGACAGACTCATCTGTGAAGCAGGATTTTTTAAAGAAAAATTTATTTTATCTATGCAGTGTTCTATCCACTTCAAGCAGCCTAAGAAGGTAGAGACCCAAACAGTAAACCGATGGCAGCACGTTCCCCTGAAGACCTATACAAAAGGATGTTTCTATGAGGACAGGCAAACATGAGGATGTATTCTTGTAGTGTTACCTAATAAGGATAAAGATATACAATATGTATATTCCCTCTATATATGCATTTCAAAACACAGTTGATGAATATCATGTGTTGATAGTAATGAGTGGTCCATCAGCTTATCAGTGGGACATGGCCAAGGAAGGATGCACAATTTCTCTTGGAGGAAAACACACTGAACTGTGAATGTATTCTGTAGAAGGAGCTTCCTAAGGATGGTGTGTAGGCAGGTCATCATGAGATACCTGGGCCAGAAGTCCAGGGATCAAAAGATCTGGAGGGATGGACTTGATGTCATACACAGGCACTTGTTATAGAGAAGCAGAAATGTGTGAGGAGGGAGCCTATGGACCAGGGACACAGGAAATGACTCAGAAGGAATAGGGATGAGGTGTCAGGAGTACTCATTTGTGAGCACGTTTGTGTGGCCTAAGAACTGGCCTATTAAAATGCTCCAACTCCTACAGAAGACCTCCCAGAGGCCTTAGTTTTTGAGTCAGAATCAGGAATTGTTGCATGTCCTCAGGAAAAAGAGGAGAGTGATGTTCCCAAACTGTACTTTTTAGTTCATTTGACAGGTTGAGATGTAGCATGAGCCTGCTAGGTTTATCCTCAGACATCACCTCTGTGATGAATTCTGCCTGAGGGTGAGAAGGGCAGGGGTGCGCCAGAACCTTGTCCAAATGGGGAGACTACGCGGAGGCCTGACTTCATATCCAGCTCTGCACTCTCTGCCTGGCCCCGTCTTTCATCTGCTGGAAATCTAGGGCAGAGGTACCTGGAGCGTATTTAAATTGGTTGGACTGAGTCGGCCCCAAATACCTGTATGATTTCTCAGATCTCTGGTCATTTTATAGGAGATGCATAGAGATTAAAAATATAGGAGCTGGGCATAGGCTCAAATTCTGACCCTGCTGTTTCCAAGCCCTGAGACTTGGGTCAGCTCAACAACCTCCTGGTCTCTGTTTTCTTAGTTGTGAAATAGGAATAGGATTTAATTTTAGTCTAAACTTGTCCATGGGGACATGATGTCTTCTCACTAGTCATTATTCTGTTGCAGAGAGACAGAATGTGATTCAAGCTGGGACTCAGAGTCAGACAGGACCCCTCTGAGCAGCATGAGGCTCGGCAAGTTCCTTCTGCTTTCTCAGGTGGGTCTCTGTTTCCTCATTTGTAAAACAGAGATGCAAAGAGTCCTCTCCTCACAGGAACTGAGCAAGCCAGGAAAAAGCTAACTGATTTAAAATGATAAGACGAGTGCCCAGGATACAATGTGTCATCTGTATACTTTGTTTAATTTGCAGATATAATTTAAAAAAAAAATCTTACTTTGGGCCTTGCCTAGGCTGGGTGCTTCTGAAAGGTTGTCAAGGGCCAGAGAGATAGCTGTGTAAACATGAGGATGTGAGTTTGATTGTGGTGGCACACACTTGTAATCCTGTTGTTGGGTGTGTGGAGACAGGGGGATCCCTGGGGCATTCTGGCCATTCAGCCTAGCCTACTTGGCAAGTTCCAGGCCATTGAGAAACTGGCTCAAAAAACAAGGTAGAGGCCAGTGAGATGTCTCAGAAGGTAAAGGTGCCTGCTGCTAAGGCTAATGGCCTGAGTTTGCTCCCTGGACCCCATATGGTGGAAGGAGAAGGCTGAACCCTACAAGTTGGCACAGGCTCACGAGTACGCACATACACGGAGCTGTTGAGTACATGAATGGATACATAAATGCAGTTTAACTCAAGGTACTGCTGTATAGATCCTGGCTGTGCATGGCATTTCCAATTTTGATAAGCACACTTGGACTTGTCTGCACCACAGACAACTGTAGGTGAAGCACAGAGACACTTAGCTACCAGACCTAATACCTTTCTTCACTCTGCCCTGTGGTGATGATCACCAGAAAGAGGCCCCAAAGGATGTGGGAGACATGGCAACATGGTAAGTGACGTTTCATTTCTCCATGGTAACACTAAGGTATCAGCATGATTTCCCAAAGTTTGGAAACCTAAGAAATACAGGGTACAACCACAATGGACTTACTCTCCGATTTTTCCTATGTGACTGGTGCCCATGGAAAGAGCAGTGTCATTGGGTGCTGTGGAAATGAGTAGGATACACAAGCAGGAAAGCTCCCTATTTGCCCAGAGAGAGATCTCCCCTCTGCCTGGGTGGCAGTGGCAGTTCCGCCCCTTCATAAACATCAAGACACAAAATAATGGAATGTTTAGTCTGAGTAATACATTAAGGAAATCAATTAGGCCCACATGCAACTTCCTAAGATTTTAATTACAGTACTTAGGGTACCACACTAGAGCAGTTTGTCAGGAACATAATTTGTTAATGAATAACAACTGACACAGTGAATTAGTTGGGATTGTAATTAGCTCACGCTAGCCATCCATTGGAACCCTGATCAAAAGCCACTCAGTGAAAGAGGGGAAATCAGCTGTGAATGATAACCCCGACAGCTTGATCTGGGCCACCTCCATGCCAGTGTACCCAGAGGGGTCTGGGTGAGACTTTGTCAGCCTGTGAAGTCTGGTGGGACCTGCTGAGAAGGATTGACCTCATGGAGGAGCCTGTTTGAAATGCAGAATCTTGGGCTCCACTCTAGACCTGTTAAGTCACAGCCAGTCTTTTAAGGCATGGGAGTGACGTGTGAACACGTTAATAGTTGAGTGACTTGTAAACACATTAATATTTGAGAAGTGCTGGCAGTGGCTTACAATGAAGCAGGTCTTGTTTTCTTCATACGAGGGTCTTACCATGTGGTCCAGGCTAGGCAAGAACTCACGGATCCTCCTGCCTCAGCTCCTAAGTGCTGATATAAGCAGGTCTTTTAATAACTTCTGACTTGCTCACTAGACATGTGACCTTGGAGGAGTGACCTTGGAGGAATGCTACTTCAGTGTGAGCATGTAAGTTAGAAAAGTGAGTAGAGAATGTATTTTTAAAGAGACAATAGCAGCAATAATAAGTTAGCCAAATTCTATTCAACTTCATTTTTCAAAAAAGTTGCTAAGTACCCAAATAATAAGACAGTGACCTGATTAAGATTAGATGCCTGGGGGGCGGGGCACAGGATGTAGGCTCTGTGCCCTCCTGGGACTGGAGGATTTGAAGATAGCTGTGAGCTCTCTGTCCTAGCCAAGGCATTCATGTTTGCGACAATATCTGAAAATCCACAATAGCTGCAAATACATTCATACTGATGAATTATCTTACATGTGAAACATAATTACAAATCATATTCTGACCACTAATCCTTCTGACAATTTGTCATTGCATTCTTGTCATAATGCAAATGTTTCTGAAATCTGGTGAACTTTTTACACCTTATACTTCAGCACAATATGTGGCTTTAATTTTCAGAATTCTCAAATATTATTGGATCAGTCACTCTGAAGACAGACAGGGAGCCACTAAAAGGACTCATCAATGATAAGTGGGCAAATTTCCAAAGCTATAGATGGGTCACTTCCAGGAGCTCAATCTTCTTACTCCCATCTCTCAACACAGACTGGTGTCCCATTGAGCTGGCCACTGGGGTCTTAGAACCAGGCACTTAAATTCCAGAAGCCTGATGAGCAATGCAGCCTCTGTACTGAGGAGCTGCTCCTTGGCTCTGATCAGCAGGTGGAGGCTGAGCCATGAACTCAATGGTATGTCTTAGGCTTTTCCTGCAGGTTCTGTAAGTTCACTCAACTCTCTGAAGAGTCCCAAATAAAGCTGCTGATGGTCCCAGGAGGTGACCGATCCAGGTTTTCCAGCATCCCCAGAGCTTCAAGGGTTATGCCTCATACCCTGTTCATGGGACAGAATTGATGACTGGGAAGCTTTGGATTGCCCAGTGTCAGGAATAAGGCCACCCTCACCTCAAGCTTATTGTGTCTATGCAATGTGACTCTGCAACCATTTCCTCTGTTACTTCCTGTTCTGAGGACTGTTGTGGGCATGCTCAGTCTTTTGACGTTGTGACACAGTGCTGTCATTTACGAAGCTCACACTGAGAATTGCCTTAAAGAAACCCCCCCCCACCTGACTGTTTTAAGTATGTTTATCGCTTTGTGTTAGCCTTATTCATAGCCACCACAGAGTGTGTGAGGCCCATAAGCTGTGGAAGCCCAGAACCCTTCTTTACTGTGATGGAATGAGACTCAGCCATCTTGGAGGAAGCATCTTTTCCCCCTAATGACTTTGCCCATTGTTTTCACTCTAAAATGACATGCCTAGAACTCCCAACACTTGATTTGGGGTCAAATCGGGTCTTTTAAGTGGTCCATCATGCTACACTTGCTCTGGTGTTTGTGGGGTGCTACTTCATATTGTCTTTGCACTGTAACGATTACATCTCACTTTGAGTGTAGGGTGTAGAAGAAGCAGGAAAACTGGGAAGCAAGAGGATTTTGTCTATATTCTTTATTCCTTTACATGGGCTTAGCATTGGGGCATCAAGAATATGTTTTCTGTTTGGTGACTACAAACCAAAGAGGAAGCTACATGGCAGGTTCAGGTGAGGCAACAACATGAATCTGGAAGTAGACTCAGTGTATGTCAGATGCCAGTGCAGGAGAAAAGCCAAGGTGAAAACCACATCTTGTCAAACCTCCAGTCATGTCAAGGATACAGTAGGATCATGAAAGTGGAGATTAATATCAAATCTGTGTAGATTTTTTTGGAGAGTGTGGTTATGCTGTGAGTTCTTCCTATCCTGAGATCATGGTTGAAACAGGGGGTCACCTACCCTTAATTTCATCAATGGAACCTTGTGGAAAGCAATCAGTGAAACACATAGGCCTGTTGTCTGACCCCCTAGCCCAGTTATCCAACCACCTAGGATTTTAGAAGATGAGAAATTCCCTTCTTGGGTGTGGCTCTTCACCCCATATTTTGTCTGGGCAAAGAGAGTAGTTTATCTGGCAACCCTAAGTAAGAGCATCTTGCATCCTGTTCAATAGATTGGTCCTGAGGGAGAGGCAGCCTTCACCTAAGACAAGCCAGTGTTGTGTTTCTGGAGCACAGGGATCATAAGAGAGAGTGATGCTAGACCAGCAGGCTTTTGCCCAGGTCAAGGGCACAGCCTGTGAAAGCCCACCAGTGAACTCCTCCAGGAGCCAACTTGAACATCTTCCCTTTTATTCGGGTGATAGACCCATTCCAGTAAGATGTTTTTCTGTTACCCTTTCCCACTCCTATATCTATCCGCCTGACTTTGCTTCGCTCTGACCTTGAGGGGATGGAGGACAAGTGTGGGGCATGGGTGGGTGGAGGAAGTCACTCTTTGCCCAGCTCCTGCTGTCATGTCACATTCTCACTGGAAAGGAGGAGGGAGTCTCTTTTTCAAAGGACTGGCATCTTCAAATACTATTATATGAAATTGATCTTTTCAATGATCTGATGTATATACTATGTTTGCAACTTTAAGTGACGATTGGACCTTTTATCAACTATTCATCAGAAAATCATGACATCTCCAGAGCTTTTCATAGTCTTTCAAAGTCTTCATCCAAAACCAGCTGTCAAATATTTCGGTTGGATTTTTTTTTTCAGACAGGAGCTTGCTCTGTAGCTCAGACTGGCCTTGAACTCATGATAACCTGCTGCAGCTTTCCTAGTAAATGACAGGCATGCCTCACTACGTGCAGCTTCAAGTAATCTTTGCCTAGGTCTGTGGATGCCTGGGAGCCAAATATTGTCCTTTTATTGTTAAATGCACAGCATCAGACTCAGTACTGAGAAGTATCAGGTGCTGAGAGATTAGTTCTCTTCCCCATGGCTGCATAATCCGTGACCCACACTCAGGTGCTTCTAGCTGCCCCCGCTCAGTCTTATCCGGGGAACCCTTGAACAAATCGATCACCCTTTCTTTGCTGAAAGTCTCATTCCTGAGTCTGTCTCTCCAGTTTTCAAAAACACTTCGATTTTAAAATTGTACTGAAAAGAGGAAGAAAATGACTTCCCAAGGTCGGGTGGGTCACTGGGAAAGAAATAGACGTGTTCAGAGCCATCGTGTGAAACTTTGCCCATAAAAATCAAACCTTCCTGTTGCTGACACTTCCCCCACATTCAATGACACTGTTTTCTTTGGGAGAACAGAACACTTATTATTCAGACTCTGGGCAGAAGAGAGAAATGGCTGGGATCTAGAGATAAGGAGCAATTTACTACTGGTCAGCTGCGCCCTTGCCACCCAGCAAACGCAGGTATAAATGAAAGCATGGGAGAGCCTGGCTGCCAAGGCAGAATGAGTTATTTTGAGCCGTGGTTTTCCTTTTCTTCAGTGCCCCCACCACCTTTGGATAAACCCCTTCTGTTTTCATCTCACCCTGTGCCTCCCTCCTGCTCAGCTTCCACCTGGCCAGAAATAACCTCCCAGGGTTCTCCCTTCATCCTTCCAGGTTCATCCTCTGCCCTACACAGTTCCTGAAGCTCAGCTCTGGGACCTGTATCAGAAGCTCTCATGACTCCACTGACTAAGGGCCAGCTATGTGATCACGGCCTTCCAGGCTCTCTCTACTTTCTGTTCTTTCCTAGTGTGCTTCTCCGCATCAACTGATTTGGCCAATGGCAGGTAGGTAGGCAAACAGTTTCCCTCTCTCTATGACACTTTGTTTCTTTCCTTGGAAGAGGCCTTTCCCCCAGTTCTGCCAACTATTCTGTCTTACCCTTGGGAGACCAGGATTAGCTTTCCTGAAGGATTCCCCTGGTTTGCAGAGGACTGGACAAAAACCAAACCAAACCAAACCAAACCAAAACCAGTTGCACGGGACTGCATACTGAAGCAGAGAATGGAGTGGTGTTTTCTAGGGTTGTGTGGGAGGGTGAAGTGGGTGTGTGTGAGGTTTCAGTTAGGCAAGAAGAATATATTTTAGGTGTGTGCTAGGCAACGCTACCAGTCTGCAGCGTGCTCTACACGGTTGGAAGTGTGCAAAGAGAGTGTACCTTATGTTAAGTGTTCTGACCACAGGATAATAGAAAAGATCATGCGTATATAGATGGACAAGGCTAATCGCTGAGCACACACTTATTGCGTACACTTAATTGTACAGTGAGAAAAAGTAAAATAGTTTTCAACGTCTGACGTCTGGCTTCACAGCCTACCCCCAATATTCAAGAGCTGTGTTGTCTTAAGTAAGCTGCCCATTTCTTCACCTTTCTTTTCCTCCTCCTCTTCTTCTGATTTAATTTAAACTGTTATTTCCTGTATTTTTTTGCGTGTATGTTTGTGTTTGAGATATGTGTATGTGGGTGTATACATGCTATCGTACATGTGTAGAGGTCAGAGTACAATTTTCTGGAGCTGGTTCTTTCCTTCCCCCATGAGACCCAGGCATCAAATCTACTGAGTCATATCACAGGCCCAAAAAGGTTTAATTGATTTAGAAATGTCTATTGTTCACAGAAAAATCAAAATAAAGACACAGAGATTTCCTATATATGCATTGTGTCCCCATTGGCCACATAACCTAGCACAGACATTTGTCACAGTCACAACACATCATTGCCACTGAAAGCCCATAGTTCTTATTAAGATCTGCTTTGATCTGGTACATTATATAATGTGCAGTACCATATCAGAGATAGTTGCTTCTTTACAATGAGCTTAGCTTCTGAGAATAATAACTGTCTCTCTGGGCCTATAGACAGACAGACTGACTGTAACAATACAAGTGAAGTGTCCAGAATGGTTCCAGGTTAGAGCCCTGCTGTGAGAACAAGCCCAGCCCCAAATACCAGAATGAGTGGGGACTGATCAGCAAGGGGTGTGATGAAGGCATCAGTGATGGTGAGCATCTACAGGAAGATGAGTTATTAAGGGCGTGGTGGTGTGAATGAAAATGGCCAGGGCTGGAGAGATGGCTCAGAGGTTAAGAGCACTGACTGCTCTTCCAGAGGTCCTGAGTTCAATTCCCAGCAACCACATGGTGGCTCACAACCATCTGTAATGAGATCTAGTGCCCTCTGGCCTGCAGTCATACATGCTGTATACATAATAAATAAATAAATCTTAAAAAAAAAAGAAAGAAAGAAAAAAGAAAATGGCCCCAAAGACTCAAAGGAAGTGGCATTATTGGAGGTGTGGCCTTGTTGGAGTAGGTGTGGCCTTGTTGGAGTAGGTGTGGCCTTGTTGGAGTAGGTGTGGCCTTGTTGGAGGAAGTGTGTCACAGAGAGTGGGCTTTGGGGCTCAGAAGCTCACACTGGGCCCAGTGTCACTCACTCTTCCTGCTGCCTGCAGATCCAGATGTAGAACTCTCAGCTCCTTCTCCAGCACCATGTCTGCCCGCATGCTGCCATGCTTCCTGCCATGATGATAATGAACTAAACCTCTGAACTGCAAGCCAGCCCCAGTTAAATGTTTTCCTTTCTAAGAGTTGCTGTGGTCGTGGTGTCTCTTCATAGCAATGAAAACACTAACTAAGACAAAGAGTAACAAGATTCTTGCTAAAATGACTAAGTGTGTGTGGGTGAATATTTTCTGTTTTCTCATTGTAACAATTAATCAAAGTTCCCAAATATGCCAATATTTTCCACAACCAGCAAACAAACCATCATTTCTCTCTAGGACAGCACAGTTTCTGATATTGTCTACCTGGAGACAGTGTTGGATCGCTTGGGTTGAGGGTTCGGTCCCAAAGACTGCCCCCTCAGCTCTGTGGCTGACAATTGCAAGCCCTAGGATTTTGCAAGCCCTTTGCTACTACCATGGTTCCCATAATCCTTTCCTCGGTTTTGATTATTGGCTTGAGCAGCTCGTAGAACTCAGGGAAACATTCGTAGAGATTGGCTCATTACAAAGGATGCAGGTGAAGAGGTGCATAGGGAATGACAGGGCAGGAAATGGAGCATTCCTGACCTGGTGGGAATGCCAGCGCCTAGGAACTGCCGCCTGTTTGGCTATCCGAAGCTTTCTAAACCTTATCTGAGTTCTTAGGGAGGCTTCGTTCCGCACACATGATTGATTTAATCGCTAGTCTTTGATAGCCAACATATCCTTTGGCCCCATTCCCTTCAATGAACTTTGAGAAGGGGGCTCAGAGTTCTGGTCCTTCAGTCCTGTGGTGGTCTCTCTAGAAGCCAGTATCCATGCTGAGGTTATCTGGGGGCTGCCGTGAACCAAATGTATTAGCATACTAAAGACATCATACACAGGAGTCTAAGGATTTTAGGAGTTTTGTGCCAAGAAATGGTAACACATATGGAATATATATATATATATATATATAATATATATATATATATATAAAATATATATAATATATATAATAACATCCCACAGACCCTGAAGACAAAAAGGGATCTACAGCACATCACACAGGGAGGGGATAAGTAACACAGTCAGATATTGAAGATGATGAGTTATAAAGGGGGAGTAACTCTCATGTCAGTTTGTCAGAATTCTTGTTGAAACTAGGTGAGGTAAAACTAGGTGAAAAACAGAAAAGGGGCCAAAGTAATGAGATGGGTACCCAGAGGACCTTAACTCACCTTTGTCAAAGTGAGTCACTGTTTTCTGTCTCTGTCTCAGTTTCTCACTTCCCTCTTTCCCTTTGAACAAGATGATATTTTATTCCTTATTTCACGGATGCCTACCAGGGCTGGGGAGATGGCTCAGCAGTTAAGAGCACTTACTGATCTTCCAGAAGACCCAAGTTCGAGTCCCAGCACCGGTATTGGGCATCTCACGACTGCCTATAAGTCTGGCTCCAGGGGATCTAGCAGCCTCTTCGTGCTTTCATGTGTACCTGCACACATGTGGTATATAAGCAAAGGCACACACACATACAAAAAAAGTAATCAATGAATAATAACCATAAAATCATTATAACGACCAATTCTGCAAAGTTCTGAACTTGTTCTTAACTATTTTTTACAGTTAAATTTTAAGGTTAGCATAGCATATGAATTAATGGGTTTCGTCATGGCAACTTCATACAAATATACCATTATACTTTATTCTCATTTGTTTCCCTCCCTAACCACCCTTTCTCTCCCCTCCAACTGCTTCCCTTTCTTATCCCAGTTAGTCCTAGTCTGTTTCCTTTTGTTTTGTTTTTATGAGACAGGGTCTCCTTTACATAGTCCTGGCTGTACTGGAACTCTGTAGACCAGGATGGCTTAAGATTCACAGAGATCCTCCTGCCTCTGCCTCTAGAGTGCTGGGATTAAAGGTGTGTGCCACACCACCTGTCTATGTCTGTTTTCTTAATACATGTCTTTTCTCACGATCAAAGGGATTGTACTCACCACAAAGCACTGAAGATCTGAGTGCCATCCCTGGAATTCACACGAAGAAATGACTCCTTCAAGTTGTATTCTGACCTCTATACTCACGTCATGGCACACATGCTTCTCCTCAATACACATACATAAAACAGACATGCAAATGAATAAATGTGAAGAAGAAATCTTGGATTTATAGCATCTGGAGTACTTCACATCCTCAGTGAAATTCAGAATATTGTGGATTTATTTGCAAGTAGATGACCTTTGAGGTTATTTTCAAGTTTTTCCTAAAGTTCTGTTGCTGTCGTTGGTGATGACTGAGAGCTTCCACTTGGCCTGTCAGGTCTTTCTATCTGTGTCTAATAAGCATCCGGTTTAATATAATTATTGTTATTCTCCCCTGTTGTTCCACACATCTTCTGAATCCAGTTGTGATTCTGAGTAAACAGTACAGCCTAGGACCCAATCACAAGAGAGTCAGGCCACAGAGTTTCATGAGGAAGAGGGACTCTACCAGGCCAGGCTTATGTGCTGGTTTTGAGTTTAGGGGACATCCTTAGGAATAATGGGGTTGTGAGCTAGTGACCAACTTTCAAGGGCCCTTGCGAAGTGACCACCTCACGACTATACAACCACGTAATTAGCATAAATATTTTGCTTATTCACATGAGCAGTGCTCTCTGCAGCAACATTTTAACTTTGAAGTAAGACTCTCACATGGCAGGTGTGGTGTGGTAGCCATCTTTATGTGGCTTATGTTTTATATTACCTTGAGCCTATTGCTTAAACTGCAGCCTTCTTAGCACTGTGGCTGCTGGCTCTGCCACTTCAGCTTCCCAACATGGCGGTGGTACGTTTTCCACCAGCTCTGGGAGCCATCAACCCTCAGAAATAGTGGGTCTATGCTTCTTATCAAAGCAGCGTGTAGCCCAGAAACCTCTTTTTGTTTTGTACTAGCAAAGGCTAAATCCACCATGCAGCTTAATGTGCCACTTGCAGAGGCCTCATTCCCGCCATACTGCAGATCGAGCGCACATGCCAGGAACCTGCCAGTAGCTCAAACTGGCAGGCTGCCGCTCATTTGAGAGAGACAATTAGGAAGCTGTTTTTAGCTCCGTTTTAGAATCTTTCTCAGGTTTTAGGTAGAAACTTTTGCCAACACGTTGGGCGCCATTTGTAGCTAGAGTTTTCCTGCCTTGCCCACAGTCAGGACAAATCTTTGTCACCCGCCAGTCCCACAGCCGCTCAGACCCAACCAAGTAAACACAGAGACTTATATTGCATACAAACTGTATGGCCGTGGCAGGCTTCTTGCTAACTGTTCTTACAGCTTAAATAATCTACTTTTTATTTTGACTATTTCTGCTTTAGATCCATCTATCATTTCTTGCCTGAACCTGTTTAATTGTCTCCCAGTATTTTCTTGCTTCCAAACATGCATCTCCACAGCCTATTTTCCAAACAATAGCCAGAGTGATCTTTTAAGACTATACCACATCATGCAATTTTTCTGCTTAGAATGAATTCATAGCACACTTCCTAACATTCTTACCTGATCAGGATGGTGCCACAGTGTTTGGCTCTGGCCTCATGTTCCCTGCTCACTTCCATTGCCCATAGTAGCCTCCTTCCTCTGTATCCCTGATTCTTCTCACAACCCTGACACTCATTGTCTCTTAAATGGTATTTCCACATCAATTTTGTATGAGAATCTCTTCATTCAGGGTCCAAGTCAAAAGCCACGGTACCCTTCTCTATGTGTTATAATGAGATTTCATTTATTCAGTCTTATTTTTTTCGATGCACTTAAACTTTTGTTGACTTTTACTCCTCTACACTTGTCACTCTGCTAGCTGCTAAGGGCACACAAATTAATATGACCAAGTTGCTCTCTCCAAGGTCCTCAACTGAGTAAAAGAGGCAGAAAAATAATTTCAAAGACCTCAGGATATTTATGGCACAATGCAAAAGTGAGCTGTAATGGAAGGCTCTTGGGAGCACAGAGGACATGGCCATTAATAACTGTGCCTGGGGAAATCAAGGAAGGTTTTGGAGAGTAACTGGCTGCCGGGGTAATTATAGTGGAGGATCCTTGTTTCCGAATGGACACACTGAAACAAACAGCACCGTTCCATTTAAGACCGAAGCTTTTCCATTTTTGCAAAATATTCAAATGGAAGCATCCCTGATTTAATGGTCATTTTAGGCATCCAGCGTTGATTCCTTTACCTTCTCATTCAGGGAGGGCCACTTTTTGCTTAGCTGACTTAGCAACAAAATTGATTTTCACTGTGTGTACATACCATCAGGAGACTGAGATCTTTGAGTGGGGGTGGGGTGTAGCAGCTAAAGGTCTTGGTGATGGAGCTGACCTGTTTTTCAGTCCTTGAAAGGGTGAGCAGATGTCTTCTCTTGTGGGTAGGAGGCACCTTCTAATTGCCCTTTGTGTTTTCCAGGAAGGTGAGTATCTTCCTAATTGATCTTTGCAGAGAAACAGGGAAGAGAGGAAACATACACGTTTTCAATTTTCATGCTCTAGTTAATACAACCACCACAACTACAGGTTTTTATCTTCCTTGTACATTTTTTCCACCTAGCAATCATCAGGACATATAATTATGTATTTGCTTTCAGGTCATTTGCTGTGCATGTTTGTTTTTGTTACATTTTCTGAAAGTTCTATGAATGAGGGAATTTCTATAGTTCCCTGCTCTCTTTTCATAGTGAGCACTTAGTGTATAGTTGATTCTCTCTCTCTCTCTCTCTCTCTCTCTCTCTCTCTCTCTCTCTCTCTCTCTCTCCCTCTCTCTCTGTTTCTCTTTCTCATATTGATTCGATGAGTGAGTGAATGGATTAATGAATGAATGTCCTTGATCATTCAAATAAAATTCAAAAGAAGGAAATTGAATGAGTTCATACAAATTAAAAGCCAATTGTCTTCTCTGGGGACAAACCAACATGTGGTTGAGTTCACAAAGATGTTTCAAGTGGGTGGGAACTCTGGGTCCCTAACCATTCTCATATTCTCTTCCAAAGGGATGATTTAAAATAAACTCCTGGGGCTGGAGGTCCTCAAAATTATAGATCATAGAAATAGTCTTTATTTGCTCTCTTAGCAAAGTCTTTGCTTCTCATAGGAGAGTAATGCTAGTCATATCCAGTTTCGATAGAATATGATCAATGTTACTAAATTCATTCAAGAAGAGTATTCTTCTTACAATTATTATTGTTGTTGTTATGTGTGTGTATGTGTAGTGTGGGAACATTTGTACAAGTCAGAGGAAAACTTTCAGGAGTTGGTTCTTCCTTTCTACAGTGGGTACTGGGGATCAAACTCAGGTCATGGGGGTTTTTGGGGCAAGAGCTTTTACCCCTGAGTCATCTCACCCTCCAAGAATGATGCTGGAGAATGACCCAGGGCTTTGTATATGCTAAGCATATGCTATTACACTAAACTATGCCTCCAGAATGTCCTTAATATAAATTTTATTGGGGCTGGAAAGATGGCTCAGTGGTTAAGGGCAGTAGCTGCTCTTCCAGAGGTCCTGAGTTCAGTTCCCACCAATCACATGGTGCCTCACAACCATCTATAATGAGATCTGGTGCCTTCTTCTGGCCTGCAGGCATACATGCAGGCAGAACACTGTATACATAGTAAATAAATAAATAAATCTTTTTTTTTTTAAAAAAAAGATAAATTTTATCAAATGAGTAAAGTTACAATTTGAAAACGAATCATTTAAGAAGTAGTTCAAACCTGGTGACTTGATTATTGAGCAAATGGTTCATGTTAGGCACTTGGCTTTTTACTACTCTGGTTCTCAAGCTCCATTTGTCTTTCTGGTGGGCAATGCCAGAAAGGACCAATGGCCCCAGGTGGGACTCCTGTAAGTCTGCCTGGTGATTTCTCATTCCAGTGTTAGGAACTGACTTGACACACCTTGACTGTGCACGGTCTTAAGTTCTTTGACTAGAAATCACAGCTGAAAAATGTTGGTACCTTTCAATAATAGACCCTAGGACCAAAGTTAAAGGTCATAGTGTGATAGACAGATGACCCTAGTGGTCATATCATGCATTACAACTCCCCAACCCGGGTCTAAATTAAATACAAATGAGATAAATGGGAATGTTACTCCTATGACTGGGTTAAAATCAGCCCAGAGGTAAATTATTTTATTTTGTGTGGTCTTGACTTATTCGAGTGAGCCCTTAGAGGGAAGTAAAATGTCAGAGAGAGTGCTCCATCAGCTTCAAAAAAGGCAAAGAGCAAGCTGAGGACTACTGGTGTGGTGGGGGTGGGTGTCACATGGTTAAACCCAAGGGTGGCCTCTAGGTGCAGAAAGCAACCCTTGGGCAATGGCCAGTGAGAAAGCAGAAGGCTGGAAATGAAGCTCAGTTGCTTCCTTAGCATGCTTGAGACCCTGGGTTCAATCGCCACCACTGTATGAATGAGGCATGCCTGTAATCCCAGCACTTGAGAGGTGGAGACCCAAAGGTCAGAATTCAAGGTTATCCTCAGTTATACATCCAATTTGAGGCCAGTCTGAGCTACATGAGCTACACACACACACACACACACACACACCACACACACACAGTTGCTTGGGGAAAAGATGCCAAGTGTGGATGAGGACACAGTCTGGTGAACACCTTGATTTCAACTTGTGATGGACTGTAAAGAGGACCCAACTGCCCATGCTTAAACTCCTGAGCTATGGAAAATGTGAAACAATAAATTTGTAGTTCTTTTTTTCTTTATGGAGATAAGCTTTCAGTATGTAGGGCAGGCTGGCCTTGAACTTATGACCTTTCTGCCTCAGCTTCCTGAGTTCTGGGATTATAGGTGCATGTCACCATGCATGCCCTGACTAATGGTGCCTTTAAACATTTATCTTCAAGAATTTATTATATAGGAACGAATAATTATTTTTAAAAATGAATACAATTGTTTCATTACAACTAGGGAGATAAAACTAAATGAGGTGTCTCAGTACAGAAGTTAGAGAATTTTAACTATGTTAGGGGATTCTATGGAGAGATCAGTGATCAGGGTTTAGATGCGGTTTGAGTTGGGGGCATTCTGTGACTGAGAGTCTCTTACACCACTTTACCTAAAAGGTGGGAGTAGCAGAGGTAGCTAACAGGAGAAAGCATGGAGAAGTACCGGATACCGTTTTTTTTTTTTTTTTTTTTTTTTTTGCTGGTACATGGGCACTTCTGTGGTTTGGACAGTGGTCTTGTGCTGGAGCTCAGACATGAATCCAGAGTGATCTTGATTGCCATCACAATTCGCAACTGCCAGCCAGGGCTTGTGCAAGTTCAACAGGAGAGCACCAGGAGAGCACCAGGAGAGCACCAGGAGAGCACCAGGAGAGTACCAGGAGAGCGCCAGGAGAGCACCAGGAAAGTACCAGGAGAGCACCAGGAGAGCGCCATGGGCTTGCTCTGAGAACTGGAGCAGCCCTCCCGAGCTGACAGCTCTCAGGGGCTGCTCCAGTATGGCGTGGGTGAGGTGACAGTGAATTATTGTTATACCTCAACAGGTCTCAAATAACTCTATGAGAAAATTCTGCCATATGTATAAATATTTACCAAAAATGCTTGTAGTTTTCCCCCCCTTTTATAGGGTCCATTACCCAGCTCCCAAATAAATACCTGGAGACTTATTCTTACTTATGAATTACTGGCCTTAGCTTAGCTACTTTCTAGCCAGCATTTCTTAACTTAAATGGTCCCATCTACCTTTTGCCTCTGGGCTTTTACCTTTCTCTTTTTATATGTCTTTCTTTCCGTCTTACTCCATGACTGGCTGTGTGGCTGTGTGGCTGTGTGGCTGTGTGGCTGTGTGGCTGTGTGGCTGGTCCCTGGTGTCCTCCTCTCCTCCCTTTTCACTCCTCCCTCTTCTCTTTTTTGCCTTCTTTTTATTCTCTCTACTTGCCAGCCCCACCTATCCTTTCTCCTGCCTCGTTATTGGCCGTTCAACTCTTTATTAGACCATCAGGTGTTTTAGACAGGCACAGTAACACAGCTTCACAGAGTCAAACAAATGCAACATAAAAGAGTGCAACATATCTTTGCATCATTAAACAAATATTTCACAGCATAAAAGAATGTAAAACATCTTTAACTAATATTCCACAACAAATGCTTATTAGCAAGTTGGAACAAAAGAGTTCATGCGACCTGGTGCAACAGCTTGAGAGGATCTGCTATGAGGTACTCAACCCATATGTCATATTAAAGCTTCATTCAAGGTACAGGATAAAGACATGGTTATCTCTCAAGCCTACATTAGGTAACCAAACCCTTTGGTAATTAATAACCAAATGTGGGATCTTTTAAGACCTTTGGGACAATATACCCTTAATAAAGTAACTATTGTAATATTTCCTTTTCAAATTTATTTATGTGTATTTGTGTATGTCTGTATACATGTGTGTCATGTATATAGGTGCCTGAGGAGGCCAGAAGAGGGTGTTGGATTCCCTGAAGCTGGAATTATAGGCAGTTGTGAGCTGCTCAATGTGGGTTCTGGGAACTGAACTGAGCTCCTCTAGAAGAACAGCAAGCACTCTTAACCACTCCAGCACTGTAATATTTTTAATATAATATCTTCTTCATCCAGATTCATACGAGGTAGGAAGCATTTCTAATACACATTGATTATAGAACCAATTTGCATTGAAGTAGAGAACCCACTTGCTACAGTTTTGATTGATTCAAGTAGGATAATAAAGAACAGGCAATAGCTCCCTTTTGACTAATAAATATTTACATTTGGGTAAGGGTTGAACAAGGGTCTTCTTGAGTGGAGACATCATCTTCTACTGCCCCTGCACATCAGAATCCCTGGTTCCCAGGTCTTTGGGTTTCTAGCCACATGAAACAACAAAGATAATAAATGGACAAAGGCCCCAACATAATAGCAACAAAAAGATACAAACCCAGCTGGTTTGTTTTCCAAATGTATTGGAGTGTAGGGTATAGGCCATCTGTTATTGGGTCATCCAATCGGGAAGGTTTACTTTGAGGCAAAAATACCACAAAGTTTTGACAATAACTTAGAAGTTTCTCTATCATCCATGGCCTTCTGGGTGCTGGCCTGTTTTGGGTACAGTAAGACAATTAGCCTAAACCTAGACAATGAGCTCTGCTACCCTTGTCCTAGTCACCGTGGCAAGACTGCAAGACCCACCCCCCCACATCACACATCGAAATCTCTACAATTCTCTGCTAAATGTAGAGGTCATGGAGCTCTTGGTCCTGAGATGCTGCTCCAAAGACGTCAGGCTTCCGGGTTTTGATATCTGACTTTTCAAAATGTTCTGCTAATACAAGGCAGAGATTTTTGGGCTAGTTTGCATTTCGTCACTGAAACATTATTTCTAATATCTCTTACACTAATTAATAAGCTCGATATGCAGCTTCAGCTGGTGGTATTTAAAGCAAGTACTTGTGTTAGTGCTTGTAACTCTGCGATTGGAGAGCGAGCTCCTGATTAGCGGCTTTCAAATGCTAACCAGCCACCTCTGGAATGTGGATTCCTGATTAGGGTGCTTCACAGATGAATTAATTCTTTCGAGGTTATAGGTTACTGTTCATTTCTACTGCACATCCTGCTACCTCCGCTAAAATGTATTTGTGTAAATGACAGACAAGATACTAAATCTCATATACACTGGATGTGGCAATTGGTCTAGGTCTGGTGGAGGGTTCTGCAGCATATTTAAGAAAGCCCTAGAAAGCACATAGAATGGCTAACTGTTCCAGTTTACTGGGACTGAAGGGTGTCCTAAGACATGGCGTTTTCACTACTAAGCCGGAGAGACTAGGGCGAGGAGTAGATACTCGGTTACCTGACAGTGACTCTGCCTCCAGAAGACGGTGTTAAGGAGCCAGGAAAAGGGAAGAAGGATTGCTTGGGAAAATGTTAAGTCTCTAAGGAGGTTACGAAACCAGCAATGGGGAGTTTGTTGGCTACCGCTTGGTACATTCATCGCTTAAAGCATTACAGCTTTGAACAGCCCATGTCTGCCTTTTCTGCTAGGGCTGCCATAACTAGGTATCATAGGCTGAGTGAGTTCAACACCACTGGTGTTCTCCTGTAGTTAGGGAGGCTGCAGGCTCCAGGTCCTGATACAGCAGCAGTTTGAGTTCTCTTTCTGGGTTGCAGACATTCATCTTCTTGATGTAACCCTAAATGTCAGAATGCCTATTACCTTTTCTTTTCTTTTTTTCTTTTTCAACACAAGGTTGAAAACAAGGGTTTCTCTGTGTAGTCCTGGGTATGCTGGAGCTTATTCTGTAGACCAGGGTAACCTCAAACTCAGAGATCCACCTGCCTCTGCTTTCGGAATGCTGGGATTAAAGGCGTGTGTAGCAGGAATCTTAAAAGTTCTTATTAATAAAATCAAACCTGAGGCGAGTTATTGGGGTCCATGCTGGTAGATCAGAGAGACAGAACAAGCCACAGCTATCTCACCTCGCCGGATCCTCAGCTGGTCTTGTCTCCACAGACTGGAGGCCTCTGTGTCCTCATCCGGAATGGGTCTCAGCTGAACTGCTGCTCGAAAGCCTGAATGCTTAATCAGCCAAATGCTTAACCAAGCCAAATGCTAGTTTCTGGTCCTCACGCCTTATATATCTTTCTGCTTTCTACCATCACTCCCTGGGATTAAAGGCTGGCTTTCTGGGATTAAATGCGTGTGTCACCATGCTTGGCTTTTTCCAATGTGGCCTTGAACTCACAGAGATCCAGAGGGATTTCTATCTCTGGAATGCTAGGATTAAAGGTGTGTGCTATCACTGCCTAACTAGTGGCTTTTCTGTTTTCTGACCCCAGGTAAGTTTATTAAGGTACACAATATTTTGAGGAACACAATACCACCACAGGCGTGCGCCACCACTGCTTAGCTGCCGGTTACCTTTTATAGAGACACAAATCCTGGGCTGGAGAAATGATGGCTCTATGGGTAAGAGCATTGGCTGCTCCTCCAGAGGTCCTGGGTTAGAATCCCGGCACCCATACGGTGGTTCGCAACCATCTCTAACTTCAGTTCCAGGGAATCCAGTCTTCTGGCTGCTCCTTCAGAGGTCCTGGGTTAGATCCCAGCACCCACACGGTGGTTCGCAACTGTCTGTAACTTCAGTCCCAGGGAATCCAATCTTTTGGCCTCCTAGGCATCAGGCATGCATGTAGTGCAGATGTAGATCCAGGCAAACCATCCATACACCCAAAACAAAGTTAAATGAGAAACAAAAGGACACAACCCCAGTGACAGAAGGCCTCCCCCGCACAAGCTCATCAGTTCCTCCCTTCCTTCCAATCCAAGCACATCAGGAGTTAGGACTTCAGCATATAAACTGGGGTACACTCCCAGTGGTCACTCAGAAAGAGAAACATGTTCACAATGAACTTTCAGTTATGGTACAAATTCCTGCTTGATTTTTAAAAGGAATGGCGTGTATAACCATCCGTTGGCTTGAGAAGCTTCTCTACAATGGTTGGCAGTTAATCCAGTGATTTATAACTGGCCAAAGTGCTGAAACTTGACATCTGTGTAAACCCCCAACCCAAGCTCAGGGAACACTGAGAAAGAGGAGGCAGAATGAATGTGAGCTGAACTGGAGGTTGGGAAGGAGCGATGTGAAATGCTGTCTCCTGGATATGGCAGGACCACTACACCCATGAACTCACTGTAGCCATGGTTACCAACACAAAAATCAAGCCACCAAGATCAGTCTGCATTCCGGCAGGCAGCACTGATGGGCCTGGGCGAGTTACAGAAGCAAAAAGGAGCGGACATGAAGTAGGGACTGGATATGTTAGGGGTGCCTGGCGGAGTGGAAGAGGAAAACTATTGTTCACGTGAATGAAACTGTCAAAAATAAATAAAAAAAAATTTTTTTTTAAAGGAATTGAGAAAACACACGAGTCCACAGGATGACTAAAAGACTTGTTGAGAAGACTTGTTGCATTTTTAATAATGGAAAGGAAGGGGATTTTTAGATTTTTCACACTTCATGTAGCTTTCAGTATTTTTTTAAATTCCAAAATTTAAAACATTAACATACAATACATCCTAAATAAGGAAATTGTATTTTAAAAATACAGCTCTTTCTAGGCATTGTGGTGCATGTCTTTAATTGCAGCCCTCATGGGACAGAGGCGGGTGGGTCTCTCTGAGTCGGCTTGGTCTACACCATGAGTCCTGTCAACAAACAAACTCAAGTTCTCCTTGGATCACTGCCACTCCAATGTGTGGCATGCATGAGAGGAGAAACAGATCTAAATTGTGGGCAGGTGTGTATATTTATGTTTGTGTAAGTTTGGAGTTGCAGGAGCCCTTTGCAACTTGGCCAGTTAAGCATCATTCCCCATGAAAACAGGTAACCGGTAAGCACCTAGTATCAGAAACTGACACCATGGATTGAATTCCAACCCTTTGGCTCGCTGACTGCCAGTCTTGGGGCAAGTCTCTTTTTCTCAGTTGTTTGTAAGATGAAGGGGTCAGAGACGCCGGCCATGTTGGCTTTTGTCAGGCTACAATGAGTTATTACACGACGTTAGACTAATGCCCTTCTGCAGAGCAGCATGCTGGATGGCTTAGCTACTTTTCTTCTTACTGTCTTTTTTTTTTCTTCTTTTTCTAGCAGGACTTGGCACTTCACACCATAGCTCTGGACACAGTACTCTGCATCCCTGGGAAGAACTTCTTAATTACGGTTAGGATCATTGTATTAGCATGTGAAAATACAGGACACCCAGGTAAAAGAGAATTTGAGGTAAACAACAATGATATTCCAGTATACATGTGTCTCAAGTATGACTGGGAGCCTAGGCATAGATGATGAAAACTACCTTTTCTTTATTGAACATTCAAATGTAACTGCATATACTGTATTCTACCCAGTAATTCTAGTTAGTGTAGATATGGCCACAATACTGAAAAGGAATCCATCCATGAAGCAGATGTCAGAGAACGGAACAGCCACAATATTAAACATAGAGGATAGGCAGTGGTAGCACACGCCTTTAATCCTAGCATTCCAGAGGCAGAGATCTACCTGGATCTCTGTGTATTCAAGGATACAGCCAAGCATGGTGACTCATGCCTTTAATCCCAGAAAGTGAGCCTTTAATCCCAGGGAGTGATGGCAGAAACCAGATTTGGCTGGTTAAGCTTTCAGGCTTTGGAGCAACAACAGTTCAGCTGAGATTCATTCTGGATGGGGACTCAGAAGCTTCCAGTCTGAGGAAACAGAATCAGCTGAGGTGAGGTGGCTGTGGCTTGTCCTGCTTCTCTGATCTTCCAGCATTCACCCCAATACCTGGCTCTGGATTTGATTTCATTTATGAGAACTTTTAAGATTTATGCTACATTAGGGTCATACTCCATTCTCTCCACTAAACATGTAAGGACAATGTAAAGAGGTCTCCAGCCCTGCCCTCAAGTGGTTTCCAGTAGAGAGGTCTGTGAGAGACAACATTCTACCAAATTATCTCCACTGGCACCAGAGAATGAGGTGTGTGTGTGTGTGTGTGTGTGTGTGTGTGTGTGTGTGTGTGTGTGTGTATGTGTGTTGAGAGAGAGAGAGAGACAGAGAGAGACAGAGAGAGACAGAGACAGAGGGAGAGAGTAAACCATCCATCCAGAGTCACCCATCTGAGGACACCAAGTCTCTTCTGAGCTCCATTGCAGGCTGAGAGCAGCTGTGAAGATACCGTGACCTGAAGGTCACGGTATCAAGGCCTGGTCTTTGCCGAGAAATGAGGGGTGCCACCAGCCTATGCACCCCACTCCTTCTGAGCAGAGTCATGGTAGGAACAGAGAAAGAATGTCTAGTTGACTTCATACATTAGATCTGGTTTGAGTGCTTTTAATTGCTGGAAGAATTTGCATGGTCAAAGCTAGCTGTTAGGGAGCCACTTTCTCTTTCCTGTCTTCCACCAAAGGACATACGGCACACTGGGAGGACCACGGATGCTGAGTGCATTGGCCACAGTTAAATCCAAGCAGACAGCTCAAGGATGACAGTGGTGTCAATGTACTGTTATGATGAATGGGAATGCTTCATCCATCTCTGAGAGAACCAGTCTCAAGCTCAGCATCATCCCTCTTCCTCCCAGGGTACTCTTTGCTTCTAAGATTCAGTCTTTATTCTCTTTCTCGTTTCTCTCTAGAAATGAGTCTCTATCTTGCCCTACCCTGTCGTTACCTACGTGGCTGAGGAACTGACCTGACTGAGGTGATGGGGAATGAGGAAACAATAGACACACATATGTAGAAGCTGGGATCCGATAGACTGTGTACTCTGATGGAGACGCACCCGCAGCCTGGGAACTCAAGGAGTTGACTATATGCAGCTGTGAGGAGGTATGCTAGCTAACCGCGGCAGGGGCATCTCTGTAGTTTCAGCTGCAGTCACCTGAAGAGGAAGCTCCGCTTGATATTTTCTGTACACACTGTCCACATCCTTCCTCTCATCTGGGGAAGGGCCTGCCATTCCCCTGAGCCTGACCTGAGGAATGCCTTGCCATTCCCGTGGGGCTGAGGAATTGGGGTTCTTGCCATGGCCATGCTCATGTCATGAATGCTCACTCATATAGTGATATACTTGCTCGCTCCAGCGTCCTGTTCTAGAAGCTTACATGTCAGGCTTCTAGGGGAATCAGCATGGGCTCCTAAGCATTGCTTCTCTGGCTCTCATTGTTCCCTGCAGAGGAGAGCTAGCTGTGTCTTTGAAACCTGCCCTTGTCTATCACTTTGTACTTCTTATCACCGGGAACTTATCTACTCTTATCACCCCTGCCTCTGGTGCCTCTGCTGAACCTGGTTTTATTTGTCTCCTCTATGCCTTTCTCAGATTAAAGGTTATAAGAGAATAAGGTTCTCTTTTGTGCTTGTGTGTGCTTGTGTGTATGTGGCTCAGGGGTGCAAGTGTACATGTAAGCGAGCAGCCAACCTCAGGTATCGTTCCTCAGGACATCAACCACTATTGTTTTGTGAGACAGGGTCTCTCTCATTGGCCTGGGACACAAAATTAGCCAGCAACTCTCAGAGATCTGTTTGCATCCTCCCAGAGTTGGGATTACAAGTGCATGCCACCATGCCCAGTTTTTTTTTTTTTTTTTTTAAAATTTAGTCCTCATGATTAAACAGCGAGCACTTTACCAATTGAACCATCTCCTCAGCCCACGAAAAGGTTCTCAAGGCCAAACTCAAGCTTCTGGAGTTTAAAGCTACAAAGCTTGAACCCAGCTGTGGCCTACGTCCCTGAGGGTATTGAAGACAATCTTAGCATCTGATCCCCAGGTCCAGATCATGAGCCAATCGTGTTGCAGATTCCAATGCTGCCTCTTCAGGACCCACAGCCACACACTGTTATGATCACACTGCCTTCCCTTCTGCTGCCCAAGACGGAGCGGCAACACCCCACCCTCTCTCCCCACCTCAAAATAAATACTCTGCACCGTTCTGAAAATTTCCAGCAATTAACTGGTACCATCCCCTCTAATTAGTCACTGGCAAGCACAGTTGAGATAATAAAGCTTACCAAGAGGGAAGCATGAATAAGCAGCAGACTCTTAGTCTATTGGGGAAGTGGCCCTGATGAATCATTTAATAGTCACTGTAATGGAATTGTGCAGGTTTTCTGTACACACACCGCAGAGAACATATTAAGTGTGTCTGAGCCATGAGAGAGCCTTAATGATTAATTTGCCATATGCTACTGGAAAAAAAAAATCTCATTTTTTGACATACAGTACACATCTACATTTTTCCTTATTAATAAAACCATCAAGAAAATAGACTTTTCTTTCCATCTCACTGATGACTCCTGCAGACACTCAGGGGTTGGCCCTTTTTTTTTTTTTTTTTTTTTTTAAATTATATCTAAGTTCCATGGCCAATAGGACACAGCTATTTACTCTATTACATGTTTGATTTCAATTGTTGCCAATTGTATTTTAATCATTTTTATTGGATATTCCATGGTGACATCACAGGGAAGATAATTGTTATCCCTTTTTATTTACAGAGAGAATTGTCACTGGTGGGTTAAACGACACACTTGGGACTTGGGCTGAGGCTCTTTTGAGAAGAGTCCGGCCTGTCAGTTCCCAGAAACACAAGAATGACTGGAATCTGAAGATCATTGCTGTGACCTAGACTCCCAAACTAACCAGCCTCCTTCTGAGCAAAACCTGAATTTCCCTGGAACTCAACTTCCTGTTCTGTAAAATGGGCTTATCATGGGGCATCATTTCCAGGACCCCAAAAAATGGCAGAATGGGAAGGGCTTTGGGAATTGGACATATCTAAGGGACTTTGGTATCAGCAGAGGGGGTGACCCCTTATCCCTGTCTCAGCACTATGTAAACTGGGCAGGGCAGTACACATGTGTGATTCCAGCACTCGGAGCAGGGTGAGGGTGGAGGTTGAAGCAGGAGGATCAGGAGTTCAAAGTCATCTTCAACTACAGAGGGTGTTCAAAGCCAGCCTGGGATATGAGAGCTTACTGTCCAGAATAGAAAACAACAATAACATGAAGCCCTTATGGAGTATAGGGACAGGGGTAGTAACTCTGGGAATAAACCTCAGTTTAGCTTCACAGTTCCATCCTGGCGAAAAAGGGATGGGGCTTTGCTACTTAGAGCAGTGTGAGTGACATGCTCACACTCAGTGCATTGCCCAGGCCTGGGGAACACACCTAGATAGGTTCTCGCTTTAACTCTTCTTCACGCTACTACTGCCCCATAGAAATAACTAGTTCCTCTTCCATCTCTCCTGACGTGTGATGGGTTTTGCAGGATCCTGAAAATGTTGGTGATGAGCTGGGATTGTGTCCTCTTATTGGCTACCACTAAAGACAGTCCTGGTTGCTGGGTAGTTTTACGTCCACTCGACACAAGCTAAAGTCCTCTAAGAGGAAGGAACCTCAATTAAGAAAGTTCCTCGTTAAGACCGGGCTCCAGGCAAGCCTGTAGGGCATTTTCGTAATTAGTGATTGAGGGAGAACCAAGCCCACTGTGGGTGTGGCCATTCCTGGGCTGGCGGTCCTGGATTCTATAAGAAAGCAGGCTGCGCAAGCTGGTAGTAGAACCTCTCTATGACCTCTGCACCAGCTGCTGCCTCCAGGTTCCAGCCCTGTTTGAGTTCCTGTCCTTGACTTCCTTCAGTGATGATCAGAGATGTGGAAGTATAAGCCAAATAAACCCTCTACTCCCCAAGTTGCTTTGGTCATGGGGTTCATCATAGCAATAGCAACCCTAACTGTCATCTGGTGAGGAATGTCAACAGCCAGGAATCTCCCAGGGCTATTGGCACCTTTGTTCAAATCAGTAAAAAGGAGTCCTCTTAAGTAGGCACAGTGCTGAGGAAGCACGTTTGTGAGCCTCAAAGGACACCATTTTCTCACAGAGGCTGCTGTGCTGGATAACTCAACATCCTGCCTCTTAGCCCAGTGTACTTACACAGCTCACAACCTAGACAGCTGCTTCCGGAGTTCTTATCATTGGCTTTTCTGTTCATAAGATTAGTGGCTCTCCTTGTCCTTTGTAATGCACGGGAAGGGAAAACGGACTAAAAAGATACTAATGATGTATGATGGGTCAAACTGAGGCTTCCAGAATTTAGGTCTGAGTCCTAGGCCTCAGGACCTGTGGATGTGACCTTATTTGGGAAGAAAAGTCTTTGCAGTATGTGCTTACTTGAAGGATTTTGAGGTGAGATCATTTTGGATAATCTGGGTGGACCCAATGACAAACGTCTTTTTTGTTTTTGAGACTGGCTCTCACCGTGTAGCTCAGACTGGCCTCAGACTCCTGGTCTCTTGCCTCGGCCTCCTGAGTGCTGGGATGACAGACATGCACACCACACCCAGGAACAGATGTCCCTGAGAATAAAGCAGAGGGAGATGAGACAGGGCGCACCCGGGAAGAAACGGGGGCAAGAAGGCTGTGAGGAGACAGAGGCAGGAGGTGGAGTCACAGTCAAAGAGCATCAATCTATCCCAACTGCCCCTGAAGCTGTCAGAGGCCAGGAACAGCCTCTCCCCTGGAACCTTGAGGACGTCTCCATGTGGGACTTCTGACCGCCACAGCTGTGAGAGAACAGACTCCTCTAGTGTTAAGCCATTAGATGCGGCAGTGCTTTACCGCTTTGGAAATTTACACGGGTGGGGGTGGGGGTGGGGGTGGGGGTGGGGGTGGGGTGTGACTGATGATGCTGGGGAGGAGTAGGGATGAGGACTGACAGGGGCTTTCACTTCTGAGCTGTGGCTGAATTCCTCTGAAATTCTATCTGAAATTAAGCACATTTTATCCTGAGTGAACATCTCCCCCTGACCTCTATACAGTTTCAGGTCCTGAGTATCTACAGCCTTATAAGAAATAATTAGTTACTTTTTTTTTTTTGTGGGGCGCACAACAGGGATGAGGGGAGAATATGGGGAAACTGGGAGGTGCATGATGTGAAACTCCCAAAGAATCAATAAAGACGTTAAATTAAAAAACAAAAAAACTGCTTTAAGCAAGGCAGTGATGGTGCACACCTTTAATCCTAACACTCAGGAGGTAAAGACAGGTGGATCTCTGAGTTCAAGGCCAGCCTGGTCTACTGATCAAGATCCAGGACAGCCAGGGCTGTTACACAGAGAAACCCTGTCTCAAAAAAAAAAAAAAAAAAAAAAAATCAAAATCTATTTTAATTACATACACATACACACACTAGTGCTCAGCTCCTCCCAGTTTAATGATAGAAATTAATATTTCTCCTACCCACATACTCTTATGTCTGCACACCCAAATCTTATGCACTCCTGAACTCGAGCCAAAGTTCCAACCTAGCCGTCTTCCTGTAACTTGCCCTTGGCAGTCACAGTGAGCAGTCCCAATCTACCATCCCACAGGCTGTATTTATCTTCACCACACTGAGGATGAGTCCAGAGCTTCACAGGTGGTAGTCTAGCTCCCTGCTGCTAAGCTAAATCCTCAGCCCCGTTCCCCATGCTCTAAGAGCTTGGGATCCACCTTTCCCCGCGTTCTAGGCTGTGGGCTGTGTCAGAGCCTGCTCTGTGCATTCTTAACCTCTGCCCCACTCAGCTCAGCTCTGAGTGTAGCAGATGCACAGGCAGTATTTGTGAGCTGGAGTGACCGACTGCCCTGGCTTTCCTGGGTGAAAGAGGTTTTGGGGATGCTAGGATCTCAGATTTAAAAGTGAACCGGTCCTGGGCAAATCTAAATGGTTGGCCGTCACAGCTAGCTGAATAAAACAGTTGCAACAAATTGCCCTCCACCCACTGATCTTGGGGACGCCACGGTTTGAGCAAGTCTCCCACTTGCAGAGTCCTTCGGTCTTGGCCTCACACAGCATCCTGTCTAATCGGCAAAGCTCTCAGGGGTCATTGTCTTCGGGCCATCTTCTCTGGCTGCCTCCTAAACTATGTGCTAGTCCTGATTAGAGCTGGTGTCCAGGGGCTCTTTGCTTAAAGCCCCCAAATGTAAGTCCAGCCTCCTCTCGCACAACTGTGGTTTTCTCTCAGTTCTCCCACCACTGGTTTCTCTTCTCATGCTTCTTAAACTAGGACTCTGACCTCAACATTCCCTGGTGGGAAGAACAGAAATGAACAAGCCCCAGACAGAACACCTTGTAAGCCATCACCGGCTCCTTGTTCACACCAATTTTTCATCTATCAAAAACTCAGTTGATCCCTTCATCAGGGTAAATCTTAAATCAGTTCCCTCTTTTCATCTCCAGGGTCACTGTCACGTACCAGGACTCGATTATTCCTGGCCCTTAACTTTGCCTTTCTGTAAACCTTTCCAGTCTCTCCTCACTGCTTCTAAGTGCAAATGGTACCATGTCCATCCCTTGCTCAAAGGATGCCAGTGGCTCCTTGTGCTTCTCCGGATGGATTCCAGCTCTCACAGAGGAGACACTTCATACTCTACCCTTGCTAACACTTTGGCTTTTTCTATCACCAGCTGTCTACCCCAGACCCTCCAGCCTCAAAGAACCCACCCTCTGTCCTGCAGCCAAACCTTGAACTTATTTGCCAATCCACTGTCTCTGCTACTCCAGCCAAAGGTCACTTCTCTGACCCTGTGTGTTGGGATGAGCTGTCTCACCTGTCCCACACCAGCAACACGTGCTTACTCCGGCAGCCACCACCTGCCTGTTGTCCTGTTACTGAGCACCCCAACTGTCTTTTTTTGTGGGACTTTTCTTTCTTTCTCTTTTTGAGACAGGGTCCTACTACGTAGCCTTGGTGTGCCTGGAATTCACTATGTGGAGCCTCAGATTCACAGAGATCCCCTTGTACCTGCCTCTGGAGCACTGGGATTAAAGATGTGCTAACTGTTGTCTTTACTTTGTCTCCTTTCTCCACAGCAGTTGGTGAGCTGTAAGCGCCTGCATTGGGGTCTCTGAGTTCAAGGCCAGCCTGGTCTACAGATCAAGATCCAGGACAGCCAGGGCTGTTACACAGAGAAAACCTGTCTCAAAAAAGCATGGGGACATAACTTTTATGTCCACTCAGATCCATGATTTTGAGTATCAGAAAACAGCATCTTGCAGATGTAAATTAAATAAGTTAAGGTCATCCTTGGGTTAGGATGTTCCCTAAATGCAGTATAATGGTGACCTTATAGAAGAGGAAAAGATGCAGAGACATGGACACACACGCATACATACCAAAAACCCATGTGATAGTAACGATGGACACTGGAACATGGCCACAAGAATCCAGGCAATACCAAAGATTGCTGACATCTGCCGGGAGCCGGGAGGGAGGGAGGGAGGGAGGGAGGGAGAGAGGAAAGGGAGGGAGGGAGGGAAGGAGGGGGGGGGGGGGGGGGGGGGGGGGGGGGGGGGGGGGGGGGGGGGGGGGGGGGGGGGGGGGGGGGGGGGGGAGGGAGGAGGGAAGGAGGGAGGAGGAGGGAAGGGAGGAGGGGGAGGGAGGGGGGGGGGGGGGGGGGGGGGGGGGGGGGGGGGGGGGGGGGGGGGGAGGAGGGAAGGAGGGAGGGAAGGAGGGAAGGACCTGTGCAGAGGGGACAACTTGGTTGCAGATGCCAGGCTTCAGAACTCTGTAAGAGCCCATTGCTGGTCGTGTCTGGCATTATGTGACGGCTGCTAGGAGTCTGAACCAGGGCACCTCATACTGAGTGAGCTCCGTGAATGATCCAGTCCCTCTCCCCTCTCCCACAGCCACTGAGCAAAGCCCTGTCAGCTCAGGCTGGCACACTCTGGTAGCTTTCCCACTGGGCTTCCTGTGTTTGTTAAATGGAATAGGACTGAGAGCTCATGACTCCAGTGGATCCTGTGTTTATCTGACTGATTACCAGAGATATTTCCCGCCCCTGCTGGCCCTATGACAAAGTTAGCTGGATCCTGGTGAAAAAAAAAAAAAAAGAATAAAGAAAAGAAAAAAAAGTCCCCCATGCCCTGAGCAAATCTTTCATGCAAAGCTCTGGTAGGGCACTAAAAGGACAATGGTAGGGAATGTGTCTGAGCTCTCAGGGTAAGCCACATGCCTATTTCTGTACCTGCTTAGCTAATAAATGAGAACCTGCATGGCAGAATTCTCCGTGACACCTGCTTTCATTATAGCACACAGGGACTTGTGGCCCAATGACCTCTTCCATCTACATGGTGAATAACAAAATTGACTCAGGTCAGTTCTAGCCTCGAAGGTCACGGAAAGAACTTCAGTTTGGGAACGAGACAAATTTGGGCTAAAATCCCAGCTCCACCACCACTGACTGCCTGAATCACCTCTGATGTCACTTCACAGGGTGGTGACAGTGATCCCTGCCCGCCTCACCAGGCTGTTGCTATAATTAAGTGAGATCAAGCACTTTGGAAGGCTACAAGTGTTTGCTGTCACTCGGTGTCTGTGCCAGGCGCTCAGTCACACAGCTAAGAAGGGAGGTGCTGTCCGCTGTCTGAGGTCTTACCCCCAGGACAAGACCTTTCCCTCCCACCCCCACCCCTCAACAGAGACAGTGGCCTCTAATGAGGGACTTGAACATTAATTAGGAATCCAGGGTGTAGGGTCATACGCACTTTCACATAATTCTATATGTATTCTCTATAGATTGATCCTCACAAAAGCCTTTTATTTTAAAAATTCTTAGCCCCATTAGAAATACAAGTTCATTTTGAAAGTAAAGCTCACACCGGGTAGTACCTGCTATTGTCTGGGAGAGTGGTGTTCTCCTTGAAAGCTTTAAAATTCCCTCCTCCCCCGCCCAAGGCCTTGGCACCTCCCAGACCTGCGAGTGTCTAATGCTGGGGCCCAGGCTTCAGGGCTTCAACCTCTCTGTGCTCGTCTTCTGCAGAAACAGTGGCTTTGTCTTACTCCTGGGGAGGGAGCAGAGTAGATTTCATTGTTCCCGTCTTGACGGTAGGGAAAACCAAGGCTCCGAAAAAATTCTGTAAAGGACTTGGACGAGGATTAGATGTGTGTGTGTGTGTGCGCGCGCGCGTGCGCGCGTGCGTGTGCGTGTGCGTGTGTGTGTATCTTTGTAAGCGTGTGTGTGTGTGTGTGTGTGTGTGTGTGTGTGTGTGTGTGTGTGTGTGTAAGCCAGAAATCAACGTTAGGTGTCATTTCTCAGGTGCTATAACCTCATTTATTTATTTATTTATTTTTAGTTTTTTTTTTATTTTATTTATTTTTAGGTTATTTTATTTTATTTATTTACCTCATTGGCCAGGTAGGGAGAGGTTTATCTTGGGATTCACCTCTCTCCTGTGCAGTGCTGGGATTACAAACATGAGACATTATGTTCATCTCTCTCTCTTTTTTAATTTTACGAGTGTGTGTGTGTGTGTGTGTGTGTGTGTGTGTGTGTTAGTATGCATGCCCACGTGTGGACCTGTGCCCATGGAAGCTAGATGAGGGTGTTGGAACTCCAGAGCTGGAGGTACAGGCAGTTGTGAGCCGCCTGATGTGGGAACTGAACGGAGGTCCTCTAGAAGAGCAGCAAGTGTTTGTTCCTACAACTCCAGCCCTATGGCCATCTTTGAAATAGAAATTCTTTCTGGGGATCTCATTCACATCCCATGCATATGCCACCAGCACTTACCCAACTGGGTTATTTCCCTAGCCCCAGTAAGCAGATTTCTTGATGGTAATTCTTGACTGTGGACATAGTGTGCTTGTGTGTGTGTGTGTGTGTGTGTGTGTGTGTTCACACATGCTACTTTGATGCCCTTGGAGTTTTCTCTTCTGATCGTGGTTGTACCTGAGAAAGGTAGACTTGGGTCTATGGAGAATCCAGCACTAGCAAACTAGAACCAGGTTCTGATGGCTCTCCCCAGCACCGTCATCGGATCCCTCCATGCCTCTTCCACATCATGAGTTCCCTGACACTAGAGCAGAGGCCAGAAGGTTTTTCATTTGGACCTGTCAGCCCCATTTCATTTTGCCTCTGTTTTTCTAGCTGCTCATGTAGGGTGTGTGGTTACGGGCTTGTCTCTGCCAAATGCTTCTGAGGTCTGGAAGGGAGGGATCGGCAGAAGCCAGGGTGTCGATGCCATGGGAAAGCTGGCCTTTCCAAGGATCTTTCTCTTCCCTCCCCAGGTTCTCATGCCCCACAGAATTCTCAGGGGACCAGTCGACAATTAAGATACAACTCTGGAGAGCAGAAGGCTCTGACAGCCCCACAAATCAGCCTGGTCTCCCCTCCACCCCCCAGCATTCACACACACACAGTGCTTCCTAGAACAATGCCATCAAGTCATCTTGAGCCATGGAACCAGAGCACCCGACGTCATGAAAGAACACAGAGGCCTCTTTCTGGCCGGTGGTGTGATTTCAATAGAGAGCCCTTCTCAAGCAGGAAGAAACGATTCTTGTGCCATGTCCTTAACAAAAGCTGACCTCTTCCTCAGTGGCACTGTTGGGTAGGCCCAGAATCAAGCTGGGGTTATTTCCCCACCGCCGCCATAGTCATAGCAACAGCTTTGATTAATGCCATGCCCCATTAGAGGGATAATGTCAGCCCTAATCAGAAACGCCTCAAGTATCTCTCTTTGCATTTTGGTAAATGGAGTAATCACATTACGGTTCGATGTGTCTGGGAGCTGATTGCTGTCGGGAAAGTCTGCCTGATTTTCCAGGTTAAGGGGTGTCAGGGGGCCTGAGCCGCAACTAATCATGGTACATTGTTAGGAGCGTTTAGAGCGAAAACAGAGGGCACTGAGACCGATGCCGAGGTTCCTGCAGTTCCTGCCCTCTCCCTCCTCCTGGGTCAACAGGAGGTGCCTGGGCTGGTGGTCTGTTGGCAGGGACGGCTTCCCAGAAGATGAGCTCAGTTCTAAGAGGCGGTGCCCACGCTGTGGATAAACACAAGGAGGCAGAAGCATGGCTGGAAAGAGCAGGCAGGTGGCTGAGCTGGGCCTGGCTGTCCCTCCTCCTTCTGCATCAAGCTTATGATGGACAGCCAGCCTCAGGTCATGCCACTGGGCTGGAAAACTGGCAGGAGAGTGCTTGCTCTTGGCTTGGAGATAGGAAATGGTAGGGGTGACATGCGCTGCAGAGGCAAATCATCAGTGAAGACTTGCCCTGTCAGAACGGTCCTTGGCCTTTGGCAGGTTCTGCTTTGTGGGGGGATCTGTTGAAGCTTTGCACTTGAGGGGAGAGTCTCGCTGAACCCTGGGGAGATGATGACATCCCTCCTCAGTTCCTTTGCTAGCAGAGAAACCAAGGAAAGGAGAGGAGACATCTCTCAGCCCTGCACTCTCATCTGGAATCGATGTGATGCTCAGTTCCATCTCCCAAGAGACCTTCCTACGCTGCTACCTCTCTGCCTTCCAGCCTGGCTGCCTTTGTCTCCGCAGGTCCACGGGTGACAGTCACAATAAATCATAGCCACCCATATGGAGAGATTAAGAGGACCTGAGGAAATATGCATTAAGCCCCTGGAGGCTATTTTTGGGTGCTCCTAGGAGGATTTTTTTTTTAAAGGACTCACACAGTTAACTATTTATGACATTTTGAAGGCAGAGCAGAAATAGCAGAGCCGTACTTGGTGTCCCTGCCAAGGCTGAGGAAGTAAAATCTTCTCGGAGGTCTGAAGCCACTTCAGGGCCATTAAATTTACTGTCTCTCAGACAACATTTCACATCTAGCATAACATTTTCATTCTTGGCCCCAGCAATAATTACTTTTTTTTTCTGTTTTGGAAATTATCTCAGGGCCCGCTGAGGAGAGAGAGTTGATGAGTTAGAATGATCTGTCGCAGGGTCACAACGTTGCCCTATGGCCCTGTCCCCATGGACAGAGATCCCTTGCCAATGAGGCCCAAGTTCATCCCAGAGCTTCAGGATCAAGGTCCAGGTCAGGGTTGGCATGTGGAAAATTACGGTGGGAAGACCCAGCACCACAGTAGTAAGCAGGGTGTCATGACATCCGGAACCAGCCAATCTCCATCTTCCACCTGCCTCTGCTACAGGCCAACTTTTATCTTGAAGAATCAATACTCTTCCCAGGAAGATGTTGGATTAGACACGTTAAAGGACCCAACATCACAGCTTGCCCTGAGATCTTACAGGCTTGTTTTATACCAGGTAGGAGAGAATGGATTTCCCAGGCTGAGATGTTTCCCCAACTGCTCTGTAAAGCATTACAATGACCTCCCCTGGAGGCATGACCTTGACCATCATTGTTGATAAAACACAGCTGATCAAGCACTGGAAAAATAAATCAAATTGAAGGTGTGGGGGGCCAAGGCCCCCATATAGCCAATAGCTTTAAGATAAATCAGCGGTTCTTAGCCTGTGGGTCACAACCCCTTTGGGGGTCACGTATCAGATATCCTTCATATCAGGTATTTACATTATGATTCATAACAGAAGCAAATTTACAGTTATGAAGTAGCAACAGAATAATTTTATGGCTGGGGTCACCACAACATGAGAAACTATATTAAAGGGTCACAGCATTAGGAAGGCTGAGAACCACTGAGCTGAATAAACACGTAAGAGACTCACATGGAAATGAATTAACATTACGGCCATAGTTTCCATTGCCCCTGCTGGATTGTTTATCCTAGAGGCCACTGGTGCTAGCTGTCTAATACCAGACCCGAGACCAGTCCCGACAGTGGCAAGATGTGCTGGAATCCTCACGCTCCCTCAGCCCAGTCTTCAGGGGTTCCCAGGCCTCCGACTCAGACTAGCCTCTGTTCTGACCCACCTCAGATCTGTCCCTTGGGGGAAACCTCCCATTCTCAGGAGGTGACTTTGTAGTTGTCTATGCTCCGTAGAACTAGTGGCCCACATGGCTCTTCTGCTTGATGTCCACTGCTACTTGACTTCGGTTTGCTCAATGCCACCCAACCCTCCCTAGCTGGCTGCTTGGGCACCACCTGTGTTTGGGATGTGGGTCTGTGAGACACTGCTCCCTCTGAGGACTAGGAGCTGTAGCTGGTCTTGCTCCTGTTGACGGGCATCCTCTTCAGTCCTAGCGTCCTAGCTCATCTTCCTCCCCTGACCACATGTGCTGTGTCCTTGCTGCTGCCTTGCACAGAGCTCACACTGGGGCCTCGCAAACTGTGAGCTCCCCAAGAGCAGAAACCTCGTTAGTTTTTCTCCCCATCGGATCCCTGGCGCCTGCATAAAGTAGGAGCACTTAATACGTATTTGATGCATGAATCAGAAATGAAATTGTAGCCCATCCCGAAGAGGGGAGGTATTACTCATTGGGTTTTTGCTGATCCAGAGCTACCTGAAGTCAATTAAATCGAAAGAACAAGCCCATTATCAACCAGCTCTAGCAGGAGTTTTATCACTGTGGAAGTGATGCCCTCTTCAGAGAGACTGGTGCCCATGGGAACAAGTACCTGAGACTGAGAATAGTTCCTTTGTTTGTATCATGATTACATTTAATTCTTCACAACTCTACTAATCAATAATGTCTCTGGTCACCTCAAATAGGGACACATTTATCATTTAGAGGGGAAGTGCTCCCGGCTAATTTTATATTTGAGTGAGTTGCCAAATATTTCTCCTCCTTAGTTTCCTCATCAGGAAACAGATTTCACTCTCTGATTTATGATTCCATGAACGGATAATTCTGTCCCGAATCCCAAAGCATTCACTTTCTGCCCTGCCTTGGTCACACCACAGTACCTCAGGGCGAGAGCCTTTGCCTGACTTTTCATACATGACCACCAGGTGGCAGGAGCGTGCCACAGTCCTTTGGTCCCAAACACAAAGAAGGTGCGCTTCAGAGGTTGTCAAGAGGGGAGCTCTCTGAAGCAAAGGGACAGAAGACCTTTCTGTTTGTAAAAACATTGACTTTTGTGAAAAACAACAGCCGGAGTATTACGGGTGACTACGTCTGAGGACACTTAGGAGAGTATGAGCACGTTCCTCGCCCACAGGGAGCTTCTAGTTTGCTGAGAGTCAACAGTCAACCTAACACTGTAAAATCTGACTATAGCAAAGAGGCGCGTGGCGTTTGTGTTGTAGCTACCAGCCATTTGTGTTTATCTAAATTTAACTTGTTGAAATCAAATATAAATTTAAGAAAATGCAGACTTCTCAGTCGCACCAGCTGCATTTCCAGTGCATCATGGCTACACGTGGTGAGGCGCGACTGTGTGGGACAGCATGGATTACAGGGGACTCTAGAGCAGGGATCTCAGCCTCGGCACAAGCACGGCTCCATGAGTCCAGACGATTAGAGCCTGGTGTCAAGAGCTGGCCGTACTGCACATCACAGGGTATTTGACATACCCACTAGAGAACACAGGCTAGAGGACACTCTGGCAGATGTAATATCAGCCGTGGGAGTGATGAGTGGTCATCGCCCTAGAGATTAAAAGAAGGATGGTCATGAGGTGGGAAGAAGGTTCCCAGTTCAGACCGGAGGATGACGATGGTGGTGGTGTGGTGGTGGTGGTGGTGGTGGTGGTGGTGGTGGTGGAGCTTCCCCAGGGAATCAGCTGTCTCCTTGGCTTTGCCAGGGGGTCACCACACCTTGAAAAGCAGCACAGTGGCAGCATGGAGAATGTGCCACGTGGCATCTTACTGCCCACACCTTGCTTTGAACCCTGAGTTCATAAAAGTAGCATCCACTTCATTTCTTTTGTTTTCTGTTTTTTTTGTTACAGCTGAGGTTAGTCCTGCTCTAGTACATCTGCACTCTCCCACCGCTCAACCAACCAGTAACAGACTTATTCTTCATGTATGCATTTCTTGCTACTGTCCTTTCTTTTTTTTTTTTTTTCACGTGCTTGGTTAGCTTTCAATGCTGTGTCTGCGGTGGTCGTGTCTCTCCGCTAGCTTTTTTTTTTTTTTTTTTTTTTTTGTTACATCCTGCTGCACGACATCGGTTTTATTTATTACCATCAGGCCCCCCCCCCCCCCCCCCCCCCCCCCCCCCCCCCCCCCCCCCCCCCCCCCCCCCCCCCCCCCCCCCCCCTCTCCCCCTTGAGCATGTTGGACATCTCTTCCCTCCTTTGCATGTAACTTTGCGTCTCACGCCTCAGGCTGATCAGTTTAGTCTTGTCTGTTGCAGATGGCCCAAAGGGGCCTCCAGTTCCCCCCTAAGGTGAAGTAATGCTCGATAATCCTCTTGTCTTCATTGCTAGCTAAGAGTGGTCCATATGAATTTTTAGCTCAACATTTTACAAAGGGAACACAATTAGCCTACTGTGGTAGGTTGAGCAATTCAAGAACTCCTCATTCGTAGGAGGACAGGCTTCACTTGGGGCTGATGTCCATGCCTATTCTGTGCCATTTGGAATAGAGACTGGCTGTGGTGACTCCGAGGGAACTTCAGTAGGAAAGAAGGGACAGCCTGGTGCTATACCCAGCAGGTCCAGTGTCTACTACCTGGGCTTTGTTTCTAATTTGTTTCCTATTTGTAGTCCATCAGTAGACCATCAGCAGTTCATCAGTAGTTCTAGAACTGATGCAGCCCCTCTATTTCATCTCTAGTCAACTCATGGCTTTCTTGGAAAGTACAGTTAGTTCTTAGGCTCCAGCAGATGTTCTGCACACGTTTGTCATATGGATGCTCGCTAATCAAAGACTCGGGAACACATCTGCAGTCAGACAAATGCAGGTGTGCTGAGCCTGCTTCTGTGAAGGAGAACACACAGTTCCTTGGTGAGGGGGTATTCTTGGGGCTTGTTAAAGGATCTGGCCTTTGGCAAGGCGATTGAAAGGAAGAACTAGAGAAACATCGGTCAGGTTTGTACTGGATGTCAACAAGATGTGAGCAATTTGGCACCTTAGAAACAACCTCAGGAAGTAGGGAGAACAGAATGAGGCTGGGTAGGTGTGCCACTGACAGGAAAGTGACAATCTTGCAAAGAAAACATTTCCACTCTAGTTCGGCCTTGATTCTGTTTGGTTGTAAACACTATTTATCACAGTTTGACTGACAACGGGCTTGATTTTCACTTATTTAGTTCAATGCAAAAAGAATTACATAACTGGATGAATATTTAAGTTGGTCCAAATGCAGAAGCAATCATGGTGGGTGACAAGCAAAACCAAGGTGCCATTTTTAAAGCTGCCAGAGTAGAGTGATCCTTCATATTATGTCTTTTAGGTGATTGCTTTTTACTGCTTTGCATAAAATTGGCCTTTAGTATAATGATATAATGCAGATCCATCCGAGGTTCTGTCTACCATGTTGGAATAAACAGTGGTTCATGGCTTCTGTTGTTAGTACCTCCACCCCTCTATTTTGATTGCTCATTCAAAAACACTGTGCAGTTGGTCTGTGTTCCTCTTCAGGTGTGGTCCCACATACCACATATTATCTGTATGGAGCCAAGAACAAAGTATCAGTTGCTTCTGGAGTTTGTGACACCCTCTCTACTTGCTCCCTCTTTTCTAGAAGTTGCTGCATTACCTCCTGTTTTCATGAGTGCTTTGTTAGGTGGTGGTGGGGGGTCCTTAGGCGGTACTTGACTGGTGGAAGTAGACCTGAGAGCTCATGAATGCCTCTATCTTACTGATTTTATTTAGCAGCCTAGAATGTTGGAGCAGGAAGGAAATCTCATCGTTTGTGTCATGCCCTTCACTTGTCATTTGGTTAGTTGTCCTCTGTGAGTCACTCCTAACCTCAACCAAATGCTGAGCAGGTCACAGTGACAAAGAGAAGTTCTCCAGCTTCAGGAAGTCATCATACAGCACTAACAGTGGAGTGCTGAACTGTTTTCAATGTTACCAACCCAAGGGCAGCTGTTTAACGCTGTGTGCATTATCAGGTTGCTGTACCAGAAGGCATGAAGAAGGCAGAACTGGATAGAGTAGGAAGACCAACAAAGATTTATAATGAGCAATCCAAACACCCACGTCATCAGTCCTTAAAGCAGGGTAGAACAGCTTTGAAAATGGACAAAGAGATGTTGCTGCTAAGAAAATGAAAAGAAAATTGACAGATCTCCACAAGCAGCACACAAATTCAGTCAGAATCAGAAGTAAAGGGAGAACCATCTAGACCACAGGTAATTGATATGGCACTGGGTCTGCTGGAAATGCAGAAGCAGTGGGAACAGTAAGGACAGCGATTGGATGGTAGAGGGCATTTTGCCACAGTGCATTGGTAGTGACAGTGTTTGAGTGTCTCCTGTCCAAATTCTGGGCAAGTTTTTGGCTAATTTTTTAAGGTGTTGTTTGTTTAGTCTTAGCAGAGCCATTTGAGATAAACAGGACCAATTCTCCTTCACAGAAGGGAACTTGAAACTGAGAAGCTAACGTCTTGCCCAGAGGTCCATCTTGTAGGAAGCACTCAGTCCTGGAGATATAGAAGGAGCCAAACACTTGTCCATATAAGGAAATCAACATTTGTAGAATGATAAAGGCACGTGCTAATCACCTTAAACTAGAAAAAGATAGTGTGTGGAAATGGAAGACCAAGTCGAGAGAGAAGAATGTTCCTGGCAGACAGAACAGCATGCAACTCTGGAATGCCAATGAAACACAAATGACTGTGTTTCCGCTGGAGAAAGAATGGCGCATGGATGGGTGGGGAGACACCGGAGGCAGCACTCGGCTGGGGAAGGTCCTTTACGACAGATTGCAGTTTGGATTCAACGTTGTTTGCAGTCGGGGAGCCAGTCAAGATTTGAATCGGGAAGATTTGCCGAACATGATTGGATTTGCAGAGCAGGAAGAAGCTTCTGGTAGCAGATAGGCCCTTGTCAGAAAGGGCTAAAAGAGAGACACTTCAGAAAGCCAGTGACAATCATAGGCAGAAGTAGGTGAGCCAAAAGTAATTGAGCAGCAAAGAAGGCTAGCTCAAGATGCAGTAAGGGGAGCGCAGAAGATGTGCCTAGATGCAGGGACTTGAGAGAAGGGACACCTGAAGATGCTAGAATTGTGGCCTGGACCGTTGCTAGATAGTCAAGTCCTTAGTACAGACAAGGAAACTAGAAAGATGAACAGGGAGGTAGGGACAGATGGGACAAAGATGAGAGTCCAGGTTTGGATATGCTAATCATTATGATGATGATGTTGGTCACAAAGGAACACTGCTCACAACTCACTTGCTTCAAGCATCATATTCAGCTACCTTTCTTATATAGCCCAGACCACCTACTACCAACAGCGGGCCAGGCCCTCTACATCAACTGCCAATCAAGTAGGTGCCCCACAGACACGCCCACTGGCACATCTGAGAGAAGCAATCCCTCAGATGAGTTCTTTCTTCCCAAGCATGTCAAGTTGACATTCAAGATTAGCCATCCCAACAACTGAATATTTGAATTTACAAAGGGTGAGACACCTGAGTGGCAGATAAAACTATCTCAGGGGCATTGCTGTCTGGGTGGTATAATTGTTTCTCCCTATTAGTGGCAGTTGTGTTCTAGAAAGTCACCACAAACAGTAAATTAGTGAATACCAAGCCACTGCTCCTAACAGAAAGAGAGTGAGGGTCCTGTGAGTCTCATAAGTTTCATCCCAATATATAATATATTAATATATATATTAATATATATATTATATATTATATATATATATAAAACCTTGTTTCATGAATGTTTCCATTTGAGGACACCTTGTTTAATATTTCTGACTCCTGACTAGGGAAACCACGGCCAACAGCACTACAACTCCATTCCATAATAAAGCTTTTCTAAAATACGTTTTCTCCATAAGGCATAACACAGACTTTTATGGTTAGGACAAGAAAGTGGACAAAAATGTAAAACTGAAATAGTGCTAATTTGATCATAAAAATAAAAGCACACTTTGCTTTAGTCATTAATGGAGCCAAGGAAACTAGAAAGATGAACAGGGTAGTAGGGACAGATGGGATGAGGATGGCAGTCCAGTTTGGGATATGCTAATTGTTAAGAACTAAAGCAGGGAGGCAGAGTGTTGCTCTGTTCAGCCTCAGTTGGGAATATGCAGAGTAGACCCTAAACTTCCTGGTTCTGTCTGTCATGACAGTAAAGGCTGCCTTGAGAACTGATGGTGGAGCCGGGCAGTGGTGGCGCACGCCTTTAATCCCAGCACTCGGGAGGCAGAGCCAGGCGGATCTCTGTGAGTTCGAGGTCAGCCTGGGCTACAGAGTGAGTTCCAGGAAAGGCGCAAAGCTACACAGAGAAACCCTGTCTCAAAAAAACCAGAGAGCGCGAGCGCGAAGTGATGGTGGGGTTACAGGGAAAGTTTACAGAGTGGGCAAGTTCATTCAACGTCATGGCTATTTGGTTGAGATCACCTCAGGAAAGGATTATGAGATGAAAAGGGGGTTAAAATATGCCCTGGATGTTACCAACATTTCAAAAACGGGTAACAGGAAGGAGGGAGGGTAGAAGGAAAGCTCATACCCATGGTGTGCAGCATGCACAGGTGAGAACCATTGGGGCGGGTGGGGAGGATCTGTGAGGAGTTGGGGCAGGGGAACCATCATCACAATGTATTGTTTGACAAAAACCTATTCTCATTAAAAGCAGTTTTTAAAGAAGCACTCTGGCGTATCCACCATAGGCAAGAGGTTAACTAAGGAGCGAAGGGGAACACCTAATTTTACAAATGGAATGAGACCTTGGGGAGAAGTTTCCATGGACTTACTGGGGGACACAAAGTGATCTGCTTTGCTGAAGAATAATGACAGGGGCATGGCCATTCCATTGCAGATGTCCCCTGATAAGCTTCCAGGTAGGAGAATGAGAAAGGGGCTGGGTGCCTGGAAAGAACCCAACAGGCATTGGCTCATTGTCTAAGGGAAGAGCAACGATGTTTCCAAGTGTCAAAGGCTTATTTCTGTCTCACTGTTGAGATAGGACGGCAGGGAGAGGAAGGAGGAAGGAACTAGGGTGTGGCTGATGAGTGGGGTCCACTGATAAGTAGAAGCACAGAGGGTGGCCCTCAGTGGCCCAGAAAGGGGGCTGAAGATGAGAGCTGGATCTTTAAGCCCGTCAGATTTGTCCCCTCTCCAGAGCCTTTGCTGCTGCTGTTCTGTGTCCTCACATGGCTCTCTCTGTGACTCTTCATATGACTGACTCCTTCCTGCCAGATGCCAGCTCAAATGTCAACTCCTCAGGGCAGAATGCTGCCCTGACTGACCATTGGAGTTAAGGGAGTCCTTCTTCATCTTATCTGAAATGGTTGCATCTGCTCATCTCTTCTTCTGCCTCATTCCCACCTCCTCTCTTGACTGGGAGCTATACTGGTTGTCAACTTGAGAGGCTCTAGAATCACCCAGACAACCTCTATGCCTGTTTGCAAGGGAGCCTCTAGACCAAGTTGATTCAGGTGGGAAATCCCACTCTAACTGTGGGAGCACCATCCTGTGGGCTGGTGCCTAGACTGAATAAAAAAAGAGAAAGTGAGCTGAGCACCAGTGTCCATCACTCTACGCTTTCTGGCTGTGGATGCCATGTGACCAGATACTTCACATTCCTACCCAATAATAGACTGTACCTCAAACTGTGAGTTCCAATAGGCCCTTCCTGTCTTAAGTGGCTTTTGTTGGGTTTCTCTGTTCCAGACTTAAGGAAAGTAACTAGTACCACAGCGCTTAGCTTCTAGCTTGTTTTGTTCACATGTAGTCCCAGCGTCTGGCAGGTACTTGTACAAATGAAAGGCAGCTAAGAAGGAAGGAGGGAGTTTGCTTGGAGGAGGGAAGAACCAAATCTTATTTCTCTGTGTGCTCTGATGTCAAGGAGACCCATTCAGTGTGGACTCCATGTCGACTTCCGGCAGATATTGAAGAAACCAGAAAAAGTGCTATTCAAGCACAAACTTGTACAAAGTGGTTATAACAGAATTAATAATAATAATAATAAAAAAGCCCAGAAGTGAGCAGAACCCAAATGCCAACCAACAAATGGATTGACGAAAAGGGATGTGTTCATGCAGCAGGTTAATAGTCAGTCACAAAAGGAATCAAGTTCTGCTGTGTATTACAGTGACTGAACCTTGAAAATATAGTAAGTAGAGGAAGTCAGACATAAAAAGCCACATACCGTACAATGTCATTTACCCAAAATGTGCATGAAAGACTAATCCTAGAGACAGAAAGTACACTGGTCATTGCCAAGGGCTCAGGAGACTGGGGGATGGAATGAGAAGTGACCGTCCAATGAGAATGGGCTTCCTGGGAGTGGGTGGTGGAAAGAGACATGTTTCTTTTCTGTGCTGGAATTAGGTAACTATGAAGGATAAACATCATTAATGTACTGGAGACTACTACACTGTGTAGTTTAAAATGGATAAGATTGTGAACACTAATACAAAGTATACAATGGAAGTGAATCAGGTGTGGAGCTCAGGCCTGAACACTCTGAGTTGGTACTTCAACCTGTCCCCACAGGAGTCTGAGAACCACTTACAGAAACCCTCAGGCATGAATTTGCCAAACAGATGTATTATTCTGAGTTATCAATTCATTACTCCTAAGGTTCTTGAAGGAGTCTCTCAGATTGTGAGCTCTCAACTCTTGCATAAAGATGTGGCTCCTAGGTAGCCCATACATGCTTTAATATTTATATCATAAAACATGGAACATTTGTTTGGAGTCCTTCCAAATGCTGCTACTGAAGGGAGACATATTTTTCAAATGACGGAAACCATCTCCTTGTCTCTCCATCTTCAGACTAAGGTTCACGGAAGGCGACACTTCTAAGGGGTATCCTTCCATGATATCTGGGGGAAGAGGCACCACATGGAGTTTCTGGGGACATCAAAGCCACAGTAGTGGGGCTAGTTCACAGCTAAGAGTTCATTGTGCCCTGGGGGCAGTCCGAGGGCACACTGTATGCAATGTCTCTTCTCAGTTCTATCTATGAATGGCACTCTGGTGGCAGCTGCTGACATTAACCATTTCCATGTAGAGACTAGACAGGCCTGTGTGCCAATCAGTGTGAGTCCTTACTATAAGCACAGTCACAAACATGCTATTTGAACAAACCATCTCCAGGGACAGGAAACCACCAGGTCTGGTCCAGCCAAATATGATCTATTAACGTCTCTCAGTGACTTTGCTTTTGCTCATGGATGAAGAGTGAATCATGGATGTGAATGATGCTTTGTGCTGACAATCATAAGCCTTCATTTAAACTGGACATGGAAAAGAGGACTCAAATGTAGGATCTCTTTATAGGAGAGGAATTTGGATGCCAGTCATATTTTTTTCTTTTATTCTTCTCCTTCTCCATCAGATAGTGTCTCATGTAACCCAGACTGGCTTCAAACTCATGATGTAGCCAAAGGATGACCTTGAACTTCTGAACATCCTGCTTCCACCTCCCAAAGTGCTGTGATTAGGAGGTGGTTCCAGCTGCCTCTTCTCTGTTCTGACATCAGGCGCTGGTCTGTGCTTATACTTCTGTTCTAGTGGGTCAGTGACTCATTCAACAATATGTATGCTGGGTTACACCCCCCTCTCAGAGTTAAGGATAAGGTAGTCAATGTAAAGGGTGAAGTGTTAGCCCTATAGAGAGACAGATAAATGTATCTGTTAAACAAATATAAATAAAAATCAAGTTGAGTGAGGACAAAGGGATGCAGTGTGCTGAAGGGCATTAGTGGTTTCTGATGAGGCGGTTTGGGAAGAACCTTCTGTTAGAATTCCTAGGCACTCCACCAGCTACATGACCACACATGCGCTGTCCAGTAGCCAGACAAGATGTTTAGTCATCCTAAGGCCTTACATCATACGTAATCTGTGCACTGCATGGTCATGTAATCTGTGTGCATGCATGGCATAGCTACATAAGCCTGTATGCGCATGTGCGGGGCAGGGGGCTCTATAAAAGTGGGTTCGACCCATTTCTCCCCTCTCTTCCTGCACGTTCGTTCCATAGGCCTATGCACACCCCTTCTGTTCCCTTTCCTTAATAAACTCTTATAATGGGTTTCCTTGTGCCTCGTGGCTTTTATCGCATGGTAAACAGTGCTGCTTAATAAATAACACCTTCTAGAAATATGGAGTCTGCATAAAGGACTTGATGCAGAAAGCCATGGGTCATGCACTGGACCAAGGAGTAATAGGGCATGGGCACATGGGCATATTCTCACAGAATCACTGGAGTGGCTTGAATGAGGAATGTCTCCCAAACACTCATATATTTGGACACTTGGTCCCTGATGGGTCATGTTGTTTGGGACTTTATGGAACCCTTAGAAGGTATGGCATTGTTGAAGGAAGAGTGTCCCTGAGGGTGGGCTTTGAGAGCCTCACCTCACTTCCAGGTCTCTCTCTCTCTGCCTGTGTTTGTAGTTAGGATGTGACCACTCAGCTTCCTGCTCCAGCCTCCTGCTGCCATGCTTCTCCCATCATTGTGGATTCTCCCTTTAGAGCCATCAACCAAAATAAAGTATTTCTTCCTTAAGTTGCTTTGGATCTAGTGTTTTATCACCACAAAAGGTAGCTAATGTTGCTGGGTGTGGTGGAACATGCTTTTAATCTCAGCACTTGGGAGGCAGAGGCAGGTGGATCTCTGTGAGTTCAAGTTCAAGGCCAGCCTGGTCTACAAAGCGAGTTCCAGGACAGCTAGGACTGTTACACAGAGAAACCCTGTCTCAAAAAAAAAAAAAAAAAATCAGAAAACAAAACAAAACAAACAACAAACAAACAAACAAAGGTGACTAATGCACTCACTATGAGTACAGAGGAACCCAGCACAGCAGAGGGCCCAGACAGGAGCCTGCTGCTGGATTCTAGGCAGGGGAGACAGTGGTTTCATCTGGGTGGGGTGAAAGGCAGTCAGACACCAAGAGCGTTTGGAAGATAGAGCTCTAGGATTTGCTGATGGGTTGGAAACTGTGGGCAAAGAAAAACTAAGAATGTGAGGCCTCCTGTGGGTACCTGGAAGAATGGAGTCTCCATCTCCAAAACAGCCAGATGTGGGCTGGCAGTTTGGGACAGGGAGCTAGGAGTTGGGTTTTAAACTTGCTAAGTCTAAAATGTCATTGGCGTGTTGAACTTGGGGCTATTCACTGTCAGTTGTCAGAATCCACAGGGTACAGGATGAAATTCTTGTCATCCTCCAAGGAGTGGGAATGGACACAAAAGACAAGCAGCCTAAGAACTGAGTTTCAAGGCATCAGGGGAAGTAAGCAAGGGACACTGAGCACCGGATGAGACAGGTGGAGACTCAGGAGGAAGTGATGTCCTGAAAACAAGGAAGGAGTGCTCCAAGAAAGAGGGAGCTGAGACCATGAGCATAAGGAAAACTGAGGTTTCCTCTGACCGCCTCAATCCTGCTATGGCACTTGTATGGCCCCAGTCACACTCTACACTCACCCACACAACACACACACACACACACACACACACACACACACACACACACACACACGGAGCGGGGGGAGAGAAAGGCCTAAAAAGGGAGTCTTCTGTGAAGAAGTGTGTATTCTGCAAGCAAGTGGGAAGGGATGGGCTCCATCGCACAGCAGAGGAGTCAGGCTAGAAGGCGACAGAAAAAGGCAATTCATCTTAGTTAGTGTTCTATTGTTGTGAAGAGACACCATGACCATGGCAACTCTTATAAGGAAAACATTTAATTGGGGCTTGTGTTGCTGGAGGGCTTCTCTCCAGGTCCCACCAAGCCCCGCAGTCCCACAATCCACATATAAAATAATCACTCAGACGCTTATATCACTTATAAACTGTATGGCCGTGGCAGGCCTCTTGCTAACTGTTCTTATATCTTAAATTAACCCATTTCTATAAATCTATACCTTTGCCACGTGGCTCCACTGTCTAGGGTCCAGGAACAGAAAGAGTACTTGCCCATCTTGATCTCAGGTCTCCAGGGCCCTCCCTTGACCCTGCCTTGTAGGCGTGACAGTTGCCGAAGCCTCAATGGGGGTTGGAACTTCCAGATCAAAGCTGGAATGGCTACCCACTACAAGCTTGCTTACAGTTTCAGAAGTTTTAGTCCATTATCATCATGGTGGGGAGCATGGTGGCATGCAGGCAGACATGGTCCTGGAGAAGTAGCTAAGAGTCCTATATCTTGTAGGCAAGAGGAAGTGAACTGAGTGTCATACTGAGTGAAGCTTGAGCAAAAGAGACCTCAAAGTCCACCCCACAGTGACACACTTCCTCCAACAAGTTCAAACCTACTCCAACAAAGTCACACCTCCTAATAGTGCCACTCCCTTTGGGGGCCATTTTCTTTCAAACCACCACACTATTGTATCATTATCCTCCTTTGAGAAAGAAAACAGGGTTTTCATTTTACAGCTAGTGTGTCTGTGAGCTGGGTACAGATGGATATGGACAGGGAAGTTAGCAGGGTTGAAGTTATATACATCTTGAATTGAACTATTCATGGAATACCATTAAAATATTGATATGTTAAATTTGAAATAGCTGGATACATGAGATGCCCATTTAACACCAGATTATAGCACTACAAAGTACTAATGGGCACCAGGGATCTAAGAAAAAGTTTATAGTTGACAACTTTGCAGCCAGTGGCATAGATGCATTTCTACGAGTTGGGAGATGCTCATTATGCTGTGAATTTTGCAGCCGACACTGACACCTGGTCCAACCTGCATGTATTAGTTTCCTTTGTTCCTGCGATCAAATACTGTGACTGAAGACAACTTAAGGAAGAGTTCATCTTGGCTTATAGCTCCAGAGGGTTAGGTGTCTGAAACAACAGAGAGGGCATGGGAGCAGGAGCAGGAAGCTGAGAGACCACATCTCAACTGCTCACACAGAAATGAGAGAGAGGGGAGGAGGGCAAGGCCATGCACTCTTAAGTCAGTTCCCAGTGAAGTGCTTCCTCTAGTAAGGCGGCACCTCCTGAAAGTCCCAGAACTTCCCCAAACAGAGCCACCAACAGAGGACCAAGTATTCAAACATATGAGGCCATGGTGGACATTTCTCAGCCAAACCACTACACGACAGAACCCAAAGCTCCATCGGTTCAGAGATTGTCCTTGCCAGGCTGTGCGATATCCATAAAGCATCCTGACTATTGAGGTGATCACTCTACCAGCAGCTAGAGATTCCCCGAGTCACAGGCAAAGGGAGGAAGGATCCTCAGTGATCAGTCATCAGAACCAAGTAACACCAACATTAAGATCATGCAGCCTCGGGCAGCAAATTAGCCTCTCTTGCAACAAAATACTGGGGTGGATGCTCTCACTTGAGCAAAAGATGGTCCATGGAACCATCCCAGAGGTCTTGAAGGGGTTTTCTTAAATGACTTGGGCAAGGGGATGAGACATGACACATTAGACAGTCATGCTCTGGCTTCTAGAAAGCCAGGACACAAGACACTCCAAAACCACTGCTCAACTCAGTACTGACAGGATCACGCTGTCTGAGTCATCAGTCTTCCTTAATTACCCATGTTAACTCCTTAAACTCTGACCAAAGCTATAAGCCTCAGAGAGGTGGGGTGGCTTTCTGAGGTCACACAGCCAGTAGGTGGCAGACCTGGGATTGAAACACAAGCTTCTGGCATTAAATGTTATGCTCGTTTTAGCAAAACAAACTTGAAAAAGCAAGATGAGACTCAAACCTAGACTGTCTCTGAGAACACACTTCCTACATCTTGGGCAGTCTGGTTGCATGAGCTCTTATTTGGGTGGGGTGATTTCTATTCAATATTTTCACTTGTTTTATTTCATTTTTGCTCTTGAGCCTGGCTCTCACTCTGAAGTCCTGACTACTTATTATATAGCCTAGGCTGGCCTTGAACTCGGGCTTCTCCTGTTTCATCCTCCTCACAGATGTAACTGCAGGAGTACAGCATCACATCTAGCTCAGCGATTTCTAGTACTGTCACATCACATACATTATCCCCTTCGCTCATCATTCCAGGATGCAGGAATTGATCTTAGGCCCTTTGAATGCTGAAGCAGTTGGACCTGGCGCAATGTCCCTGACCATTACCTTCCTGCTTGTGGGGTTCTCACAGGTGAATTTTAGAATGTCAAGACACCTCTATTTCTACTCTGTATGGTGGTTTCTCAAAACTCCAGGAAGCAGAGGCAAGGTGGGAAATCGTGCCCTCCACTAGGCATTCATGTTTTTGTCCATTTCTTCATTTGTTCATTCATTCATTTCCTCAGCACTTTCTGTATTTTCATTTAATCATCCCAATAGTTCAAAGATGATTGAACTACCCGTATCTCCTCTGATCAGCTTATCACCTGCCTGGTCTCCTTACTTCACCGAATTTGTGTGCAAAGACAAACAACCCTTTTAGGATTATTATTTAAACACAGGCAGGGCCACTCTGCAGTTCCTAATGTTGTGTGAATTGCTACAAAACAGGAATGCAACAGGCTTTGAAAAGTGTTCTTGTCTGCTCACGGCCACAGAACGCTGATTAAATGGTTACATTCATTTCCCTTGAAAATTGATGCCCTGAATTTTCCTAATATACAAGCTGCTCTATTTTCTGTGATTCCCTTGAAATGGCAAAGTCACAAATGTGAAGGATGAACAAGACCACTTTCTGTGGGTTTCCAAATCCCTGCCCCAGGTTCAGGATGCAAAGGTACAAAGTGGCTCCTTTCCCTCTTGTGCCTGCTGCGGCTGCTGCCTGCGCTAGGCTAATCTTCGCCATGACGTCATCGTGCTTGTGTCTACTCTTGGATGTCATCTGACTTCACAGATTAGCTCTGCATTTATGGAAGAGCAGACAGCATTCCCATGGAGCTGAGGAAGTGATGGAGATAGAATGTCTGGCTCTCAGACCCTGTCAAAAGGGAGAACAAGGGACTGGAGAGATGGCTCAGCGGTTAAGAGCCCTGACTGCTCTTCCAGAGGTCCTGAGTTCAATTCTCAGCACCCACATGGTGCTCACAACCATCTGTAATGAGATCTGTCATCTTCTTCTGTATACATAATAAATAAATAAATCTTAAAAAAAAAAGGAGAACAAGATGTAATGGCTATGTAATGAGTTATTCCAAAACTTAGCAGCTGAGAATAAGCATTCACTGTACAACATGGTTTCTGAAGGTCAGGAATCTGAGAACAGCTTAACTGCATGGTTCTGGCTCAAGTCCAAGTTGCTATCCCATTGAAATCATCAGTAGACTTGAAGGAAGTTGGTCTTTTGTGACCTTCACCTCTAAAGCTAAACATCATTCTTCCTATTGGTCATGTAGCACAACCATGACATAATCAGAGGAGAACTCCATCATGATTCATGCCAGTAGCATCTTTGGAGGCTGGCTGTCTTGAAAGTTATGGTCTTCAAATAGACCTCATCTCAACTTTTGCTTCTTCAACTAACCATCTGTGGGAGCTTGGGAAAGTCTATTCATTTTTCTGATCTTCAATTTCCTCACAAGTAAGATGTTGATTAAAAGAGAAAGCTGCCTCAAGTGGTTATGAGGAGTATTCAATCTGGTACATTCCAAATGTTAGGTATATAAAACAACTGCTCAATAAATATTAACTCACTTTTTTCTTCTCCTCCATTGAAATTTTAGAATGATGAGAGAAATAACTTTATAGATAGATGATAGATAGATATTGATGTGGGAATTACAAATTAAAGAAAATTTTACAAGAATGGAAGCCATGCCGGGTGGTGGTTGGCACACGCCTTGACCCAGCACCTGGGAGGCAGAGGCAGGCAGATCTCTGTGAGTTCAAGGTCAGCCTGTGTTACTCAGAGTGAGTTCCAGGAAAGGCGCAAAGCTACACAGAGAAACCCTGTCTCAAAAAACCAAAAAGAAAAAAGGGAAAAAAAAAAAAAAAAGGAATGGAAGCCCTATTGGATTGTGATCTAGGATTTCAGAGAAATGCAAGGTAATGATCTCATTCTCTGTCCGTGGGGTTAACAATGCCTGCCTCATAAAGCATTTCTTAGAACAGCCCTGTTCCTACATGGAAAGTATATATATGGAGCAGTATCTGCCAGGCATAAAGATGCAACAACTCTCCGCTATGTGGGGAGCATGGGCATGGCTCTTGTTAGACTCCAGGGGCCAGTGCGGACTGAAGTGGGGACTGAGGTGTGGCAAGTGATGCCAGGACCTGACAGTGGGACGCCACTGAGGCCGATGAACTACCAGAGGCAATAAGAAAGTGGACAAACACCAAAGTTATCAGGGCCTCTGTGGCACCCCTTTCCTTGTCTGCAGACTCATGGGTTGCTTTTTCCTTCTTTTCTCTTCTCACTTCCTCTTTCTTAGATTTCTTCCAAATTCCCATTCCCGTCCCTCTGGTATCTACTGTGTGTCCTCAACACTGAGTGGCAGCCACTGCTGGGATTCTTGGAGGTTCTGTTTTCTGCCCTCAGCTGAATTAGTGAGGCATTTTCCAACAGAGGTGCTAAGAACCAGAAGTAAGCTTTTGGAACACAGCTTCCTCCTGTGTTGGGATGGCTGATATGTTTCCACAGGCCTTTCCATGCAGTCTAGCAAAACCTTTTCACAGCCTTACTAATTAGAGACACCGTAACATTAAGAATAGACACATAACATCTTGCACATCCCCTCAAGACAGGCTTCATCACTTCATTAGCTTAAAATTTGTATTGAAGGATAGTATGTGCACATAAGCCAAATATTTAAATAATATAAAAAGGTCTGCTACCAAAATAGCCAACGTCTGCCCCACCACCTGTTACCCTGAAGCAGCCACTTCAACTCTGGTTGGGTCTTCTGGAATATTTCTAAATAATATGCATATTCAGTTACATTCAAATTTTGCTGATAAAGATCCTGAGCATAAGCATAGATGTCTAGGTGATTTCCCAACTTCTTATGCTTTTCAGTGTGATGCCTGCAGATATATATGAGAGGAACTTACTACATACCATAGCAAGTTAAGGAGCCCTGGTCTCTGTCCACTAAAGGTCAGCTGTTCTCAGTCACTGAAGCAACCCCATGCATTTTCAGACATCTCTTGTGGTGGTGTGATTCATAACTGAGAGCCTTGTTACCAAATACCGAAGGTGTCAGCACTCAGATGTGACAGTATGTTTGGTGATGCTATAAGCAGCTGAAATACAGCTGTAAAGCACAGTGAGAGCAAGTCACAGATATGAAGCCCACTTCCTCCCTAGGAAGAAATGTCCAGGTGGAGGAGGATGCAGAGCTTTTTTTTTTTGGTTTTTCAAGACAGGGTTTCTCTGTGTAGCTTTGTGCCTTTCCTGGAACTCACTTGGTAGCCCAGACTGGCCTCGAACTCACAGAGATCTGCCTGCTTCTGCCTTCTGAGTGCTGGGCTTAAAGGCGTGCGCCGCCACCACCGCCCGGCCACTTTTTTTTTTTTTTTTTTTTTTTTTTTTTAAGATTTATTTATTATGTTTACAGTGTTCTGTCTGCAGGCCAGAAGAGGGCACCAGATCTCATTACAGATGGTTTGTGAACCAACATGTGGTTGCTGGGAATTGAACTCAGGACCTCAGGAAGAGCAGGCAGTGCTCTTAACCACTGAGCCATCTCTCCAGCCCGGATGCAGGGCTTTGATCTGAGCTCCAAATCATAGAGACAAAGTATGACCAAGCATGAAATATCCCTTTAGCAAGGGTATCATGCTGTGCGTATTAGAATGTTTTGAGATTTCTCTCATTACTATAGTTTAACTCAGAAAGTCTAACAAATACACTAACTTTGAAGGAGCATCCTGTATACCACATGATATTCTCTTTACCTGTGTCTCTTATTTTCTTCTTCCATTGCCGTTATAGAATATTCTGGCAAAAGCAACTTAAGGGAGAAAGAGTTTACTCTGGCTCACAGTTCCTGGGTACAGTCTATCTATCTGTAGTGGGAAAGTCAAAGCAACAGAAGTTTGAAACAGATGAGCACATTACATCCATAATCAGGAGGCAAAGGAGTGATGAATATAAGCTGTTAATCAAGTCTTGTAGTGGGTAGCCATTCCAGCTTTGATCTGGAAGTTCCAACCCCCATTGAGTCTTCGGCAACTGTCACACCTACAAGGCAGGGCCAAGGGAGGCTCCTGGAGACTCGAGATCTGGATGGGCCAGCACTCTTGATATTGGTGAAATTATTAAGGCCACTCCACGTAGTTAAAAGGATATTTATTTAATGGTGTAACTTACAAATTAAGGGATAGGTAGGTTGCGGGGTCTGGGGAAGGTGTATCACAGTCCAGTGGTGTTCTCTGGAGCTCTGCTTGGTCCACCTCCACCATTCAGGGTCCTGGAACAGAGAGAGCGCTGGCCCATCCAGATCTTGGGTCTCCAGGCACCTCCCTTGGCCCGCCTTGTAGGCATGACAGTTGCTGATGTCTCAATGGGGCTTGGAACTTCCAGATCAAAGCTGTAATGGCTTCCCACTACAAAGTCCCTTTCTCCAATGATACAATCCAGGATCCAGGTCAGGAAATGATGTCACCTTTAAGGGGTGGGTCTTCCTGCCTCAATTAACATAATCAAGATATCCCCCAGAGACATGCCTAGAGGCCCACCTCCCAAGTGACTCTAGATTCTGTCAGGGTAACAGTTAACTGTTGCAGAATATTATTTTCAGGTGTGTTACTTTTGTTTATGTTGTATTTGTTTAACTCTGTGAAGCTGTGTTACTGTGCCTGTCTAAAACACCTGATGATCTAATAAAGAACTGAATGGCCAATAGCTAGGCAGGAGAAAGGATAGGCGGGGCTGGCAAGCAGAAAGAATATATAAAAGAGATCTAGGAGTGAGAGAAGGAGGAGGACATCAGGGGTCAGTCACCCAGCTATACAACCAGCAATGGAGTAAGAAAGAAAGGTACACAAAAGAAAGATAAAAGCCCAGAGGCAAAAGACAGATGGGTTAATTTAAAAGTTGGCAAGAAACAAGCCAAGCTAAGGCCAGGCATTTATAATTAAGAATAAGCCTCCATGTGTGATTTATTTGGGAGCTGGGTGACAGGCCCCCCCAAAAGAGTAAAGAACAAACAACCACAGTTGACACCATCACAACTGTTTAAAATAAGAATAAGCTCCTGAAACAAGTCCCCATATTCACTAGTTAGTGAACTCTCTGATAATTGTTTCTCCTGAGTAATTGATCCAGCAGACTGCAGTCATCATTGGTGAGTGCTTATGCTGTACAGTCTGTGTAGACTTGAGATGGTATTTGCAACATGATAAAGGGAAAACCATAACACTTGTAAGTCAACATTTTGGGAGTACATAAGAATCTCATCTTAAGCTCTCTCAGGTTTTAGGTAGAAACTTTTGCCACCATGTCTGGACGCCAATTGTAGATGGAATTTTTCCTGTGTCTCACAGCTGCTTGGTCCCAAATAAACACTCAGAGGCTTAGTACTAATTACAAACTGTTTGATCTATGGCTCAGGCTTCTTGCTAGCTAGCTCTTTCATCTTAAATTAACTCATTTCTATTAATCTATATATTACCACATGGCCATAGCATTACCTGTCTGCTGGCATGTTGCTCCTTGAGTGGCTGTCTGGTGTCTGCCCATAATTCTTATCTATATTTTAGCCATATGGCTTGGTACCTTTTCTCAGTTTGACATTCTCATCTTGCTTCCTCTCCATCTGGCTGGTGACTCCTGACTCCACCCACCCTCTTCCCAGAAGTCTCCTAATCTGCTTGCCCCGCCTATACTTTCTGCCTGGCTACTGGCCAATCAGCATTGTATTAAACCAATTTAAGTGACAAATCTTTACAGTGTACAAGAGCATTATATCACAGCACGGGTAAGAATAGAAATCAGCTGATAAGTGGAGGACTGTGACTCAGCTCTAGAAATCAGGACAGATGCAAGGCTGTGTTGCTTCAGGTGGGGTGGAGGGGGCGGCCAACAATAATAGTTTGCTGTCTAATGCCTCTGTGCTTTATGAGTGTCTCTGTTCAATTTCAGTTATTTACTTCTTGTTTTATATGGTCTCAGTGGCTTCTTTCCCATACAATCAAAGCTTTCCTGAACTCCACGGGTAAAGCAGCTATCAGTCTGGCCTGACATCATTCACCAAAGCCTAAACTCACAAACTAGCATTAGTGTCATGGAGAACTTGATTTTGACAATGGCAGAGCAGATCCAACCTTCTCATGAAGTTGGGGAGCCTGTAAGGTATTAAGAGACTTCTGGGGGATGTAGCCTCTTTGTTTGATGACCAGTATGGGCGAGGAACTGCTGGGCACTTTATTCACCCTCACACAGGGCATCGGATCTATTTTGCCTTGTTCAACGTGGCTGATAATTTCATCTTTCAGCCAGAAGCAGAAGAGATTTGGGGAACTTCTGTCCCAGACTTAATTCTGACCAACTAGGAAAAATTGCTTGGCAAAGTGGATATGACAGGGACCTCGGGGGAGAGCAGGAGTGTCACCCTGGGCTTTGTGAGAGCCAAAAGCGCAGAAGGCTGGGCCATTCAAATTCTAAGCCAGTGATCATATGGATTCAGCACATGCTTGAGGTAGGAGGCATGCCTAGTGCTGGTACCCCAAACACAGAACAATGCAACAGCCCTGCTCTTGGGAAGTTCCTATTTATAGTAAATAAACGAGTACAATTATTTCAAATCTTTTAAAAACATTGTTCAAACAGTCAGAGTTATGGAGTGAAGAAGGCTAGAGCCTTGATCAGATTGCTGAAGAAGTCTCCCCTGGAGTAAATATATTTGAGCTGAAATCCAGTAATGAGACAGAACCAGCTGTACACACAGCAACTATGGGAACCCAGCAGAAGCAAGAGTCTACTGATTTCCTGGGATTAAAGATGCAAAGGAGGGTTGTGGGTGCAAAAATGAGGAACTGAAGTTCATCTTCAGAATCCATGTAAAAAAACCAGGCATGCTTGTATGCACCTGTGATTTTAGCACAGGAAAGCCAGAAGTGGGTGGGTGTCAGCAAGGGCATCAGCCTAGCCTAATAAATGAGCCCCAGGTCACAGTGAGAGACTTGGTCCTAGAAAAATAAACAAGGTGGATGGCTCCTGTGGAACAACAATCAAAGCTGATGTTTGGATTCTTCATTCATGTGCATATGTGTTGCCTGCACACACTTTTGAACACACACACACACACACACACAGAGAGAGAGAGAGAGAGAGAGAGCACATTCTTCTAAACTTGAATTTGGGAAGTCAACATTATGATAATTAAACAAATTGTTCATAAGCACTTATCCAGATTCAGCTTCATGAACACACCCTATCTATGTTTATTTGTTTGATTTTAAGGTAAGACTGAATAGAACAATGAGGCAGATAGAGGCAGATGTCATGTATGTTGATTTCAGCAAAATACTCAACAAGACACTTTATGTTATTCTTATGAACAATTTAGGAAAATAAGAATGACAGTTCTGGTTCTCCACTTAAGTGACTATGTCTGAAACAACAATCATGCAGAGAAGAGGATCTCAATTTGATCCCAGCTCCCAGAAGCCTGAACTGGAATCAAGTGTTGGAATGATGGCCAGGTATGTTTTCACAGAGGGTAAGGCCAGTCTTCCCAAGAACTAAATAGGTCCTGAGGCTGCTTGGAATTAGGACACAGATGAGCAGAATCGAAGCAGCAGATGGTAAATGTTTGGGGGGCTGGTCTCATCTACTACGATAATCTAGGATTATGGGATTCAGGAGAAAGAGCTGAACAATTGTTTGGTTTATGCATCATTTTCTCTCTGTGGTTTAATAATGATTTCTGTAATAAAGCTGTGCAGACCACCAGGGCAACAAGCCCCAAAGACTTTACTTACTCCCCACTTGCCCTCTGTCCCTGACTTCCACCCCACTCCACTCCCCCCCACTTTACTTGCTCTAGTTCACACACCCCCTCTCCGTTTCCCACCTGAACTGTGGGGGTGGCCTCTGGCTTCTGCACTCCCCTCTACCATGTCTTCGTGTGTGGCAGTATCATAACACAGCTCTGCTAAAATCTGCTCTTTCCTCACAAAAGTACTCCACAGTTCTAGTGTTCCTTCCAAGGCTACGATCCCAGTTCATGCATATCTACCCTACTCTCCAAGGATCACACAATGCTGTACCCTCTGAGAAACTTCTGTTTCTGATCAAGAATAATGACTCTGAAGCCAATAGTGTGGCTCAGTGGTAGAGCCTTACCTAACAAGTGCAAGGCCTGGGTTTGATCCTCAGAACTACAAAACAAACAAACAACAAAACAAGAGTAATTCCTCTCACTTTTGTTCCCATGACACTCATTAAATGATTTATTCATTATTTTCTTGTTTTATTTTTCCATGATCCATTATTCATTTAATAATAGGGTCCACTATAAACCATCCTTATGGAAATGGGAAAAGGAGGGGAAGGGAGCCGAATAAGAGGAACACTAGTTTATCATGTGGCATGTATTCCCATTTTGTGTGTGTGTGTGTGTGTGTGTGTGTGTGTGTGTGTGTGTGTGTGTGGTGTGTACATGGTCATGTGGTTATATGCAAATGTGTGTGCATATATGTGGGTATGCATGTACATGTATGCATGAAGAGGTCAGAGGTTCACATCAGGGGTCTTCCTCCATCATATTCCACTTCAGCTTTTGAGGCAAGGTCTCTCTCAGAGCCTGGAGCTCATGGATTTGGCTAGGCTGGTTGGCCAATGAGCTTCAGGGATCTTCCTGTTTCCATGCCCTAACCCTAGCCCTGAAGTGAGACATGTGTCCCCTCACCCAGCTTTTTACACAGTATGTTAGTCAGGGTTCTTTAGAGTAACAACTTACAGAATGAATCTCTCTATATATATAGAATGGAGATTTAGTAGAATGACTTTCAGGCTGCAGTCTAGCTAATCCAACAATGACTGGCTATCAACACAAAGTCCAAGAATTCAATACTTGCTCAGTCCCTGAGGCTGAATGTCTTAGCTGGTCTTCAGTATATGCTGGAATCCCAGAGAAGTAGATTGTAATGCCATGAATGGCATTTATCAGCAGGGCAAGGGCAAGCAGACAAAGAACAAAAGTTTCCTTCTGCCATATCATTCTATAGGCTTCCTGCAGAAGTCATGGCCCAGATTAAGAGTGTGTCTTCCTGCCTCAAAATCTGGATTGAAGGTGTGTGTCTTCATGCCTCAAGATCCAGATTCCTAGCTCCAAAGATCTGAATTAAAGACTGGGTCTTCCTAACCCAAAGATCCAAATTAGAAGCGGCTCTTCCTACTTCAAATTAAGCAAAACCAAACCAAAACAAATCCCTCACAGGTGTGCCCTCCATTTTTGGGTTTTAGTTCCAGATGTAGTCAAGTTGGCAACCAAGAATAGCCACCGCACACGGGTTCTGGGAGTCCAACTGAGGGCCTGTACTTGTGAGTCTGGTATTTTACCAACTGAGCCTTCACCCCACTTCAGTCATTTGTGTTTTATAGCCATTGTCTCCTCCTTCATCCTATCTGTGAAGTCGTTGGCTCTGGCATCCCTATTTTAAAGAACAGGACACCATGGTTAATAGATGTTGACCACCCCATGCAACAAGAGCGTTCAATAGGCAAAAGCCTGGGACCAGATTCACACCCTGCCAGGCTGACTGGAGTTCCCATCTGCAGTGACTTTGCTGGGCTGTGTCTGACTACTGCAGGAACACAGAGAAAACCTTGTTTTCAAAGAGCTTGCAGGTTGTTGTTTCTGGTTGCTGGCTGGGTCCTAGTGACCACCCACTTTTGCCTGGGATTGTCTTTAACTATTTCCGTGGGCATGCCATCTGTTGGATTATAAGCTCTTTGAGGGCAGGGCTGGCACAGTACCAGGCCCAGAATTCATCTCATTACATTTAGAGATTGAGTTAATAAATTACCAAATTCATCAGACCAACTATGCTGCAAGTTTTCTTGGGTAATAAGATTTAATTATATTCAGCTCGGGGCCCTGCACAATGGGGACATTGACAAGCTGGAGCACATTCATCAACAACTCGGAGGGGGCTGTTTTGAATGCTATTTATAAACACTGCCTTTTCTTAGCATTTATTTGGAACATATTAAAATAACCTGTGAATGTGTTAGAAGGTCTTTCTGTTCCTCACTTTAGAAATGATTATTTCAATTTTAAACAAAGCTGTTTTCCCTTTCTGCGTGCAGCAGGGCGTCTGTCCTGATAATCGTATAGTATCTGCAAGGAGAAAGCACAGTACAGCTGATTTAAAAAAAAAATGGCACTAAGAAATAAAACTTTTCCAAAGTCAAGAGGACAGTGGGCACAAGGACTGAGGACACATGCTACCGTATGCCCTGGGCCTGCTCATGGTTAGTGTGTACTGAGAGCTCACTGCATGCCTGGTGCTGGTTAGAGCTTGGCACGCACAAGGCCATTTCTGTCATTGCCACATTTTATAGTTAAGAGACTCACAGCTGATGAGCGGCTCAATTGCAGGTCTTTTGAGGCATTTTCCACATCCCATCATTGTTCGGCTTGACTTCCCCATCATGACCTGGCTCTTCTTGAAGGCAAAGCTCAAGGCTGGCTGTAGCTCTCTACCTGGGAACCTGGCAGTACCCTGGCATGATCCTGGCACAGAAGCAGATCCTGAGCACTCAGGTGGCATGATGCCTCTTTGTTTCCATTGGGAACACATAGACCTTGCTCTCCAAGGAAAGTCAAACCAGTTTTTATAGGGGATAGCCCTGGGGAGACTCTAAACTAGGCAGAGCATTTCCCCCGTGGGATAAAACAAGCTTGAGTTAAGATTGTTGAGACCAGAGCCAAGATGTGGAGCTAGAATAGTTAGAATAGACAATGGCCTTGTTAGGATAGCCTCCACATGGATGGTCTTGCTCATGGGGCCAGAACTCTGGAGGTCTGGGAACTGAGTTTACAGGGAGAGGCATGGCCTCTGTTCCTTCTCATTGCTATGAACTCACCTCCTATTCAGTCCAAGATTCTGTTCAACACCATTGGGTTTATTTATTTGGACAGGGTCTCACTCTGCAGCTTTAGCTCACTATGTAGACCAGGCTGGCCTCAAACTTGCAGTGATCTGCTTGTCTCTGCCTCCAAAGAACTGGCATTAAGTACACCACCATGCCCAGCATATTTTTTTTTTTTTTTGAGATAGGACCTCACTATGTAGCCCAGGCTGGTTTTGACCTCTGTCCTCCTGTTTAAGCCACCTGAGTACTAGGATTAAAGACACAAGCCATCACACCTGGTGCATTTTTGGCTGTTTAGGGGGAATTTGCCTATGTCTGCTTTGATCTGACAATTTTAACACCCCCTCCCACTCCAGAGGGTGACCTCAGTCTTCTCATTTTAAGTTGTCTTCTTCACCCTCTTCCTTCCAGTTATGAATCATGTTACTGTACTCTTTTGACAGACAGGAAAGAACAACTCCAGGTCTGGCATTAGCCTAGCATCCTTTCTTCCCCTCCCCTATCAGTACCACTCTGGAAGCTGTTCCTCTGGGACATCTGATTGCAGGTGGCACTTATTGTGGGTATCCTTAGGCTGTGGCACGGCCACTCTGGTACCTCCAAGTGGGTCTGTAATCTGCTGGTACTCTGACAACTGACTGGCTCTTTGGCTCTCTCCTTAGTGTTGGAACAGAGCAACCTCTGAAACGACTCCTTTCTTTCCCTTGACACATGCAGGTGGTGTTTAAGTAGGTGATGGTCTTCCATCTTGCAATCCTTCATCTCTTGACTCTGAGATCTTGGTGACTTGGCCACAGTTTCCTTCCGTACACCAACACTTCCTATTCACGATGCCTGATGCACTTAAAATCCCCTCTCCAGAGACCACACTCACATGTGCCTCATCTCTAATTCATCATCTGCTTTCTCTCTCTTCTGCCTCCCTCCCTTTCCTCTTGCCCCGAGCCTGTCTTCCTCTTTCAACAGGCCATTTCTCCAAACGTGCCAGCGTGGCTGGAGTCCTCTTCCCGCCTATACAAGCCGACCCTCCCTTCTCTCTGTTATTTACCTCTTTATCTGGGAGCACATCCCATTTATTATTAAATTTCATTTAGGCAGACCTCAGGCCCCTGTGTGTGATTGCCTGGCTTTCAGCTGCTTGGCTCCCTCTTTTCGGCCCCCAATTGCAAGCAGACGTTAGTAATCAACACAGGGCTTCTCTGATAATCAAATTAGACAAGTGGGACCCGGCTTTTATTTTCTTCTAAATCACTGGGCGTGATAGTAATAATGTCAGCTCGGATAATCTGGCAGCGCAAACCTCTCTGGGTTATTTATTTATTTTTTACCAGCTCTACTTCATAGCCAGAGAATGCAAACTCTGCCCTCATCCAGAATGGGTTTAGAGTCTGGATTATGATCCGTATCGCGGCTTCAGTGTTGCCGGTGAAGTTCATAATTGGTAGGTAGTGTCTGAAGCAGGGAATTTTGCTTCTGTCTTTAACCCTCGCTGGTAATAAGCCTGTGCCTTGCAGCTAGAGTCTGGATAGCCCTTGACATTTTCTCCTCCTTCAGGAGAAAGACTGCAGCCTCTGCTCCACCCTTCACCAGTGATTGGGTTAGCTAATCACCAGAGTGAAAAGAGAAGGCAGCTGCCACCGCCTCCGATTCCTCAGGTGGCCTTGACCAAGTCAACTTTTCTCAGTTGTAAAATAAAGGCTCTGACCTCCAGCTCTCTCCACTGCAGTGTGGAGAGAGAGATGAGACATTTCTGGGATCCTTGAAAGTCACTTAACATAAGGATGCTACACAGACGGTGAGGTGTACACAGGAGTGTGGTTATAGAAACACAGAGAAATTAACCCACGAAGCCTTGAAGAGGGAATGGGACCCCTCCGACCTTTCTGTGGTAGGCACAGAGTTCCGGCTTGCTGATGTGAAAGGAAAGCTACATGGGGAGGGAACAGAAGGCCCCAGGAGAGCGCATCTCCACTGAAGTGGCTGGAAAAGGAACATGAGTGGCAGAAACCAAGACAGAAGCTGTGTGTGCTCAGCACTCTCCACTAGACTGATAGATTCCTGCTGATGTCGCAGAGTGAAGATCACCCCAGGACTTTTGGTACATGCACAGGGTTGGGAGGGTGGGGATAGGCTGTGGTATTTGTGGCTTGCTTTTGATTGGACAAGTGGATCTAAATATCATTTGCTTTGTTCTGGACTAGAAGGATGCTGCCCCAGTACTTGGGAGGCTGGGGCAAGAGAAGCATGAGTTCTAGGCTAGCCTGAGCCATTTAATGAGATACCATCTTAGAAAAGAAAGAAAAACCCAAGAAATAAGAATACTGACATTGCTTAACAAAGCTCTTTCAGGTTATAAGGGAGAAAAAGAAACATAATAAAAAAAAAAGGAGAGTGAGAGTGGTCTTTAAACCAGCTTCCAGGAAAAGGAATGCCCTCATGTATTGTGTTTGTCAACTTCTGTAACATGGATGCTAAAGCCACAGACAATTTCAGGCTACTCAGGCATTAACCACAGGTCAGATTGCAGAATATTTCCAATCAGCTCTTGTGAGTTAGGTGAAACAAGTACCAGTACCCATAGATGTCATTTAGCAAGTACCCAGTGTGTCTCGGGATTCACCAGTACCCGTGATGTCATTTAGCAAGCACTCCGCATGTCTCAGGATTCACCAATACCTTCCAATTTCATTTTCAGTGACCCCATACCATGCAGGAGTCAAACCAATCCCAATTTACAGAAAAACTGAGAATCTGAGAACCAAGAATCTGAGATGTGGAAGGGTCTGTACAGATGTGAAGTGGCTATACACGACAGGGGTGGAGGCAGGATATCATCCTGGGTTGCTCTAATTTATATGTTACTTTATTTTATTTAGTGCTGGGGATGAAACCTGGAGCCTCATGCATGCTGGAAAAATGCTCTACCATGGAGATACATCTCAGGCCTGATCTAATGTTAGAATTCATGCTCATTGTATATCAAACCAGGAGAGCATGGCAAAGATGAGCCAGTGAGGCTCGAACTGACACACACTGTTAGTCTGGAACAAAGCTCTCCTTTATCCAAGTGGCAGCTGTGTTAAATCTTTACTATGTGAGTCTCTTATGGGCTTCTGCCTTGGGATTTTTATAACCATAGAGATCATAGACAGGGCAGGACCACTGTCTTTCTTCTGGTAAGGCAAAGTTTGAATGGCAGGAAGGCCTTGGCTTTTTTCTATGCCCTCACAAATTTGTGTCAAGCAAGGAATGATAGTGTAAAAGTCTTCCTAGAATATCATTGCAATCAGTTCTTGGAGATGAGGCAAGCCAGCATTTGGCCAAATTCCAGGATAATGTGCTAACCCCCTCACTCGAAAACCAGAATATTCTCTCTGAGATGACACCCATTTTAAAACTGTTGTCCTGGATCAATTAAGTTGTGGGACAGTTTACCTTCCACATGTATCTTCTCTTTTTCCAGTCTAGCTCTACATGCCCTGCCTTTGGATCCAGCCAGCCATCAGCATGCTCTTCTCCTATGGAGTTACAATCCCTGCCCTTCTACAGTCTTGTGAAACTTCTGGGTCTCTATGTGCTTTACATTGGAAACCTTTCCCATTCCACGAGGGCTTGTGCTACACCACTTTCTACCACTGAGACACAATGCCTGGGATAAACAAGTTAAGAGAATAAAGGAATTTTAGCTCACGGTTTTAGACTGTGACAGCTAATTTTTATTATTAACTTGATAGTATTAAAAAAAAAAACACTGAGGGCATTCATGAGAAGCACTTTTTGGATATGTCTATGTGGACTTTTTCAGAGAAAATTAACTAAGGAGGGGTAAACTGTCCTGAATGTGGGTGGCTCCATCCTATGGGCTGGGGTCCCTAATGGAATAACAAAAATAATAAAGGAGAAAACAAGCTGAGCATCATGAGTCTCTTTTCTCTGATTCTTGGTTCACTGATTCATCACTCCTCCATCTCTTCCTCCACTTCCTTCAATCTACATCATGTTCCTGCCTCCATGGAGCCACCATTGTCATGTCTTCCTGCTGTAGTGGACTGCGTCCTCTCCCATGTCTTCATGTCTTCCTGCTGTAGTGGACTGTGTCCTCTCAAACTGTGAACAGGATCAAGCCTCTCCTCAGTTAAGCAGCTTCTTGTCAGGTATTTGGACATTGTAAGAAGAAAAGTAACTAACACAAAGAGGATTAAGTCCACAGTCAGCTGGCTCCATTGCCTTCAGTCTGTGATGTGGTAGAACACCATGCAGTGGAATGTGGGAGAAGGAGGCTGCTTACATCATGGGGCAGAGGAGAGAGAAGAAAGGTGGGGGATGGAATGGCAGGAGGGAGACAGACACAGAGAGAGATTGGGTGGGAAGAGGAAGGTTATGATGACAAAATATGCCTTTCAAAAGCATGTTCTAGTGAGGTACTTCTTCCAAACAGACTTTACCTCCAAAGAGTCCATTTGGCTATGAGTTCATACATGGTTAATCCACAGACGAAGCTGGCCCTCTTGTGACCTAATTACATCCCAATAGCACACCAGCTGGGAACCAAAGCTGAACCTTTGGAGACATTTTATATTCAAACCCTAACATTCTGCCCCTGGTCCTCAGAAGCTCAATCCATCCCAAATTAAAAGAGAAATGAATTTAGTCCAAGAGCCCCCACCTTTCAGCATTACTAGCCTTCCTCAGGAGTCCAAGTCCAATGTCTCCTTGACAGTCAAGGTAGTGCTAGCTGCAAGCCTACGTGCCATGAAAACAGAAGTCACATAGTCCCCAACAGCCTAAAGCAAAGCCATTCTAAAAGGAGGGATAGCAGTATGAAGTAGAAGAGTTGGACTGAGGCAGTACACAGGGAGAAAGTGGAAATATAGTTCTGTATCCAGGACACACAGTAGCATGACCTGAGGCCGGAAGAACTTGGGCAGGCTTACCTCATGACCTTGCTAGTTGCCACATACATGGCTGCTTTGTTGGGCTGGTAGTACTTCTACCTCTGAATTCCCCCAGCACATGTTCTACACTTCTGGTATCTCTAAGTTCCTGGCAACCACTACAATTTCATCTTCATTGTCCCAGCTTCACACTTTACCCTCTCAAGGGCTGGTTATACGGACCCCGACTTTACCACCAACCACTTAGCTTTCTAGGCTTCTCTTTGAAATCTGGGTGGAAGCCTCCACAAATCTGTAGCTCTTGCATCCTGAGTGCTTACAAAACCAGCATGATGGAAAACATAGCCAGGTCTGCCACTACCCAGAGTCTTGGTACCCTTGGACCACAGCTGGATTCTGAACACCTGGATGGCTGTATATAGTGAAATAAAATTTGAAGAGTCAAGTTCATAGGTAGACTGTGTGAGCAGGAGACCTTTGGGCTCTATACTCAAAGTAATGTCTTTCAAAGAATGCTTTTAGATGCTTAGCACTCTAATGTGTGGAGTCTGGCCAATTGCAGAGATGCCCTTGAGACATCTTTCCTAACTTCATGAATAGTACTTGGCTATGCAGCGACCTCCTCCACCTTTCTTCTTTTTCTAAAACATTTTAAATTTAACGTTTGACAATTTCATACACATATTCAATGTATAGTGCCCTCCTTCTTCCCAGCTAGCCCCCCCTTTCACATTTATGCAGCTGCTGAGTGTTCATGGTTGCAATGCTCACGTCCCATCTTGAGGACAGTTTTGGAGCATACCTCCTCATCCTCCAACTCTTCCATTTCCTCTGCCTTTTCCGTGATGTCCCTTGGGTCTTGGAGGGGTTGATATAGATGTCATTTAGGGCTGAGCACTCAGCTGTCACTTATTCTCAACACTTGGACGGGTTATGAGTCTCTGTATCAATTTTCACCCACTAAAATAATAAACAAACACATAAACAGATCAACAAATAGGCTTCTCTGGCAAAGACTGAGAGCAGTACTGTCTAAGAATACAGACCTAAGTCTTTAGAAGTCAGTCTATCGACATTTCTATTTAGCAGAACATCAACAGTAAAGTGTTCCACCCCAGGCTTGTGACCTCTCCATTAAAATGTTTTTGTCCAGGTTTCTAGCACTATTTCTTGTGAAGTGGGTGGGACTCAATTCCAATCTGGGAATGATTGTTCCCACACGATCATGTATCAATGGGCACCACACATCTTGCCTGGGAGGTTGGTATTATAGTACGTAGGGTCCATAGCTGGGTAAGACTGCTGATGTCTTTTCTCCCCCAGAAACTTATCTAACATCTGCCAGTACTACAAACACTGGCCAGCATGGAGGAAACATCTAGCCCAGTTCCAGCTTGGCTTATCTATATTCTTTGTGTCCAAAGTATGTGGTGTCCTCAGCAATAGGATCTTACCATCTACTCTGATGGCTGACTGAAGTTGCCTTCTTTGTAATGGCATAATCTCCTTAGCAACCACATCTTCTTTGCTCTTAGACTAAATGTACTTCTCCTCTGGGTAAATAGCGAATGTTTTAACTGTTTCTCCCATACCCCTTTTTCTGGTCCAGGATTCCATCCAGGATGTCACATGACACTTGTGGTTGTATCTGCTTGTGGATTTATTTTTTATTATTTATTTATTTGTTTGTTTGTTTGTTTTACATTTTGAGACGTTTTCCCTAGGTAGTCCATGCTGGCCTGGAGTTTATGACTCTCTTGCCTCATCCTCCGGTGTCCTGGGATTACAGACATGCACCCAACCACACTTGACTTCTTTGGTAGTTTCTCAGACGTTCTCTGTTTTGAATATTTCTGACTGTTGTAGGGAACACAGGGTTATATATGCCCCCAGGACGGTCTTTAACTGGAGTTTTAGGTTTAAGAATGAATGGAGTTTATACGACGTTCCTCTCATTATTAGACTGGGGTTACAGGCTTGGCAGACAAATGTGCCGGAAGTGGGGTTTCTCTTCCCTCACATCTTACAGAGGGGGCGCACTGTCAGCATGATCTCTCGTTGTCCATGTCCTCAGTTTCTCCACTGTGAAGCCACCTTTGGTCTTCCTTCCGTCCTGTACTGTTTGAAAGAATGGCTCCGGGCTTGGCCTGTACTTAGAGAGTTGGGAGGGGGTTGCTCCTCATTTTCCGGACTTTTCCCAGGGAAGCAAAGGAGCACGGTGATGCACTAACAGTATCCAGAGTGCAGGGGAGGGTGGTGACGGTGTCCATGGCAGCTCTGCTGTTCCCTGCTGCACACAGCGGCATGTGACCCAGTGGGAACAGCAGCACAAGCATGTCCCACCCGGCAGCTCCTGCTCCAGTTATGATGCCAGCTTTGCTTTTCTTTGGATCCTGGTGATTTCTGAGCCAATCCTCCAGTGAATCCCGTGATTTGCAGACCCCGGATGTCCCTTTTCCTGAAAGCCATTCCTGCTCAAATCAGAACCCATTTCTCTTGTTTGGAGTTGAGAACCCAGCACATCTTACTGATTCAGCTTTTCCTCATTTTTGTTTTCTTTCATATCTATTCTTTAAAAGTTAAATTTATTTTTGACTCATATGTTTAAAATACAAAAATTGGAGCTGGAGGGAGGGTTCCTTCAGAGTGCACACTCTTCTTGCACAGGACTCAAATTCAGTTCCTAGCACCCACACCAGGCAGCTCAGGACCACCTCTGTCTCCATCTCCAGGTGAGCCAGTGCTCTCTTCCGGGCTCCAGGGCGCCTGCATTTGCATGTGCACAAACCCACACACATATCACACAATTTAAAGTAAAGTAAATCCTTAAAAAAGAGTAACATCCATTTATATAGATGAAAATTGAGGTGGGGGACGGTTCTGGGGGGGGGTGAAGTGTTTACTGTGTAACTATGGGGACCTGAATTTGGACCCCAGCACCCATGTGAAAGTCAAGCATGGTGCACACACCTATGACCTCAACACTGCAGTAAGACACAGGCGGATCCCACAGGCTTGCTGGCCAGCCAGTTTAGCCAAACCAGAGAGCTCCAGGCTCATGAGAGACTGCCTCGAAAAATAAGATGAAGAGTGATAAAGAAAGATGCCCACATCAACCTCTGGCCAACACACATGCATGCATAGACTAGCACACCTGCACACACATAAACATCACCCACCACCCACAAACTAAATAAACAAAACGGCAATCGTGCATTTCATGTAATCGCATATCAAAATATGAGATGCTTTGATACACAGAGGTATGTACACACAATCCATTGTTTAAACCAGGTTCAACATTTGTGTTCCCAGACACTTACCTCTTTGTGATAGAAACCTTCTAAATTCTTCCTTCTAGAGTTCTAAATAAACAATTCTTAGCACTGCCCTTGGTTCTGACAGCTCGTCTCCCCCTGAGTTGTGGAGACAGCCTCCTGCGTCAAGCACCTGCTGCCTTTGTGCCCTTTGAGTGAAAGAACTTCCTGATTTTCAGGCGAGCACATGACCACCCAACTAAGGACCACGTTCCCTCACCTCTCTTGGAGTTATAAGAAGAAGGAATCTCTTTCACTATATATGCCTTCCCCAACATAGTGGCCTGCCAGAAGTGTCCAGGCAGCTAGAGCTTGTTATGACTCTGTGAAGCAGAGAAATCTATTACCTGCAATCGCCCAAATTCAGTCCTGGCTGGAATCAGTGAAAGAAACACTTCTGTCTCATGTCAGCCGAGCCTATATCCAAGCCAATACCCAAATACTCATCTGTCACACCATTATACTGGCCGCATCTCTCACCTGAACTACTCAACAACTTCCTGGGTGGCCTCTTGAGTTATAGTCTCTTCCTGTGTTCCCAAAGCATCCTTTGTATTTCCCTTTCCTTTTTGTCTTTCTTCCTTCCTTCCTTCCTTCCTTCCTTCCTTCCTTCCTTCCTTCCTTTCTTTCTTTCTTTCTTTCTTTCTTTCTTTCTTTCTCTCTTTCTTTCCTTCCTTCCTTTCTTTTTTCTTCCTTCTTTCTCTTCTTCCTTCCTTTCTTATTTTTGGTTTTGATTTTTTTTTTTTGAGACAGGGTTTCTCTGTGTATTATTGCTGTCCTTGAACTCGGTCTCTAGACCAGGCTGGCTTCAAACTCACAGAGATCCGCCTGCCTCTGCCTCCTGAGTGCTGGGATTGAAGGCGTGTGCCACCAAATACCAGCACATCCTTTATATTTCCTGTTGAAGGGATGTATCTAAAACTAAAATTTTTGGAAAACTCCTGGTAGCACCATTTAAGATCCAAGCTTCTCAGCATGAGACATTGGACCTGTGTGATCAGCCAACACTCTGTTTCCACACCCCACAAGCCCCTGCTCTTCAGGGCATAATGAAAAAACCTTGAATTTCTTTGCTCAAATGCTCTCTCTACTCCAAGCCTCTGCCCTTCACCTCCCTGGCTAGTTGGCTACCACCTCCCTGCTCCTCTCTTTCGCTCTCTGCCCCCTCCCCTCCCTTTTCTTTTGAGACACAGTCTGACTTGTGTAGCCCTAAACTTTCTATGTAGACCAGGCTGGCTTCAAACTTGTGGCAATTCTTCTGCCTCCACCTCCCGAGGTGTTTAGAGTGTGGATGTGTGCCACCATCCCCAGCTCCTGTCCTTCTCCCAAGCCACAGCTCATGTCCTCTCTGGCCTGCTCCTCACCCCAGGCGATGTTTCAGCTTTCTTGTGTGTGCTTTCATAAATCCTTGTTTCAATCCAATTGACACCTATAAACAGGATTATATTTGTCTCTCTGCTTTTGGATGGAGTGACTCAGAACTTGAGAAACGACTGCTGTCAACCCAGAGTTTCCCCGTCCCTCAAGAGAGGAGCTGTGACTACCCACAAGAGTGTGATAGCCAGAAGGGCAGCAGGTTCTAAGTTAGTCCTGGTTCTGCCTGAGGAAGAATTCCTTCTCCTCGGGAACAGAGTGGAGGGAGCTCTTGACCACCCCCTTAGTGGCCACAGTTCATAGCCAACATGAAATCAACAGCCTGTGCTTCTTTGTGGTCCACTCCTCCTCCGTGAAGCTGGTGGTGTACCTACTGTGCTGGGTTCTCTACTTGTACATCCTCCAGACTAGTACTTACAACAAGGCTGCATGTGATGCTATTGTCTAAACTTTACAGGTGTAAAAACTGAAATGAAAGGTTACACTATACAAGAGTTAGCATTTGGACCTCTAGGCACACTGGGGAACATTCCCTATGCCTTGGCCGGTTCAGACAGGAAAACTTCCCAGAGGAGAAGACAAGAGGGGAAAGGATTGAATATTCTTCTCCCATCACTATGATGTCACATTTTCATGAATTAATTGTTTCAAATCGCAAGAGTTGAAATCCTACAATTCTGTAAATTGGAAGTCCAACAGGGCCCCCCCCCCCCCCCCCCCCGAGCTAAAAGGAAGGGGTTGGCAGGGATGGGTCCTTTGTGCAGGGGTTGAAGGCACAGCCATTTCCAGCCTCCAGGATCCCCATCATAGCCCCTCCTCCCTTGTGTTTGCCACCAGTGAGGCTGCCCCTCCCCAGCTCCCCTCCATAGTCACAGTGCCTTCTTCAAGGGGGAAGACTCTCCAGTGGGAAGGACTCAGGATCATCTTCTTATGTCTGGTACCTTCCTTCAATCACGTCTGCCGAGCCTCTTCACTGGGGAAGGATTTGGGGATCAGGGCAATTCACAACTTGGCGATCATTTCCTTCAGATCATAGTAGACAGAGGCGAACAATGCACCAAGCTAGAGAGCACCGAAGGACAAAACCATGGAAGTGAACATTCACCTTCAAGTCAAAAAAGACTACAAAAATGAGAGACAGGGCTGCAAGGTAAGTGGGTAAGCGTTCTTGACACCAAGTCTGATAACTTGTGCTTAATCCTTGAGTTAAACACACCGTGGAAGGAGAGAATCGACTCCTGCTGGTTGTCTTCTGACTTCCATACTTGGACACACACGCATGGCAACACACACACACACATACACACACACACTAAATTCTAAAAAACAAAATGTGGGACAGAGCCAATAAGTCTGTTCATTAGACAGCCCTGGGAATGGAATAAGAAGTAAGAACAAAATCAAAAGCAGACAGGAATGGGGGTGGCTGGAGACCAAGGTGGGATCGGGAGAATCTGACACTCATGTTCACTGGGCTCAGGTTTGGTCAGTCTTAAGATTAAGTCAAGAGATGGAAGGCGATTGAGAGCAATCCTCTATTTTCAGGAAGGGTGAAAACCCAGCACATGAACTGTCATTGTAGATTGGCAGTTAGAGTGGGAAGCACGTGGTGGATACTGGCTGCTGGAGACACCCGAAGGTGTCCCTTAAATCGTGATTGAAGCCGTCAGGGGCTCCAGGTGAGGGCAGTGTTGGGAAAGAAAGCCCAGTGCCAAGTTGCTGATCGGAGTCCCTGAAGGATGCGAGATTACCAAGCCACAGAACAGAAACCTGGCCCTACTCCCTTTTTAATGTCCAGAATGATGCTTGGCATGCAGTTGGTGATTATTACATGCACACTACATGAATACATAAGTACCTAGAGAAAAAAACCAGGACACAACAAAAGCGTTCATGTTTGGTAATAAAACATTCACTTTCTTTTTCTCTATTTTTTTTTTCCCAGTTTTCACAATACACACGGGCTACTACTGTTAAAATGTGGCAAGTGACCCAAACTGCTTGAAGAGATTGAGTTCAGACCACAGCCTGGTCATCTGTTGGCTGAGGAACCTTGAGCAAGCTTCTTTTTGTGCCTCTGGTTCCCCATCTATAATAAGAATAAGCCTTCCTTGTGGGTCTGTGGTGAACATTACATGGACATCACACCTGTAGACAGATCCAGACCAGGGCTAGACAGACAGCTCTCTATCAAGGTAAGCGTTCTTTTGTAGTGTTCAAACTCATTATGTTGTTTTGGTTTTATCTTCCCTAAAATTATTATTATTTATCATCATCATCACCACCACCACCATCATCATCATCGTTGTGGTGTGTGTGTGTGTGTGTGTGTGTGTGTGTGTGTGTGTGTGTGTGTATGTGATGGTAGGCTGGGAACATGTGCCACGGTGTTTTTTCCTGCATATACTTGCATATACTTGAGGTTTGAGGATTGAACTCAGGTCTCCAGGCTCACATGATAAGTTCCTGCTGAGCCATCTTGCTGGCCCCTGATTACGGTTTGACATTTCAGTGGACATTCAGACTTGACCTGAAGGCTTCAAAGGGAAAAGTTGGCTGTGGAATAGGGAAAGACCTGAGTAAGAGCCAGTAGACCTACCACGGACTGGCCCAGTGACCGTGTGAGGGTCGCTGTGTTCCCTGAACCACTGTCCCTTCGGCCCCACAGAGACTCCTGTGTTCCTCAGAACGACAGGAGAACGTCAGGAGGCCTCCAGGGGTGAGTCATTTTTATTTTTTATTTTTATTTTATTTTTTTTATCACTGAGGAAGTTGTCAAAGGGACTCTCCCAGCCATCCCCCTGTCTGTCACAAGGTGGCTGCTCTCTTTTGGCTAAGAACAGAGAGTTCCTTGTCCCTGAGAGCCATGGAGGCCTGGTCACAGGGCAGGGCTGAAGCCAAGGGTGGCTTTTCTGCCAGGGTCCTCCGGGCTCCTGCCTCGATAACCTCGTCCTCCCCTTCTCGGCCCCAGCGCTTCCCACACAGCTGCAGCCTCATTATCCGGGGTGACTGGGAGTCTCTGAAAGGAGCTTAAGCGGGGGTGGGCTTTCAAGTGCTCCTAATACAACTTCAAAGTTCACACCTTCATTAAGATGTGAAGAGGCTGGGCCTCCCTCCATGACTCCCCGGGCTATTGTTCCCTCCCCATCTGGCCGCAGACTCAAAAGACGAGCCGGATTGGTTTTCTTTGTCCAGACGGCAGGCTGCTAACCAGAAAGGCTAGACCTGTTTGTTAAGAAAAGCTTCCGGGCCTTCAGCCCAGCTGTGAAAGTTCCTCGAGGCTGGGGAATTGGAGTGCATCCCCAGGCTGCCAGGGCTGGATCGGGGTGGCGGGACCGAACTCGTTCTGGGAGGGTCCCAGAGGAGCAGACCCACGACCAGTGTCGGCAGTGAAAGGGAGGCTGGCTTCAGAGTCCCCGAGGAAGAGTTAACAGAGGTGCAAGGCACACCTGGACATAGGGGCAGCTGTGTGCTCCGTGTAAGGGATGCCTGTAAGGGCACAGTGGACGACTCTCCACCGGAGAGCAGAAGGTTTGGAACTAAAGTCAGACGGGCAGATCTTTCCCACTACTTCCAGCCCTGTGATGCCAGGGCTTCCTAAATCCATCAGCTCATTTCTACAAAATCGACGATTCCTTCCTTCCTTCCTTCCTTCCTTCCTTCCTTCCTTCCTTCCTTCCTTCCTTCCTTCCTTCCTTCCTTCCTCCCTCCCTCCCTCCTCCCTCCCCCCTCCCTCCCTCCCTCCCTCCCTCCCTCCTTTCCTTCCTTCCTTCCCTTTCTTTTTAAAGAGGGTCCCATGTATTGGAAGCTGGCCTCAATCTCAATATATAGCCAAGAATGACCTCGCGCTCCTGATCCCCCTGCCTCCACCTCCCCAGGGCTGGGATTACAGGATTGCCCCACTATGCCCCATTTATACAGTCCCCAGGATCAAACTGAGGGCTTCGGGCAAGCTAGGCAAAGCACTCCACAGACTGAGCTACACCTCCAGCCTTTTCTTTTCAATTGCTTTTGTTCCCAGGCTCCCAGCTGTGGATTTCTGTATGGATTACAGTTGGGGCCCTTTGCCTTTTCTGTTCGCCAGTTAGCCACTTGGGAATAAAGCTACTAAAACATCTCGGAGCCTCTTTTGTCACCGAGGGAGTGGTTTCTGGCAGTGGCTAACGGCACAGCTTCGGTGGGCGCCCAATTTCCTCTTCAATCTGAGCTCCAAGACTGGACAGAATTCTCCCAGGCCCGACTCATTCACGAAAGCGAGAGCCGTTGAGACTGGCTTTTCCTAAATGGAGGCAGCTTCAAAGAGTTTTCTCTGCTCTCTCCTGGGGAAAACCATGCAGGGAATTTTCTAACCTTGGACGGTCCTCAGGGTTTCATGATAAGCTGTAAGAATGTGAAGAATTGTGAAACAGCAGGCAATTCGGAGTGGACGCTGGCAGCTGAGCAGGTCTCGGTGTTTTCATCGAGACAGAGAGAGGCAGGGAAATCTGAGTTTGGGCCATAGCCCTGCCACCTAATAGAGGGGAACTTTAGGCATGACACCTCCACTGCCAGGCCTGTTTTTCTTCAACTTTCAAAGGACAGCAGTAATGCCCATCTTGCAAAGTAGCTGTGAGGTTGGATGTGATAACATCCACCAAAGCCCATCTTGCAAAATAGCTGTAAGGTTGGATGTGATACATCCACAAAAGGGTCCCTATCAAATGCCATTCACTGCCCTCTGCCATCAGACTTATTATTGAGTCTTTAATAAACTGAGTTGTAGATTTTTTTTCATGTGTGTGCTGTTTGTTTTTGTTTTGTTTTGTTTTGTTTTGAGACAGGGGCTCCTGTAGCCCAGGCTGGTCTGGAACTGGCTATATGGCCACAAATGACCTCAAATTTCCAACCTTCCTCCCTTTATCTCTAAGTTGCTAGAATTTCTAGTGTGTATCACCACATCTGGTAGGTTGTGGGTCTTTTGATGAAACATCATCCCTTAGCGTAATTATTTATGTCTTCAACTGTTCATAAATTGCATTTCCTGCATTCTTTGGTGTTTTGGGTATCTCTCTTACAGAAATACCTATGTGCAGCACTCTGAACAGGGGTGCTTGCTGCAGTGCAGTGCAGCACTCTGAACAGGGACGCTTGCTGCAGCAGTATCTGCAGCCCCAAATGGGAGCACACGTAACTCCCATGTGAAGGATATAAGATCCACAGGACTTATACTAAGGCTTGATTCTATCTGTATTCAGGACTACCAGGCAGGTGCTAGAAATGACGTAGAATAAAAGGAGACAGCTAGGAGGAGGATGTCTAAGGCATGTTGCTGAGTGAAAGATGGAGCATGGTATGTTACCACCTTCTGGAAGAGAGAGTTACGTGTATGTATGTAGACAAATTTCTAAATGGCCTTATTAAATAAAAAACACGGAGCCAGAAATTTGGGTTAAAGCCTTAGAGAGATCAGGGAAATACAGAAAACCACCAGTCAACCTCATCTTACCAACTCTGCAGCTTCCAAGGAGAGTGACTTCCTGTCTACTCAGGCTTATATGCCTTGCTTTTCTGCCCTCTCATTGGCTCTTAGCCCAGCTACCTCACTTCCTCTTCCTATACAACTCTGTCACTGTCTGTCTGTCTTTACAGACCTCCAGGTCTCTGTGGTTGGTACTGGGATTAAAGGCATGTGTCATCAAGCTTAGCTGTGTTTCCTAGTGTGGCCTTGAACACCAGAGATCCAGCCTGCTAAGGGATTAAGGGCGTGTGTTGCCTTACTTCTTTGTTTACTTAAAATGACTGGCCTTTCCCCCCTGATCTCCTCCAGGCAAGCCTTATTTATTAACTCCCAAATAAAATATCACCACACTTCAGCACAAATAAAATATCACCACATATGTAGACCTGTGTCTGTGCATAGGAAGAGTCTTCAGGGACACATATCAGCAGTTTGATGGGACATGGTGTGAGACTGGAGAGGTGTGATAAAGAGGAAGAAATTTTTATTAATTGTTTTGTGTATAGTATTTTATAATGAATTTATCTACTCCCCAATACTTTTTGACTGTTCTAGCTTTAAACTTTTATTTATTTATGCATTTATTTAATGTGTATGAGTGTTTTGCTGGGTATCTGTAGAGACCAGAAGATGATACCTGATCTCCTGGGCCTGGAGTTACAGGCATTTGTAGTTGCCATGTGGGGGCTGGGAATTGAACCAGGGTCCTCTGGAAGAGCAGTCAATACTTTTTAATCTCTGACTCATCTCTTCAGCCCCTTGGGGTTTTTCTGTTTATTTGTTTTGTTTTGTTTTTGAGACAGAGTTTCTCTATGTAGTCCTGGCTGTCCTGGAACTTGCTCTGTAGCCCAGGCTGACCTCGAACTAAGAGATCCACCTGCCTCTGCCTCTCAAGTGCTGGGATTAAAGTCCTGAACCACTGCCTGGCCAGTCCCCTTGATTTTTACTCATTTTATTTATTTCAGGTTTTTTTTTTTTTTTGATACAAGAGCTCATTCTATAGCCCAGGTTAGCCCGGAACTGAGGGCACATATGCTCCACCCTCCCCACTGTTTATGGTTGTAAGTGTGAATTATTGTACCCAGTTGAGTGTTCTTATAATAAAAATAATTGAAAGAGTGGTCCTTTTGCTGCTGATTCAAAGCTTGAATTGGTATTGATACTAAGCAGTTCCATGGAGCAAATCAAGCAAGTTGTATTTCACAGATGCAGTGTGGCACATTGTGACAGGATCTAGGACATGCCTGAGCTAGACAGATATGGGAACTACATTCATCCATTTTTTTCTTTCAGTCAAGAGATATTGAAGGCTTATCACGTGGCAGGTACTGTCTAGGTACTCAAGAGAAACCAGAGGGAACAGAAGCCTTGTTCCAGCAAACAAGCACACATGAACAGAATAGTCAGGGTTCTGCAGGGACAGCCCATAGGAAAATGGGATGAAATACGACAGGACTGGGGTAAGGTGTGGGACTGGGAGCTGTGTGTGGGAGTGCACTCTGTAATAGGACATTGTGAGGGCCCCTTGAAGGAGGTGTTGCTGGAGCAAAGACTTGAAGATGATAAAGCATGGGTAAGGCTGTGTCAGAGCAAGAGCCCAGAGATGAGCTTGGAGGGGCTGTGCAGCAGGAACACACCGCTCTGGAGGAGGCCCTGGAGTACTCCATGGGGTAGACTGTGCAGCAGGAACACACCTCTCTGGAGGAGGCCCTGGAGTACTCCATGGGGTAGACTGTGCAGCAGGAACACACCTCTCTGGAGGAGCCCTGAGTACTCCATGGGGTAGACTTGCAGCAGGAACACACCTCTCTGAGAGGCCCTGGAGTACTCCATGGGTAGACTGTGCAGCAGGAACACACCTCTCTGGAGGAGGCCCTGGAGTACTCCATGGGGTAGACTGTGCAGCAGGAACACACCTCTCTGGAGGAGGCCCTGGAGTACTCCATGGGGTAGACTGTGCAGCAGGAACACACCTCTCTGGAGGAGTTCTGGAGTACCAGTGAGACTAGAGTGATACTATCCAGGAGACTCCATAGTGTTAAGGACTCTATAGGTGCAGGCTCCACAGGGCACAGGCTTAGGGTTTTTTTGTAAACACCAGTGAGAAGGGTTTGAAGGCAGGATGACATGATGGAAGGATTTCTTTTTTTAAGTGCTGGGGATGGGGTCCAGTGTCCAGTATATGTTAGGCAAGTTCTCTATCACTGAGTCACTCCCTAGTTCACAAACAACGAGATTTTTTTTTTAAAAAAATAGGTTTATTTATTTTATGGTATGCATTTTCCTGCACGTGTGCGTGCGTGCGTGCGTGCGTGCGTGTGTGTGTGCGCGCGCACGCGCGCGCACGCACGCACCGTGTGTGTCTTTGGTGCACAAAGAGGTCAGAGGAAGGAATTTCAAACTGTTGTGATGGTTTGTGAGGCACCACATAGTGCTGGGAATTGAATTCAGGTCCTCTGTAAGAGTAACAAGTGCTCCAAACCACTGAGCTTTCTCTCCAGCCCTAGATGCAGGATTTTAAGTCCTGTAACTAGTTATCAAGAGATTGCCATTTCCCAGATGGCAATGATGTCCCATTGAGCTACAGGGGCAGCAGTGTGGGAGGTGGGATGTGGAGTCTGCTGGTGCACATGTAAGTGGCCATAGCACTGGCTATTGGTTGTGACAGAAGTGAGGAACCTGGGGACGGCATACCTGGAGCTTCAGACCAATGAGCACTGCCACATGAAACATTCTTGACAACGGACCTGCCTGGAAAGGATTGGGCATGTTTTCTGATTTGGCCTTGAGGTCTGTTCTCTCAGGTCAGTATTGCTGTCTCCATTGTGTGGATGAAGAGACTGTGGGTCTGAGAGGAGACCCACAGTGCCCCGATGAACAAGCATCACAAAGCGGCAGTGTACAGGACCTGTGTTTCCATTCTCCGCGAACTTGTGCTCAGTAGCATCCTGCTGCTGGTCACCACTGGGATGGAATTAGCATCCTGAGGGGTGGCCGCCAGGATCTTCAGAGGGAAGGCATTGGTGATCCAGGTCAGGGAAGGAGGAAGGCTTCCTGAGGTGAATGGGATTTCAGCACCAGCTGTTTGGTACCTTTGAGCCAGCGCTGCGAACAGCTGACCAGCTCACACTCCAGCTGCCTAGCTGGGCCACAAGGAACAGGTGGTAGCTGCTGAAATCTCCATGGAGCTGAGGCAAGGAGCTGGCACACCACCACAGGCCAGGAACAATGGGCTGCCTCTTAGGGGATGGCCTCAGGTTACCTCAGCCATTCTCCTGTGGAGGGCCAGGTCCTCCCACTGCCCCCCCCTCCCTTGATTCTCTTCTCTCAGACTTGCAGGCTGCTTCCCACCCACTTTGTGCCAGTGAAAACTCTTAGGGGACCCTGCTGGCCAGATCCAGTGACCTCCTCCTTCTCCCCTTGCCTACCTGTCCTGAAGCACTGGGATCAGGGTCCTGCAGCCTCCTTGTCACTTTGTGCTCAAGGTGGCTCCCCTCTTCAGTTTCTTCCACACAGATTATCTTTGGGTTTCCACCTTCAGCTGTTGGGGCTTTCATACCTACCCACAATCTTCTCCAATCCCTGCCCACCCCTGCCCCACCCTTCTCTTCGGCTCCTCTCCCCTCTCTTCTCCACCCCTCGCCCCACCGATTGTCCAGGCTCCACTTTTCTGGTTTGCAACTCCAGTTCTGCCTCTTGTGTTTTCTGCTCTTATGCTGTCTGGACTCCAGGTTCCAGCCATTCCGAAGGCAGCTGGGATCGTCTGGCTAATGTTTGACGTGAGCTGAGGGTAGGCTGAGGCATGTCGCAAGCATTTCCCGGCCGAGCTTCATGCGTCTCAGGTTAAGGACTAAGAACAGAGGCCTCTATTCCCAGAGATAAGACATGACTGAGTTTTAGAAGTCTCACTGGGCAGTCTGTGGCCAAGGACTGGACTGGATTTTATAGTCTAGGTGGGAGAGGATGATACCCACTCAAAGAGTGGCTGGCACTAGCAAATCAATAAGCATCAGGCAGCATTTGGGCTCCAGTGAGAAGGAGCCAAGGGAATGGGGAGGAGGCTTCAAGCTTCTTCATGGTAGAGTCGGTCACTGTTATGTGGTCCTTCTCCAGAGACGAGGTATGTACCGCACTCACATTTCCTTTCCGAAAGCCTAACCAGGTACCAATAGTTTTTTAGTTTTACTTTCTTGTGTGTATATGGATGTTTGTGCATTATACACATGTCTGGGGCCATGTAAGCTGTCACGTGGGAGCTGTGCACTGGACTTGGACTTGGATCCTCTGGAAGAGCAGCCCATTCTCTAACCACTGACCCATTCTCTCCAGCTCCAGTAGCTGCTGGTTTTTAAGGTTTTGTGAATAACATAAAATGAAATGAAATGGACTCATTAAGTCATTATCAGTTTGTTCAGAGGCAGGCCAGCCCTGCATGGTCTACCTCACACTGGAATACCGAGTATTATACTTGGTTCTCACAGTCAGATGGATTTTTCCATCGGCATTTCAGATGAAGAAAAGGAGGGTTGGGGGAGAAACAGCAAACCCAGGGCTGGACACTGACTCTCAGCTATTGTTATGGACCAGCACAGATGGGGTAACTTAAGAACAGTAGAGGTCTACCCGGCTTGTAGTTCTGGAGGCTGGGGAGCCCGAGATCATTTGCATAATATATGGCGGTAATTGGCGAAGGCCCTTGTGCTGTGATAAAAGACAGCACAGTGAACAGTCGCCCATTACAGAGAGGAAAGCTGGCCAGAACTCAGTTCTACCAAGCTGGGTCTTTTGATAACTATCGCTCCCATCCTCACTAGAGCCCCTCATGACCTCATCACCTCTGGAAGATCTCCCTGCTTTCTTCTGTTCCTTTTAAGACGGGCTTTATCTTCATTACTTTTCTATTGCTGTGATAAAACACCATGGCCAAGGCAACTTCTAAAAGGAAGTGTTTAATTTGGCTTTCAGTTTCAGAAGGTTAGCATCTGAGATGGCATAGTGAAGAGACAGCTGAGGTCCACAACCATGAGGCAGAGAGAGCACCCACTGGGACCACACAAGTCTTTTGAACTTCAATGACCATCCCAGTGACACACCTCCTCCAACAAGACCACACCTACTAACCCTTCCCAAACAGTTCCACCAACTAGGGACCAAGTATTCAAACATTCAAATCACCACAGGGTGTTATGTGTCCCAGGCTGGTCTTAAAGTTGTTATGTAGCTGGGGCTGGCCTTGAATTCCAGATCATTCTGCCTCCACCTTCCAAATTCTGCCCATTTCTTCATTTAGATACTCTGTGGCAGTTAAATTTCAACCTGAATTATGCAGATGACCTTCAGACCTCAGTACATACTCCGTGCATGGTGACTAGTCCAGTAACTGAGACACAACCCGGGCTGGCCCAGTGAGACACAGTCTCAGAACCCCAGTCACCACAAAGAAAGACTGTCTCTTTCCTGTAAGGTGGCTGGGCTGTAAAGAGATGAACCAGGACCATTAGGAGTCATTTGGTCATCACAGCAGGCAAGTCAGCTTAGAAAGGAAGCTAGAAAGCAAGCAGAGACGCTCTAAGAAATAAAAAGATACACAGTGTAGCATTGTTTTCTTTCTTTTTTTGATTTTTCGAGACAGGGTTTCTCCACGTAACAGTCCTGGAACTTGGCTTTGTAGACCAGGCTGGCCTTGAACTCACAGAGATTCACCTGCCTCTGCCTCCCAAGTGCTGGGATCAAAGGCGTGCACCACCACTGACCAGCTCAGTGTAGCATTTTTTGAGTGTTTCTGTTTAAGCTTATCTGAGCCAGTCCTTCTCCTGAAGTTTTCAGTTAAGATGTTCACTTTTCAATCCCTTTTCTTTTTCTCTTTCTTTCTCTTTCCTTTTTTTTCTTTTGAGACAGGGTCTCTCTATTATGGATCTCTGGCTGTCCTGGTACTCTCTATGTAGACCTGGACGGCCTCAAACTCACAGAGATCCACCTGTCTCTGCTCCATGAGTGCTGGGATTAAAGGCAGGCACCACCACCATACCAGTTTCCATTGTTTTCCTTGAGCCCAGTTAGTCTTTTATAAATGAAAGGCTTAGTAAGGGACTGTAGTAGAAGTCTAGGCCACCTCCTTCCCTCCTTCCTTCCTATGAGGTCAGAGGCCACAGACACACCCATTTATCTGTTAGTGTGAAAATGGGACCTCTGAGATAGGTCTGCCTTTGGTTATCCCTGCTCCATATGTCTAGACTGTTCATTTTTCTCAGTTGCCTATAACAAAATTACCTTGAAATACAAGCATTTGCTGCCTTCTCCAGAGGTCAAGATTATTTAGAATCACATTAATTTTTTTATGCCCTGTGTGAATGATAGCAGAAAAGCCTTTAAAAGAGGGCGAAGGCTACATTCACATTTGTTGCTCACATAAATACCACAACCTCGAATCTTATAAAAAGAAACTGCCAAATATTAATCACACGTAAGTGTTTTGAAGGTCAGGGTGCAGCAGGCATTCAGAAAGCTTTCATTCGCATAAAATCATGGCAGAAGTCCAGTGGAGCTCAATGGACTCATGACCCCATTGACAAGTGCACACACTCAGGAAAAGATTTTAAGAATGAGAAGGACAGGGATATTACTATGAAAGACTTGGAAGAAAAATGGGTGTGAGCTTTCTGAGATGTTCTGGGCTGGTACAGTTCGGTTCCAGGTGGCTGGATCGGGAGACTTCTGAGTTCGAACTCCATTGCTGGGGAGGTTCCAGCAACTGGGAGAGTGTCCAGAGACCAGTTCATCGCCCTGTTCACAGGGGGCTCCAGTTCACACAACACACTGGAAGACTTCCCCAAACCTGCCGAGAGAAATTATTCCTCTCTTTGTCCACTTAGAAAGTGTCAAGACAACTCAAACATCATCACTCAAACCATGCCTCCTTGGGAAGTGTTGATGGCCTTTTGAATTCCACAAGCTTTGTACACACCATGATGGAATTTCGCACATTACAATGTACTCATTTGTTTACTTTTTAAACTTGTCTAATTGTGGGTGTGTCTGTATGTCTGTGTTTCTCTGTGTCTGTCTGTCTGTCTCTGTCTGTGTGTGTGTGTTTGTGAATACATGTGTGTGAACTGAGGAGGCTGTCAGGGATCCTGCTCTACGACTTCCTACCTTATTCCTTTGAGACTGGGTCTACATCAAACTTAAAGCTGTTGTCGGACTTGGGGGATCACAGCTTGTACTGTTAACAAGCTAGGTTTAGACACCCATCTCCATAAGACAATTAAAAGAGCAAAATTGAGGTGAGAAGCAGAAAAGGGGTGTTTATTCAATGTGGCCAAGTTGGGAAGAGGGATAGAGAGAGATCCAGCGACCTTTCCAAGTCCATCTTTGAGGGTCACAGCAGGATAGGGCTTGAATAGAAAGCAAGAGATATGAACTAAGCAATCTGGCCAAGGCGTGGCCTCCAGCTCACCATTGCCTCAGCCCCAAGGCCCTTGACATTCAGATATTCTCTTAAGCAAGATCATTAGAAAGTTGTGGAATCTTTCTCCAGGAGGTAAGTTCCTCCTCTGCTTGAATCCAGAGTTTCAGCAGTCTCTCCTCCCAGCCAGAGAGTCTTGGGAAAATTCTACACTCTTGGTGTGGAGCCTATCAGTGGTCTGGTAGCCAAAGAGAGGAGCACTTGTGTCTCTTTACAATATGTTTATTCCTGGCAGGGAGGCCAGTTACAAAGCTAATTGTTTCAGCGATGCTGGTTGGCCAGCAAGCTCCTGGGGTCTGCCTGTCTTTGCCCTGGACACTGGGGTTGCTAACATACATGACCACACATGGATTTTATTTGGGTGGCAGGCATTCAAACTCAGGTCCTCATACTTGTGCACTGTCCCCAGTGAGCCACCTCCCAACCAGCATTGTACATCTTTGTTAGTGGCTCCTGCATTTGTTTCCCTGGCTTAACAACAAAGGAAGGGTTTTTTGTTTGTTTGTTTTGTTTTAAAGCAAGGACAATGCCTCAGCTGTCTTTATAGTTCCAGTGGACTCAGCCTAGAGCATAACATACAATGCATGTGTAAAAAATGTCAAGTAAGTAGAAAAGAAACATCACAAGAAGACTGAGAATTGATAATTTCAAGAGAAAGTGCCAAAGATCATTCTGATCAAACTAAATAAAACTGCACACTTCCGTGACTGTCTGGATTATTTTTCTTGATCACCTGGATAACAACTGAGTACTTTGAAATGAAATTACCTGGTTTTCCACTTGCCTCATATAGATTGGCATAAACAGGTTGGTACTATGATGGCTAGGACTGGGGAGCTGCACTCAGCAACAGAGCATTTCCTTATCACAGAGGAGGCCAGATCCCCAACCTATCACCCACCTCTTGCCCAAAACAAGATGCCTGGTCTACTGGAAGAGATCATATCTGTGCCTGTTGCCTGAAATAACTGCTTATAGTGTCCCAGTTAAATCTGAAAAGTGTCTCAGTGTGGCTGTAAATACTTTGCCTGCCTTTTTAATGGAGGATTCCACTTGTCTGAGATACCTAAGATAGAACCATGTTACAATAGCTATAAAATCCCATTGTGGGAAAATGTTTCACTCAGATCAAGAGAATGGCATACCTGGTTTGAGTGGAGACCTAACATGGTAGTTGGGAAGGGCAATCACCTGGCCAAGGACCCACCCCTAGGAAGGTGGGCTCACCTTAAGCTGTGTTAAAGAAATAGGAGGAATAATTATGCCTTTAATGAGAGAATGTGCTTATTCTTCCCAGAATTCCCACCTACTAGTGCAGTCACTCACAAAGCTACAGCCATGCTGTTCTGAACCATTCTGAAAAGTGTAACTTTTCCTTTTCTAAGAATGGTTTCCCTGACTCTTGGGCTTTACTCTTTCTCTAAATCTTCCCTACCTGCCACATGGTTGATAGTCTGTCCTGTGACTGTCCTCCATGTTGATTGTCCTGTGACTGTCCTCCATGTTGGTTGATTGTCTGTCCTGTGACTGTCCTCCATGTTGGTTGATTGTCTGTCCTGTGACTGTCCTCCATGTTGAATGTCCTGTGAGTGTCCTCCATGTTGGTTGTCTGTCCTGTGACTGTCCTTCATGTTGGTTGATTGTCTGTCCTGTGACTGTCCTCCATGTTGGTTGAATGTCCTGTGACTGTCCTCCATGTTGATTGTCTGTCCTGTGACTGTCCTCCATGTTGGTTGTCCTGTGACTGTCCTCCATGTTGGTTGTCTGTCCTGTGACTGTCCTCCATGTTGGTTGTCTGTCCTGTGACTGTCTTCCATGTTGGTTGTCTGTCCTGTGACTGTCCTCCATGTTGAATGTCCTGTGACTGTCCTCCATGTTGGTTGTCTGTCCTGTGACTGTCCTCCATGTTGATTGATTGTCTGTCCTGTGACTGTCCTTCATGTTGGTTGTCTGTCCTGTGACTGTCCTCCATGTTGGTTGTCCTGTGACTGTCCTCCATGTTGGTTGTCTGTCCTGTGACTGTCCTCCATGTTGGTTGTCTGTCCTGTGACTGTCCTTCATGTTGGTTGTCTGTTCTGTGACTGTCCTCCATGTTGGTTGGTTTTCTGTCCTGTGACTATCCTCCATGTTGGTTTCATTCAAATAGCATGGCTTTCTTTGTTCTTTTTTTTTCATCTTCCTTTTCCAGACAGCCGCCAAAATGGCAGCTTGCTAGCCAGGAGTGGGGCTGGGTGGTGTTCTTTTAAACTCTAATAAAATCGCCCTTGAACTTCTATTTAAGTTCGTTCTTAAATTCTTTCCTTAATGAGACTAAGAACCCCAAGAAAGGACACTGATTTTCCCAGTGACATTTGGTGACTCTGTTAGGACTATTCCAAATTTTGGTGAAACACAGATTGAAAATTTTTTTCTAAGTTGCTGAAAAATCTTGGCTCTAGCTATTCTCTAGGTCCTATTCTTAAATGGGAGATATTTTACTCTGTTGCTTCCTACATAGGAAGGAAGGGTTTTTCTCCCCCTTATTAATCTCTGACATAAAAGTCATATTGATATTATTAAAACCATTTTAATCTTTATTATGACCCTGTGTCCTAGTTAGTTTTTATTGTTACCTTGACACAACCTAGAGTCACCTTGAAGAGGGAACCTGGAGTGAGGAATTGCCCAAATCAGATTAGATGTATCACAGGGACATTGATCAACTGCTAATCAATACAGGAGGGCCCAGTCCACTATGGGTAATACTACCCCTAAGTAGGTGGTCCAGAGCTGAATACAAAAGCTAGCTAGTCATGGGCCTCTGAAGACCTGAGCTAATAATAACCTTGTTCCTCAGTGGCATCTGCATTAGCTTTTGCTTGAGTTCATGCCCTGACTTCCTCAGTGATGAACTGTGGTCTGGAAGTATAAGCCAAACAAATCCTTTCCTCTCCGAGTTGCTTTGGTCAGAATGTTTTATCACAGCAAGAGAAAAGCAAACTAGAGCACCCTCCCTTCAGCAGTAGGAAGTGTCTTTCCGATAAAGCCCAAGCTCAAAGAAGTTCAGCATCTCACAGCAAATCCGGGTTAGTGCCAAACTTCCATCTCATTGCCTTTAACTCCAAGCTCACATTCTTTCTACCTTGCAACGTTGCTTATAATATAGCAAACTGTATTTTATAACCAAATCCTCTTACCTTGAAACTTAATTTTCCTATCTGTATTACTAAATAATGATGTAATTCTGTCCTTACTTAGGAGGCTCCTGTATGACATCTGTTCCTTGTGAAAGATCATTCTGGCCTATGAAGTTCAGTCTGTAGACGAAGGCATTACTTCTGACATGAAGTGAGGATTTGGTTTGTGTGAACTGAATGTCTTCTGTAATTAATCATAATAATGATTTTTGCCTTAGGAGCCATTAATATGTAATTTGATAAGCATAAACTGTAAAACACTTTAATTATTTATAATGGGGACAGACAGGGGAGTTATGAATGGAGGGGGGAGTTATGAATGGAGGCCGGAGTTAGACAACAGAGCTAATAAAGCTTGGCCTGGTGATTAACACCGAGGATCACAGTACTGACTATAATAGCAAAAAATAAAAAGGAAGCTGTCTAAAGTCAAGGCTGTATTTACACAATGGAATATTGCACATTGGTGTCATAAGCAGTCACAAGTACTTATTAATAGAGAGTGATATATCCAAAACATTGCTAAGGACAATGCAGGAAATAAAGCCATGTATATTATGACATTAAAAATATAATGCATACTGAGAAAAATGCTGCAAGAGGTACCTATATACCTCTGCTGTAAAAATTACAGATGTGAGCTGGAGAGAGGCCTAGTGTTTAAAAGTGCATACTGCTCTTGCAGCGAACAGGGGTTTGGTTCCCAGAACCCATGATGGATGGCTCACAACTGCCTGTAACTCCAGCTCTTGGGACTCCAGTGCCCTTTTCTGAACTTCAAGGACATCTGCACTCATGTACACATGTTGTAGAATATTACTTTAACCATGTAAAGGTGTGTTACATTTGTTTATCCTGCATTTGTTTAATGATGTAAAGATGCGCTGCTTTGCCTGCTAAGGCACCCGATTTGTCAAATAAAAAGCTGAACAGCCAATAGCTAGGCAGGGGAGAGATAGGTGGGGCTGGCGGGCAGAGAAAATAAGTAGGAAGAGAAATCTAGGCTTGAAAAAGAAGAGAAGAGAGAAGAGACTGAGTGAGAAAGAAAGGGAGGTGTCCGGGTCAGTCATCCAGACAGCTAGCAGACAGACAGACAGACACCAAGTAGTACATACAGAATGAAAGAAAGGTAAAAAGCCCCAAGGCAAAACTTAGATGAAAAAAAGAAGGTTAATTTAAGTTATAAGAGCCAGTGGGACAAGCAGAAGCTGAGGCTGTGCAATAACAATAATAAGGTTCCATGTCATGATTTGGGAGCTGGTGGGTGGCCCAAAATAAAGCCTGTTACATGCACATACTCACACACAGGTGCACACATATGCACACAATTTAAAAATAGTAATAACAATAAATATTTTTGAATGTTACAGATGAGTTCCTCTTTTTTTTTCTTTTTCCTTTTTCGAGACAGGGTTTCTCTGTGTAGCTTTGCGCCCTCCCTGGAACTTACTTTGTAGACCAGGCTGGCCTCAAGCTCACAGAGATCTGCCTGCCTCTGCCTCCCGAGTGCTGGGTCCTCTTTTTATTTGTATATGTCTTATATAGCTAACATAAATCATATGTACAACATTTAAGTTATAAGTTAAGTGTAAAAGAGAAAATCAAGTTCCAATTTCTCTCTGTTATTACTATCAAAAGACCACATGCTACAAAAAAAAAAAAAGGAGAGAATCTTGACACATGTTATGATGGCATGCATGAAACTAGAGGGATTATTGTGCTAAATGAAACAGGCTAGTCACAGAGCAGACACTGTCTGAATCCACTTGTTTGAGGAACCCCAAAACAGTCAAATACACAGAGGAGAATGTTGGTTGTCAGAAGTTAGGGAGAAGGGAAATGGATGTTACTGTTCAATGGGTATAAAGTTCCAGTTACACAAGATAAGTGTGTTCTGGAGAACATTCATACAACAGGGTGCCTGTAGTTAACAGTGACTGCTGAACATGTAACATTTCAATAAGAGAACAGGTTTCACTAAACATTCCTTTTGGAAGTGCACTATTTGAATATTGTCTTCTGAACCACAAAGTCAAAATAGTTGGGCATCTTGACTCTGGTTGTTTGGATTCTCACAAAAATTAGGGCATTGGTGGTAGATTGAGCCCAAAAACTAACCAGTGGTACTGGTAGGACAGGAAGGTGAGATGTTAGTTCCCTACTCAAGATCCTGTGGTTCAAGTGATGGATACCCCAAGTAGATCAGCAGATGCTCTGGCCTTAAAGGCTGGATCTGTTAGCCTTCAGCATCATCTGCATTCCCTTTTCTTCTCGTGTCTCGGGAAGACTGGTCACAAGCTGTTAACGGGCTCAGTGGTAACCACGCATGCTCAATGATATCCCGGGAGTGTTGGGTACATCTACACTCCAGGCTGCATTTTCTCTTCTTATTAAGGCTCTGGAGACAAGAACATGACACCATTTTGGCAGCTGGGGCTGCAGCCATGTGTGAGGAGAAGTGATTTGCATGAGTGACACACCACCACCTGGTTTATTGCAATTGACTCTAAACAAGTGAAATGACTCAGATTCCCAGGCGGATACCAGAAGCTAACTTGCACACCCATGCACACACAGGCGTGTGCTCACACAGGTGCATGCACACATGCATCAGCTCCTGCAAAAAAAAAAAAATGTTTTTAAAAACCCTTAGAAAACACAACCCTTCCATCCCATACAAAGCCCCTACCGAGGAAATCATTTTGCTGTCTTGGTCTTACCACCCACGCCTTTCTTCTTCTCTCCATTGTTTGTTTTCTGACAATACTGTAGGCTCATAGCTGAGATTCATCTCATGAACACCTTCCACAAGGGGGTCCTCAGTGATGCCAACTAGAAAAGTGGGGTTACTTTTCGCTTACCAAAAATGACTCAGATTCTGTCAATCACCTAATGGAACCTTGAGCTCCACCTGGACGTCTGGCCAAACTGACACCCTGATAATTCATCTGTAGGATGAAGTTTCATAGTGACGGCTTCGGCTATCAAGGGTTACTTATGACATCTGACATCTCACATCCTCTCAGCCAACTAGGCCTCTGTACCACACTTCTACATTCTTCATAATGATATCTTTAAGCTGTTCATTTCTTTGCTGGAAAAACCATCATCAGGGTCCATTTTTTCTGGCACATCTGGGAAAGATGGGGACATATGCCATGATATCGGAAAATGGAACATAGGGTAGGAAAGTCTTTTTGAAAATGATTTATTTTTATTTTATGTGCATTGGTGTTTTGCCTGCATGTGTGTCTGTATGAGGGTGTTGGATCCCCTGGACACAGAGTTATAGACAATTGTGAGTTGCCATGTAAGTAAGTGCTAGGAACTGAACTCGGGTCTTCGGCAAGAGCAGCCTATGTTCCTAACCATTGAGCCATTTTTCCAGCCCCAAGGGCAGGAAAGTCCTAAAGATGGAAAGCTTTGTTGTATAGGAAAAGAGCACCAACAGGAGATTGAACACATGATTTGTAATGCTGAGTTCACATGGGCTTCATCTTTCCTTCGTTGGTTAAACAAACTCATGACATATACTGAGAACCTACCATATGCTATTCTTTGTTAGCATACATATGCTAACACTAAATTGGCAGCTGCAGAACAGGGTTTGTGTGCTAGATAGACATGAAAGGTGGCTCACACTGATCCCTGTTTGCTCAGACTCAACCCCTTGCATGAAGCCCACTCACATTATTGATTCCATCTATAGTGTTATGAGATATTGCAGAGGTCAAAGGACATCATGTCATTATAGTGGACACTGGAAAAGGAGTGAACACATAGTATTCCAAATGTTGGATTCCATTTTTAACGTTCAAGGAGAAAACTGAACCGGAGACTCAATGTCATCAAGTGTTTAACACGGCTATGCAACTAGAAGACTTGCCTTCTGAAAGGTGGGTTGTTGCTCCAATGTCTTCAGGAGCTCTTCATTCAGGACCAAGTGTTCATTAGGGTGAGTGCAATTGCCTCAGAAACATCTTCTCCTTGATCTCAAAGTAGAATTTTAAAAACACTTTATCAATTCTAGCTTTAGCAAACCCAAAGTGAATACTTCAGTGTCAATCAAAACCAGTATGGAAACAAAAATATAAACACGGTTCTTTTGGTAGCATTCAAAGTAGTGAACCTCATTAATAACTTGAGTGTTTTTAAAGTTATGGGGCTGGAGAGATGGCTCAGTGGTTAAGAGCACTTGTTACTCTTGCAGAGGACCTTGGTTCAGTTCCCAATATGCCATGGTGGGTCAAAAAAAAAAAACTCTGTAACTCCAGTTCCAGGGGATCCAGCGCCTTCTTCTGGCCTCCATCAGCATCATACCTGGTGCAATACACACATGCAGGAAAACATACACATAAGATAAAAATAAATAAATAAATAAATGTCATGATAATACAGGGCGTTTTTTACATTGTGGAGTTGAATTCAGGGTCTTACAATTTTTTCTCTCTGCCATGCTTCTTTCCACACTTCGTCTGGTGCCTTGTTGTGACACTCTAGTTTTGTTATTCCTCAAGTACACCCCACTTTTTCCTGCTCCCAAGGCTGCACATGCTGTCCTTTCTGAGAGTGCTGCACCCTAGGACTGTCTGGCTTGATCCTTCATCTTTGGTTCATTGAACTTCACCAAGGTTCTAATACTTTCTTTCCTTTTAAAGGCAGTTTGCCTCTGCTCACCACTTTCTTCCCTCTCAACCTAGTTAAATTTCTTAGTTCTCCACAGAGAATCTGGGAAGGAGCCACCATCAAGATCTCTGCTTTTGTCTTAGAGTTGAGCTACTTAATTTTAGGTGCTGTGCCTACAACCAAATGCACATTAAAGTAATCATTGGGTCTTTCAAGAACCTTCTCTGGTTACTGTATTGGTAAACATGCAATCTATGTATATGTAATATATATGTGTGTATGTAGTGTATGTATATAAGGTGTATATGGTATATATAATGCATGTGTTGTATGTATGTGTATAATGTGTGTATGTAAGTGCACTTGTTTGTATACATGTGTGTGTATAGTGTATATGTGTGTGCATGTGTATGAGGGCACATGTGGAAGCCAGAGGTTGATATCTTATATCCTCCTCTATCACTTTCTACCTTACTGTAGTTGAGAAAGGGCTTCTTCCTGAATCTGGAGCTGACCATTTCAGTGAGACAGGCTGACTAGTGAGCCTGGATCTGCCCTTCTCCTGATTAGCCTTCAACCAGCTATCAGGTTGTGGGTGTGCTCTACCATGCTCACCCTTTTTATGTGAGCACTGGGGATCTGAACTCAAGTAAGTCCTAATGCTTGTTCAATAAACATTTGAACCAATGGAGCCAGCTCTTCATTGAGCCCAGTGGTGGCATATATAAATACATAGATCATTCTTTTAAACACACACACACACACACACACACACACACACACACACACACACCAAGCATCACTTTGTTTTGTTTGCAAATACATTGACTTCTTGTCCAGATTACACTTGCATTTCCATTGGGAATTTTCTTGGCTATGTTAATGCTTGTTCTTTCAGATGAAACTTACTCCTAACGTCAGAATTTTAAGTAAAAATAGCAATTGTTATACAATGTTGAAAAAAAAAAGGCTCAAAACTAACAATGTGCACCTTCCATGGCCAGTTCACAAAAGACACTGTGACTTCTGACTTGCTTTTCCTTGGGTGACTGGGGGAAGGGTACTTCAACAGAGCTAGACCTGTGAAGAGGACAGTGTGAGAAGAGGCTGAGGCTTCCTGCCTACAGCCCGTCCCACATGCAGGAGCCATTTTGGAGTACAGCAGGGCTTTGGCCCCAGCCAAGACTTCAATTACTGCACCTCTGGCCACATGAAGAGACGGAGACCTGCCTAGCAAAGCTGCTTCTGAATCTCTGACCCACAGAGCTGGGGCACGATCAGGGCTTATTATTTTAAGCTACTCTATTTGGGGATACTTTTTTAAGCAGTACTAGAGAACTCATAAACTTAGCTATCCAGGCTTAGCTTCCTACCCTTATGGAGAACATGGTTTTGTAGGCAGGATGAGAGAAGAACAATAGACAGAATATGCCATCAGATAAATAAATAAGGATAAAGGGTGAGAAGTGTTGGGAATGAACATGCGAAGGATTGAGCTGAGGCAAAGCTCCCCAATAGGTAGAGCCTTCAGATGGTGTGGGCATGCTCCTGTCCTACTGACGTTTAGCTAAACTCTGAAGTGACCATGCTCAGAAGTTGTCATTCCAACTCTTTTATTTAAAGTAAGATGTAACAGGCTTCATGGGCTTACATGTGGCAGATACCATCTGAGCATTGGTGTTATAATTCATCCCTTTGAGATGTGCGTTGACCTCATTGGTACTTTCTGGTCCACTCTGCTCTTGTTTCTCATCATTGTGTAGAAGACATAGTGATCTCCTGTTCATGCACGAATATGTTTCTGAATATCAGGTTATGGCGATTACTACTTGGGTCTTCTCACAGTCTCGTTTGGGTGACAGGTAACGGTGTCATAGATACTAAGAAAGCAGAACGGACTTTCTGCCTTGTTATGGGGGGATGGGGGTGCCTCTTGACTGGTGCAGCTGAGCTGGTCCTCTCCCTAACCCAGGAGGGCTGGCACCACCATTTGAGATCTTTGGGGTGGGAGGCAAGGCTTGGGGCTGACCCTTTATTCCAAGAGCATGGCAAAGCCATTGGAGGATTTTAGATGGCAAAACAAAATGACCTCACTTCTTTAAAAAGCTTGCCCTGGTGATTCCTGGGTCTGTGCTAAGTCTCAGATTTCTAATTTGTAAAACAGGAGATTGAGACAAACTTTTCCACTTGGCTTATCCCATCTGCACTCTTTATTCCAGGGTAAGTATTCCAATTCCTGTAACCATCCTTCACACACTTTGGTGTCTTCACAAGCTTGGCTATTCTCTTTGGAGTTTCTATATGTGGTCATGTCCCTTGAATTTGGGGCACTTCAAACCCAGGCCAGTACTCTGCCCCTTGTCTGTTCAGAGTAGAATGCACCAAGGCTGTCGGCCTCCTTGTGAGATCATTTTCATCCTGCATTAACAGCCATGGTTTCACTGTGGAAACTCTCGACTGCTACCACTGAGAGGCAATGATATATACTTGCTCTTTGCTAGCCAGGGATCATTTTCTCCCATTATGCATTCTGTCTGCAGCTGGCAGAAAGGCCCAGCATCTGTACAAGGCATCTAATATGAGATGGGCTGGGGCAGAAGAGATCTGAGTTGGGATCCATGAATCACCCTCCCAAGAGAGTCAAGGACTTTTAGAAACTGTACATAGAGACAATCCTTGCAGTTAGATGCGCCTAGGACTTGGATCTTAGTTCCAGAAGAATCATCCGAGAGCGTTGCTGCAGAGGGGCTGAAACCCGGACTGCTATTTCTCATTCAAAGGATCAGCTCTGTCTGCAGTTCAGAGAAAAGATTAGCATTGGTTAATTCAGACAGGGCTAACAGATATGTGATTCCAGAACAAGTTCTCTGGGCACCGATGCCACGAATGGCTGTCTTCAGCGAGAAAGGAGAAAAGGTAGAAGACAAAGAAGAATTTAGGTCAGCTAGAGTGGGGCCCCCAAAAAAATCAAGTTCAGGAATAATTTAGCAGATAGGGATCCAAAGAATATGTAGTTTGCTTGACAAGTGGCATTTACTCTGAAAGTGAAAATGAAATTGGAGAAAGTGAGATTGCTGTATAATGGCTCCTGGAGATTGGAGAGAGATGATAGCGGAGGGAGAGGAGTTGCATGGCCTCCCTAGTTAGACACAGAATTGGAATGTATGAATTTGGGTCTATAAAGGGTCATGTGAAGATCACACAGATAATGGCTTAATCCCAGCCGGCTCCCAAACGATGTTCATTAGGGAAGGCACTCGGGCTCTTGACAAGCAGGCCCGAGCAGACTCATGCAGCCTCCTCTCAAAACGGCTCATTTTGGGTAGGACTTCTTAACAGAATAAGACCACTTAATTCAACAGTTAAGCCAAGCGAAGATGGAAAAAGATTTTTACCCTGAATGTCAAGGGGCCTTGAAAGAGCTGGACGGGCAGGAGGAGGGGAAGATGAGGTGTGTAAAAGCAGGGAAGACACGTGGTGCTGGCAGAAGTTTACCCCTGCAAAATAACGATTCTTGGCTACAGAGCAAAAGGCACATGGACCTCTGCCTAGGGACATCTGGGCTTCGTTCCTGGTCTAATGAATGTCTCTCTGTGACTATTGCAGTCACTTTATCTCTGTGAGGTTCATTTTATCCATTCTGAGACAAGTACAATTATAACTGTCAACTCCCTTCCACATGCAGGTAAAAGTTGGCACGGTGCTTTCATGGACGTTTTAAGTCTAACACTCAAAGCAGTCCTATAAAGTGTCACAGTCAGGCTCTGTCTTACATATTAGGAAATGGAGGCTCAGGAATGTTAAATGATGTGCCCCAAATGTAGCTCTAAGGGGAAACATCATCACCAGACTGCAGATAACATGGTTTTAACCATGAGGCTCTTCTACCACCAAAGCCTTCTGCTTTATGAGAAAGAAAATTATACATGTCTTTTCTGAGGTATATAGTACACTATGCAGAACATGGGATTTAGAATATATCAACTTGGGTAATAAGTAACTCTGTTAATTTTTAATGTTTTCATAAACCTTAGCATGCTTGTTTATAAAATGAGCTTCAAAATGGTCCTTCAGCCAGCCAGGTTCCTATGGATTCAGTGTCCCCAGGGTGCACAGAACATCATGTCAAGTGCTCTGTAGATGAGAGAGGAAATGGTGCTACAAGTCAGTCATGGGGATGAGCTAAGAGCTTGGTGAGAAGGTGCTCGGGAGGGGTGGTAAGTGTTTAAACTTTGGCTTTGTCATGTATGAGACATTTGGTCCTATGAAAATTGTGAAGTTCTCTTACCTTCCATGTCCTCATCTGCAAAATTCCTGCATTACAGTGTCATTGGGAGAATTAAATAATGTTCTGGGAGATGCCTGGCACATTGCAGGTGCACATGAATCTCATCCTTGACAACACTATTACATTGCGCTTGTATGTCAATGAGATCCAGTAGTATATGTCTCAGAAATGTCTGCAAAATTTCCTTTCTCACTCGGTGGACAGATGTGGAGTTGTGAAAAGAGGGTGGACAGATGTGGAGTTGTGGAAAGAGGAGTAAAGGTTCAGGCCTTCTAAGAGTGAAAGTCTCCAGAAGCTGGTCCACCACTTCTCCATAAAGTAAGCTGAATGGAAGCACAGAGTTCTGAGGAAATGACTCTCAGAGCTGGAGTTGCATTTGCCTTAAGAATCCTCTGAATTTGTGCATTTTTTTCCCTCACCTTCATGCTTCATGCAAAGCCTACTTTACTGCTCTCTGGAAAAACTACTTCAATCATTCATTTCTTCCATTCTCAGGCATTCACTATTTATCCGTCTCTCTGTTCATCCTTGCAGGCTCAGACAGTTCTTATGTATGTCCCTGGTGTTAGGCCATGCTTAGCAGTGGTGTAGCAATGAGTCAGAGATGATGATGCCAACCTCAAGCCTTTGGTGTTTGTGGAACATGAAATAAATCCCAAGGACAAGGGGAGGTGCAGGAGGGTCACTATAGAAAGATGTTTACAGTGGAGAAGAGAATCCTAGCCCATGGCTGTCTTCATGAGGGAAGGCACTGAACTGAATTGGGGTAGAAAGGGAGTACTCCAAGGTAACATAGCAGTCCAGCCCAAAGACGGACAAGGGTTAGAAAGGATGCATCATCCAGGCCACAGAATAAAGGGATAACCACCTGCTGCCTAGGCTCTGAGTCTTGCTGTGAACCTTATTGGGTATTGGAAGGAGTCTGTGTACATGGAGCTACAAGAAGCCCAAAGACAAGCGGTCCTCCTGACATAGGTGCACATCCCAGCTCCACCTTGCATTAGCTGGATGGCTTCGTGGAGTTTTGATCTTTCTGGACATGGGGTTTAAAAAGCCTTTCTCACAGAGGGGCTGTGGGAGCTCAGTTGAAAAATACATAAGACACAGACCCATGACGACTGCCATGACAAATCCATCACATTCACACTGGGATGCTGGCGGGAGTCAGAAGAAAAGGGCCTCCAGATGTCCAGATTTGGTAAGCAGTACTTTGCCTGTCAAGCAAGAAAGCACTGGGCCTGAGCGACATGAGCAATGGGGCAGCGGGTAACTTTGACCAACCGCTGTAAACTGATGAGTGTGACCTGATGCTTGTTAATAATTAGCTAATGATTTCAGATGTAGGGGAATGTTTCATTTACATGATCTATGTTACTAGATATTTCATCAAAAGCCAAGTGCTTTGTTCCATAGACAGCTCTCCTGCCCAATATCATAGCAGGAACCACCACTGAAGCCTGCCATCTTGGAAATCTACATCGTATGTGATACTAGAATCAATCAGACCATGAAAAAATTCAGCCAATCACAGCTCAGATGAACTGATCAGCCATCTCCAAAGACCTGGGAGTTGATGTAGCACTAAATACACACAACACCAGCCACTTGAAGATGTGAATTACCTGTGCCTAATATGGGATTAAAAAAAAAAAAAAAGAATAATGCTGTGCTTGTTGTAGAAATGCCTCCATTAAGCCAAACAAATTCTTCAGCCAGGCATAGTGGCACATGTTTATAATTCAAGCATTCGGGAGGCTAAGGCAGAAACAGTGTGAGATCATCCTGAACCAGACAGCAAGACTTTGTCCCCCACAATACCAGGGAGTTAGGGAGATGGTTTTGTCAGTGCGGTGCACAACTATGAGGATCTGAGACTGGATCCCCAGTCTGCACATAAAAGCCAGGCAGGCACTGTAGCATACATCTATAACCCCAGTGCTGGGGATGTGGAGACAGGTAGATCCCAAGAACTCACTGCCAGCTAGTGTAGCCAAATTAGTGCGCTCTTGGTTCAGACAGACAGACCCTGTCACAAAAACTAAGGTGAAAGGCAATTTAGAAGGACACCCTATATTCATTTGTGGTCTCTTCATGCACTCACACAGGAAAACATTTGTACACACACACACACACACACACACACACACACACACACACACAGAGAGAGAGAGAGAGAGAGAGAGAGAGAGAGAGAGAGAGAGAGAGAGAGAGAGAGAATTCTTCAAGGACACAGATTTGGAAACTAAAAGGCTGATCTTGTTAGTGTGTGACTTTTCTGTAGAGCCTATTGTCTCTGTCTACTTTTTAGGTCTGTTTTTGTTTTTTGAGGCAGGATCTTGTTATGTAGCCCTGGCTGGCCTGAAAATTGCTACGTAGTCCAGGCCTGCCTCTAAGTGCTAAGATCACCGGTCACTGACACCACACCTGACTCTTCTAGTTACTGTGATCTCCACTTACAAACATGAATTTTATCTTCCTCCTGTCCCATCAGTCGGGTAAGTGGGCAAGACCCAAGTGGGAACAGTTATCCAGAAGCTGTCCAGGATGGACAGTTCCCTTACTTCATCCCAGAGCTTAATAGACAGGCACTCAAAATATATCTTGCAAATTAGAAAGAATTCCCTAAAAGAATGGGCTTCATTGGGGGACCACCTCTCAGTTCTGATGACCAGCAGTTTCCTAGTAACAGTCTCCTTCTCTCCAGCGTGAACTGCTCTTTTAGGAGATGGGGCAGAGCTCTTTCATACTGCAGGATCAGTTACTTGACATTCTACAGCTGTGGGGGAATCTCATTGCTCACCTGTCTGAGTCAGAAAACAAACCAACAAACTGTTAGGCCAGATCATGACTCATGTGTCTGAGCCTCCTTGAGATAGACAGAGGACTCTAAGTGAGATGGGAGCAGAGTGGCTGTCTTAGTTGAGTTTCTGTTACTGTGTTGAAACACCATGGTAAAAAGCAACTTGGGGAGGAAAGGGTTTATTTTTACACTCCCACATCACTGTTCATCACTGAAGGAAGTCAAGGAAGGAATTCAAACAGGGCAGGAATCTGGAGGTAGGAGTTGATGTACAGACCATGGAGCGGGACTGCTTACTGGCTTGTTCCTCATGACTTGCTCAGCCTGCTTTGTTATAGTACCCAGGAGCACCCATGGGTGGCACTGCCCGCAATGGGGTGGACCCTCCTGCATCAATATGTAATTGAGAACATGCTGTACAGACTTGCCCGCCTGGAGCCCAGTCTTATTTCTCAGTTGAGGTTCTCTCCTCCAAGATGACTCTAGATTGTGTCAAGTTGACATAACACTGGCCAGCACAGTGGAGGTGATTGCAACCGATAACACAAGGTCCTGAGCAATGGAGCTGCTCCACCCAGGTGGACATTTCCATGTGTGGCTGACTGCATGCCTTTGAAGCTCAGGGGAGAGGTCTGGAGGTATTTGAGAGTTATGACATGGACAAAGATAGAGGAGAAGCCACATGAATAGGTGCCATGGCCCAGGCCACCGTGTGACAAAAGCAGAGAATGGAGAGCAGATCCCCTTAGAACACTGACATGTAGAGGATGAGCCCAAACAAGAAAGCAGAGAAAGTTACTTGTGAAGATGAATATAGAGCAGAGGGAGGAACTCAAGATGAGGACTCGTTCAAAGTTCTAAGAAGGATGTGTCCAACCTTGCCAAATGCCTCAGGTATGTCAGTGAAGGTTAAATCTTAAAAGTTCATTGGATCTGACAAAGAGGGGGTGACTTCAGAGATGGGGTGAGAGAACCAAAGGAGGGCTGCTGAACTGTGCACTTTTCAGAGTCAATGTTAGTATGCAGGAGTAGAGGGGGAGAGAGCAGACCTGTCACCAGGCATGGGGAGAAGTTCTATGTGGGGACTTTCCCCATGAGTAGGGGTGGAAGAAATGAAGTGTGGGACTCGGGGACACTGGTGGTGGAGAGGAATGGAGAATGAAAGATCATTATGGGCAGATTTACAATGCTAGTGGTAGATCTTGGCAGGTAGAAGATGTGGTTACGAATAAGGGCTTCTGGAATGGAAGAGAAGGCCAATGACACAGGAAGAGCAGGACTGTGGTGGGGTGGTGATGCTCCCTTGCAATCCAGCACTGGAGAGGTAGAAGAAGGAATATCCTTTCAAGGCCAGCCTTGGCTACACAGTGTTTGAAACTAGCCTAGCCTGCATGGGCCTTTGTCTCAAAATAAAAACAACATTCTGGAGGATGAGTTGCTGGAGAAATCTTTTCTCAATAGATCTTGATGGCAGCAGCAATGGTGTAGAGGAAGACCATAAACAAATGTCAACATTCAGCCAAAGGTGAATGAGTGCTTTATGATAGACAGAGGTTGTTACGTTCTCCAGTAAACTCAGTGAATGAAAGTGGATTGATGTATGGGAATCCTGGAGGAGACAATGGTATAAACCGATATTGACACCTGGTGTCTGGAGCACATGACAACGGGTCTTCCTATTAACAGCGGTGGGGGGTGGGCGAGGGTATTGCTAAGCGCTGAGCTGTGGGCTTGAGTGTTTTAAGGGTGTAGAGATGAGCGTGGAGGACAGATGAGCTACCTCCCCTAGAGAAGACTGGAGAGGAGCAGAATCATTAGGGACGCACCACGTGCCTGGCCATGTGTTAATCACTTGAATAATGACAGCATTTGGCCCTGCTCTGAGGGTCCCTGGAACCTTTCTGAGCACCCATCTGTGCCGCCAGACCTTGAAGGGTTTACTGTTTCTCTCTGCTCTGTTGGCTAAGCCATGCTCACACAGGGATAATGAAGGTCTCATTTGCCTCCGACAATATGGTGCCTTTCTGCATAATTTACATGTTTCCTTCAAGGCTCAGACACTAAGTAATGAGGGAACAAATTCTGGTGCAGGTCTAGTGCCTGAGACATGGGAACCTACACTCTGTGCCTTTCTGCCTTGATGACATCTTCCTGAGTGATGCTGCAGACTGGAAAGGTGTCTCTCCATCCTGGTCTTGGCAGAAACCTTATAAAGGGAGGACTTGGACTCCTCGTGGTAACTGGAGGCATCTCCTGTGCCACTGTCACCTCCTGACATTCAGCTGCAGTCAGTAGATTTATAAATACTTCTCTAAGAATGGATTCGGGGCTGGAGAGATGGCTCAGAGGTTAAGAGCACTGACTGTTCTTCCAAAGGTCCTGAGTTCAATTCCCAGCAACCACATGTGGCTCACAGCATCTGTAAGAGATCTGCGCCTCTTATGGCCTGCAGTCATATAAATAAATCTTAAAAAAAAAAAAAAAAAAAAAAAAAAAATGGATTCGGTTTCCAATTGGTAAGAACATTAATTATCGCTTATTGAGCACGTAGATATGGCAGCCATTATGCTACAGGTTCACAGGAACTATTTTGTTTTTTAATTCTACACAACAACCAATGAAGTAGGTTCTCTTTCACCTGAATATTTGGGAAAACCAGTTCTTAGTGCATTCAACTCCCAAGGGAGTTGGTATTCCCACCCACATTTCTAGGCTCTAGAACCTGCCATCTTAGCCACAGCCTGGTCACCGGCTTAGCTTTCTTTCCCTCTGTCATATGGACTCATAGTATCCATGTATTGATGGTGTTTTCACACTCAAGTACATTCATTTACTTAAAAATCTTTCACTGAATGGCAACTCTGCACTGGACCTTGTGGAAGAGGATGTGCAGGAGCTAAGGATCAATCGTTAGAGGATGAATATGGAAGAATAGATGTCTCTGAGCCTGAAATGAGACAAGCACTGGCTGCAAAGGGCAGGCTAGCCAAATCAGGAGTTTGGACATCCTTCCGCATGTGATGGAGGGATATCTGAGGATTTTAAAACACAGAGCAGACAAATATCTACCATCTGCCTCCCATGTTTCAGAGATTTACAGGGTGATGATGATATAGGGAACAGGGTGGGGCAATCAGGAGACTGCAGAATTTAAGGACTGCCAGAGGATGACATCCTTGTACCCTCCTGTGTCTGGGTTGCCTCTCATGCCCAGGACTTGGAGGGCACTTGGGATCAAAGGATAAATACAATGTGAATCTCTCTCCATAACACATGATCAATTATGGAGAGTAGCTGAGGTAGTGGACAATTAATCTGGAGCTGGGTAAAAGCATGACTTCAGGAGTGTTAGAGATGTCCTAGTGAAGAAGATGAGAACTTAGCTATGTCCATGTCCTCCTACCATCCTCTCCTGGGACTCAGGGCCAGACATTCGGATGGCAGCTGGCAGGTGTCGTGAAACGCGTCTTGGGATTTTAGTAACTTGCCTTTTACTGTTGAACTAGCCTTGAGTCCAGCAGTCCTGGAATGCAGGTGTGTTCTGAGAGCTCATGCTGTGTACTTTCATTTTGGTTCCTGAGACTTACATGATTCAAAGTCAGACAGGAACTTTACCACTTGGGTTGGGAGGCCAGCGGAGCTACGTCTGCTTTCTAAGCTCTAGAATCCAAGAGCTGGGATCCTCTCAAATCTTCCCAGTCTTTTTGGTTTTGACTCTGTCAGCTCCCAAACCAGTTCATGGCTCTTTGTGAATTATAATCACCTTTGCCCTAAATAAAGAGCAGCTGCCGCTCCAGGCCACTTCTGCCTCCGTGTTTTCAACTTCAATAATTCCTGATGGGTTAGCCCCAGGTTATTAATATGGAGTGGGGATTAAGTGGCTGAAGAGCAGAATTGCAGCGAGGTGTCAGGTTGCTGGAGGGAAGAGGACACTGCTGGTCCAGCCCCGGGGAGTAGCTGCAGTGTCAACTGGGACACATAATCTGTGTAGACCCTGCTGCGGCAAGGGTGAGGCTGAGCATGAAGGAAGTTCTAGCATTGTTGATTTTGAAAAGAGTCAACAGCCAACCCAGCAGGGTCACTGTGAGCATGCTTTCTTACCTGGGAATGTCAATGGCAGTGGGCTGGGATTCCCTTAGGAAAGCATGTCTGTGTTCCATAGTTAATTATTTAGTTATTTAGAGACGTTCCATAGTTAATTATTTATTTCTTTAGAGGTGGCGGGTAGCATGATGTCGGTTTTGCTGACCCGGAATCAACGATATAGACCAGGCTGGCCTTGACTAATAAGCAGAAATCCTCCTGCCTTTGCTCCTTGAGTGCTGGAACTACAAATTTAGGCCATCACATCTGGCTAGTGACCAGTTTTGGTTGTCAACTTACATGACAGCATATTCAGAGGAGGAGATATTGGTCTCAAAGATTAGAGACTTGGTTCAAGTCTCTATTTGCTACTGACCCAAGACAAACAGCGTGACTTCTGTGGTTTCTAATTTTCCCCCCACTTCAAAACAACTAGATGATCGCTAGTATTGCTGCTAGCTCCCAGATTCTGCACCCTAGGGATGCCCGAGAAAGTGAATACACTTCCATCAAGTTCCCACCTTATGTAGGATGATGTGGGGTGCTTTGTTCCCTTAGGGACAGCTGGTAGTCTGAGAATCGTGTCTTTATTTGGTAAGATAAAAAGGGAAAAGAAAATAATAATAAAAGTACCCAGCTCTCCTCCCTCACTACTCAACTTGTGGCCTTTTCAAGACAGGGCCTCATGAAGACCAAGCTAGCCTTGACCTCACTGTGTAGCTGAAGATAACTCCAATTTCTGATCCTCCAGCCTCCACCTCCCAAGTGCTGGGATTACAGATGTGTGTCATCTTACCCGGTGTTATGTGGCTCGGGGGGGGGGGGGGGCGGCGGGGGTAGAAACCAGTGTCTTGTGTACAAGCACTTTGTCAACTGAGCTACATTCCAGGTCCCAGCATGTGCCTTTTCACTGAGCCTCAGTGTCTGGTACATTACCCACCTTCCTTAATCCCACTGGTCCTGTTGAGGGATTCTGGTTTTGTTTTGGGGGTTTTTGGTCTTTTTTTTTTTTAAATGCTCTCAACTGGCTCTTTCAGTCTTTAGTCCTGAAGGGCTTCACTGAAGCCAACCAAGCATGTAACCCTTCAAAGACATGGAGGGCATTGAATGTTCGTAATCCCCTCTTTGGCACAGCATCGGTCTTTGCACTCTGCTCCGCGATTCTGCAGTGAGGAGCAGCAGAAAGATCGGGGACTTCGGAGCAGGCAGTGCTGTGGGACCCTGGGCCAGGGGCCCATCTCCAGCGCTTCCGGCTTCTTATTTGTAAAGAGAAAGCGGCAGCGCGTGACTGGGCATTGAACACCTCTCAGGACAGAAGCACGTGGTCAGCATGTGTGGGTCCCTCCCTGTCCTCAGCTCCTCTACTCCAGCTGCTGCCAATCACAGTAACCTCTTCCTTCTGCCGTGCTTGGTGGTGAGGTGACCTAATTCTGCCTAAGGAGACATGAGAGGAAGTCTGGAGGTTTTGAAAAATGATTCCTCCTTCTTGGTAAAAATAAATAAATGTGTGTGTGTGTGTGTGTGTGTGTGTGTGTGTGTGTGGAGAGAGAGAGAGACAGAGACAGAGAGAGAGAGAGAGAGAGAGAGAGAGAGAGAGAGAGAGACAGAGAGAGAGAGAGAGACAGAGAGAAGAGAGAGTTCAATTGCTCCGCTGGATACTGCACTTTCTGGGATAGCCTCTGTAGTTCTTTTTGCTACTGGCCTGGGAAATAAAAGAACCAGAGCTCTCCCAGCCCTCATCTGCTGTGTCTTACCTATGGACTTCTTGTCATGTAGGTGGACACAAACACTCTATCATTATTTAAACTGATTGTCTTTGGGGTTTTCTGATGGCTGCAGCTGGAGGCAGCCTCTTCGCCTTCTCAGTACAGGCATTTATTCTTTATCAATCACTCATCTTTCCTGTTCTCATGGTCCACCCCAACTCCTTTCTGGACTTAGAGCCTCAGAGTCGGCCATCCCACTCATAAAACACTCCTGCTAATCCTTAAGCAGCTGACATTTGGCCATTTCTACTTCCACAAGCCCCACCATTGTGCCTTCGCCCCCAGTTCCCAGGGGTGCAGAGTATTATAGGAGAAGTAGAAAATGATACCCAGTGGCCATATTCTAAGTCCCCATTTCCTTCCCTTACTGCGTCTTAGCAGCTGTTGCAGTCAGTCTGGATGACATGCCAGTTCCTCCCCCAGGCAGTTGTTTGTACTGTTGCTGCCAGGGTGGATGCCCTCTTACTCTCTCTCTCCTGGTGCAGTCTTTCCAAGCCAATCCCAAGCATCGCCCCCCATGGGGAGGGGCAAATGCCACCTCCTTTGAGCTTCTGCAGTGTCTCTTTTCAAGTCTGACCTCCTGATAGATGTGGTTCTTTTATGTGTTTTGGTAGAGCCTGATTTACATAGATATGCTTTTGTAGATACAAGAGCCACATAAACATATACTAGGAAAGCAACAAAAGAGAGGCAGGATGCGAGGTTGAAATTAGTCAGACTCCAGTTTGAAGATGGACTCCATTCAGTAGTTCAGGGAAACAGGAAAAAGTATTCAACTTCATGCAATAATTTTTTTTTATGAAGATGGAACTAGTCATTGTTACTTAAGATAGTTGGGAGGATTAGACATATGATTATATAAAGTCATATAGCCTATTGGGCACATAATGAGTCTAAATATTACTTTCTTTACATCATATATCTTCTGCTGTCCAAATCCACCCCACTATGTGTGTGTGTGTGGGTGTCTTAGTTACGGTTTCTATTGCTGTGAAGAGACACCATGACCGGCAACTCTTATAAAGGAAAACATTTAATTGTGATGGCTTGCTTACGGTTCAGAGATTTAGTCCATTATTGTCATGGTGGGAAGCAAGGCAGACATGGTGCTAGAGAGGGAGCTGAGAGTTCTTACATCTGACTCCAGGGAACAGGAAGTGGTCTTTCTCACTGGATGTGGCTTGAGCATATATGAGACCTTAAAGTCCACCTTCATGGTGACATACTTCTGTTGTTGGTTGTTTTTGCTCTTTTTGGGGGGACCACCACCCAGCTCCCAAATAAATTACACACAGAGGCTTATTCTTTATTATAAATGTCCAGCCTTAGCTTGACTTGTTGCTAGCCAGCTTTTCTTAACGTATCCCATCTACCTTTTTCCTCTGGGCTTTTACCTTCCTCTATTCCTGTATACCTTTTCTTTTCTTCTTACTCTGTGTCTGGCTGTGTAGCTGGGTGGCTGGCCCCCAGTGTCCTCCTCCCCTTGGTCTCTTGCTCTTTCTTCTTTTTCTCCAAGATTTCTCCTTCTATTTATTTTCTCTGCCTGCCAGCCCCACCTGTCCTTCCTCCTGCCTCGCTACTGGCTGCTCAGCTCCTTATTAGACCATCAGGTGTTGTAGACAGGCAAAGTAACAGCTTCACAGAGTTAAACAAATGTAACACAAAAGAATGCAACACATCTTTGCATCATTAAACAAATGTTCCACAGCATAAACAAATGTAACATATCTTAAAATAATATTCCACAACACACTTCCTCCAACAAGACCATGCCTCCTAATAGTGCCACTCCCTTTGGGGGCCCTTTTCTTTCAAACCACCACAGGGGGTGTGATGTATATATTTATAAGTGTGTGCTCACGTATGTGGGGACACATGTGTGCACTTGTTGAGTATGTCAAGTATCTTTCCTTTGCTCCCCACCTTTTCCTTTTGACACAAGGTCTCTCGCTGAACTTGATGCTTGTTGATTGAGCTAAGCTGGCTGGCCAGTGAGCTTGAGGGATCCGCATGTCCCCACCTCCGGCACTGGGCTTACAGTCAGGCGCTATCACACCCTGATTTTTACATAGGTTCTGTGGATCTGAAGTCAGATCCTCATACTTGCAAAGCAGGCAGTTTACTGATGGAGTCATTGATCCAGCTCTCCACAAACCTTTTCTCCACGATGTTGTGTAGCTGTTCCCTCCTGTTTGGAGCATTCTCTGCTCGAGGGAGGACAGAAGCTGGCCAAACATAGACTCAGGAATCATGTGAGCTTACAACATTCTCATGGAGCTCTTCTGAGGTTATATAAGCAGCCAAAGCTTGCGGGGGTGGGGTGGGAGGGTGGTGTTGGGGGGGAGTGGGGGTTGGGGTGGACTCTATGGTGCAGCTGCCGCAAGCTGTAGAAGGGACTCCAATAATGCAGCTTTTGTGAGTCATCAGCCATGTTGGGGTGGGCATTTAATAATGCAGCTGCCCTACCTAAATCATCCATGTTTCATCCTTCATCCATGCTCCTGTAAGTAACTACAATAGACCCCTTGCTCCTTCAGGCTGCTCTGGGATGCAGTTGTTTCTTTGGTCCATCATTGCCTTCTCTAGCTGGGGTGAATAGGCACTTCTGTTGCATCTTCTCAGGAAAAAAAAATAACATAACACACAGGTATCAAGGAATCTGTAATATTAGACAACTAAATTCCTTCTGGCAACATTCAAGCGAAAGTCAAGGCCTATCTCCTCTGCCCATCAGATTGAAATCAGACATGACCTGAGCATTTGGTGCACTTTTTTTTTTTTTTTTTTTTTTTTTTTTTTTTTTTTTTTTTGCTGCACAGCTCTACACACCAGGAAATGATGAATATATAGCCTGACTAGGAAATAGGCCTTTTCTCTCAAAATCATGGAGTACTTCACAAGCAGCAAGTGCTTCTGTGTGGCAGATTGCTTTACTTGGGTACTTATGCGCTCCTCCCCACAGACAAAACTCCTTCTTGCTGTATCTCTTAAGTGGCCCTCAAACTTCCTTAGGCATAATGACAGGCAAGTCCTGAGCTCATCCTTAGGGATTCTGCTTAGCTGGCGGTGCTGGGTAGTTTTTGTCAACTTGATACCAACTAGAGTCATCTTGGAAGAGGGAACTTCAACTGAGGAATTGTTTCCATCAGATTGACCCATAGACAAGTCTGCGTGGCATTTTCTTGACTAATTATTGATATGGGAGGGCCCAGTCCACTCTGGATGGTACCACACCTGGCAAGTGATCCTGAATTGTATAAGAAGTAAGTTGAGCAAGCCATGGAGAGCAAGCAGGTAAGCAACGTTTCTCCATTGTCTCTGCCTTTAGTTGCTGCCCAGAACTCTCTCAACAATGAACTTGTAATGTGGAAGCGTATGCTAAAATAAACGCTTTCTTCCCTGAATTGCTTTTGGTCAGTGTTTTTATCACAGCAACAAAGAAGCTAACTAGAACACACAGCCTAGGGCTCTGCACCTCTGATAAGAATCCACTGGGATCGGTCGTGTCACTGAGAACTGGGTTATACGTGGTGGCTAGGAAAGCAGACTCTTGCAAGGTAAGCATGTGGTGACGGAGAAGGCAGCCATGGTTAAAACCGAGGGCACATTGTGTAGCCATTACCTAGGAGTTGAAACTGCCTCCTGGCAGAAGGAAGGCTCTTAAGACTTGAGATGCTGATGGAAGTTACAAAGTCCAGGAAGCTCAGAGAGTTACTAGGATCCCAAGGCCCCTCGCCAAGGTTATAAAAACAGTGGACAATCCCGGAAAGGGGAGACTCTTTGGTGGAACTGACTGCCAACTGTGCAGCCAGCTCCAGGGACTCAGTTTTCATGAGTCATCACTCCCGTTGGCCTGGCGTTCTCAGTGATGCAGCTGCCTTTAGTCACCCCATGTGCTCATAACTTCTAATGTTCCTGTAAGTAAGCCCAATAAACTCATTAATTCACATCTAGACTTGAGTGGAACCATTTTTTCTGTCTGTTACCAGTGCCCTATCTGCGGTGAACAAAAAACTCATACATGGCTACAACAGTATTCATTGGCTCTCAATAGATGTCTAAAACTATGATTGGGATGGGGATCCTATGCCAAAGGGGACATTGACAGGGCGGGGACAATTCCAAGAGGAAACAGGTTGAACTGTAACCAGGAAGAGCTTTGACGCTAGTCTACAAGATGGATACACATACTCTCTAGATCTCTTCTGGAGACCTGGATGACTGGTCACTATCTAAAAGTGAACCAGGAACCAGGAAGTGGAGTTCAGTGGATAGAGCACTTGCCTACCATGCATAAGTCACCCTCAGCACCACATATGTGGTGGTGCATCCATGTCATCTTAGTACTTGAGATGTGGAGGCGAGGAAATATGGAGTTACACAGGGAAGTCAAGCTAGTATGGGCCCCATAATAAAGAAATAAATAAATAATGATGGGCAGGTGCATTTAGTAAAGAAGACGGTGATGCAAAGGTATAGACCCATCAGGAGCCCCCTGCTCTGGAAACAACAGAGTTTCCTAGTCGAAGGATTTTGTCATCGACTGCTCACTGTTCTATGGGTCTGCTGTCATTGTCGCTCTGCTTATTTGCTCATTCTCAGTTTTTCAAGACAGCGTCTCACTGTGTAGCCCCCACTGACACTGCTGGCCTCGAACACAAGTCTTCTTGTTTCTTCTATCTCCCAGGAGTTCTCTATTAGTTTATATAATTTCTGATGAAAATGGAAATAACCCAGAACTATTTCTCCAGATATTCGGAGAAAATAGCCCTGGGTAAGATAGGTTACTCGAGGGGAGTAGGGATTGCATAATGACCATCAGTCATTTTATTAAAACCTTATCGGGCCAGGCACTTCCTGCAAAGGATCTCTAATTTCCCAAGCCTACCCACGAGGGAGGTGTTGACTCTTTTCAGAGGAGAAGCCTAAGCTTCAGAAAGTATGAGACGTTTGCTTAAGATCACACAGCAAAGATGAAACAATTGTAGGTTAGATCTTACCGGCAGCTCTCTCGGCATCTGCTGGTGCATGCATGTGGAGGCTTTATCTATCAGTGTCAGGAAAAGACCTTCCAGGACCCACCAGTCCAGCCTTGCCAGACATCTAGCAGAGAAAGAGGTTTCTGAAACGGGAGGAAGCCCAGGAAGATTGCTCAGTTCCGGGGCACGCTGCCTCCCAGCTGGGGATGAGAGTTAATCTTGAAAATCAATTCAGCGCTTGCTCTTGCCACAGACACTCCCCAGGGCAGGCCATGGTTCTTCTCTTGCTGCTAAATGGCACAATAAGTGGGGAATTGAGCAAGACAAGGCATGGTGTGTGGAGGTCGGGGGGCCGTCATGTGCTGAGCCTGGAGCCGCCAAAAGAGCACTCGCTGAGGGGCTCGTCTGCGGCACATGCAGCCTCGGGGGCAGACAGGGCATGGATGGACAGGAGTAATTGTGGCCCTTCAGCCTGAGAGCAAGCACAATCAGTTCCCTCCGGCAGCCTAGCTCTCTCCCTGACAGCTTAGGCATCTGCTCCTTAGCTTGGTGGTGACATTGTCCTCTGTGGGCTGATTTCTGGACTGTGGTCCTGTCTGTCTTTCTGAGATCTCTCCCAGAGAAGGCAAGGCCTACATTGAGTGATGAGTCAGTGGGGACCGCAGGCCTCTTATATGTAGCTCTGAGTCTTCAGACACCTCAGAGTCATGTTTCTTAAGGCTGCAATTAGACCATAATGCTCTAAGACTAGTGGACTATGCTAGATGGTGCTAGAATCTTCTCCCAGATTCTGGAAAGCAGGCAGGCAGTGCTGCTTCCTGAGAAAACCAGCTCTCCTTCAGAAAAGGGTTAGGCAGAAACCAGTGACATCCACCAGTGGGACAAGTTACACGCCACCTTCCAGGACGATGACCTTCATCTTCTAACAGGTCACTGGTAAGGCTAGAGCTCGGGAAGACAGGCAGAGGAGGGCTGACCTCTGCCACTTCCTGAAAGAGGTAAGCAGTGGACAGAGATCTCAACAGGGACTGGAATATTAGCTGGCAAAATGAAATATGACTGTTATCCGTCAATACACGACAGCGCATCTCTGAGCCTAGCTACCTTACGGTTGTTGGCTATCATCATCTAATTACCTTCGTGGGAGTAATTACGGCAACAGGGCTGTGGCTCTCTGAGGTCCGTCAGATGTCATAAAGATAATGGCCGAGCAGGCGTACTGGACACAGCAGCTCGGGGTAGGGCATCAATAGTTTTCAAATCCCTGCCCCTGCAAACGTTTTCTCATCTCCAGATGGAAGGCTGGGACTGGCTCTCCTTCTGCCTCCTGCCTCGTCAGCTTTATCACCTGACAGATGGCACAGAGGAGCTGGGAGGTAGGGCTTACTGTGGCCATTTTACAGATAAGTAAGCTGAGGCAGCGGGGAGTGGTCTGCTCTTCCCGCTGGACCCACATAGACTTAGGGCTGTAGTTTATTGTCTGGGGCCCTCTCATGCTCCATTTGCCTTCTTCATGCATGACCTCGAGCTCTCAGGACACGTGCTGTAGAGAATCCTGTGTACATGTCAAGTCACAGTCAAGACGCATCTGCACACATCACCATCTCCTCAGCCGTTCCTCTAAAACAGAGAACAGTTTTCTTCCCAGCTAAATCCCAGGAAAAGGGCCGAGTGAGCACTACTCCTGAGGGGCACAGTTGGAGCTGCCCGAGTGTCTTCTCACTTGGGTTGGGTGGCAGGTGTGGCCCGTAGGACCTTGGTGTCAGAAGTCCTCAAGTTAATGGGAACAGGGTTGATTTCTCAAAGCCCATTTTATCTGGGGGACCTGAGCCATCATGGAAGGAAGCTACCCAGACCTCCCCTTTTAAGAATCATGAATACAAGCCAGGTGTGGTGGCACATGCCTTTAATCCCAGCACGTAGGAGCAGAGGCAGGTGGATCTCTGAGTTCAAGGCCAGCCTGGGCTAGAGAGCAAGTTCCAAGACAGCCAGGGCTACACAGATGAACTTTGTCGTGAAAAACAAACAAACAAACAAACAAACAAACAAGCAAACGGAATCATGAGTGCTAGAGAGGCCCAGGCACTGAGTGTGGCAGAGATAAGAAACAGGGACTTTAGGGATGAACAGAATTTCTGGAGACAGGCTGCGTGTGCGGGAACCCTAGTTCTGCAATTTCTAAAATGTGTGGGCTCAGAGAACTCTAAGCTTCAGTTATCGTATCTGAAAAATGAATGTTCACCATGAACTCAAGCAGTGTGTAATACTCAGGGTATAGAAACATGGGGGTAAATGTGGCAGATGAGGTCTTGGGGGTTGAGTAACTCAGGGTGGGGGCAATATGCTAGTGAGGCAAGCAAGCAGTTAGTGACTACGGGGGAGGATGTGGTGATTTGAGTAGGAAGGTCCCCATAGACTCATGTGTTTGAATACTTGGTCCACAGGGAGTGGCACTATTAGGAGGTGTGGCCATGTTGGAGTAGGTGTGGCTTTGTTGGAGAAAGTGTGTCACTAGGGAATGGGCTTTGAGGTCTCAGAAGCTTAAGCCAGTTCTCTGCCTGCTGCCTGTGGATCCAGATGAAGAACTCTCAGGTACCTCTGCAGCTTCCTGTTGTGATGATAATGGACTAAACCTCTGAACCGTAAGCCAGCCCCAATTAGATGTTTTCCTTGTAAGAACTGCCATGGTCATGGTGTCTCTTCACAGCAATATAAACCTAACTAAGAGAGAAGATATGAATAGTGTTAAAAGCTATAAAGAAAGGAGGCCGAAGGGGGTTCCTTAAGGGGTGGATCGGGGTGCCTCTCTGAGAAAGAGCCAGTTGAACAAGATCAGAATGACAAGCCTGAGGCAGCTGTGTCAGGATCTGTCCCTGAGTTACGAGCAAGTGGGGAGAGTGTTCCAGACGATGACCAGTGTGCCTGTGGCACCAACGAGCAATACTTCCCTGATGCTGGAACTTTCGAAGCCAGAACAAGCATCCAGGGACAGCTCAGGCAAAGCTTCAACAGCAGGAACAAGTAGGGTGATCTCAGGGAAGAAGGGCGAAGGTAGCCAGCATGCAAGGATGGTACAGGAAGTGGGGAAAGCAGAGAAGGAGGCCCAGGCCAGAGCTGGTGGGTCTCAAGAGCATCGTTTATCACAGAGTGATGATGGAAAGACTGGAAGGCTGTAGACGCAAGAGTGACAATCTGACCTAGTTTTTGTTGTTTTCTTTTTGTTATGCTTTTGATGGTCGTTTATTTGTTTACTTGTTTTTGAGATAGGGTTGCAGCATAGGCTGACCTAAAAACTCACCACATAGCTAGCCCCAGGCTGTCCCTAAATTTACAACAACCCTTTTGCCTCAGTTCCTAAGTGATGGGATTACAGGCATAAACCACTACCTGGCTCTGATTTACACTTTTAAAGCATCTTTGGGGCTGAGGAGATGTCTTGGTAAGGCACCTGCTTTACAGGCATGAGGACCTGAGTTCAAATCCCAAGACCCCACACAAGAGCCAGGTGTGGCAGTAGGTGTCTAGTCCCAGGGCTCCTGTGACAGAATGGAGGGCAGAGACAGCTCTTCTCCAGAAGCTAGTCTGGCTCCTGCAGTGAGAAACAGCAGAGAGATGTTACCTCAAATGAGGTCGAAGGGTGAGCACAGACACCCAAGGTTGTTCCGTGACCTCCAAAGACATGCCACTGTGTATTAGCACACACACACACACACACACACACACACACAGACACACACACACACACAGGCATTATACACATATGCAAACAATACACAAAGATAAAATTTAAAATAAATAAATAATCTCTCTGTTCATTGGTGGGGAGAATTTTGAGGGTTTTTGTAAATAGTTTGCATAGGGACTGTCTCTCATGTTCTTTGAACGTTTGGCCTTCAGGCGGTGGCACTGTTTGGGGGAGACTGTGGATCCTCCACAGTGTGGGGAGGCCCAGCTAGAAGAAGTGGGTTGCTGGGAACAGACCTTGAAGCTTATAGCCTAAGCCTGCTTCTTGGTCTGCTGAGACATCAGCCAGCTGCCACATGTTCTCACTGTCACAGCCATGAGCTACCCACCCACGTCACCAAAGAGTCACCACCGTTGTGACTCTCCCACCATGACGGGCCCTCTCCCCTCAGACCCTGAGCCCGAATCAGTCTTTCTTCCTCTGAGTTACTTTTGTCGGGTATGAGAAAGGCAGCTAACACAGAGGCCAAGGATGGAAGACGTTAGGTCACCAGGTGGTGGCCTGCAATTACCTGGGCAATCAATTACAGTGGCGTAGGGAAGAGGTCAGAGATGGGATGTATTTTGTGGGTGGAGGTGGCAGACTGTGGAGAGGGTGTGGAAAAGCAAGAACTCCAAGATGGCACGTGGCTTTGGAAATGACCTCATCGTCATCTGATGAGGACTGACCCAGATAACGGATGAATAGCACTTATCTCCGTGCCAGAAACTTCATGAAGGATCAGTGCATGCTTGTTGTTTTATTTCTGGTGCTGGCTCTCTGCAAGGCGCTCATTTGAACTTTAGGTGAAAGTTTTCTGGTCCTTGGTTTTCTCATGCATGCAATATGACAAGCCAGAGAATCTTTCAAGCATTTGGTAAATATTGATTACGCATTGACAGCGAGCCAGGCTCTATTCTGAGAACCAGAGACGTGGAGTCAATGAGTAGCTACCCTCATAGAACTTAGAGTAGAGTGAAGGTGCTGGTGAACAGAAAGTCCTGGGGAGGCTCAGGAGAGAACCAATGGCAAGAGAACCTTGTGGGAGTGTATGTCCAGGAAAAGAAGACTTCCTACACGAGAGGTTTTTAGGTGGAAGTCACAAGATCAGAGGGAACTTGGAAGATGAAGCATGAGGGTGCCTGTGGCAGAATGGATGTGGGGCGGGAGTCCATGGAGATAAGAGATCAGGCAGAGGGAATGGAATGATAGGGTTGCTTGAGGCACAAAAGAGTGTAAGTTTCCCAGCACCAGAATTCTCAAGGGCAGACCCGCCCAAACATCTTATCTCATGCTTGGGAGACTTTGCAAAGAAAGGGTGCCAGGACCCATCAAATGCAGGTGGGTGTGTTCTGAAGAACGGAGGGTTTTATTTGTATTCTTTAAAAGGTTAGTGGCCAAGAACAATTGTTTTGTGGTCCTTGGAGGGGGATCTGGTCTCTAGCTATGTGCTAACTCCTGGGCTAAAATGGCAATGTGTGGAAGGATGGTGGGGGATTATTTTGTTTTACTGTTCTGGGGATCAAACCCAGTGAGCTACATCCTCAGCTTTTGGAGCTTTATGTTTGCTTTGCCTTTGTATTTTTTGAGATAATGTCTCAAAAGCCAGATGAGGCTGGCTTTAAATTCCCTATATCTTTAAATAGTGCCTTGACTTCCCCAAAGCTGGGATGATAGGCTAAACCGTGATACCTAGTCAGCCTCCCCAATCCCTTGTCTTAACTTTTGAGATGGGATTCTTGGCACGCATCCCAGGCAGTTCTTGATTTGAAATCCTCCTGTCTCAACCTTCCGAGTGCTGACACTGCAGGTCCACACCATCATCCTGGGCTCCCCTGGCTCTCCAAGCATCAGGCTGTGCACATCAGCACTGGGAGCAATTTGACCGAATGTGCACTTCAGGACCCTCTCTGGTGCTAGTTTACAAGTCTCTTCCTACCTGCTCCTGGTAGGCCGTCAGAATCAGATGCCACGTAAAGGTGGTAATGTGCCATCGTGATTCGGTAGCCTGCTCTGAGCTCTCTGCTGGATCACTAAAAAGCAAGGAGACTCCATCACTCTGTCTCCCTAATGGCAAAAGATTCTGAATTGTGCTTGAAGATCTTATGCTGGGTCCTTGTGGAGAACAGCACAGGGGAAATCTTGACTATTCTTCGCATGCTCTTTACCACTGAGCTCTGCCCCTAGCCCCCAAGAAATAGTCGCCATAAAACCATTGCTACATTTGCTGTGGAATTACTTTAGAAGCTAGTGTAGTGCACATCATCAGTTTGCTCTAGAATTTGGGCAGGCATGGGTATGTTCTTCCAGACAGTGAGAAGTAAGTAGTTCAACACACTTACCTTACTGCCGTGGCTGCCAGGACATTCAGAGTTGGATGTGAAATCCATTAGTAACATATCACATTGCACACACACACAGTAGATTCCTCCGTCTCCCTTAATCTTGTATTTCTGCCTTAATGTGTTTATCAAATGTATATGGAGAACCCATGATGGAGGACCGTAGCCATCCTGCTGTTACTGGGCTGGTGGCAAACCCTCAGACACCAAACCACCGAGCGCTTCACATATGACTTAGCCAAAGGAAAGAGAGTCATTTTTCAGGTTTCAGTTCTGGCAGGACAGTGGCTATTCCTAACCTGAGTCCGTGTGTCTCGCAGAAGCTCCCTGACAGAGTGGTCATCCGCGGGATGTAAGACATTCACTCTCCTCTGATTGTCACCACAGATGACATAAGAAGACCTTCTCCAGAGAGGGAAATGCAAGCCTGGAAGGTGTCAGCAAATGGCCGAGTGCTGCAGACCCGGGTGGTAGAGGCCTGTGTGCCTGTGTTTTGGTGACAAGCCCCAATTCTTTCTGGACGTTTCTGTCCCACATAAGTAAGTCTGAGTGGGTGGTGCCAGCCTGTGCTATGACCTTGTAAAAAAGTAGTTCCCTCCCTGCCCTTGAGGATTTCACCAGGCCCCTCTGTCTGTCCTCAGCCAGCCAGTGCTGCAAACTGTGTTTGGACAGTCTGTAACGCTACCGTCAAATTTAGGCCCCAGGATTGTACCTGCTGCTGTTTTCCTGGCCCTTCCTCCTCTCAGCGCCCCCCTTTCACCAACTTCTCATTCTAACCTGATTCTAAGCTTCACCCCAAATCCCCAAAGAGGAGCCTGCTTCCGGAAACCCTGGGAACCTTCTCGCCGGGGAAGCTGGATGAGCTGCTGGCTGCTGTTCTTCATGGGGCCCGGGATCATTCTGGAAACTCTCACCTGCTGGGCTCCCAATATGAAAGGTCTCCCCTTTTTCATAGGATTAGTGTTTGAGATTTTCCTTTGCATTCTCCCATGCTCCATGAGCAGCTTAAGGAGGCTCATGCTTAGAGACATTTCCATGAAGCACGAAGCGGTATTTCGCCCTTAGAAGAAAATATTTTTGGCATCAATTCAAGGAAGCAGAGACCCACTTCAGTGGGGGGATAAATTCCCAGACGTGCCCCAACCCACTTCTAGAGAACTCCTTCTGCCTGGGAGCACCGCCCTTTCTGTCCCAATTATGCCATCCATGTCTCCATTTTTAAAATTACGCTCCCATTATGGGCTATTTATATAGGATATACTAAAAGAGTCCATAATGCTCGCCCATACAGCAAGTACCCTCTAGTTTCCGACTGCTCTCCAAAGTTACCACCTGTTTCTTAGATGTGAGCCCGTTTGCCAGCCACTGTTAATAAATCATGCTTTCTCTGTGCTTTTAGACTCTTGGGCACTTCCTCAGATGGTGCCGATCTACCTTCAGGAAGGTTACAGTTTCTCATCTGCTCTGACATACCAAGATACCATGAGAGAGCCGACTCTCTCCGTCCCCATCTGTGGGTGTGGTTGATCGTGTGTGTGCAGGCGTATATGGGCCCACCGCGGAGGTCAGAGGACAAGCTCGGGTGCCATGTGCCTTGTTTTGTTTTGTTTTTCTCTGAGACAGGGCTCTCACTAGGGCCCATGACTAGCTAATTAGCAAGCCCCAGTGATCCCTGCCTCCCCAGTCCTGGGGTTACAAGTGCATACGACCATGTCTGACTTTCTACCTGGGTACCTAAGACCAAACTCAGGTCCTCAGGCTCATGGTGAGCTCTTACTGATTGAGCTATCTACACACACACACACACACACACACACACACACACACACACACACACACTTTCCTTCTTCCCCTCACTCCTAGCAGCCACCCACCTGTCCTCCATTTCTATGTGTCATTTCAAAACGTACATAAATAGGATCAAACAGCAGGTAACTTTTCAAGTGGGCTTTTTTTTCCACTCAGTATAATTCTCTGCAAATTCATCAGGCTGCAGCAAGTACGCTAGATCCTTTCTTTCATGCCTCAGTTATATTCCAAAATTTGAATGTGCCACCACTTTATAACCACCCACCCACTCAAGGACTTCAAAGTTGTTCTAATCTTTGGTTATTGTGACTGTACTGTCTTTGCTAGGATTTCTGTTGCTGTGATAAAACACCATGACCAAAAGCATCTTGGGTAGGGAAAGGTTCATGTCAGCGTATTTGTCTCTCTAACAGGCCATCATAGAGGGAAGTCAAGGCAGAAACTCAAGGCAGGAACTGAAGCAGAGACCACGGAAGAGCTCTGGTTATTGGCTTGCTCAGTTTGCTTTCTCATATAACCGAGTACCAGCGCAGAGGTGGCAGCGCCCCAGAGAGCTGGACCCTCCCGCCTCCATCATTAATCAAGGACGCCCCACAGGCTTGCCCATAGGCCAGTCTGGTGGGGACATTTTCTCAATTGAGGTCTCCTCTTCTCTCAAATGACTCTAGCTTTGTGTCAAGTTGACAAAAAAAACTAACCAGGACATGTACAGATAGATCTCTGAATCAGTGCAAGTCTTCATTTCTCAGGGCTACGTGCCTAGGAGTACAGTTTCTGGGTCATATGGTATTTTATGTTTCCATTTTTTTAAGTGCCAAAGTCATTGAGAGTGGCTTGCCAGCTTACATTTCCACCAACAATATGTACTTCTCGCCTCCTAGCTAGCATTTGGTCTTGTCTGCTTTTCACCGTTGCTGTCCCGATAGGTGTGTGGTGGCTCCTCGACGCAGCTTTAATTTGTATTTCTCTAACAGCTAATGATGTTGAGCACCCGTCATGTGCACATTTCCCATCTGTGAACCCACTGCGCTGAAATGTCTTTCCATGTTTCTTGCCAATTTTATAATTGGATCGCTTGTTTTTTTGTCTTTACTGTTGAGTTTTGAATATTCTAGGTAGTCATTCTTTGTCAGGCATGTGATTTCACACAACTTTCTTTCTTTCGCGGGGTCTTAGTTTTTCTGTCCTCAGGATTTTTTACAGAGGGAGAGTTCTCAGGCCTTTATCTAAAGTTCAGCTCACCCACCATTCCTTCCGTAGAGTGTACTTTGAGTTCCACACCCCCAAAATGTGCTGCATAATCCCGGATGCCAAAAACTTTCATTTCCTCCCTGAAGATTTTGTAGTTTTACATTTTACATTTAAACTTGTGATTGTTTTTTTTTTTTAAATTGTAGTATAGTGTATGAATCTTAAGTTTTATTTTATTTTTGCTCCATGGCTATCCTATAGCTTTAGCGATATTTATTGAAGAATCTAGCTGGACAGGGTGGTACACTTAACACTTTAATCCTAGTGCAGGCAGGTGGATCTCCATTTGAGGCCAGCCTCCATAGCAAGTTACAGGTGAGTCAGGGCTACACAGTGAGACCCAGTCTCAAAGAAAGAAAAAAAGAAAGGAAGAAAGAAAGAAAGAAAGAAAGAAAGAAAGAAAGAAAGGAAGGAAGGAAGGAAGGAAGGAAGGAAGGAAGAAAGAAAGGAAGGAAGAAAGAAAGAAAGAGCGTGCCTTTTTTTTTTTTTTTTTTTTTTTTTACCAAAAATCAGTTGGACATGCATAATTTTTTTTTTGACTCTGCCTATAGTTTCTTTGTTCTGGCTCACTTGTCCTGGTGTCTTGCACTCAGCCCCTACGGTCGTGACTGCCACAATAGCCTGATGAGTTTGATTAGTTATTGATGGATTCCTTCCATGTGCCTCTCATTTTAGGGACACTTTGGCTCTTCTAGTTCCTTTGATTTTTTTTTTTTTAAATACATACATCAGAAAGTTTTCTATCTCCACACAAAAGGATTGTGTTAAGTATGTGTACTGGTTTGGTGAGGTAACTTCTTTTTTTTTTTTTTTTTTTTTTTTTTGGTTTTTCGAGACAGGATTTCTCTGTGTAGCTTTGCGCCTTTCCTGGAACTCGCTTTGGAGACCAGGCTGGCCTCGAACTCACCGAGATCTGCCTGCCTCTGCCTCCCGAGTGCTGGGATTAAAGGCGTGCGCCACCACTGCCCGGCTGGTGAGGTAACTTCTTAACTATGCTGAGCCCTCCAAGGCATGAGCCCAGTGTGTCTCCTCATTTATTTATATCTTTTTTGATACTCGTCACCAATGTGCATGTTCAGTCACAAGTCCTGCACATGTTCTGTTAACTTTACAGCTAAATCTTTTGTAGCAACTTTAAAGTTACTTTCAAGATACTGCATCTTTAAGTCTAATGTCTATGTGTTCATAATTAATGTCAGAAATGCAGGTGTGAAAGGCTCGTAGGATGGCTGAGTGGGTAAAGGTGCTTGCCCCCAAGCCTCATCACCTGAGTTCGATCCCCAGGTCCAGTTGGTAGAAGTAGAGAACCAATTCTGGTCTACACACATGCAAATAAGTTAACATCATAAAAATTAAGCAAATAAAGCAGTAATCTGAATGCCCCATCCACTTTTCAAGATAAACGAGGGGGAGTTCATCTTCAATCCCAGCACTCAGGAGGCAGAAGCAGTTGGCCTTCTGAGTTCAAAGCCTGCCTAGTCTACATAACTGAATTCTAGGCCATCCAGGCTAGTGAGATTCTCTCTTAAATAAACACACACACACACACACACACACACCACACCACACACACACACACACACACACACACACACACACACACACACACACACATTTTTAAAGAAGGCTGGAGAAATGACTCAGTGGTTAGGAGTACTCACTGCTCTTGCAGAGGACCTGGGCTCAGCTCCCAGCAACCACATGGTGGCTCATAATCACCTATAACTCCAGTTCTAAGGGATTTAACACCATCCTCTGGCCTCCTCAGGTACCAAGCATGCTTGTGGTGCACATAAGTACACACAGGAAAACACTCATAAAATAAAAATAAATAAATCTTTAAAATAAATAAATAAACGCTGGCAATTTTTACCTCTGCTGGCCCTGGGATTCAGGAGGGTAGGCTTATTGAGTTTCTCTACATGAACAGTCATATTATCTACCAATATGGGCAATATTACTCTTCCTTCCAGTTGCTGTAAGTTTGTTTCTTAACTTGTCCCATCCATCCTTATTGCACTGTATTGAGTAGGAAACCCATGGCTTGCTTTTAGTCATGGTGTGAAATCGCTCATCCTTCAGCATTCAGCTTAATGTTAACCATCCTTTGTAGACTGCCAATTTGGAGAAATCCCATTCATACCTAGTTTGCTGAGCAGCGTTTCTTTTTGTTGTTGTTGTTTTGTTTGTTTTTATTTGTTTTGGATTTGTTAAAACAACACATATTTAGTTTTTGTGCTAAATTGTGCTGGAGACCAGAAGTCTGCTATCAGTCTTTTTAAATTAACTTTCATTATGCATATAAAAAAGTGGACTTTGTTCTGACATTTTACACATATATGTCATATACTTCCATTATTCCTTCCCCTCTCCAAAGTAGGCTCCCTTATACTTCCATATCTCTTATGCTTTTAAAAATGTCACGTCCAGATTGTATATATGAATGACAATAATACAGTTGTTGTGGAATATGATTTTAACTATGTAAAGATGTGTTACATTTGTTTATGCTGTGGAATATTACATTAACTATGTGAAGGTGTGTTACAGTTGTTTGTCCTGCATTTGTTTAATTATGCAAAGATGGGTTGCATTTGTTTCACCTTTCATGCCTAAGGCACCTGATTGGTCTAATAAAGAGCTGAATGGCCAATAGAGAGAGATAGGTTGGGCTGGCAGACAGGGAGACTACAGAAGAGAAATCTAGGCAAAAGAAGAGAAGAAAGAGGGAGAAGAATGGGATAAGAGAATGAGGGAAAAAGAGAGGGACAGGAGCCAGGCAGCCTCCAGCTAGCTAGATGGAGTAGGACATACAGAAGGAAAGAAGGGTAAAAAGCCCCAGGCAAAACATAGATGGCGAAAACCAGGTTGGGCTATAAGAACTAGCAAGAAACGAGCATAAAATAAGCCCAAGTATTCATAACAAGTGATACATCTCTGTGTCATGATTTGAGAGCTGGTTGGTGGCTCAAAAAGAAAAGGCCTAGTACATGTGATATGTGTCTCTCTGAATCTGGCTGCCATCGCTAACTAAGATGCTCTCCAGTACCAATTATCAATTTCCAGTAAATTAGGTAATGTACCTTTTCAGCTGATTAATATTCTATTGTTTGTGTCTATCACATTTTACCTTTTTTTCCTAGTTAGAAACATTTCATTTAAATGTGTCAAATAAAAACCCACATTTTCAGACCATAAGATGTTAATATATTCAACAAAACAGTATTTTACTGCTCTGAATTGTACAGGGTAATAATCCAGATCCATTTTGATTAGATTATATTTTACAGACGTAACAAATCCCTGACGATAATGTAAACCAAACAACTTTTCCCTACAGGGTGAACTTGAAAACAGCAGTCCATTCTTTTGGGTCTTGCACTTCTTTGAGGTTTTCCTATTGGAGAATGACTTCTTTTAGGCGACGGAGATCTGAATTTTGCTCAGTTGCTTCTCAGTAGTGAAATAGACTTGGATTTTGATCTAGACCTTGAGTGGGGACTCAAACTTTTTCTAGATTCTCTGAGAGAAACTGATCTTAATCTACAAAGAGACACAGACCTTGAAAGCAGAGGAGAGGGTGATGTTGACCCCCTTCCTTGGCTTGTGCCCTGTAAGAGTGTCGTGACCTCTGGATGGGGGATGTGATCTACATCATGCCCTGCTTCACCTTCTAGGGCCATAGCAATAATATGCAGTCATAAGCATAATGTCCCTTTTCACCACACTCACAGCATCTATCATTAAGATCAGAGGGATGTAGGGCAGGTGCCTATCAACATGAGATCTCTGAGATATGCCTATTGATAGTTCAGTCCTTACTGGAGAACCACAAATCACCTTCCCATCCAAACTTCTGCATCTCTAGGATCTTCAGATTCCACAAAAGCAAATCCTGGAGGATTTCTCGCAATCCATACATTTCTTAAGGGCCTATGGTAACTGAAAGCCCTTTCTAACTCTCCCTTCCCAGCACCAATTCCCAGGTTACCGAAATACACCTTGATTTCCCTTCCATGCGGCCTCCAGATGTGACTAGTCCACATCCTCAGCTCCAGCTGCAGCGCCCACAGCTCAAGTAGCAGGAGAGCTGGTTCACACCTTCACTCACCAACCTTCCTGGCAGCACCATTCACATTTCACCTTTTCAGTCATGAATCAGTGTTGGATTTTGTAAAATGCTTTCCTGTTCTACTATGAATTTTCTTTAACCTTTTCAAGTGATCCACTGTTTTGAATGAGCAAATACTGAGCAAGCCTTATATTTCCGGGAATAAATCTACTGCTCTTTGCACATAATTCTTTTCATATATTGAATTCTATATATTTCTGTATAACTCTACATATTCACATATGAATTCTATTTGCCAATATTTTGTTGGGGACTTTGTCATCTGTATTCAGAAGGACTGCTGGTCTCTCTTATATACTTTGTCTGGTTTGGGTATCAGGGAAGTACTTTGTGCCCCAACTGGAGGGGAATCCCTTCATCTGTTTTTTTGGAAGAGATCATGTAAGATTGACACTGGTTTTCTTTATACACCTGTTAGAATTTTCCAGCAAGATATCTGGACCAGAAAATTTCCTTTGGGGAGAGTTTAAGAGTGTGACTTCACTGTCTTTAATAGTTATAAGATCATCCAAAGCATTTCCTGGTGGGCAATCTGGAGAGGTACATGACTTTCACACATTTGATATATTTGCGAGGTCAAATCACATATATGACGTTACTTGTAACACGTCCACACTGTCATTTCAATTATTGTGATGTTTAGTCCTGGTATTGACAATTTGTCTTTTTATTATCAGTGCTGTCAGAGGTTTGTCCATTTTATTATTTTTTCTCATGGGAGCATCTTTGGTACATTGCTTCTTCATTACTTTCTATTGTTGTTTTTAATTGCTTGGATCCTATTTTTTCAATTTCCTTTCTTCTGCTTTTTAAAAAGGGTTTACTTTATTATTTTAATTATGTGTATGGGGGATGTTATACACATGGTCTTAGTGCCCATAGTGACTAACAGCATTGGGTCCCTTGGAGCTGGACCTGTACGCAGCTGTGAGCTGTCTCACACGGTGCCGGGAGAGGAGCTCAGGTCCAGGAAGAGCAGCGTGCCCTCCTGGCAGATCCGTCTCCCCAGCTGCTGTTCTGGTTTAGTTTTGCTCTTTGATTCCCTGGAGGGGAAGCTTATGTGAGTGAGCCACCTTGCCATCCCATCCGTCTTCTTTCCTAGCCTGAGCAGGTAATGTTGTCAAGCTCCCTCTCACGGTGGCTGTGGTGGTGTCAAATATTTTGAAATACTGTATTTTTATTTTTATTCACTTCTTTGAAATACTGTATTTTTATTTTTATTCACTTCTTTGAGCTTGAGCGTTTTCTCCTTAGACTTTTTGTGCAGCCTGTGAATAACTTAGACATACTTGTTTAGTTTCATATATTTGGAGACTTTTACCATTATCTTTCAGTTATCAGTGTGTAGTTTGATTCCATTGTGATCACAGTTCATATCATTTCAACCTTTCTATATTTGACTAGGTTATTTTATAGCCCAGCATGTGGCCTATTTTGAAATATATTGCATGGGCCCTTAGAAATGTTATACACTGTTTTCTGGTAGATTCTGTTGGTTAATGGTGTGTGTGTACACATGCGAGTGTGTGTTGATTATGAGGTCTTTTTCTTTTATTGGCTGTTATTCTTTAACCTTGCTGCTTTTTCTGTCTTCTTGTCCTATTAATTGTTGCAATAAAGTCTTTGAGGTTTCAAACGTAATTGTGACTTGATGTGTCCATTTTAATCCTTTGTTTGTTTGTTTGTTTCTCTGTGTAGCTCTGGCTGTCCTGGAACTCACTCTGTAGCCCAGGCTGGCCTTGAACTCACAGAGATCTGCCTGCCTCTGCCTCCCAAGTGCTGGGATTAAAGGTTTGCAACACCACTGCTTGGCTTTAATTCACATATTTTAAAGTTTGTGTTCCCCTTTTCCTCTCCCCTTTAGTCTTTATTTTACTTCTTTTCCTTTTGTTTTTATTTATGAATTTAGGGTTGTGGTCTTCTCGCAAATTGACTGTTTTACCATAACATAGTGTCCCATTCTGTCTCTACAAGTTTCCTTTGTCCCAAATTGACTTTAATATTAAGGCATCAGCTCCTGCTTTTTTGGATTAACATGTCTCTCTTTTGTCTTTCAACTTGCCTGTTATAATTGAGGTGAGTTTCTTTGAAGCAGCATGTAATTGGGTCATGTTATATAATCAAGTCTAGCCATTTCCACATTGCAATTGCTGAACCTCCATTATTTACAGTCGGTGTAGCTGTTGCTATGACAAGGATGCCTGTGGATTTTACTCTCTGGTTTTAGCTCTCTGAATAGAACTGATACATATGTGAGCTCACAGAGCCTGTGACAGCATGCACAAGACCAGCCCACATTCAAACCAGACAAAATCTCCACACTGAGCAGGGGAAGTGGACACACGATCTCACCAGTAACCAATAAGCTATTTTCAACTGATACCTGATGGGAAAGGAAAAGGCCGTTTTCTCCAATGGAGTGCTGTTGGGTATATCAACCATACCCAGAACAGTCCCATGCCCAGGACAAGTTAGCCAGCTGGCCAACACAGAGTGGACTTCATGTTTTTTGTGTATTTTTTGTTTTGTCTTATTGGTTTTATCTTAAAATTTGTTTTGTTTTGTTTTTTGAGAGCAAGACTATGAGAGGACATGAAGTTGGATGGTTACAGAGGTGGAAAGAACATGGGAGGAGTTGGGAGAGGGGAAAGGATATGATCAAAATATATTTTGTGAAAATTTTTAACTAAAAATAATTTTTAAAAAGTTTTTTTTTCTTGTTTTTCTTTAAGTTCCTTGAACCACTATTTGATCTCAATTTAAAAACTGTGGCACTTAGAGTGGAAGTCTCTGTCTGTCTTTGTGGGTGTGTGGGCCTGGAGGTGGCGTGCGGGCCTGGAGGTGCGTAGCCTATCTCTGTGGGGTTGGAGGTACATAGTCTTTCTCCGTGGGCTTGCCTGGAGCACAGTGCTTATTGTCTGCAAGTTCTCATAGGCCTCCCTGTAGCTAGAGTTTTCCTGCTTTGCCCACAGTCAGGACAAATCTTTGTCACCCGCCAGTCCCACAGCCTCTCAGACCCAACCAAGTAAACACAGAGACTTATATTGCTTCAAACTGTATGGGCATGGCAGGCTTTTTGCTAACTGTTCTTATATCTTAAATTAATCCATTTCCATAAGTCTATACCTTGCCATCTAGCTCATGGCTTACCAGCATTTTCACATGCTGCTTATCCTGGCAGTGGTTGGCAGTGACCCCTTCTGCCTTCCTGTTCTTTTATTTTCTCCTCTCTGTTAGTCCCGCCTATACTTCCTGCCTAGCCACGGCCAATCAGGTTTTATTTATTGACCAATCAGAGCAACTTGACATACAGACCATCCCCCAGCACAGCCAAGTGCAGATCATCTCAGACACCTGCACTCAGGCCCATGGTCCTAATCATCCTCTATGTGGACCTGCTGGGTAAAGCCACAAGGAACCCAAGAACGAGCTCCCACAGGATATACAGAACATCCCACAGCACTTCCCCTTTCCGGGTTCTTCATCTAGATGTCTGACTTCAGCTCCTTCTTTAGTGTGTGTCTCAGTGACAGTTTCTTCAGCTCCAAATCTGGGATTTATGAAGCAAAAGAAAACCCCAGAAACAAACCACATGTCATTCCTTGAGGTCCATAAGTTCTTAACTATGCTGTTTTCATCTCTTTCAGAATGTTCTTACATTTGTTTACATAGAAATGCTCAAGTTTTTCAGTTGTAACTGTTAGGATGCATTTGGGACCATCAGCCCTCTCCTTCTTTCTAAATGCAAATGTCCCCACTAAGCATTTTTTTTTTTTTTTGTTTTTTCGAACAGGGTTTCTCTGTGTAGCTTTGCCTTTCTGGAGCTCATTGTAGCCCAGGCTGCCTCGACTCACAGAGTCCACTGCTCTGCTCCCGAGTGCTGGGATTAAAGGCGTGCGCCACCAACGCCCGGCTAGCATTTTTTTTTAAAAGTAGGGTTAGTATTTTGTTGTTGTTGGATATCTTGTATTAGAAATCTAGACCTTAATAGATATATAAAGGATTGCCCTAGTGGCAAGTAGGGAAATTAACCTGTAGATCTCCCCTTTTTTTGCCCACCCTTTAATTCCAGGAGCTCCCACAGACCTTTCAAAATGCCCCAGCCTTCTCAGTGCAGAAATTGAGAAACATGCCTTAGAATCTCTCTATACACCCCCAGAGGAGACAAAGGTGCTCTAACTGGCCTGGATTCTTCTCTCTCTACTAGATGCCAAGCTCTCCAAAGATGAGGGCTTGTTCTCCCACACCTCAGTGCCTGATTCTGTCCCCAACATAGCAGTGGTCATTGTGTGGGCTGAATGGATACATGAACTTGAAGGCATTTTCAGGCTCTATGAGATTCTGTTTGTGTCTAAAATAAATCCATGTGTGTTGTCTTGGCAAAGGTTAATAAAATCTACATGGTTGAGCCATTCTATTTAATGAACTAATAGTGGAACCATTCCACCAAGTGTGTTGATTACTAATTCTCTGGCAACAAGTAAACATTCAGGAACTCTATGGAGTGTGAGTTTGGTAATGACCCTACTATGGTTTTGATCTTCAGAGGGTCCTCAGTGCCCATTATGGTGATGGATCACCCAGAGAGGTGCTGTTAAGGAGACCATTTAGAGAAAGTGTTAAGAAGAGTGGCTTAGCTCACTGGGGTGTGCCTTTGAAGGGGATTTGGGGCTCCTACCCCTTCTCTTTCTTTTGTTGGTCAGCTATCAGGAAAACTGTTTGGCTTTACCACACCCCTCCAGCCATCGCCATCTGGCATCCTCACCAGAGGCCCCAGAGGAACAGAACCAGTTAATCATGAATTGGAACCTCCAAATCTGTGAGCCAAAATACATCTTCTCTCTTTATATGCTGATTACTCCTGGCACTTTACTACGGTGATGGAAAGCTGGCTAGCAGATCCTCTACAACATTTTATCTGTGCTTGCCAAAGACACAGGGAGGTTCTCCTCATTTGCAAGGGGCTCAGACCTGGAGTTGAGTTAGAAATTGGGTACTAGGTGGTTCTTGCCACTAAGTGTTTTCTTAAAACAAAACAAAACAAAACAAAACAAAACAAAAAAACCTTTCTCAGGTCACAGGTATTAAGATTTTGGGCATGAAAATGAGACCCTAGGTCAAGCTCCTGGCTAAAGAGAAAATCTCTGATGGAAAATTTTGGGTTTAGGGCTTAGTAGTTGAGTACTGGCTACTCTTCCAGAGGTCATGAGTTCATTTCCAGCACCTACACAGCGACTCATGACCATCTATAGCTATAGGTCCATGGGATCCAAATGCCCTTTTCTGGTGTTCAGACAAAACACCCATACACATAAAATGAATGAATCATTAAAATAAATAGATATATCTTTTTTAAAGAAAAATTTAGATTAAAAATATCATGAAAAACTGTATCATTATACAAATTAAAAAAAAAAAAACTTTCTTCAAAAAAAAAAATTCTCTCCCTTAGGTTAAAAGAAGCCTGTACTGGCAAGACAGGAACATATCTGAGAATTTCCAATTACCTCAGATTTAGTAAGAGCCAGTTAATGGTTTAGTTCTTGACAAATCACTGTTGTAAGGCTTTACTATTGTATTTAAAATGAGAGTGACAGGGAAATGAGCACATCAGGAAATAGGTGTGGTGTAGAGGAGCTACGGAGAATACACAGAGGGATGGGTATACTCAGGTGAGGGTGAGAGGGGCCGAGAGAGTGTGAACAGGTGGAGCACTTTACATAATGCCCTTGTTTCTTCTTCAAAGTGAGCATGTGTAAAGATCCTGCTTCCAAAGATGGCTACAGAAACACCTCTCACTCTTCCTCCGTGCCCTACCTGGCACTTCTTAGACTGGACATCTGCAGTCCTTCCTCTTGAGTAGGCTGGGCTTGCAAATATAGTAGATGGTAGCTTGGTGATTTTCAAGAGCGCATCACAGAAGGCAATGTGGCTTTCTTCAGATGCACATGCTGAGACCTCAGCCACCATGCTGTGGGACTTTCAGGAAGTCACATGGAGAATTTCTACGTAGGTGTCCTAGCCAAGGTGAGAGCTGGCACCTATCAGACTTACCTGAAAAGAACCTTTAAGTATTCCAGCTCTTGGTGATGGAGTCACCCGTAACTTTGGTCATCTAGTTAAGGGTGTAGACATTATAGGTGCACAATTCAATGCCGGTATGCTCTTTCCAAACCCACAGACTCCATGAACAGAAATCAGTGGCTCTAGTTTCATGCTTCAGGGGTTGAATGGTTTCTTAGAAGTAATAATACTGAAACATCCTCTGATGTAGATTTGATTTTCTCTACATAATCACCAATGAGGACAGGTTTTCCCACTCACGTCTGGTCACGTGATTGACCAGAAGTGATCTGAACAATAGCATTCATTTTTCTCACATAGCAAGTGGTCTGCAGGCAGGAGGTTCCAGGGCGGACACCACTGCTCAGCAATGGTATGCTTTTCACCTGTCTGCTTTTGGGTCCTCTTCTCAAGGGGGCTTCACCATTCTGAGTCTCAAGTGTTCTCAGGAAGCATCCAGAAGGCTGAAATGAGACAGAGCATTATATGTTGTTAGTAGTGCTGGTGCTTTGAGACAGTGTCCCATGACCCAGGCTTGCCTTGAACTGAGGAAGCATTATAAACTGGTCTTGACTCTCTGGTCTCCCACCCTCCACCTCCCCAGTACCTGCATTCTAGGCCTCCACTTCCTAGACAGTTTTATAAACCAGACCAGGGCTACACAGAACCTGTTTGCCAGCAGACACCACTTTCTTTGAGCAAAGTTGTCCCCACCCTTGGTGTTCAGCTTGCTTTGACATTTAAAGGCATGACAGGTCCAAGTCTGAGCGGATGGCAGGAAGGGCCTCATGTATGCCCTGGGATTTACACTTGCACACACCTCCCTTGTGATCTTTCGTGGTAAATCCCATAAGCCTCTCAGATCTTATAGGCCACAGAGTGCCCCACTTTACTTTAGCTTCAGAGCTTAACATTTTTAACATCTTCTCTATTTAGTCTTTACCACAGGAGGATGGCTTTGTTGGTAAAGAAAAAAAGGGAAAGGAAATGGCTATTGGGTAGACAACCTCCTTTTTCTAATGAAAATAAAAAGAGAGAGACATAGATTAAGATGTACGGAGGTGGCATGGCTGATAAAGGACAGATCTTGGCACCATCAGTGGGAAGAAACCATTTCTCGCATGATCATGGCATTCCTGTAGGTTAGCTGACTGGAGGTTCTGCCACCTCTTTCTTACACTTCTTCCCTGGCTTGACAATGTAAAGAAAGTAACAAACTGTCCTGGAAGGATTCAGTCTCATTCTTAGGGGCCGCAGGTTCTGGGGCAGTGAGCGTGACCCCTGTCCTGCTCCTTTTTCTTCTGCACCTCTCTCAGACATTGAAAATGGTGCCCTTCTCCCCTGAGCCTGATCATAACTCTCTACACAGCATTTCAGTGAGGGGGTCTCAAACCGCCTTCAGCAGAAGAAAAATAAGAAATAAAAGCAATCACCAATCTCTACTGGGACTCTGAGAGGATCACATGAAATAGCCAGTGGCTTACAAAGCCATTTTTAGGGTTCTCTGGTGACAGGCACTGACTTCCCTGAGACCCATTGGCCCCCACAAAGCTGATTCACCCCTTCTTTGACTGGCCCAGGTGTTAAGGCTGAAGAAATCAGGAAGTCTTGGCACTGCTACTCCACAGCCTTCGTAAGGACAGGGGAATGACCGGAGAAATAAATACTACTCAGCCACAAAAGCCGTGAACTCCTCGAGGACAGCTGCGTCTGACAGAGGCACATCTGTGTTTGACGACCGATGTTTGCTAGAAATGTATCAGCCCTGCCTGTTATCCCTGGAAATGACAATAACAGGGGTCCCAGCGTTGGCATTCAAACCACAGAAGAGCCTCTGCGCAGTAATTGTTAATAAAGAAGTTGCTCGAGTCAGAACTCCATTTTTCTAGCAAATCCCTGTTATCTTCTCAGCGACACCTGTGCTGACAGAATGGAATCACACTCCCTGGCCTGGCATGCAAGGCCCTTGACAATCTTGTTATAGATTGTAGATGGTGCGTGGTCTAACTCACAAGCTCTTTAGGACTACTGCCCAAAATTCCTACTCCCAATTATGAATTCAACTAGAAAAAGAGAACAAAACAACCCCCACCCCATATTCCCTAAAAAGCCCAATGTAAGGAATATGTAGACAACTCATTCAGCCTGTCATACAGCCCTCAACTGGTACATTTTTTTTTCTTGCATTGCTGGGCTTTGAACCCAGGACTTTGTGCATGTAAGGTGAGTGCTCTACCACAGAGCTACTGCCACCCCCACTACCCTAGCCAATTATTTTTGAGATCTTCTGTAAGGCCCTGGGATTGCGAAGCACTTACAACTTCCCTTGAGCTTTTTCCAGAAACAGGAGTCCAATGATGTGAAATACTTGGCAAGACTGGAAGCTCAGAAAACCAAGGGTTGTCTCCGTAGCGAAAACCGTGTGGAAGGTCATGGAGAATGGGGCATAACCTCAGCGAGACTGTTTCCCTTGCAGATCTTCCTGACCCTGCCTGTTCAACACTGAGCATTTGTTCTTCTCACACCTTTGCCTCATTTGATGCTCATAGTTTTTGTGTTCTATGGAATTTTGGCCTTGACTTTGGGTTGGATGAATCTGCCTGTGTTTTTTGGCTTTCATTTTTGAGACTCTCATAACAAAGTCCAGCCCCGTTTTAGTGGCCATCTTGGCAGCTAGATCAGCACCTAAATTATTACCATGAACTGGCTGCTGTTGGACCACATGCTGGAAAAGGGGATCATGCAGGAGCCATCGGAGAAGCAGGTGTCTTCTGTGGGGCTCAGGCGTCTGACTGTTCCTATGATTTATACCTGTGGCATGCTTAGAACATGGAAAGTCCTAAGGTAGATTAAGACAGCCCCAGTAGTCAGGGACAGATTCTAGTGGACACAGATTAAGGGGGAGAGTCATTTCGTGTGACTAATACAAATTAGCTATTTTAAATCAAGAGGCATAAAGGGAGTCAGCATAAAAAGTGAATATAGATGAACTGTTTATTAGAATATAGAGTAGATACAGAATAAATATTGAGTTAAAAAATTCAAGTTATGGTAAGTGGAGAAAATTTGAAGGTTATAGAGATGGTTATAAAAATGGCATGCAGTGTCCTATCAAGGACAAAGATGTTTTCGCCAAAGAAGAGGCAGAAAGTATGAGAGCCAGAGGATGGGGAAGAGTGCCATGAAATGCTGTCCTCTGGACATGAAGTAGCTGCTGAACTTATGAACTCACAGCTGCTTCACAAGAACTTCACAAGACCTGTACAAGACCAAGCCAATCAAAATCCTGTCCTAGGTAGGGTGGATGATCACCAACCCCCACCCTTCCTGAGAATCTACTGGAGATTGATGGTTGCTGGGGGAGGAGGAATCATTCTTTTGGGGGTCTGTGGTCCACTGAGTGATCCAACATCTGTGCACAAAGGAGCAGCACTAACTGGACTTAGTGGTCCATTGAGAAAAAAAAAAGACATGCGATTGGGGGACACCTGTTGGGATAGGATGTTAGATGGAGAAAATGGGAGGTAGGTAGTTATAACTATGAACACAAGAAATTCTTATTTTTACTAGAATATAGTCAAACTAGGCCCTGGCCAATAGTCACTGTCAAGTATCTGCCAAATGTCTACATTTAAATCAAATAATCTCCATCTTAACTACTATGGGTCATAGAGCATTTGTCCTATTTATTCAACTGTACTGTTATAACAACGAAACAGCCACAGACAACCCATAAGTGAACAAGCACAGTTTGGCTCTGATAAAACTTTATTATTTATGGACATTGAAATCTAAATTTTATATAATTCACATGTGTCATAATTCTTCTGAGGGTTTTTGGTTTTTGTTTTGTATTTTTGTTGTTGTTGTTTTGTTTTTTGTTTTTTTTTCCAAGACAAGGTAGAGCCCTAGCTATCCTGGAACTCACTCTGTAGACCAGGCTGGCCTCTAACTCAGAGATCTGCTTGCCTCTGTTCCCTGATTCCTAGGATTAAAGGTATGCACCAACATCCAGCTTCTTCTGAGGTTTTTAATCCTTTAAAAATGTAAAAGTGGGCACTGGAGAGATGGCTCAGTGGTTAAAAGCACTGAGTACTCTAACAGAGGACCCAGGTTCAATTCCCTGTACCCCATGGCAACTCAACTGTCTGCAACTCCACTTCCAGGGGACCTGGTACCTTCACACAGACATAAATGCAAGCAAAACACCAATGCACAGAAAATTAAGTATTTTTAAAGATGTGAACATGGGGGCCGGAGAGATGGCTTGGCTGTTAAGAGCACTTGATGCTCTTCCTGAGGACCCAGGTGTGATCCCCAGCACCCACATGGCAGCTCACAAACTGAATATAATGCCAAGTCTTGGGGATCTGGTGCACTCTTCTGGCCTCTGTAGGTGCCAATCATGGATGTAATGCACATACTATATACAGTACATACAGACAAACAACTCCACACATAAAAAATGAATACATTTTAAAAACATACAAGTGACTGGGTGTGTTTGTCACACCCCTTTAATCCCAGCATGTGGGAGGCAGAGATAGGCATCTTTGAGTCTGTGGAAAGCATCATCTACATAGCAAGTTTGGGCTAGTAGAGGCTACTTAGTTAGCAAGAGCCTGTCTCCCCCCCCCCAAAAAAAAAACAGAAGTAAAAGCAGGAGCTGAAGAAGAGAGGGTTCTGATTTAAGAGCACATACTACTCTTTCAGACAACCTGAATTTGTTTCCCAGCACTTAGGTTGGGTGGCTCACAACGGCCTTTAACTCCAGGTCCAGAGGATCTAGTGCCCTCTTCTGGTCTCCATGGGTCGCTACACTCACTCATGCACATACTCACCTAATATATACATATACACTTAATTTAAAATGAAATGAAATAAAATAGAAATGCAAAAGCCTCTCTGACTTTCAGACCATGCAAGAGCAGAGGTGACTGGATTTGGTCAGCCCTTGGTCGTTGGCATTAAAGAAGAGAAAGAGGACATTCAGTTAAGTGGGCCCTTTGGAAGAACTGTTGGCAGTGGTAAAATTTCTCTTAGCCCCTTCTCACTGAAATTAGAATAGAGCTCCAAAGCTAGGTTTCATTGCTGTCCTTTGCTTTCTAGTTTCTTCCAACATCAGTCTCTTCTGGATCCCGTGGGTTTGTGCAATATGAGTAAGCCAAAGTGACCAATAAGAAGGATGGGTTAAATGGTCATTTGTTCACTCATATAATATGAGCAAGAACAACTTCCTGTCCCCAACGATCCTACAAGTTTACTGTATGAACATCCCTGGGAAGTGATTATAACATGCTTGCTATTAGAATATAAAGAAGCATGGCTCAGAAGAAGCATGGGTATAAGGAGTGTGTGTGTGTTTCACTCTAAGTGTTCTTTTAAGTTATGAATTCAATTCTGTTTTGAATAACAAGGACTAAATGTCACAGTGTCCCTAAGTGTAGCTGAGTGTCACTAAGTGTCCCTAAATTGCATGCCTTGAGGTGAAAACATAGACTAGATAGTGAGTCGGTTCCTTGGCTTTCTCATTTGGGTCTATGTGGCCAAAAGAAGCAACTGCAGTTCAGAGGAGGGAAAGGTACCTGTGTCCAGCACAGCAGTCTCAAGCAAGAGGCAGGAGTTGAGTCTTCATAGCCAAAGCAGAGTCTGCAAGCCTGCTTGAGCTGTAGCCAGAAGCCTTCATTGCTCAAAGCTTGTAGTTTTTAATAACCATGCCTAACAAGAGTGTGTTGGGTGTCTCTTGGTAGTTTCTTTTTGCCATTGTCTGGGGGTCTTTACCACCACAACAGAAGGCCTCGGAACAAGGAACTGGCCGGTGCAACAGCCTTGCTGGACAATGCATTGTTTGTTGTTCTTGAGACGTAGTCTTGATAAGTCATCCAGATTAGCCTAGCACTCCCATCCCTCCTTACTAACTCCAAAATACTGGGATAATTACTCTATGATCTTGATTCAGTGCCCCCATCTCCGGATTTCAATTCACTTCTAAGGAGAAGGAGAGCACGGGGCAGTCTCAGGTGCAATGGTAAATACACGTCATCAGTAGATTCAATGCGGTGCTGGGATTGGCGCCTGTCAAGTCATGAAGACTGGTTACTCAATGTCCAGGAATTTGAGAGCCAGTTTGAAACATTTTGGTTACTTTAAATCAGCCCTGGTGGGAGTGATTAACAAAGTTGATGAATGCCGTGGATCACGTTCCCACTTCCGTTCAGTGCCACCAATCCTGAGAACTAGTAATCACACCATCGGCACTGCAGTACTTTGTGTATGACACTTCAATGTGGGTCTACATTCCTGACAGGCACTGCTAATCATTCCCAGGAGTCTTGTCCAGTACAGCTGAATACAAGTACACACTCACGCCCACACTCGTACATACAAATAACTAGGTTAAGTATTTATTTGTTAAAATGAAACTTGGAATAAGTGTTGAGGCTGTAGCTCATTCAGTAGAGTACTTTGTCTAGAACACACAAAGCCTTGGATCAGATCCTAAGCAGTACATAAACTAGGGCCAGTAGCAAATGCCTGAAATCTCAGCACCTGGAAGCAGAGGTGGGAGGATTGTAAGTTCTAGGTTCGTCAGCTACATAATGAGTTCTAAGCCAGCTCAGGCTAATTAGACCCAGTCTTAAAACAACAGAAGATATGCTCTCAGAGACATTCTAGTGTTAAATATCTCCATCTACGATAGACTTGAGAGCTCAAGGTAAGATACATCTCAGTGTGCTGAGCACTCTCTGCCATAGGTAAGGGCTGTGAACAGGATTTGTAGCACTACACTCATTTAAATGCACTTTCAGATGGGGCTAGTAATGCTTCCCATGAGGGTTTGTCACAAACATCCCCAAGGGACTCCAGTCAAGTCACCTTTGCTTAGGAAATACTTGCATCAGTCAAATGAGGGAATTGAGTCGCATTCTGGGACAAGCAATGTAAAAGTTTTCTTAATTGCACCAGATCAGCTTATGACACCAGTCTATTATGGAGACTCTATCGCTAGGACCAGCCAATGTTTTGAGTTCTGTTTTGCAAAAGAAAATGGGGGAATAAAGGTGGTTTGTGGCAGTTGTGGAAATGTGTATGTTTAATGCCCGTGAGCCTGAACCTGGAAGTGGCCAAGCTGCTAAGTTTTATATTAAATATATTTTACTACAATTGCATAAAATAATTTTTTCATGGTAAGTTAGTTTTCCTAAGGAACTACCAGTTCTTTTTCAAGGGCTTTGAAGTTGCTACGGTCTCTCTGTTAGAGAGTGGAGAGCAGCTGTCTGCTGAGGCACTCATCTGCTGGACAAGAGGGCTGCAGAGCTGTGGTGAGCTGGGAAGATGTGCTGAAACACCCTGCTTTAGCACTGGGGAATGTGACCTTATTTAAAAGCAGCATGCTTGCAGTCATGACCCGATAAAATGAGGCCATACTAGGTGAGGGTAGCCTTACAATGCAAGTGGTGTCCTTACAGAAGAGATGCAGAGAAAGGAGACAAGTGGAAATGACACCAGGTTTTCCTTTCACTTCCAGTTGTTGTGATAAAATACTTGACAAAAGCGATCTTGGGGGAAATGGGTTTATTTCAGTTCATAGTTCTAGATTACAGACATCATAGTGTAGAAATCAAGTGTCTGGGAGAGCTGGTCACCTCACATCAATAATTAGAAACAAAGGACAATGAATACACGCATGACTGTACTCACTTGTCTTATCTACTCTTATACAGTTTAGGATCTCCTATCTAGGGAATGTTGCCACCCAGAGTGGGTGGGTTTTCCCACCTCAGCTAATGTGATCAAGTTAATCCCCTAATCTAGGTTATCCCCAATGAGACTCTTCCCAGGTAATTCTAGATTGTGTCAACTTGACAATTAAGACTAACCATCATATACACAAGTCAACAAACTTGAGAGGTTTCGGGAAACCACCAGAAGCAACAAAAGGCAGGGCATGCAGCCAAGGATGGCTATGAGGGCAGCCCAATACAAAATCATAAGCTCACTTAAAACAATATGAGATTTCGTTTGTAACTCAAGATTCTTAAGCATGAACTTTGTAGACAACAATGATAGCATCATGCCATAATGTCAAAACTTTGGACTGCCTGCCTTTGAGGGAGCATATTACCACCTGAACTGAGCTCCTAAAATGTGAGTGGATAAATTTCTGTTGTTTCAGATCACCTAGTTTTTGGTAGTCTGTCATACTAGCCCAAGAAATTAACATTGGTGCCTGTGAGGAGGGGGATTCTCTTCTGTTGCTTCCTAGGATGCAAATGTATTTGTTTAGCTAAAGGGATAGGCATTCCTACCACACAGAGTCCCCATGAAGATGTATGCATGCATGTGTATGCATTTGTGTGTACACAGAGGGATATTGCCCTTGTGGCCCACAGTCATTCTATGTTGAGTGGCAGGAGTAGAATTAAAGGCTGCCTATATGACAACAAGCAGAGGAGTACATGTCTCAGCTTCAAGTGGACATCCTACATTGGAGTGGTTTGAATGCTCCTTTAATAGAAAGGAGCCATTTGCAACAGCAGGTTTGAATGTAGATGGATGAGACTTGGTTCCATGCTTTAGTTTTGGAAAGGTAATGAGATACCAATAATTAAATCAATTAGCAGACAGAACAAGTCTATGCCATCAAAGAGGTAGAAAATACCCCAAGAGTATGTGTGATGATAACTCTCTGAGAGGCTCTCCAGGAAAGAAGAGCTCTTCAGTGAATCTCTAGAACACAGAGGGGCAGAAACGGTCATTCGGTCATGAGGGGGAGTGAATCAAGTGTATGTGGCAGATGTGTATCAAGGCTCAGAAGAGTCAATGAACTCATTCTGAGGGCAGGAGGCATTGGGGTCCTGCTAAAGCCTTGGGTTTATGACCAGACTCAGGAAGAAGGCAGCCCTCTGCAAGCTAAGAACAGAGGCCTGAGAAGCAACCAACCTGGCAAAGACTGCAATCTTGGGCTTCCAGCCTACAACCAGAGAGATATAAGTTTCTTTTGTGTAACTCCTCTCCTCTGTGGCATTTTGTTATGGCAACTCTAGCATATTAATATGCTTGAGATATGATTGTAGCACAATTAACATGATATGATTCAAAGGGGAAAATCTCAGGTGTTAGGTAGGCCTTAAAGGTATTGAAGCATGAAGAGCATCAGAGCTGGGCATTAGGTAAAGATCACAGTGGCTGGGCTTAGTATGAATTGTGAGCGCTGAGAGCAAAAGGCAGAGTCCTAGGAAAGCAGCTCTCTTTTCTAGGGTAGCAGCTTGCTGTGTGCCGTTTTGTTCTTGAGAGATTTACCTTTTCACATGGAATTTAGAGTGCACACAAAAGCTCCTAGAGCAATCATAGCCCTTAGAAATGGAATTGGAGTTGGATGTGGCAGTGCCTCCTGTAATCCCAGCTCTTTGAAGATAGAAGCAGAAGGCTTGGGGTATGTGCTCACTTTCAGCCCCATAGCAAGTTTGAGGCCAGCCTGGGCTCCTTAGACCCCATCTCCATAACAACAACAAAAATGGAGTTGAAAACAAAAAGGAAACCCTTGCTATCTGCTTTCTTTTGCTTTTATTTTCTGCAGGAGTTATCAGGAACTGGCAGGGGAGTGGCTTGTCATAGATAACAAAATGTCACAACATTGGTTCCGAGGCATTTTGTCATCAGCCCTTGATTTCTAGCTACTGTACAGAATTGCCATAAGTTAATTAAGATACACTGGGTACACACCACCTACAAAATCCACCGAAGACCTCAGTCTCAAGGTTCCAAAGAACTTAAGATCCTCAGTAATGATAAATTTCTTTTTCTTTTTCTTTTTTCTCCTTTTTTTTTTTTTGGTTTTTCGAGACAGGGTTTCTCTGTGTAGCTTTGTGCCTTTCCTGGGACTCACTTGGTAGACCAGGCTGGCCTCGAACTCACAAAGATCGCCTGGCTCTGCCTCCTGAGTGGTGGGATTAAAGGCGTGTGCCACCACCACCCAGCTGATAAATTTCTATTTTGCACTAGACTCCATTGACCAAAAATGACTTGTAAAATTTCCAATCAGTCAAAATAAAAAGAAAAGTAGCCCAATTGATTCCCATGGGGAAATACATAATCTAATGACACATTACCTGTGACAATAAATCTGAGTGTTAATTTAAGAATTGTTTTCTATACATATTGTAGAAACTGCAGCAAAGAAGCAGTGTTCTGACTTAATATTAAATTAGGTCAAAGATGCTATGAATGATCACAATGACCACACAAGGAACATCCTGTGTGTGCACTTTCTGGCCAAGGACTGTAGTGGGTAGCCATTCCAGCTTTTGGACAGAAATTATTTTGGCCACTCACGTAGTTAAAAGATATTTATTTAATCTCGCAGGGTCTGGGGAATAATGCAGTGTGTTCTCCGGAGACAGTCAATCTGCACTGGTCAGCGTGAGCGAGCCTGAGCTTTGCTTGTGCGCATTAGAGTTCTGGCTCAATGTGGACTAGCTTGTGCTAGTCTGGATAAAGGCTTTAATCACCCACCTGGGAACATGACTTGCAGAGGGGTGAACTGTCTTGCCTGCAGTCAATGTTGAGTGCTAACATCGCTCATCCATTGGGAACCTGAGTAGCCAGTGCTTTCCCACAGTTTGGTTTGTTTGTGTTTCCTTTTCCTTTTTTTCTTTAAGATTTATTTGTTTATTATGTATACAGTGTTCTGCCCACATGTGTCACTGCAGTCTAGAAGACTGTCCAGGTCTCATTATAGGTGGTTGAGAGCCACCATGTGGTTACTGGGAATTGAACTCAGGACCTCTGGAAGAGCAGCCGGTGCTCTTAACCACTGAGCCATCTCTCCAGCCCTTGTTTGTGTTTTCTACTTGTACTCTATAACAGATCTTAATCCTGAGCTACACAGGAAGGAATGGGGGTTCAGTTTAGTTGGGTTCACCTTCTAATACTACTGTGCCACTCACATTTCAAGCCCGTAGACTGGAGTCCCTGTCATGGCTGGCTTAGTTACATGAGAATTTAACCACCTATCAGCCCTTCCTTGCCCTCTTCTCTGACCACCTCTCAGCCCCAGAGAATGAACTGATTACAACAGCATTTGTGAACAATGTGGTCTTCACTGAAAACAGCATAAGAAACAGAGAGCAAAAGGATCGCCCCGTTGTTCATTCTCAGCTTGAGTGGCAAGTTCCAACTTCGTTCTCAGCCTCTGTCCCATTGCCCAGCCACAAGGTATCCTTCTCTATCCTCTGCACCAATAGGAAGGTCACTCTTGCCCTTTTCTCACAGTCCAGTCTCTTCTAGCTGCTACTTGCAGAACACCTGCTTCAGCTTAGTAAGTAAGAAGCTGGACCAGCACCTTAGAAAGTCCACAAGGATCTCCTTTTGCACTTGAACATGTCTTTTGAACTCGTTCACAGCATTTCCCTACAAATGATAGAAATGTTCGATGGCAAATAATTCCTATTCCCTGATCATTGTAGGGGTGATTTACGAGCAAAACAGATGCTGCCCAAGATACACTGTAGACAAAAGCATGTGAATGTGCTCAAGCAGGAAGGAGAGTCAGCAAAGTCTTTGGCTGGGCTTCTGTGTGCGCCTCCGTGTCACGGTTGGCTGTTTAATTAAGACCATCTGGCTCATTCAGCAGTAGCTAACACAAGGAAATGCTTTAAAGGACTGGGTTTCTGATATTAAATATGACTTTTGAAACCCAAATAGTTTCTTATTATTAAGCCTCAGATCAAAGGACAGTGTAATTAGTATTTGGAACAGAACTGTAAATAGAAAAGCATTCATCAATGAGTATGTTATCCCTCCTTGAGATCAGCTTACACATCATGGATATGTACATGATGATGGAAAAATAGAATGTATTTGTGTAGGGGGGCATAAATAATGTCACAACATTTTCTGGGGCTTTACGTGGTGTGAATGTAATATACAGTATACATTTATGTGTATGAGTGGACTTTTTTATAACAGTATGTTATATTTTTCTATCTTTCTTACTATTAATTATCTTGAATATTGTGGCTTCAATCACTTTTCCTAAAAATGTTCTCACCATTAGACATTCAGGGGGAAAAAAGGCCTCACAGATCTCTTGGTAAATTAATACCACTATATGACAACTTAAATCCTCTAATAATTCTTTGGATAATTCCTAAATTACTCGAGGAACTGTATCCTTGGCAATAAATCTTAAGAACAAAATGAACATGGTTTTGTGGGAAGGCCTAGCTGAAGAAAATAGGCATCTAAAATGAGGCAGAAAAATGGCAAGAGCTTTTAGACGACCATTAGCTGTCCTCATGGAGAAATAGATTAAAACGTCTGAAAGAAATAGAAATGTTAAATGCTCTAATTTTGCATCAAGGACGTAATTTCTTTTTTTGTTGTTGTTGTTTTGTTTTATTTTACATTCAACCAGTTGGAACCTGCAAAATAATACAGCACAGATTTCTTTTTATTGGTCCTATAATACTTCCCCCTGAACAATTATGTGTATGATTCAGGGGACTGTCACAGTCAAACTGATGTCTTCCCTTGGGATCAGGAGGAACAATTGCCCTTCCCCATGGGGTAGCTCTAAAAGCTGAGACTAAAAGCATAGCCCATTGATGGATGGCAGGAGCTCTATGGAGTGTGCCTCCCTTTGTGACTGGGCCAGGGAAGCTGCAGATATGGGCCAAAATACTTCCTTGCAAATGGCCAGCCCATACATGAGGCCTGCTGCAAAGCTCTCTAACCGAAGACGAGACATGATGTCACAGCTTTTTAGCCGTTTGTGTGAAATTGCCCAAGGGTTTTATTTTTACTGTGTTAATGGTCCCCAGTTTGTTTCAGTCCACCACGTTTTCATGTCATAAATGAACAAAGCAAACAAAGAAACACAGGTGTACTCAGACCAATAATGTGTGGAAAAGAAGTCTTTCACTGATTTAACTGTCCCCCAAATATGCACTTTGCCCTCTCCTCTGAATCACTCGTTCACCTCCCAATCTTCTCATGCTCATAGGCCTGAAAAGTTGTGGGAAATTAATCTCTTTTGTCAGCAACAAGGGTCAAGCTTGAGTCCCTGGGGGAAGTGCCTGAAATGTCCTCGTGGGCTACTAAGTCTGTGCCTGGCATCTTCTCTGTGAAATGGGACCAGGTGAGCTCTTGGGGTACTTGCGACGACTGAATGATAGAAGATGACATTCAGTCCTGGGAATGACATAAAGGTTAGGAATCTGAGGCTCAGGAGCCAGCAGCCTGGGTTCAGCCACACACTAGGGTACTATCTGCCGCAAAGTCCTGCATACCTTACTTTTTGTATAAAGTAAGGGGTAGGAGAGACAGGCTGGACGTGAACTTTCTTTGTAGCCAAGGATAATGTTGAGCAACCAATGTTTCTGCCTCTACTTCCTGAGTGCTGGGGATACGTTTGCTCCTATATCTGGTTTATGCAGTGCTAGGAAGCTCAGGCCTTTATGTACTCCAGGCAAGTGTTCTACCCATGAGGCCACACCCCTAGCCCTTTATGCCTTACTTCTCTCATATTCAGACTCAGAGCAGCACATAGTTTAGGCTCATTGCTGGGAGGCTCAAATGACTTCATACATGTAAGGTGCTTGGATATTGCCTGTGCAGAGTCATCCCTTGACCAATACTTGTCAATGTTAAACAGAACTAACTCTGAATCGCTAGCTATTATGTTAGTAGAGTATCACTCCTTCTACCCCTCTAGAGGGAATGTGTCCAGTACAAAAATTTAGTTTCTTTCACAAGCAGAGAGAGCCTGTGATGTTCTGTTATGAGTTGATGTGTTTGGGGAGAGGGCTAGCTGGGAGGTTCACCCAGGTAATGGCTAGATAGATTTATGTCTCACAAGGTCTTGGAGCACAGGGTTGATGTGGCTGACATTCACCCAGGGGAAGGCAGCATTGCAAAGCTAAGTGAAACCTCTTTCAAAATGGGCCAGTTTGTCCCGGCCAGCCTGTAGGTCTGCTCTCAGGGCCTTCTCCAGGAGAGCTTGAAGCTGTAAGTCTCACCCATGCTGTGATCCCAGGTTGTGACCTAAGGGACACATGGAGGGGAAGTGGTGCTGTGCCGAGTGTGGGGGCCGCACAATGAACACCATTCACAGGAAAGACACTTGGACCCTTGTAGGAAGGAAGCAAGTGGCCCTGGAAGTCACCGTGATGAAATGAAATAGTTGATTATCATGCAATCCGACTAGGGGAACGGCCCCAGAAGAACAGCCTACCACAGATGCGTCTGCCGAGCAGAAGCTGAGGGCGATCCTGCAGAAGGATCGAACACACAGGACAGCTGTCTCATCCAGGGAACCTGAGGGCCCGTGCAAAGCTCCACTTGTGGTGTTTCTTGGGACTTTGGCATTCCCATTTGTTTATGGCTTTCTCAGTGGGCTGCTTTCAGAATTTGCTGTCAACTGGGAGAGTGCCACTGGGAAATCGACATGCTAAAAACACTCTTCTCCTGTCATCTGGGTGATGCTGAGTGGCACACTGGGTACAGTGATTAGTTAAGACCTGTGTAGTCAGTAGAAGCTTGGCCTGCTTCAGCAAATAGCTCCCGTGGTCATGTAAGTAACCTGAAGAATACAGAACAACAAAGGCGTGGAAGGAGAATGGAGCTTGCTGGGGAAAAAGAAGGGGTTCAGAAGGAGTGGGCTGGTGATGAGAGAGAGTAATGAGAGAAAAATTACCAAAACACAGTGTGTGTGTGTGTGTGTGTGTGTGTGTGTGTGAGAGAGAGAGAGAGAGAGAGAGAGAGAGAGAGAGAGAGACAGAGAGAGAGAGAGAGAGAGAGAGGGAGAGAGAGATATGTAAAAATGGAAAATAATAATAATAATAAACACAGTTGAAAATGCATTGAATCCATCCACTCTACCAAACAGCATCATAGCTTAACAATACAGAACACTGTAGAGGAAGGGTTGTTTGGGTTCACTGCCTGATCACGTGTCTGACAGAACTGAGGTTCAACCACCCAGTTCAGTATAAAGAGAGGATTGTGTCATATAACCTTAGCTCAGGAAACCATCAAAATCCAAAGTGTGGCTTCTACTGACTATATCATTTTTACACAATTGCAAATTTGCAAGATTTGGGCTGGAGAAATGGCTCAGTGACTAAGAACACTTGCTGCTCTTCCAGAGGACCTGGGTCCAGTTCCTAGCACCTACATGGTGACTCACAGCCATCTGTAACTCTAATTCCAAGGGATCTGATGCCCCCTTCTGACTTCCACAAGCATTAGGTACTCATGTGGTACATATACATGCATGCAGGCAAACACCCGTACACATAAGCTAAAAATAAATAAATCTGTTCTTTAATTGCAAAATTGCAAGTGAAGCCAAGGCTGTAGTATGAAGGAGATAGGGACTTAGTGTAATCTTGGCCAGGCTTAACTCTCCCAGCTCACACGCCTGCTTTACTAGATCTCCAAAGCTGAGGCAGTGGTGACAGAGAGCCTGGGGTGACTGGTAGTCCTTGCAGCCACCTCTTAAACTGTACCTCATCTTAAAGAGAAGACCTCAAAATAGGTCACTAAGTGCTTAATCCAGAAATTCTCCTTTACAGAAGTCATGTAATACATCTGCCTACCCCAGAACCCTTTATTTCTGAACATTAAACATGACAGTTAGCCATTATGTTCTCTTAGCAGATGAAAAGAAAGCTTCTTTCTACAGTAGAGAATAACCAGTTCTCTGCAGGTCAGCAGAGTGGCAGGCATGGATGATAATGTGCTGTATTTACAGCATTATGTAGAGTCCACTCTATTTATATTCTCAACCGCAATTCTCCACTCAGGGCACCCATCACAAATTTGACATTCAAGGTTAAAAATGTGAGGGTCTGGTCTAGAAGACCCTCACAGACCTAGCTACCTGTTGGAATATCTCATCTGACACAGTTGTCCGTTGACAGGAATGGGGTAGATTATTCTGGGACAACTGTAGATAGTTCTGTTATGGGAGTACAGAGCCAAAGCCCTTGCTCTGAGAATCCAGACACACTTGGCTTTGGTCACGAGTCTCAGTGCACCAATTAAAGAGATGATCAAGAGTTGCCAGCTGCAGCTCAATAATAGAGCATTTGGGTGACATGCATGAGCTCTCCAGTTCAATATCTAGTACCACAAACCAAAGAAAAGAAAACAAAGAGATGGTTATTGGGAAAAGAAAATTTAAGTGGCATGGCCACCTTGAGAAGAGATTCAGTGACTCCAAGTCCATCTCTCCAGCACTGACCTGAACTTAAAGCTTTGATAGAAGAATTGGGCTGGGTAAAGAGGCATGTATAATTAAACAGTCTTATCAAGGTGTGGTCAGGTTCATCATTATCTCAGGTCTGGTTCTGCAAGAGTGGTTCAAAGAGATCTTAATTGCTAGAGGGGACAATACAGTTTTCATCAAATTAGCTGGGCTCCAAGGTTCAGCCTCATCATTGTTGGTAATTCCCATTTACTTGTGTGTGTGTGTGTGTGTGTGTGTGTGTGTGTGTGTGTGTGTATGGGAGGGATCATTGTGGCTTGTAGACTAGTCTTCCTGTTCCTGGAACTCAAGGTGATTGGTTGAAGATTTCAGACTATGACTGGATACTGAGCTTTTGAGTGAGGCAGAGCTATCACAATGAGCACCGGACGTTTAAGTGACTAATTCCGTCTCCTTGTCGCAAGTGGAAATGGACTGGATCTTCCCCCAGCTCTAGAAACCATTTCTTCCTTTAGAAATTGTTTAAGAATGTAGAGCCAGCATGAGAGTGGTGAATTATGACATCCACCATCTGAGCCAACAGTCAGGTTCACTGTGGCTTTCCTGCAAAGCAGAGGAAAGTTCAGTGGGCAGAAAGGTGGGCGTGGCCACACAGAGGTGAGAGCAAGTCATTCCTGAGAGGTCCCCACTGAGTCAAAACAAGCCTTGAAAGCAGGTCCCCATTTAACCCGTGCAGACATTTGGAAAAGCCTGTCATTGTTTCTATGATTCAGCTAGTCATATGCCTCCATTCATTCCAGAAAGCCTCCTTCTGATTCAGTTGCCTATTTTATTCCCAGACATTACCATCTTAGTTTGGGCCGATCTCTCAGGGAGGAGATATCCTGCTTTCATTGTTAGGGGTGATTCCATCAGCCTTTGCCCTCTTTGTTTTGCTATCTGTAGAGTGCTGGAACACTGACCTGGCTGAGCTTCCTTCCTCTTTCAGCCAGGCTTGGATTAGCTCCAGAGTGATTTGAGACCTGCTTTGGAAGTCAGTATGGGAGATGGGCTGATGCGGAAGTAAAGGTCGGGTAGATAACGACAGCCACTGGGATACCCAGGTAGAACAGGATCTGCAGATCCACAGCAGGTGTTCTTCAGGGCATCTGCACCACTGCTTCCACATGACCCTTGCATTGTCCTCGGAAGTGATAAGGAAAGCTGTCTCCTAGGAGTGTCCTGCTAAATCCAAGGGCCCTGGTTACTGCAGAAAGACAGGAGACATTATAGAGTCCTTAGCTCTGTCTCTCTCCAGTAATTCTGTGCTTGGGAAAGAGATAGGTTTGGAATGGATTTTGGGGTGGTAACTGCCTGGATGTTGTTTTGCTGGCCCAGATGACTCAACTGTCCATGCTGGGTGACAGCTAATTGTGCCTTTATAGAACATGAGTAAGATCCTGTTGCTTCTGTTTCACCCTTTGGTGGCTCACCAGGAATTACAGAGCTAGATCTGGAACTTCACTCATCATTTTTGCCGTCCCTTTCCAGTGGGCCATGACTGTTCATCTTTTGTGGCAAAGGCTTGCAAACTCCAGCCACTACCCACATTTGGCCCTCCAAAAACAACAGCTAAGAATGAATGGCTCTGATGTCTGTAGGTAGTTTCATGCTAGGTGATTAAACAAGGTACCAACATGGCTGTCTTTGATTTCACCTCTTGACTTGAAAGCCTAAAATATTTTCTATCTGGTCCTTTCCTGAGAAAGTTTCTTCTCCCCTTTATGATACCATGACACCCTTTGCTGTTAGTTTTTGTATCCTAATTTTATCACACACAGTGGCTTTGCACAAACTGTCTCCCCTCCTTAAAGCTATCTCATGCTCCCCCCAGAGTCTCATGTATTCTAGGCTGGTGTTGAACTCCCTGTGTAGCCAAGGAGGAGCTTGAATTCTTGGGCCTCCTTAGTACCGAGATTCCAGTCTGTGCCATTATGCCCAGTTTATTTTTATGTGTATGTGGTTCTGGGAATGGAATCCATGGCACTATGCTAGACAAGCATTCTACCAAATAAGCTACAGCCCAGGTCTGGATTGCCTCTGTTCTGTAGTCCCCCAGCTTTACTGTGCCAGATGCCTGGGATACAAATGGAGTGAGTCACTGTTTCCCTAAGACTACAGTTCAGCAGGAAAGACACAATTACAACTCTGAGCGGAGAAGCATGGTTAGGGATCATTTGGGTTAAACACAGGGTGCCCTGGGGCCATTGCTATCAGAATGAGGCATCAGCAAGGGCTTTCTGAAAACAATGGTGTTGAACTGAATTTTTAAGAGCAGGAGTTTGCAAGGCCAGAGGGGGACTCCATTAAAGGTATTGCATGAAAAGAGAAATATGTGAAGCCAGGGTTGTCAAGAACTTTGTATCAAGAGAAAGCCATGGAAGGTCTCAGAAGGACCTTTAACAGAGATAGCCCAAGGCTCATTTGCTCTATCGAAGGGTGGTATGAATACAATGTAAAGAATGAGGTAAGACTTGGGGCTGGGAGACTACATAAAGGGGCTTTACTCACCCAGTCAAAAAAATCTTGACATATAAGTTCCGAGATTTGAGAGCATTTAGTGAATCCTTGGTGTGATGCAGATAAGGGACAGATAAGTCTTGTTTTTATAGTTGCCAAGCTCTAGGCATTAAGTAAATTGATGATGGAGCCACTGGCTATGCAGGGAATGCCTCAGAAAGCCAGGTGGTGTTGTGTAGGAAGACTTGTTCGGGGACTGCCTGTCATTCAAATGAGAATGCCTTTAGAGTCACTGCTGAGATAAGACTATGTCCTGCCCAATTAATTAATGTCCTGCTAAATTACTCCATCGTATGCCCAAGTGCGATTGTTTAGAGTGTGCCTTGCCTTGAGAGACATTATTTTTAACAAGAGGCTTTTGATTTTATTTTGAGGATGGAGGAAAACTGAACCTGGTTGGACATGTGAACAACATCATCTGTCTGGAACCACAAAGACACAGATAACTTTGGATAACTCTTTCCAAAAAGTAGAACTAGTGCTACCCTATAAATTTATCAGAGTAAATTTTGGTTCATTAAAACCTTATCAGCATGGAAACTTATCAGACACACCAGACCAATGGAAGGTGCAAGAAGACTTCTAATACAGCCATGGTAATGGCCCCAGTGACTTGTCATCTGACCATGGGATGTGCTTCAAGGGACCAACAGGGAGAGAACTCCAAATTGTCCCAGGTTCTCCAGCATGGCTCAATTCCCATTGTTGACTCTGCCTCCTAGAATTGCTGCCCATTCATCCACCCACTTATTCACCTGGGAATGCCACCCCTCAGTCCATCCTCTGCTCATGTGGACCTGGTCTTGTCCTTCTCCTCTCCAGCTTCCACCACACCTCACTTCTGCAGTTCAACTTGGACACTGCAGCTCGGTTCTAAGGCAGCAGCTGCATTTCCAGCAACCCTCCAGCCTAGTTTGTGACTTCACCCTCACAGACGCTGCATCCTCGTCAGCTTCTGCCTCTCAGGCCCCCTGGTAACCACTCTGTAACTTACCTATATATAGAGATAGAGATATGGAAATAGACAGAGATATAGATACAGATAGAGATAGCCAATGAGAGAGGAGGATTTATAATGTGATGTGCAATGTATGATCTGAGAGTTAATGTTGGTAATTAAGATAGAAACTTGTATTTAGCTTGACCAGCACTATCAAGGGAAGGGAAGGGTTCTGCTACACAAATTTCTGCCAGTGAAACCATTGTACCTTGTGAGTTAATTGTCACTCAGTGAAGTCTGACATGGTGGAAAACTAGAACGTGTTTGCCTCTGCTATGTTTCTGACACAGCACAGTGACAGTCACTTTCTGCAAGAGGCCCTCAGCCTGAGCTGAGATCCTCCTCAGGTGGCTCATTGATTTGTCTGATTGGAACACTGGCCAAGTAGCATTTAAATAATCTGTTATTTTCTGTTTTCTCCTTCAGTTAGATGAGGTAAACTTGTTCAAAGTTGATGTCATGTCTACCAAACAGCCACACTATCAGAGTCCAGCAGTGTCCAGTACTAAATCAGGCATGGCTGAGCTGACTTGAAATGGGGGTATGCTGAGGTTGGCTGAGCAACAGCCTTGTTCCCCCAAAAGACCTATGTTAGAATCGTGCTGCTAACTACCTGAGTAAGCTTTGTTCATTGACTTCTTAGGAAGAAAATCTACCTTTCCCCCGTATTTTCAGGATCACTCTGGGAAGAAATGGAGACAGCTGATATGAATAAGGGGACAAAGAGGTGCATTGGAAGTCAGAAGGCCTGGATCCTTCCTGGCAGTGTCACTGGTGCTGAAACTTTGAATGGACTGTTCCTACCATTGTGTTGTTGACATCTCCTCTTTGTAAAAGGGAGGGTTTGAATTAGATCACCGTCTTCCTTGTCGAGCGTTCTGTTATGATTTATGAGACCAGACAATAGATGTGGCATGTCGTGCAAATGATAGATTCAGAAACAAATGTTACGGGGATTCATGTTTCAGCACCTAAGAGAAGCTTCAGCTGTAAATGATATATGCATAAACTATACCCTGGTTGGAGTGTGACATGTCTCTTGGCTCCCCTTCAGAACTGAGGTGCTTCTCCCCTCCCCAGCTGGGGGGAGTACTGTCTGCTTACTGCTTAACTACAGAAATATGCTGGGCTGAAGAGAATGGTTCTCTCCAGTAGCCTGTCTCGGGGGACAGCCCTTGTCCAGTCACTAGATGCTGTGAGAGTGAGAGCCAAGACCTCTCAGTTCCTTTCTGAAAAATCTTTAAAGAACTGCCCTAGCCCAGAGCTCCCCCGGAATCCACTGGAACTGTACCCAACTTCTATCTCCCCTTCATCTCTACTTAGCCCTGCCCTCTTCATTTCTCACTTTTTAAAAAAATTTAAAGTGCGTAGGTGTTTTGTCTACATGTGTATCTGCATACCGTGTGTGTAATGCCCACAGAGACCAGAAGGGGGAGCTAAACCTCCGGGAAAAAGAGTTACAGATGGTTGTGAGCTGGGAGTCAGTCCTGGGTCCTCTGGAAGAGCAAGCAGGCTCTCCAGCCCCTCTTTCCACTACTTTTGGTGTTTCCAAGGCCGCCTCCACCCAAATTAGAGTGTCCCCAGGGAATTTGACCTCTTATCCACTGCCTTTTTGGATAGGGAACTCTGTCAGTAGGGCAAGGTAGAAGTCAGCCAAGCCTTCCGTGGCTCCTTAATAATGACTGAAATGCAGGTTGAGGTCTTCTGTGCTAGAGTGCTAAAGATGACTTCTTCATGTCTTCTCTCAAACACAAAATCTGTCTGTCTACACACACACACACACACACACACACACATACCACATGAAAGTAGAAGGGGATTTTCTAGGGGCAAAGGGTGCCAGTGAGGCATGGTGACAGAGATAACAGAGGCTAACAAGGATGGGCAAAGTGAGAACAAGATAAACTAGTACATCTGTATGAAAATATCATAATGAAACCCATTACTTCGTATACTAACTAAAAAGATTAATAAGAGATACTGTAGACCAAACCAACAAAGACTGATTGCTGCTAAAAAAAAAAAAAAAAAAAAAAAAAAAAAAAAAAAAAAAAAAGTAACAAAGATGGCTTTATCTATACATCCCATTGCATTTCAAAATGGCAAACATGGTTTCTTCTATTTTACTATCCTGAGCCACAAGAAGTAGGAAACTGGGACTGGGTTGGCCAGCCCCTTCCACATGACACTAGAAAAACTCCCCCAGGAGTCCTGGGGAGATGGCTCAGGGGGTAAGACCACTTACTCACAAGCATGTGGACTTGAATTCAAATTGCCAGCCTCCATGTAAAAAGCCAGCATGGATGCATTCACACCTGAACCCTCAGTGCTGCTGGGGCAGACAGAAGATCACTGGGGCTTGCTGGCTGCCAGCCTAGTTCTGGGTTCTGCAAGAGACCCTGTCTCAAAGGATTAAGGCAGAGAAGATAGATCAGGGCACCTGACATCCTCCTCTGGACTCTGTGAGCACACCCACACTTACATATGCACATACCCCTACCCCTCACATGAAAACCCCTTCCAAATCACACCATGAAAAGCCTCTCCAAATGGCACTATACAGCCCCTCTCCAAATGATACTATAAAAACAGCAACAAAAACCCTAGACAACTCCATCTCACTTAATAAATCATAACTCTATGTTCCGCACCCAGAAACCAGGGAACCTCAGCCTCATTGCCCACAACCAGTTGCCCGGGCTTCACCGTTTGAGGAGACACTTCGGCCACAGGTTTTACATTCAACATCCTCTCTGCAGGATGAAGAAGTTACAGCCCTGTTCTGTCGCCCAAGTTCAGTGCACCACAAAGAGGCCGAGGGAGATAGCGGAAAGGAGAGAGACAAATGATTAGTTATCATCCCGTGAATAGCTAGATAAATATTGACTAAGAGTGCCCAGGAAAAGCAGCGTTCGGAGCTGCCTGCAAAAATTAGCTTCCCTCCTCCCTGCCTCCCGCTCCCGCTCAGCAGCTTTGCAGTGAGAATCTGGCTGCTTTATTTCTCGCGGTGGGAGCTGCCATTTTAATGACTCAGCGCAGCACGGCTTCAGCGGGCGGTCCTGCCTCAGGTGGCAGATCAGGCCTGGGAGAATTGAGGTCTCATTTAAACGAAGCCAGAAATTTCCCAACTTGTTTTAAAATGAAATAGATTTGTAAAAATAACAATAATAATTATTTGACAGTCCTATTATGGCTCCCAGATCGAAATTTAACCTTTAAAGTAGAATCCATCCTTTCCTTTTTCCAGGGAAATGCGCTTTCTTGGCTCCTGGGTCAGGCATTTCCCACCTGAGCTAAAAAGTTTCCTGGTTCAAATAAGTCTCCTGAAGTGAGTAAACAGTCCCAGAGGAGCTCAGTTCTTCACAAGGTGAGCCTGGTTGCAATGTTTGTTGTTGTTCACAATTAGCTATTTTCAGTTTTACATGTAATTTTCTTCATACTTTTAGCCTTTAAAGACGTGTCTAGGCCTACAATCGTGTGTGTATATATAACATCAAAGTAGAGGTGTCTAGGGGACAAAGGGGACTCAAGTGAGGGGAAGAGGAACATATGCATGTCTGGAAACAAATGGAAACATAAAATTTAAGAATGTGTATCGAACCCTGGAGAATGGTTATTTCTCCAGGCAACATGTCATTTTTCAAATAGCCTTAATAGGATTTTACTTCCACTTTTAGATAGTGGTATGTAGCTTACAGGCAACAGAATGCACCAATCATGACCCAGTTCACCAGCTTCCTCAGTCCAAGGTACCTGGCTCTCTATCTGTCACGTGCAGATCCGCTGTGGCCCAGGTGTAAGATGGCAGGCCTCTGCTGGGGGGTGTTGGGGTTAAGTGAGGTGCTGCTTATGCTCAGAGGTCTTCTGATTTGCCTCCTCCACCAGCATCCTGACCGAAGACCCTGGGGCCTCTGGTCCCACTGCATCTTCCAACTCTAGTGTTTGGAACCCACTTCCCTCCATGTGTGGTGAAACTATGATCTTAGCTGGCATTGAGGCCAGGGTGAAGAAATATTAGGTCCTGAGGGTGGAGCCCTTAGGAATGGGATTTGGGCCGTTGGAGGAAGAAGCCAGAGAACTGTGCTCTACAACTCAAAAGACAGTTCCCACAGACTCGCCAACACTGGAATTCTGGTCTTGGATTTCTCAGCCACGGTGACTGTAAGGCATGCATTTCTGTGGCTTGTTCTGGTGTCTGAACTTTAAGGTGCACTGAGCCAGTACTCTGAGGGGCTGTGATGTGCTCAACCTCTGACACCTTCTACCTCAGGACCCTCCTACCCCTCCAGCCATCTGCTCAGAGTCTCCTCCAACTGTGTCTCCCTCCCCGCTTACTCTTTTTCAAACTCTAGCATATCTCTAACCAACCTTATGGCACTTCCCTTCCATCTTGGAGGAATGTTTTTTTGTGCCTTGTTCACAGACTTCGCCTCCCACGTGTCTGTCAACTTCCTCAAAGACTTGGTATCCGCAAGGATGAGCTCACCAAGCAGTTCCCTTATTTATTCTTAAGCTTGTCCCACCAGCTGGTCTCTTTGATTGCCAGGTCTACCCAGGACCCTAAGCATGTGGCGTTTCCTGGTTGGCCTCTCAGCCCTCAGGCCTGTTCCTATGAGCCACCTTGTGAGGTTCCCTCAAGCAGCCTCTCTGGAGGTCAGCTGACATTTGACCATCCTCACCTTGCCTTCCATGATTTTCCACGAATGTGACAGAGATGTCAAGTGCTGTTGCCGCCTTCCTGATTTGCCACCATGTGCTGTGATAGCTGGATTCTCACTCAGTGTGTCCTGACTGTGACCTTCAACCCATGTCATGGTGACCTGACTAAATATTCATCAAGCTCACCTGTACCTGTTCCGTCTTCTCCAGTAGTGTGGTAGTTCCTACACTAAGTGCGATCGTATGAATGGGCATACTAGTTTTCTTCTATTGCCGTGATAAGACATCATGACATGACAACTTATAAAAGTACGTGTTTCATTGGGCTTCGGGTTCCAGAGGGTTAGAGTCCAGGATGGCAGAGCAAAGGCATGGCAGCAGGAACAGCTGGGAGCTCATATCTTGATCCAGATGTTGGATGGAGAGAGAGCTGATCCAAAATGGTGCAAGTCCTTTGAAACCTTAAAACCTGTTACCACTGACATCGAAAACACCTATCAACTGGGGGCCTTTTCATCCAAACCACCAGAGTGGGGGTGAAGCTTGTCCCACCTCCAACCCCTCCTGTTCTGCTCCTCTCACTTCAGATGGAGATGGCACAGCCTGTCACCTGTAATCATTGGCTGGAACAGGAGTCCCTGTCTCCCTCTCCCTTTATCTACTCCCAATTTGTGAAGAACACCCACACTGGGTATGAATGAAAAAAAAATGACCTTTTAAAGTGCTCGCTCTGAAATCTCTGAGCTTCTTTAAAAAATAAATCTTAAAATGTTTTTTTTTTTTTCACTATGGAGAAGTTCATACAGGTAGCCAAGGAAATATGATCTTATCTATCCATTTTTCATTTCCTTCCTCCAACTTTCCCTGTATCTGCCCATTAGGTTCCACTCCCAATTCCATGTCTTTTTTTCTTTAAATAACCCAATAAGTTTAATTGGTGCTGTTCACAAGTTCATGGGTGTGAGGCCACCCACGGGAACATGGGAAGCCCACCAGTGGGAGCACCCTCAAAAAACAATGATTCTCCCTCCCCAGCAATAACAACAGGAGTGGGTCCTAGAGAGCGCCTCCCCTGTCTATGCCGGAATTTTGACTGGCTTGACTTTGTATGGGTAACCACAGGTACTATGAGGCCATGAGTGTGACAGCTCTGTCACATCCGGAGGACAGCATTTTTAACACTCCTTCCCATCCTCCGGCTTGTCCATTCTGTCTGCCCCCTCTTCTACAGTCTTCCCTGAGCCTTGGCAGGGAGGAGAAGATGCCTACTTAGGGATAACCACTGTGGCTCTTGTTTTCAACATTTTGACCAGTTCTGCATCTCTTCATTACTGCTGCCCACTATGAAAAGAAGTTTCTCAGAGCCTCTTTGTTACAGCGATTATGTTCATCCTAACAAATTCAAATGCGTGAGGAGAGAGAATCTTACAGTGGATTTGTCTTAGTTAGGGTTTCTATCGCTGTGAAGAGGCATGATGACCCTAGCAACTCTTATAAAGAAAAAACATTTAATTAAGGTGCCTTTACATTATCAGAAATTTAGTTCATTATCATCATGGTACAACATGGTGGTGCATAGGCAGACAAGACATGGTGCTGGAGAAGGAGCTGAGGGTCCTACATCTTGACCTGCAGGCAACAGGAAGTGGTCTGGAACACTGGGGATAACTTGAGCATAGAAGATCTCAACGTCCACCCCCACAGTGATACACTCCCTCCAACAAGGCCACACTTCATAATAGTACCACTCGCTATGAGCTTATGGAGGTCAATCACATTCTAACTACCTCAAATCATAACCAGAATCCCCAGGGACCAAAAAGGTGGTGAACTCATAGTGAAGTGGAGCATAATCTTTAGAAAGGACAGAGAATTAAAGAACTATTGTTTTGTATATGAATAATTTTCTTTGTTTCTCTCTCTCTCTCTCTCTCTCTCTCTCTCTCTCTCTCTCTCTCTCTCTCTCTCTCTCTCTCTCCAAGGAATTGTCATATAGCCCTGGTTGGCCAAGAACTTGTGGCGACCCTCTTGCCTCAGCCCACTGTGTGCTGAGATTACAGGCATTTACCCCATTCTCAGCTCTGTGTGAATAACATTTAATGATTCTGCTCATGGAACTGGGAACCTGCCTCTATGTATGCCAGGTAGAAAGGAAGCAGTGATTCAGAAGAAATAAAGATAGAAGCAGGGTGCAGAAAATCCAGCCCTCCCCGACCCTGTCAGGAGACAGTGCACGTACCGTGGAATCCTTCTGTACATGGTGACTAGGTGTTACTGTCCTTGGCTAATAAAAAGCTGACAGGCTGGTAGCCAGGCAGGAAGGGGGGGAGGGCAGCTATATACAGAGAACTCTGGGAAGAAGAAGAACAGAGTCAGAAGAGTTGCCAGGACATGCAGAGGGCACAAGACATGCTGGAGGTAAAGCCATGAGCCGTGTGGCAGGACATAGATTAATAGAAATGAGTTAATTTCAGTTGTGAGAGTTAGTTAGTAATACTCCTGAGCTATCAGCCAAGCATTTGTAATTAATATAAGCTTCAGTGTGTGTTGCACAAATCCTAATTGGTCTTAATAAAAACCCAGAGCCAGATATCAGGGTGCAAGTTGAAAGATCAGAGAAGCAGAACAAGCTACCTCTTAACTCACCAACTCCTCAGCCTGCAAGAGCCTGAAAAGACCTGAGTTCCTGTCTCCTCCCCGCCTTATATTCCCTGCCCAGCTGTATCACTTCTTGCCTCCACCTTCCTAGTGCTGGGATTAAGGGTGTGTGATCCCAAGTGCTGGAGTTAAAGGCGTGTGCCACCACTAGTGTGTTCATTTGGGAGCTGCTGGTAGGACAGAAACTTCTGCCTACGAAGTTGTTTTTATGGGTGTATTCACAGGGAACCGTTAGCATCAACAAGCAGCAGGCTGGGAATTTGAAATTGGAGACCTTTCCCCTCTATCACGGCTAGCAACCTACATCAGGTAGGGAGGTGGGACATCAGATGCGTTCAAGAGAACACCAGAAGTAAGGCTCCAGAGTCCTGGCCTTCTCTTTGAGGAGAGAGGCTCAGCACATGACTCAGATGGGCAGGAGAGCATCATCAGGTGGTGGGGTGTGGGATGTGGAGACGGGAAGTAGGAGTAGGGACTGGAGGGTACCTACTGAAAGGGGTCCCATGGGCCTGAGCATCTGACATCCCTACTGTCAAATAGAGATGTCTGTACGCTGGTTGTGACAGATTATCCCAGCTGTGACACTGATGTGGGGAATTCCTGAAGAAGAATTCCAGTCCTTCCCTGCCACCCATCTGCATTCCTCTCAGCACCCCAGCAGTCTGCTGCCTCTGAGTAGAAACAGCGTGTCCCCAGATCCTGCAGAGTCACGGAGGAGCAACTGCATATCATCACCACAGAGAGATCAACACACTCTGCGGATTTCACTGTATTACATCTCTAGCTCACAACCCTGCCCTATTGAAACCAAACTCTGAGTGACAGTACTGTGAGCATTTGGAAGGAACTATAAGTGGGCCTTCATCCATTCAAAAAGCACCATCTTAGTGTGCACAGGAGAAACATGGCGATTTGGTACTCACCTGGGAGACCAATGACGGACGGCCATCAGGCAGAGATTTCCAGGTCCCCCCTTTTCCCTCAGTGAACAAAGTTCCAGAATCTTCTATCTTCCCATGAATGTTGTCATTTCCCACCTTTCTACTCCTACCATGATCCCGCCAGTACACCAGGCAGCTGGGTGTATTTACTGCCCCACACCTCCCGGCTTGTCTCAGGCTTTCAAAGCTCTGAGTACACTGTAATGTCTACAGGCTGGAGTCATTGCTCTCTCTTCTTATCCTTCACAGCCTCAAACAGAAGAGCGAGTCTTCATACCAGACTCTAGCTCCATGAGGTTCAGCTGTTATTTAATCCACATAAAACCTCTATGAAGTTAGTGATCTCATTATGACTAATTTTACTGCTAATGAAAAATTAGAGCTTGAAGAGGCTAACTCTCCCAATGTTTTACTGGTAATTAAGAGACAAAGCCATATTTCAAACTCAGATCATATACCAAAGCCTGTAATTTTTAAAAAATCATTTATTAAACTGGATGTGATAATACATGCCTTTAATCCCAGTACTCAGAGGCAAAGGCAGGCAGATCTCTATGAGTTCAAGGCCAGCCTGGTCTACATAGTGATTTCTTCCAGGATGGCCAGAGTTATATAGTGAGACCCTGTCTCAAAGAAAAATAAAACCAAATAAACAAATAGTTACTTATTTGTGTCTTTACTAGGCTTGAGTTTCTTAAAGATATTATGGTCTTCCATGTCTTTGTCCGAGTTCCTAGCACTGTACCTGCTTTGTGATAGTCACTCTGGAAATGTTTGTAGAATGAACATTCAGGAGGAAAAATGAGTATACAATGTTGAAGCTTCCAAGACTTTTCTGTTGTTATTTTTCAAGTTGGAGAGGCATGAAAGTTGTTAGAGTTCCCTTCCAGTAGTGATATTGGGAAGATGGGTCCCTATAAGAGAAAGAATTATTTTTTCCACTAGGAAAATGCAGAAGCCATTGAAATTAGAGTATACACCTGAACTCACAGCAGCCTGAAGAGCTCATCTTCAAATGGGCTTCTTCCCTGAGTAGTTAGAATAGATATATAATCTCTGAATTATATTTGTCTGTTCAGCAAAAATCGATGGAGCATAACTAACGCATCAGGCTCTACTCTGGGGACACAGTAGCCAACATAGTCATGGTCCACAAAGTGGTTTGTAATGTCTATCCTTGGAGCATCACTTCTGCTGACAGAAATACTCTTTGTTTTTCCTTAGGAAAAATACCTACATTGTATAGGTACACTGTATATTTCCTAAATAGTGCACACGTACACTGTGTGTTAGATGGGAAGGATTTCCACTTCTTGACTTTAAATTTGGGCTCATGGCCAGGTGTGGCCACCCACTGTATTGCATCTTCTCTGTCCATGGTAACTGCTGGAGGGTTGATCATATGGCCAAAAGTGGAGAGATGGATGTTAGTCACAGGAATTTTCCTGGAAATTGTGTGTGTGTGTGTGTGTGTGTGTGTGTGTGTGTGTGTGTGTGTGTGTGTCGGGGGGGGGTGATTGAAACTTTATTGCTGAGGGAGCTTCCCATTAGACAATGAAACCAATACAAAGGAAGGAAGAGCCAAACTTTGAAGAGAGGAAGAGTATGTGGATGGCAAATTTTAGGTCTAGAAACATCCACAAGTGAAGACAGCAGAAAGCCTGGATTTCCCATTTAGGCAAACCAATACATTCCCTTCTCTCTGCAGCATTTTCAAAGCAGACTTCTTTCATTTTCAATTAAGTCCTAAATAATAATAACTTTTGTAGCATGAATCTTAAGGAGTCGTATTAATAAAAACAAACCTGGATCTGGGTATTGGGTGAATGCTGGAAGATCAAGAAGCAGAACAAGCCATAGCTTCCTCACCTCGACAGTTCCTCAGCTGATCCTGTTTCCTCAGATTGGAAGCCTCTGACTCCTCATTCAGAATGAATCTCAGCTGAACTGCTGCTAAAAGCCTAAAAGCTTAACCAGGCCTAAAGCTTCTAGTTTGTGGTCTTCACGCCTTATATACCTTTCTGTCCTCACTTCCTGGGATTAAAGGCTCTTGTTACCACACCTAGCTGTTTCCAGTATGGCCTTGAACTCACAGAAATCTGGATAGATCTCTGCCTCCAAGTGATAGGACTAAAGGCCTGTGTGCCACTGTTTTCTGGCCTCTGTGTCTATCTAGTGGCTGTTCTGTTCTCTGACCCCAGATAAGTTTATTAGGGTACACAATATTTTGGGGAACACAATACCACTACAAACTTTATCTTATGGGAATAGGGTTTTGTCCATAACATCTGCAAATGTAGAAGCACAGGGGCTACACAGAACAAAGACTTCCACTTCTTACTGGCTGGATAGTCAGAAAACACTCAAGTCTAAGATGACAGACGTTGCATACAGTATTTTCAGGCTCAAGCCGTGTCCTGAAGAAGGAGGACAGTGATTTAGAGAAGACTGTTCATTTCTTATGGCCATTGGTGATGTGCTGTGAGACTGAAGTGAGCTGCATGGGAATAAAAGAGATTTTCTCTCAGAAAAGCCCATCCTGTATTAGCCAACAGTCCAGGTCACCAAGAAGAGCCACATGAGCTGTAAAAGCCCAATTCTCCACACCAAGTTACACTTACCATAAATGATGTTTAAAGAAAGCTAGAAACACAGGAGAAAAGCTTGGACCTAGAAGCAGATTCCCCATCACCTTCCAAACCCTCCCTCTTCTACAGCATCAAAAGCTGTCCTCAGGGTGCAAGGGAAAATAGCTTTTCATCTTACCTCTTTGCCCTACTATATGGTGAACATGCAAAACAGAATACAGAAGACCTGTTGCCAAGGGAAAGAAGACTTCAGACAACCATGCAGATCCAAGGTCCTGCTGTTCTGACTTTGGGTTTGATTCAACATCTTATCAACCAAGATCTCATTAATATTCAAGAAAACCATGATTGTGTCTTGGTTAGGTTTTACTGTCAACTTGATACATTCTAGAACCACCTGGGAAGTCAATTCTTGACTGAATTGTATTGATCAAGTTAGCCTGTGGTCAAGTGTATGAGAAATTGTCTTGATTACTGACTAACTGGGGGATGGGCACTAGCCCACTGTGGGCAGCACCATCCCTAGGAAGGTGGGCCTGAGCTAGATAAGAAGATAACCAAGAGCACTCTAGAGAGGGAGCCAGTAAGAAGTGTTCCTCCATGGTTTCTGCCCCAGGTTCCTGCCCTGCTTTTTCTCAGTGATAGACTATGACCTGGAAGTGAAAACTGAAATAAACCATTTCCTCCCAGATTGTTTTGGCCAAAATGTTTTATCATAGCAACAAAAAGCAAACTAGAACAATCTGCAGTGGTCAGCCACAGTGACCATCCCAGGCTGGTGTACTCAAAGGGAAGCTGAAAAGCTCTGAGAAGGGAAAGTTTCTCATTGTGTCTCTTAATATTGACCACAGCATCCAGAAATGAGAGTTCCCACTGAAGAACAGACCCAGAGGAAGCCAGGCTGTCCACAGAGGACGTCAGAGCTGAGGTGTCCTTGTTGTCCCCATCGTCTGTGCTGTGTTCCTTCTGGTGTGTGCTCTACACTAGTTATTGAAATGCTTGTCTCCATCATCTGTGCTGTGTTCCTGGTGGTGTGTGCTCTACACTAGTCATTGAAATGCTTGTCTCCATCATCTGTGCTGTGTTCCTTCTGGTGTGTGCTCTACACTAGTCATTGAAATGCTTGTCTCCATCATCTGTGCTGTGTTCCTGGTGGTGTGTGCTCTACACTAGTCATTGAAATGCTTTGCTTTCCTGTCTTCCTTTTCCAAGAGGGAACTTTTATTGCATTTATTTTTTTCTTTCTCTACCATTGTGTAGATATGTGTAAGGGAAGAAGTGGGAGAATGTTATTTAACCATGAATTTCTAGATCCAAGGACTGGAACTATCTATATCAAACCTGAAATTTAATAACAGAAAACCTGTCCTTGGAGACAACAGAAGTAGAAGAAACTGAGGCAACACAGGAATTAAAAGCTGTGGCTCTGGAGTCATATTGCTGATTCTACTCTCTACTTAGCAGTTGAGTGACTTTGGGCAATTTATACCTCTTCTCTGTTCCTCGGTTTCTATATACATACATGCACACATATGTGTATCTATTAGGAATGGGGATAAAAATAGCAATACCTAACTTATCATATAGGATTATGCAATCTTATAGAATTGCATAAATTGATACAAGTAAAGAATTATCATGACTGGCATAAATTAAGTGTTTAACAAAGGCCATTCATTTCATGATTCTGCCCTCTGGAATATATATGAATGTGTGCTTAGTGTTAGATGTTTTTACTACATTCGGTGGGAGTTCTATGTATTTATGCTGGACCATGGAAAAGATTGAACTGTGTTCTTTTTCTGGTAACAGAATACTTCTTTTTTTTTTTCTTTACAGAATTATCACTTCTCATGTATGTGGGTTGAATAGGGATGACCCTACCATCACCTTTGGGGTCCTCCAGCATGGGGCTGGTGACATATTGCACGGACTTGTAATATTAAGTGTGATAGTGTAATAAGGTACCAACAATGCTGAACACATTATAATGGATCCAAAGTCTCAGGACTCCCCAATGCTGCTGCTTCTGTCACTGAACCTGGAATTCAACAATGGTAAGAGAACCAAGAGTCAGGGATATATTGTCCCACATCATATACTCCTTGACCCCTGCCTGACCTTTTATTTCCCAGGATAGCTGGCCCCGGTAAATGTTCTAAAGCACACTTTAAATTCTGGTGTGGGGAGCGGGTAAAGACTGAGAGTTAAGTGGGTCGCTCTGAAGCTAACATAGTCTAATTGCCCACATTCCGGTCTTTTCATTATTTCTACCATGTTCTCCATCTTTCCTCTGGGCCTTTGTTCAATCTGTGCCACCGCCCACAAGCCCCTCCCTCCTCTCCTTCCTCTATTCAGAGCTTAATTAACTTGAAGCTGCAAAACCAGCTCTTCCTTCTCTCCTCTTCGACCTTCTTCACCCCGCTTTATCATCTCAAATGTACAAATTGTTCTTCCCTCATATCTCTATAATCAGAATTAGCCGACTATAACCCATTTGGGAAAATCCCGCCTTTCCAACATGCTTTTGTAAACAAATAAAGTTTTATTGGAATGCAGCCATGCCTGCATGAGAGTGGCTGTGTTCAGGCTTTAGGAGCAGAGTTGAGTAATCACAGCAGCGATCTCATGGTCTACGTTGCCTAAATGTTTACTACCTGGTCCTGCACAGACGATGTTTGCCAGCTCCTACTGAAGAATGTTGGCACTGCTTAGGACATCGCTCAAAATACAGAGGCTTGGGTCACCTCAGGCCCTGGAATCAGGCTCGGTGGTTTAACAGTCTCAGGTGGCTTCCTGTGCTTCTCTGATTTTTTGCTTAGGGCAAGCAAGGAACCCTGAGTCAGTGCCCAGTGTGGGGTGTAAGTGAGGAAGTTCTCTGACAGGAGCTGACTGAAAGTGAAGAGGAAAGCCATTGCCTCCACAGTGTTTCTCAGAGTGTGGTCCCCAGACCCCACCGCATCCACATCTCAAAGGCCCACTATATTAGTGACGTTTGCAAAGCTGTTAACACCTAACCAAACTCCTTAGGGAAGAAAGCATTGGTCTTGGCTCATGGTTTCAGAGGGTCCAATCCGTAGTTACTTAGTCCCCTGTTCTGGAACAGGACTCCATGGCAGCAGGAGCCGATGGCAGAGGGCAACCGTCCATATCACAAAACCAGGAAGCAGAAGCAAGCTCAGAAGCAGTGGAAGAAAATACGTCCTTTAGGACCTGCTTCCTCTAGGGAGGCCCCATCTCCAAGCTGTCACAATGGCTAGTGACCAAGTGTCCAAACAAGGAATCTGTGGGGCACATTTCAGATTCAAACCATAGAAAGCAACTGCTAGAAACGTCATGTGCTCAGCCATTGGCGCTTTAATGAGCCCTTTAGGTGACTCAAACGCAGGTGGGATACAGGTGTCCCACACTCAAAGGTTCTTTACTTTGTTTTAGGATAAGGGCCTAGTTATTAGCATGTAGACGTTTTAATCCTCCATTTCTAGCCAGGATCTGTTTTCAATCCTCTAAATTCAATGAGCGCTCACTGAGTGCACAGTAGACCTAGGCACAGAGCTAGGCCTACTGCCACGGCTCCCTTGATAGTTACACAAATAAGACAAGGTCTCTGCTTCTGAAATGACCACCAGCTGATAGAGTAGCCGTAATGTCAATCAATGAACTCCAGGCAGGCTAATATCTGCTGTGATGGTAGTAGCCTGGAGCCCAAAGGAAGGTGGTAGAGTCATTGAGGAGCATAGGTAGAGTGCCAGAAGGAAGAACTAGTTGAGCTAAGTGTTTTTGTGTGTATGTGTTTTTTTTTTTTGTATGTGCACACATGTGAGCAGGTGTGTGTATGTACGTTCTTGCGGAGACCAGAGGTTGGTGCCAGGTGTGTTCTTCAATCACTCTTTACATTGTTTTAACTTTTGCACGTTTAGAGATTTATTTTGTTTTATGTAAATGAGTGTTTTGCTTGCATGCATGTCTGTTTACCGCATGCATGCCTAGTGCCTTGCCGAGGTCCGAAGCCAGCGCTAGAGGACCGGCTCCTCTGGAACTGGAGATATGGACAGTTGTGAGCGCCGTGTGGGTGCTGGGACTCGAACCTGGGACAAAACAAGTGCTCTTAACCACTGAGCCATTTCTCCAGCTCCCACACTGTTTTTTGAGACAGAGTCTCTCATTGGCTTGGAACTCACGGATTTGGCTAGACTGGTTGGCCATCAAGGCCAGGGGTCCTCCTTGTGGTGCCTTCCTAGCACTGGGCTACACTCATGACACTACACCCAGCTGCTACATGGGTGCTGGTGACTGAACTTGGGTCCTTCTGCTTATACAAGCAAACTCTTTACCAAGAGCCAGCTCCCTGGTCTTTTTTTTTAAATAAAACCTTCGGTCATATCTCTAAGTGGCCTGGAATTCACTATGTAGACCAGGCTGTGTTTGAGCTTGTTGCAATGTTCCTGCCTCCCAAGGCCTGGGATTACAGCTGTGTGCCACCCCTACGGAGTGAGCTGAGTCTTGAAGATAAGGAAAACGTTCTGGGGAGGGGGACATTTCAGGCAGAGAAATTAGCATGCGCAAAGGTACTGGGTCAAAGGGCAGACCCAAATGAAACTACTTCATTGGGAAATTCCAAGAGGCTTCATGTAGATGAAGTATCAGAATTGAAATGATGAGTGTGGAATCTGAAACTGGGCAGGTAGCCCCTGGAGATGCCTAGCTCACAGGAAAGGCCTCAAAATGTGTACCTGGTGTTTAGTGCACCGAGTCTTTGTGATAAGATTGCTCAGTATCTAGACTTGTCTTCAAACCTAGCGGCCAGATGCAAACACCACTCTGGTCAAAGGAAGAGAAGAACTACTTGGCAGAAATTCATGGAAGCACGGAGCTTCCAAGGTCTGTGAAGGGAAGACAAGACTGCATCAACCAGACCATAGAAACGCCACGCCCACAGTACACAGACAACTCGATGTCCCCCATCCCCCTCAAAGTAAGCGGCACTATCCACCCCACCTTGCCGAGAGGCTTCTGCCTCAGTGCTCCTCACAGCCGGACGACGTTGGCAGAGCTGCTCTGTCTTGCCGCCGGAAGCTGGCACACAGCTGCTGAGTTTCTTCCCCCCTCACGTTAAGCTGGAACATTCTGCACTTTTTTTCTCCAACTCTTTCAAAGCAAGTCATTTTCCTCCTTTGGAAGGACGCCCATTGTTCCTGTGACATTAAAGATAGGTCTTCAGTGTTTTCTTTTAAGGCAGCAATTGGTGGAGTTAAGCTGTATTATGGGGACTAGTCAGAAGGATACAACATTATACAAAGAAATGACGTGAAACAAAAATTGCTCTCTCCAGCCTTCCCAACCTCTCCCGCATGCAGATTTCAAGGCAGTGTTCTGCCGTGGCGGGACTGGGCTAGGGGAGGAATTGGAAGGGAGGGGGTGTGTGCGGGGGCCTCTTCGAAGCACCCCTCCAGCCGCTGGGGATGCTGCGTGGTTCTGGAATTGGTCATGGACAATGTGACAAGGGAGGGAAGCCTGGGTGGCAGGAGATGAGAGAGGAATGGCTTTCTTGCTTTGTTTTTCTTAGGAATTTCTTAGGAAGAGTTACTGCACACTGGAAATTGTGGGGTGATGCCTGGCTAAAGAACTCAAGGCCTCTCCTTTCCCAGGGAGATCCACACATTCATTTCCCAGAGACTTTTCCTGACAATGGCATGGTTCAATGTTCCTACTGAAATGGGGCCCTATCTAAATTCTGACTCTAGACATTGCTTACAGAAGACATCATTTCTTCTCTCATTCATTAGTTCAATTTGGCTATGGCCTCTGGTCTCCACTCTTACTAAGTGAGTGAGCTCAGGAAAATCATTTAAATTACTTCATGCCTCCATTTCCTCTTCTGCAAAATGGGAATATGTGTTGGATGCAGGAATGTGTGACCTTTTGATGTTGGACATGATGTTGTCATCTACATAGTCCATGTTTGAGAGTCACACAAATGAGTTATAAAATAAATTACAAAAATATCTCGGAATGTCTCAATGGGTCACGAGCTTGCCTGATGAGTTTGATCCCTGGAACCTATGTGAACGTAGAAGGAGGGAACTGACTCCACAAAGTTGTTTTTTTGGTCTCTCCATAGAAATTGTGGCATGTGTATGCCCCCCTATCATGCACACACATACATACATACATACATAATGATAGTAAATAAAATGTTTAAATCTCACAACTACTAAATATTCATGTGCTTGTGTGTGTGTGTGTGTGTGTGTGTGTGTGTGTGTGTGTGTGTTGGTACATACACATTAGTGCATTATCAGCAGAGGTCAAAAGAAGGAGTCCTCTTTCCTAGAGCTGGAGTTACAGGGTCCTTCAGAAAACCACCAAGCAATCTTAACCGTTGCGCCATCTCTCCAGCCCCAAATCTCATAATATTTTAAGTAAATTTACAGATTTGTTTTGGGCTGCATTTGTAGCTCACAGGCATCATGTCACCTCTTGGTACATGCTAAAGTAGAGTTTCCTTACACGGCTGTTGCATGTGTTAAATAACACAATGTCTACACTAACTCTAAATGTCTCTCTAAATGTTGGTGTATGCTGCTGCTTTCACCACCGGCAGTCTATGGACATTCACTAAACACCGCTGCTACTCTTCTGGCCTCTGAAGAGAGGATGAGGAACGGAACAGGAGAGTGGGCTGTGACAGATTGCTGTTGGGAATGAAAGCTGGGAAGGGATGAGCACTGGCTACCAAGCAGATGAAGGAGGAACAGCCAGGCAAAGCCAGTGAGCAAAGGCGAGGTGATTCCTCTGCTGACTTGGTAGATGAACCCTGCATGATAAGATGGTGTTGAGTCCCCAAGTCAGCCAGGGGACTTTTTTTTGCCAGAGGAATGAGCCTGTGCCAAGATATCGAAAGCATGAGGCCAGGGGCAGGGGGTGTGGGGAGGGCTATTCAGTGGGGAGATGTAGAGGGTGGGGCTGGAAGTTCCAGCGAGCCCTTGGGGTGTGTTTCAGAGGTAGATGAACGGCTGTGCAAGGTTAACTTTTGTAGAGTTAGCTTCCCAAGGAAATGCTGATTTGTTGGTTTGCTTGTTTTGAAATGATGTCATATAGTCCAGGCTGGCCTCTAATCCACTATTTGAACCAATGATGAGCTTGAAGTTCTGATGCCCTTCTCTCCCCATCTTGAGGGCTGCAATGATTGGCATGCACCCCTCCCACCATGCCAAGTTTATTTGTTTATGTAGTACTGAGGGCTGAACCCAGGGTTTTGTGCAAGCTCAGTAAGTATGCTACAAACTCAGCTGCATATCCAGCCCTTGTTTTTGGTTGTTTGAAAACTCGTCTCGGGCTGTGTTTCAGTCTTCCAGGCTGGCTTTGAACTTGGAGTGATTCTCCTGCCTCAGCTTCTTGGGTACTAGGTTTTAAAGGGAGTCCTTAGATATTTTCCTGACTCTAGGGGCTACCTCCGTTAGAAAACCTTTCTCTCCCAAAGGAAGGCTATGATAAACAAATCAAGGAGTTGACTGACAGGCAGGTGGTGGGGGATACCCAAAGGGACCAATGGCACAGGTTGTCTCTTCTAAGTCCTTTAACTATGGCCTTTGCGGGTCTAAGTCGGCTAACTCCTCTGTCTCCCTCGTTTTCACCAGACCCTGATCGGTACCTGCAGAACTTTGCGGATGAAGGCCCTCTGCCCTGCTTGATGAATGAACGACTAACAGATTTCTTCATCTCTCTGTGGCTTTCTTCACTCATTTCCCAGAAGGAGTTGTGAGTTGCTTTCTCGTCTCCCAGGTGTCATTTTTGCCTTGGGAGACCAGCTTCGGTTTCTGCAGTTTACGGTGATAGAAAACACGAAGGAGGGAGGAAGAAGAAAAGGAGGAAGCTGTCTTCTCCTCTCCATGCTCCCCTGGTCCGATTCTTGGCTGCCCAGAGCAGAGGCTGTGTTCTACCCTGCCCAGCCAAGATGGCCTTCTCAGGCACGGGTTCCACCAAACAGGAGCAAAGCTGGGTCATGCCTAGGCCTCGAGGTCTCTCCCTTTAGTTTCATTCAGTTCTTTAGACCTCTTGGCTTTTAATATGCAGATTCAAAAGAAGAGCCTCAGGAACAAAAATCTCTCCAGTACCATGTAGATTATTCTGGAATTAGGCCACTGCTGTCAGTTTTATTTGGTGATTCCAGTTGGGTCTCCAAACTATACCTGTAATTTGGTTCACTCCGTGTATCTCAGGCTGTCAGAGAAATGCTGTAATTATTTTTCTAGGTGACAAAAAATTTTAAGGAATAGCTAAATAAATGGAGCTAAATTTAGAGTTCTGCCTCTGTACAATGGAATGTGGCAAGAGGCAGGGAAGAGATCTGTGGCTGGAAGAGAGAGAGTCTCACTTCTATCCAAAAGGTGGCAGCAGAAATTACCTCAATTAACTGAACAAGAGGCCAGGCCTCCTCTGCCAGCTCGCCAGGAACCCTGGCACACACCTTCTCCCTTTTCTGCCAGAATTCCAGGCCACTCTCACCAAGCTGTCCCCAATCCATCTGCTGCTCCCGTCTGAGACTGATCCCCAGGCCCTCATCACCTCTTGCCTCCTCCTCCTCCAGCTCAGCATTCCAGAAGGAGCAGGGTCAGGAGTTCACAAAGCAAAGAAAGCTCAGCCCAGAGCCACCTACCAGGGAGCTCAGAGGGAAGAGGCCAGGGCCCGTGTCAGGCCCCCACCCACTCCAGGGACAACGGGGAAGGCTTTCCGCAAACTCACCATAAGATCTCTGGTGAACATAAGATCCAATGCTTACAAGCTCTTCATCCAAGTTTTTTTTTTTTTTTAAATTTCATTTCATTTATTATTATAAGGCCTCATTGTGTAGCCCACACTACCCTGAACTCACCAAGTAGTCCAGGGTGACCTCATATTTACAATCCTCCTGCCTCAGCCTTCTATGTGCTGAAACTATGGGTGTATGCCTTTTTTCCCCCCTAGCCTTTTTTTTTTTTTTTTTTTAATGTATTCAGTTAGTTTTGATTTTCCTTGGCTTTTGGTTTCATTTTTTTCTGTTTATTTGTTTGCTTTGAGACGGTGGCTCACTGGGTAACCCTGTCTAACATAGTCTCTCCATGTAGCCCTGTCTGACTCACGCTCCTGGCAACCTTCCTGAGTGCCGGGATCATGGACATGCACCACCGTGCCCAGCTTCATCCTAGCTTTTGAATGCTGAGAGTGCTCTGTGCTGGACGTCTGTAAGTGGCGTGGGTAACGTAGTGCTCACCGGGGGCTCTAACTTTCTAGGTTTTGGTTTCACTGCCGTGAGCAGGAGACAAGCCCTGGCTGAATTCTGCTAACCTCCTCGTGGAGATAAACATGATAAATGGCCGACAAATATGCCTGGTTGGATGGGGAGGCATGGAGGAAGATCGGGCACGGTAAAGTACCCGAGTGACAGAAGAGGCTGTCCCAGCTTCCAGGAGGGCAGCCAGGGCCAGTCTGGCTGAGGAAAACATCGGAGTCAGCACCTGAAGGAGCCGAGCCAACAGCCCTGGCCTGCAGAGTAGGGTTGGACTGAGGCAGGAGGATAAGTGAGTGAAAAGCCCCGGAAATGGGAAATGCTAAGTGGGCTCTCATAGACACAGGGTGAATCCTGGAGGAGTGTCACAAGAAGGGAGACACGTTTAAAAAAATAATTACCGTTTTAATTTCACTGTGGTTGTTTAGACTGGGGATAAGCAAGCTCTATGTGTTTATATTATAGTCATGAGCTAGGCGTAGTTTTTATGTTTTTAAGTGGTTAGGGGGAAAAAAATCAAAAGAAGTCTATTTTGTGACATGTGAAAACTAAATGAAATTCAAATTTCCCAAGTGCTAAATAAAGTTTTATTGGAACAAAGCCATGCTCATTCATTTATATCGTTTCTGTGGCTCCTTTTGTGCTATCATGGAGGAGCTGAATAGTCAGGATAGAGACCATATGGCTGTGAAGACTAAACTATTTACATTTTGGCATTCGACAGAAAATACTTATTAATTCCTGGTTTTCGCACTATAAGGAGGGTGGCTATGCCTTAGTTTTGAGGTCAGGAACCCCTTTGGATGAGTGGGATGTCCCCCATTTCTAGGGGAGAGGCAGAAGTACCAACCCCCTTCAGAGACTTAGGAGATGTAATGAAATAAAGACTTGGTGACACATAGTGAGTGTTGGGTATTTGCAGCTCCCATAATGATTACATCTAGGAAAGTATGAAGGCAGGTGGAAGAATCCAACAGACTGGGGGATGCTGGTGTCCCCTGGGAAGTCATATGCTGTGGTGGTATTGGAGCCTTTAGGACCTAATTAGATGTAGATAAGGGTGGAGGTCTTAGAGTATGTGACCTTAAAAAAAAAAAAAAGACACTGAAGTGTACCCCCCTCCCCCAATCAAATGAGGATGAAATATTTGACAGCCAGGCAGTCGTCTGCAAACTAGGAAGTCAGTCCTCACCAGAACCCCACTGGCATCTTCATCCTGGACCTTCATCTTCCGGCACTGTGAGAATCGGGTGTCTGTTGTTTAAATCCCTAAGCTATGCTAAGTTGTTACTGCGCTCTGAGCTGACTAATACAAGAAAAGAACAATTGTCTTTTCCCGGGAAGTCAGAGAAGTGGTCACCTTTAGAGGAGAAATCAACATTTCCCAGGTGAAAAGAGAGAAAAAGACAGAACTCAATGCTCCCGCCCAGCACTGGTGGTGTGAGCAGGCATGTGGTGATTCAGAACGGAAGGGGGTTCTTGTCAGAGTAGCGATGGAGGCTGGAGAGGAAGGAAGCATTCGGTACCACTGAGACTGGAAATGCATGTAGTGAAAGGCCAGGTACCCAGTTCTAAAAGTGACCTCATGTGTTGAGTCCTGCCCATTTGATCTTTGAAGTGTTCCATTTTCTATCCCCCAAAGTCATTTCAGAACAGAGGGTGAAAAGCCAGCAAATGAGGACACCTGCTATTCTTTCGTGGTCACAGGCTAGCTAGCTAGTTCCCAAGCCCCTTCTCCATGGCCGGCAACCTGCTGATCGTGGAGACAGTGGAGAAGAGGAAAGATGTGGCCGGTGATATCAGGCTGTGAAGAGTGCTATGCAAAAGAAGGAAATGTCTTTTCAAAGAAGAACACAAGGCTCGAGAAGACAGTACACTCTGACCTAATAAAGGCTCAGTGGCTTTATGCTGCAGACATTGGAAAGGTTTTGAAGGGCTCTAAATATGACAGCAATGTTCTCAGACTTGCCTTTAAAAGGATGCCTCTGCTCCTGCGGTTTGGAGGGAGCTGGATTAGAAGAGGCCGCCACAGTGGTTCATGGAGGACACAGTAGTAGCTTAGACCAAAAAAGTGATTTTGGAAATGAAGAATTGGACTGAGTGAGAAACAGAGTAGAAAGATGAAGGTATGGGAGTCAGGAGCCAGATCCCAGTATGGAGTTTGAAGATGGCAGAGGTGACAGGCGGGTTAATTTGTGACATTGTATGGATCGTGAGGCTCTTTATTGCCATGGGCAAGAAGAGAGGGCACAGGCTAGGGAGAGGACCAGTGGGTACACAGAACAGGATGAGGGATGCTGAGCTAGGGATAGTTTTGAGGGATCCAACTAAGTAGCCTAAAGTTCTAACTGGAGCTAGAAGTCAGGGAGTCATTAGTAAGTGGGTGGCAGCATCAAGACACAGATCATTTTGCCCACATGCTGGCCATGTTCCTGGGATGAAAGTATGTGTCCTACTCAGGGTTTCTATTGCTGTGATGAAACACCATGACCAAAAATCAAATTGGGGAGGAAAGGGTTTATTTGACTTATACTTCTGCATTGTAGCCTGTCACTGAAGGAAGTCAGGACAGGAACTCAAATAGTGCAGGAAACTGGAGGCAGGAGCTGATGGAGGCCAGGAGGGAGCTGCTTACTGGCTTGCTCCTCATGGCTTGCTCAGACTGTCTTCTCATAGAACCAGGACCACTAGCCCAGGGAAGGCACCATCTACATTAATTAAGGAAATACCTTATAGGCAGGTCTTTTGCAGGGGAGTGTTTTGAGACAGAGTTTTTCTGTGTAACAGCTTTAGCTGTGCTGGAACTCAATTTGTAGTACAGACTGGCTCAAACTCATAGAGATCTGCCTGCCTCTGATTCCTGAGTGCTGGGATTAAAGGCGTGCACCACAACGCCCAGCTTTAAGATCTTACGGAAGTATTTTCTCAATTAAGGTCCCCTCCTTTCAGACAACTCTAGTCTGTGTGTCAAGCTGACATAAGACTAGCCAGTACAGTGTGCATAATATTCTCCCTTTAAAACACACACACACACACACACACACACACACACACACACACACACACACACACACACGAGCACACAAGTGCTTTAACCCCCTATGACTGGCATGTGTCCTTCCCTGATTGTGCAGTTTTATAGGAAGTTGCCAACACAACGAACCATCTGAAGCCTCTAATGAAGCAATTATAGCATGTGGAAGAAATGATCAATCAACTGTAAACTCCACAGTGAGAACTGTGCAGAGATAGAGGGTGGATAACGGGCTTACTGCAGTTAAGTCAATGCAACTTGATTCCTTAGTGGAAGCTGCCTGCCCCTTCCACCAGCATGCACAAAGACAAAAAATGTCTCTTGCAGACTTCCACTGCCCACCCACCAATCAGCTCTGGTCTCAGAAGCATCATTCTTCAATCATGAGGGAAATGTTCACGTTGGGGAAGTTATTCATGAAGACCTTTTGACCGAGGTGGGGTCTGCCCAGGTAATAGAATCAGTACTCCTTTCCTTTGGTTCTTGAGACTGAACAGCTCTGCTCACGAGATGTTCAGTCTCCGGCAGTGATGACTGCGTTAAGACTTCCGTTGCGCTGTGGCAGCCCTATGCATGTCGTGCCTGTAACTCTCACAACAAGCTTGCCCAAGCGGGTATTGTTTAGGTTCAACATATAATAAGGGAAGGGAGACACAATCTAAGTCATCTGGTGGGTACCATAGAACGCTGATGTGGCACAGCTGCTTCAAGCCGGATCTGTCTGACATCACAGTCATCCAAGTGCATCTACCAATGTGCCACCTTTGTCTGAACTCCCCGAGTCCCTCTACACTCAGCCTTGACCTTTCTGTATTCTCTTTCTTTATATTCTCTTCATCTTTGGGCTCTCAGAAGATCCTCACTGATGCCACCGTTTGCTGTCCTGGGCTCACACTCTGAACTTAAATTTTTTTTCTTTTAAATGTTATTTAAATAACATTTTTTTTTTGTTTTGTTTTTTTGTTTTTCGAGACAGGGTTTCTCTGTATAGCTTTGCGCCTTTCCTGGAACTTACTCTGTAGCCCAGGCTGGCCTCGAACTCACAAAAATCTACCTGCCTCTGCCTCCCGAGCGCTGGGACTAAAGGTGTGCGCCACCACCGCCCGGCTTAAATAACATTTTTTTTTTCATTTATTTTACATATGGACTGCTGTTTCCCCTCTCTCCTCTCCTACCCCTCACTCTCCACCCCTACCTCCACTTCCGCCACTTCCCATCTACCCTCTCCCCATCCACAAATCCTCCATCTCTGGAGTAACTTATAGGAGACCTTGTAGAGAATGGCACTTGAGAGTGACTGTACTGTCCTCTTTAGTCTCCCCTCTGCGGCACCCCTTCCTGTTTCTCTAGCCTATGCCAGGGTGACACCCTGACAGCCACCTCTCTTCCCTTGAAGCGTTTTCACTTCTTTAAAAGCTCCTGAGGGCTCCAGTTTCCTGACCACACTCAGAGCGGGGTTGTTTTGAAACCACTTGGATCTGATCACCAGACACCAGCGTGGTGCTACACAGAGAAGTCAGTAACGGATGCCTAATATTATGTTATTGCTATCAATGAAGGTAGAAACTGCTGCTCACTGATTTGATTCCCTTCGGTGCAGTGTGAGGCATGAGGGTCTCACAGCCATTAGCATCCCAATGTTCATACCTATGTACAATGCTTCCCTGTTCTCCACCTGAAACCAGAAGACTTGGGCTGTGTACAGGTTCCTCATGGAGCCTTCACTTGTCTTGTTGGGAAAAGTGTTTTCCCAATCACTTAAAAACAGGAAATCTCATATTTAAGAAAAATAATTAGATGTATTACTTAGTCCCCTTTTTAAGACACAGTCATAGGAAGTACAGGGGTAATTTATTTTTGAAGAGTTTTCATTTGCTGACAAACTGGAGTCCTTCTCTGGACTTCTTTCTCAAGCATACTCCATTTTATTAAAAAGTGAAGACTGACTAGGCCTTAAGATTCTGACCCATCTTTATATTGACTCATCTGGAAATAACAAAGTTCCCGAGTCTCTTTGTCTGATGCAACCATACAAAGTCAATCATAGAGATTCTTCTTCTTAAGAGATTTCTTGGTAAGATATTTCACATGCCTTTTAGAGCACTGTTTCTCAGAAATGACTGATTGCATTCTTCAAGTGTTCAATATGAACAGCATTCCTGACTTCCAGTAACTGAGCTTTCTCCAGTAGAAATGACTTAAACTTTCCAAAATCAAAATTCCCTCTCCTGTCAGATGAGTGAAGTCCAAATGAAGCCTCTAGGATGATCTCTCAGGCTTAACTTTCTGCATCAGCACCTTGACCCAGTGCCTGTGGAAAGACCTAAGGATAGGGTAAGAAGAAAATGTTTTGTGCCCATTTCCCACTCGCCATGCTGGTGCCTTCTCTAGTCCGAACTTACGAAGGTCTCATGCATGCTGCCATCTCTGTGAGTTCTATACATGCACGTCAAACCTGTTGTGTCTGGAGAACACTGTCCCCCTGGAGTTGTCTGCCATGTCTGGCTCTTACACTCTTTCTGTCCCCTCTTCCACATGGATCACAGTTCTGGGAGGAGTGAGGGAAGGGAAAGATTTTTTTTTTTTACCAAAATACATTGTATGAATTTTTTTTTGGGGGGGGGGTTGTTTTGAGACAGGGTTTCTCTGTGTAGCTTTGGTGCCTGTCCTGGATCTTGCTCTGTAGATCAGGCTGGCCTCGAACTCACAGAGATCCTCCTGGCTCTGCCTCCCCAGTGCTGGGATTAAAGGCATGCATCACCACTGCCCAGCATATGAAAATTTATATTCCAGAAATGGACACAAAAGTAGGCTGAGTCCCAGGTGTGAAGAGCTTTGGAATATCTGCTTTGATAAAAGGAAGAAGTTGGTAGTGCTTTGAAACATGAGCAGTTGGATATCCTTTGCTTGCTTGTTCATTTCTGACAGGGTTTCTGATAGACCAGCCTGGTCTCAAACAAAACTGGTCTTGAACTCTTGACCCCTCTGTTTCCACCTCCCAGGTTCTAGGAGAACAGCAGAAGTAAGGCTGTGAGGGAGGAGGAATGGAGAGGGTGAACAAGAAAGAGTAATTGGGAGAGAGAAACTTATATACTTTCTCTCTTATGCAGAATCTAGCTATAAAACACCCGTGTGTGTGTGTGTGTGTGTGTGTGTGTGTGTGTGTGTGTGTGTGTGTGTGTTTAAAATATGAAAGCAGAAGAGAGACAATCTGGGTGGCCAAAAGGGGACCAGTGAACAGTGGGTAGAGAGGAGGAGCAGGATAGAATACTGGATGTAGTGACTATGAGCAATGTATAATAATACCTATGCATAAAATTGTCAGAATGAAACCTATTATTTTGTGCTAAAATTAATTTTTAAAAAGAAAATATTTTAAAAGATTTTATAATTCTCAAAGCACTGAAAGTTCTAGAAATCATGTAGCTTATAATTCCATATGGGAATTCTCTCTCTCCCCTGTCCCTTCCTCCTCCCATAAGCATGAATATGCACACACAGTATGCTCATGCATTTCTTTATGTACACACATTTCTTGTGTGCTGAGTTTGCTGTCCTCTCCTGGTTCCATTATCCCCTCCTCCAAAACACAGGAAATGTCTGCTTCTCACGTCCTTTATGATGGGCCTCTGGAGTCAAGATTGGGGTTCATTTCTTGGCTTCAGTGGGGACACCAATCCCCTTTCTCTTAGCACCCTAATACATGCTTTCACGGAGAGATGCCTTTGATCTTTTTTTGGCCATGTCCTGTCTTTTGCATCTGTCACTGAGGACAGTAAGATGGTGTGAGCCAGCTGGTAAGTCCTGACCGTGAGACTTCCTTGGAGAACACCGTGATGGGGCTGGGGAATCCCCACGCCACCCCACCCCCGACAATAGGACAAAGCACAGATTTTGTCACCTTTTAACAAACCTGGGGATTTTTATTTCTCCCTCTCCTGCAGGCCCAGAAACTTCTGAACTTCTCTTCTGCTGTTTGCCACATTTTATTGTATTTTGTTTCACAGGCCTCACTTCTTGTTACTTCTCCACCCAAGACAGTGGATTTCCAGGTTTCAGAAATAATGTCACATCTCCTTTTGTGTCCCTTGTGCCTGGCATAAAGACCCAGTCATTGTGGATGGAAAAAACAAATGAAAGGGAATATATAAAAGAACCCAGAATGGAGTACTTCATTTCTTCAAACATCAAATAGTAGAGTGCACTGACTTAAAACCTTTTAGGATAAGCTCCGAGATGTTTAATTCTCATCCTTTCCTGAATTCTCTCTAATGAACGTAACCACATGAGAATGAGAGATCTGCCACAGCACCAGCCACTTGGTTTCAAACTAGAAGCCCTAGGCAGGTTCTCTGGAATGCAATTAGTCAGGTGGCGTGTAGACAAGTTAATCCTAACGGCTCATCTTGATGCCTGCACTGTCCCTAGATTCAGACAAAGGTGTTCTTCCCTTTAATCCTCTGTGGCAGGACAGATGGTACTTACAACCCAACTCAGCATCTGGGAGATGTTTTCCATGCCAAAAATTAAGATGCATGTCCTCCTCTGTGGCCCTCACTTGCAGCTGTGGGACTTGGGCAGTCTTGCCAGGAGTTGTTCATCGGATGGCCCTCTTGTTCATCAAGGCTGTTACTACAGAGGTAGAAAGCGTGCAAAAGCAGGAAGTAGAGCTGCAACTGAGCTGGAAACGTCCTGGTGTGCTGATGGGATTCCTTCCTGTCTATGAAGGTTTGAGGTTTTTATTTTGAGATGCAGCCATGTATACTAGGCTGTCCTCGACTTGAAATGTAGCTTAGGTTGGCCTTGAATTCAAGATTCCCCTCTTGACTGCTCAATACTGAGATCATAGGCATACAGCACCGTGCCTATTCTTTTTAGTTTTCTATCTAGCTGGCAATTGCTGTGAACCTACTGTGTGCCAATAGATGCTGGAGGAGAACTAGATGATCAGCCTCTGCCCTTGAGCAACTCACAGTCTGAGAGTAAGCAAGCAATTCAAATTCACCATGGAAGCGCCCGAAGGAGGGATGCTCTGAGACCCTGATGAGTGCAGAGAGGAGATGGCTCACTAGTTTAGAAGGAGGCCAAAGTAAAACTCAGTTTTAGAGAGGCCACAGCATGACCCTCTAGATTAGTATAAAATAGTAACCTTTTTTTTTTTTAAATAATACATGGTTTTAATACTTCCACGTATTTGTCTAATATTATTCCTTCTAACTTTGGTGTTGAAATTGTTCTTCCATGTTTAAAGCTCAAGAAGTTATAAGGCTCAGATAGGCTGAAAGATTTGCTCAAGCATGATGGCAGGGGTGGTGCTGAGGGAGAGGGAGAGAGAGAGAGAGAGAGAGAGGGGGGGAGAGAGAGAGAGAGAGAGAGAGAGAGTCAGTGTACAAAAGAGAGCAGGGCTCAGAACTATGAAGTCAGATCCAGGGCTTATTTTGAACGGATTGTGTTTGGGTGGGGCTACAAGCAGAAGTTAATAACAACAACAAAATGAAACAAAATGCCTTGGAGCACTGGGTTTGGGGCGATTTTAGCCAAGAACTCCACTGCTAGCGTGGGTCCAGCCGTTACCCCAGAAGGGTAAAATGTAGCCCTCCATTGACAACTGATCATAAGCCTTGTGCTGCTGGTTGGACTACAGTCCTGAATACTTCTGAAACCCAGCAGAGGTCTGCAGATGCAGCTTAGCTGGTAAGTGCTTGCCTACTGTGTACAATACCCTGGACTTGATCCACAGGACCACATCAAACTGAGTGCAGTGCCTGTAATCCCAGTACTGGGCAGAAGGATTAGAAGTCGAAGGTCAACACTCAACTAACTAATGGGTTCAAGGCAAGTTTGAGCTACATAAGACCCTCTTTCTCCAGATCAACAAGGAATGTTTTTTTAGAAACAAAAACAAGTCAAATGGAGTTTCCCAGATCATCAGAAGGAAGAGTCTTAGATTCTCACTCATCTTACCTCTTGTCTTAACATCTGTTGGAGTTTGGAGTTTGTGCAATGATGAACTAAATCTCCATCAGATCCTTAAGTGCTGGAAGAGAAAGTCCCTAGCATCCTCAGTTGTGTTTCTGGTCCTTGGGTCCAACTTCACAAATGTGTGTCTCAGGAGTGAGAAGATGGAGAAGCCAGAGAACATTTACCTCCTCTTGCATTATGACTCAGAAGAGCTGATTTCCCTAACAAAGCCACGATTCACTCTCCTTGCTCAGTTTGTCTTGGTTGGAACTCTCCTGAACCCAGCACAAACACTCAAAACCACTTACTCCCCACCCCTGCATTGTGCAGCCGGACTTCAGCTTTATTCTCACCATCATTTGAGAAACAACTTACTTAATTATTGACCAAACTCACTCACTGAGGTTTGTGGTTCAACCTTTTGCCTCAGATAACAGGCCAGCCTAGCTCTAGGGATTGGTCACACTGGTCCAGAGATTCTCACTCCTGACCACTGGTTGGGAAAGAGAGCCCTTACCAATCTGTGTGGTGAAAAATGGCTTCCTCCACTGATGCGGGGCAGATGCTGGCTATATTCTGAAAAGGGGCTGTGTAGAGAGCAACTTCCTGTATTGGGTCTGTAGTGCTTTTAGGTCAGTGGTTTTAAAGGTGAGGTCCCCTGAGCAGTACCTGAGGGCTCACCCTGAAAATACTAAATCAGATATCCTGGGAGGAGAGCACACCCAACTGTTTTAACAAGTCTTCTGTGGAATTTGGAGGCTGGTAAATAGCTTAGGAGTAAGGTTGGCCGGGCTACATGTTGGAGAATATTATTTTAAGGTGTGTTAGTTATGCTGCATCTGTTTAACTCTGTGAAGCTGTGTTACTGTGCCTGTCTAAAACACCTGATGGTCTAATAAAGAGCTGAATGGCCAATAGCAAGGCAGGAGAAAAGATAGGTGGGGCTGGCAGGCAGAGAGAATTAATAGAAGGAGATACTGAGAGGAGAAAAAGAAAGAGCAAGAGATAAAGGAGTGAGGAAAGAAGGGGCCAGCACCCAGCTACATAACCAGCAGCAGAATAAGAAAGAAAGGTATACAAAAATAGAGAAAGGTGAAAGTCCAGAGGCAAAAGACAGACAGGTTAATTTAAAGTTAAGTAAAGCTGGCAAGAAACAAGCCAAGTGAAGGCTGGACATTTATAATTAAGAAATAAGCCTCTGTGTATGATTTATTTGGGAGCTGGGTGGCAGGCTCCCAAAGAAACAAAGAGTAAGAAAAAAACCAACAACAGCTATGTTTGGTGTGACACCCCACAAGCCACACTCCTTAAGAATCAGCTACCCCCATTTTACTGTCGATCTTCTCTGCCAATTATGCTGGAACATCTGAGTTCCTGCCCACTCAGATGGAATACAAGGGGCAGAAGATAACTGAACAGATGTTTTGGGAAATTTTTTTTTTTTTTTTGGCAATAATTGGGTTTACATACAGGTACATGGCTAACAGTTTGGGTGGATAGTCTACAGAGTTATAGCTGCCTTTGCTTTCTCGTATTTGCTGACACTTTCTCTGTGGCCTATATATCAACATCCCCTGAAGTGGTCACCTGTTCAAGACTCAGGCACAGAAGGCAAGAAATCAGGGACAGAAAAATGAAGAGACATGCTAAAAATAATTGATCGGTGTGTTCACAATTCAGCGCTTGCTTTTGTTTCCTGTAAGATGAACTGGATTGCTTTCATAACCAAAACATGAGCTTAAATCATCGATGTACTGACGACGCAGCTGCGTAGAGATCTAGCTGTCCTTGTTTCGTCTCTAATCCAGTCATATTTTAACTTATAACTGTTTTATACCATCTCTTCATAATCTTGTTATGGAGAACAGGAGTATAAGTATGCAATGCTTCTTTCAGGTATACATGATGAATAAACACCCCATAACTGCTAGTGTTTCTTTTTTCTTTGTAATATAGTTTTACAATAGGTTCTCACTATGTAGACTAGGTTGTCTCCAAGCTCAAATTCCTCCTTCTTCAGCCTCCCAAACTGCTGGGATTACAGGAATAAGCTACCACACCCGGCTTGATAGTCCAGTTTGTAACGATCAGATTTTCACAATCCAGTATGAATCATTGAACTGTTTTAATTGTGGGTTTTGGTGGTGGTGGTGGTAGTGGTGGTTTTTGTTCATTTTTTTTTGTTGTTGTTTTTTTTTTTTTTTTTTTTTTTTGAGATAAGGTCTGTTTACATAGCCCCGGCTGTCCTAGAACTTGCTGTGTAGACCGGGCTGGCCTTGAACTCACCTGCCTTTGACTCTGGAGTACTGGTATTAAAGGCATGCCCTTCACACCTAGCCCAAATAGTTTTAATTAAAACTCATGATGAAAAAAAAAAAAGCTTAGGATCTAGAAAAAGGAGTTATTTTTGACATAGTACCAAGTTTTTCATCCTTCATGGATTCAACCACCTTCCAGTGTTCACTGATTATAGATAGGAGCTGGGGGAAACTTTATTTAAAACAATGAGCTTACCTAAATCATTTTAACCAACTCTCCTTTTCAAAAAACATGTCTCAAAGAAAGCTATGCCAGTTGGACACACCAACAACCTCTACACCAATTCACATCTATTATCACACTCTACCCATACTGCAGCCTTGAAAGGAAAGTCATTGCCACAATAAAACAGACTCTGGAGAGTTAATTTATCTGCCCAGGCCACATAACTAGGAGCTCATGACTAAGCTCCAACAGGACAATGGCACAAGTGGGCAGAATCTAGCAAGAAATCTCCTATGACTTATCCATAATCATTATATCTCAAAGATTATTATTTCTCATAGGATATCTGCTTCAACTAATCATATCTCTTGCTAAGGATGTGTCTTTTTGACTTGGTGAAATTTTTAAGGATTGTTCTTTCTTGAGTAGTCTTTTTATTAATAAATATAACTTCATATAAATCTTCTATTATCCTTGATGGCTTTGTAATGAATATGACCCAAAATGGGTGTACAAGCTTGGTAGCCCATCCTAGGTGCAGAAGGTAGAAAGTTTGTATCAAGAAGCTGCCCGACCGCCCTTGTCAAGTTCAAACACAAATGAAGCCATTGACCTTCACCAGTTTTTATGAAACAAGTGGCTATTTTTCAGCTGCTGCTAAGCCTTCTCTTTACATTTGTCATATTGCTTCTGATCCCACATACATTTTGTTCCTATTAAATCACTCCCTATTTTTTTCCTACCTTCCTGACTTAGCTTGATAGCATGGCTATTTTGTTCATGGCTATTTTGTCCCTCAATCCCCAAGACCCACACATATATAAACTCTACTCTTGCCCTGGGTAAATCCACTATTCTCTTTCCTTCTCTTCAGCTGCTGAACCACATTACCCCCAAATTAAAGTGCAGAGCAGTGCTATGGACTAGCTTTATCTCAAATCCATGCCTTCACCAGTGCAGGCCCCTGACCCTCCCTATCAAGGTATTCACACCATACTGATTATTTCCGTGACTCCTCTCTGTGCTCCAAAACTTCACACACACACACACACACACACACACACACACACACACACACACACACACACACCAACCACTGCTCTCAGGTCCTACTCATCTCATGTCGCTTATGTTCCATGTCACATTGAAAAGAATGACCTCCAGTCATTTCTCTGCCCCTGCCATTGGTGTCCTGAGTGCTTGTCCAGCTTGCCTTTCTTCCTCCCACAGAGCAAGAGAGGGTCTTTTCTTTATGCCATGGATAGTCTTTCTAGATCAGCTTACGACTTTCCTTAAGTGTGTTCAAGGCTTTGTCTCTCCTCAAAGTTTTGTCTTCTTAATTCTTGCTCAGTTAAACTCCTTCCTGTTTTATCAACAGCCTCTGTGTCCTTGCGATTTCCTTTGTTGTGCCAGTGTCTCGAGACACCCTCCCCCCCCAAGCAAGACCACCACAGAGCCAGGACAAGCCTTTGTGTCATATGATTGGGTGAGGGTGTGTAACCTTTGAATTTACTGGTTGGGGTTTACAGTATCATTTTTTGGGCAGGCCTGGACAAGTCCCAGGCTTTGTCCTTGAGCTGCCATGGAGACTGGCTGGCCTCGCACGTTCACATTGACCCATGCACATAGCTCTAAGTTGGTGAGGGTTCCCAGACAGTAACAATTGGCTGAACCTTGAACAGTCAGAGTACGTGCAGAAAGGGAGCTACTGCAAGGACTACGTCATAGCCCTCCCAGAAACTGCTTGCTCAAGACTCAGGAAACTGAAATTGAGGCCTGATCTCTGAGAGAAGACTGAGCAGCCTGTTATGATGTCTGCTTGGTCCTTTCACCTTAAACTCAAAGTAGAAACATGATCAAGTTCCTCATGTATAAACCTTTCTTGTTGGGTAGGGACCACAGTGGTTGAGTACCTGCCTAGCATGCACAGGGCCCTGGGTTCACTCCCCAGCAACACAAAAATAACAAGAAAAACAAAGTCCCTTCCTCTTCCATTGTCTGCTCCACCTCTAAGGAATCATCCATGGCCACAGATTCCACTTCTTCTTTTCACTTGAACACAGCTTTCTGGTTCTTTCTTCCATCATTCCTCTGTAGCCATTGACTTTCTACAGGTAAAACCATTGGCTTATCTGGAACCTTCCTAATTTACTTCTTTGCCACATCGGATCTTTTGGAATCTTCTTCTTTTCAGCTCTCTCCTTTGATATTCCTCATACTGGTCTCTCTCAACTCTTATATCTTCCTGTCAAAGCTGGTGTCTTCCATGGCACCCCTTTCTATGTGTTGCTCTTATACTAACTTTTTCGGACAGAACTTCACCACACCCAGATGGTGATGTGGTAGGGAGGCTCTGCTACCAGAGAGTACAACAGAGGGTCCTCTCAACAGAAAAGCCCTAGATAGTCTTCTTTAGCTTAAAAGAGCTGCTACTTTCTCGTAACCTGAAAAAGCAAGTTTATCTCTTTTAATGTGAACTTGCATAAACTGAGTTTAAAATGATACTTTTAAAAATAATTTATTATTTGTAATATGTAGATATTAAAAAGTTATGTGTTTTATCTTGGGTAAATCATTGAGAGTGGGATGTCTGGGCCATTGATTAAGTTTGTATTTAGCTTTATAAAAAACTGTTAACTGTTTTCCAAGTGATGGAGTCATTTACATTTTCACCATCAGGATACGAGAATTCTGGTTCCATATCTGTCTTAGTTAGGGTCACTAATGCTATGATGGAACACCATGACCAAAAGCAAAATGGGGAAGAAAGAGTTTATTTTGCTTGTACTTCCACAGCAATGTTCACCATCAAAGGAAGTCAGGACAGAAATTCAAGCAGGGCAGGAACCTGGAGGCAGAAACCTGGGGGCAGGAGCTGATGCTGAGGCCATGGAGGGGTGCCATTTACTGGCTTGCTCCCCGTGACTTGCCCAGTTTGCTTTCTTTTTTTATTTTTTTATTTTTTTATTACAGTGTTCTGTCTGCACATACCCCTGCAGGCCAGAAGAGGGCACCAGATCTCACTACAGATGGTTGTGAGCCACCATGTGGTTGCTGGGAACTGAACTCAGGACCTTTGGAAGAACAAGCAGTGCTCTTAACCTCTGAGCCATCTCTCCAGCCCCCTAGTTTGCTTTCTTATAGAACCCAGAATCACCATTTCAGGGATAGCATCACACACAATGGACTGAGCCCTCCCCATCCATCACTAATTAAGAAAATACCCTACAGCCAGATCTTAGGGAACATTTTCTCAGTTGAAGTTTGAAACCTTTCAGATAACTAGCTTGAGTCCAGTTGGCATAAAACTAGCCAGGACAACTGACCCCTCATCACACAAACACATCCCTGTTAAGCCCATACCTTTCCTTTATTGCTCACCTCCAAGCACACAGTCACATCAACATCACAATATAAAACATTCTACAAATTTAAAAGTCCCAAAGTCTTTACAAATTCCAACGCTAAAATCCAGTCTATTAAAATCTAAAATCTCTTTAAAAAATTCAGTCTCTTAATCTCCCTCCTGTAACCAGGCAACACTTCCAGTGGAGGGACTGGGACACCACCCCAGCCACATAACCTTCGACCTACAGTTTGTCCTGCCTGCAAGATGTGCTGGGGTAAGGGTGGTGCAGAGATTTCGAGAGTGACCAACCAATGACTGGTCCAGCCTGAGACCAATACCATGAGAGAACACTGCCTGGAGGACCAGAACCCAGAGGTGGGATAGCCCAGAGATCTAGAATAGAACCAAACATGATAGGCAAAAAAAAAGAAAGAAAAAAAAAAAAAAGAAAAACAAAAAAAAAACCTCAATGAAATGACTCCTAATGATATTCTGCTATACTCATAGATTAGTGCCTAGACCACTGGTCATTGGAGAGGCTTCACCCAGCAGCTAATGGAAACAGATGCAGAGGGCCACAATCAAACATAAGGCGTTTGGGAAATCCTGCAAGAGAGGGGGAGGAAGAATTGTAGGAGCCAGAGGGGGTCGAGGACATCACAAGCAAACTCACAGAATCAACTAACCTGGGCTCATAGTTGCTCACAGAGACTGAACTGACAGCCAGGGAGCCTGCATGGGGCTGACCTAAGCCCTCTGTATATATGTTACAGTTGTGTAGCTTGGTCTTCTTGTGGGACTCCTAACGGTGGGAGCAGGAGCTGTCTCTGACTTGTTGCCTGCTTTTGTGACCCTTTCCTTTTATTGGGTTGCCTTGTCCAGGCTTAATATGAGAGGAGGTGCCTAGTTTTACTGTAACTTGATAAAACATGGCTGGTTGATTACCATGGGAGGCCTGCCTTTTTCTGAGGAGAAATAGAGGAGGAGTGGATGGAGGGAGGGGTGGTTGGGGAGGTAGGGGTGGAGCTGGGAGAGGAAGAGGGAGGGGAAACTTTGGTCTGGATGTAAAAACAAACAAACAAATAAAAATTCAGTATCTTAACTGTGGGTTCTATAAAAATAAATAAATAAATAAATAAATAAATAGGTAAAATACATTCTTACTTCAAGAGGGAAGAACCAGAGCACAGTTACAATCAAATCAAAGCAAAATCAAACTCCAAAAATGTAAATAAGTCAATGTCAGAGGTCTGCGAGTCACTCAACATCTTCTAGGCTCCTCCAATTGCCTTGGGTCACTTCTCCAGCTCCGTCCTCTGCAACACACACAGCATGTCTTCTGGGATCCAGCTGACTCCATTCCACTGATGCTGCTGTTCTGTTCTCAGTGGTCGACTCCTGGTACTGGCATCTTTAAAATGCTGGGGTCTTCTGTTGCAACTGGGCTGTGCTTTCACCAATAGCCTTTTCTAGGCTTTCTTCATGGTGCCAATTCTCACTTTCTCTGTATGAGTTCTCCAATCCTGGGCCTTCAACTGCCATTGAACCTTTGCCAATGGCCTTTCCTGGCTTTTTATAGTGCCAAGCCTCAGCTGTTCTCCATGACCTCATGCCTTTAAAACCAGTACCACCTGGGTAATGCATTACCAAGTCCATCTGCCAGTGTAAAGTACAACCTTGGCCACCTCTGGAACACAGCTTCTGTTTGCTGGCTCTCAGGAAATACTTCCGGAAGATTTCACTTCAATGATACTGGTTTCTTCTTAATCACTGCTAATTTCTCAGGTCCAGCTGACCAGCATCAAGTATTCCAGTAAAGCAAAGGTTTCACTTTAGCAGTTCTGGTATCTTGTTAATCACAGCTGATTCTTCAGCACCAGCTAACCAGAACTACCGATTCTTCACGCAAAAACCCCAGCAGAGTCCTTGCTTCCTTCTGAAACGTCACAAGCCAGGCCCCCATTGTCTGCACTGCTCTCAACATTCTTACCTTCCAAGCTCCTACAGAAGAGCTTACTGAGCTCTCAATACTCAGTGAATCTTCTAGCCCAAAGTTTCAAAGTCCTTCCACAATCCTTCCCAAAACATGGTCAGGTCTGTCACAGCAATACCCCACTCCTGGTACCAGCTTGTCTTAGTTAGAGTAACTATTACTGTGATGAAACAGCATGACCAAAAGCAACATGGGCTTTCTTATGTCAAGTTGACCTGAAACTAGCCAAGACAATATCCATTGGGTCTTATCAGTTGTATGAATTTTAATTATTTTAGTGAATGTGAAATATTATGTTATTAGGAATTTAAATTTCTGTGACGATTAGAGTTATTGAATATATCATTTTTGTATTTGTTAGTTATATTTGTCTATCTCCTTACTAGCCCTAAACTTAAAATAACTGGAAAAAAAATCCATTGGCCAAGGATTGGTGTGTCCATTCTATGAACAACAGTTAGCCATGGGAAGGAACAATGACCAGATTACAGAGCAGCAAATAACTTCCACAGACAGTAGGGTGAGGGAATGAAGCCAGATGTAAAACAGCATAGATTGAATATATTCATTTACATGGAGTTCAAGGATAGTCAAAACTAACTCATGGAGTAAGAAATCCAGCAAATGTTGTTCTGAGGGTGACTGGATTGTTAAGGAAGGAGCACAAAAGGACCTTTTCTGGGCTCAATCAAGTGAGGATTGCACCATGAAGAAAGCCTAGAAAAGGCTATTGGTGAAAGCACAGCCCAGTTGCAACAGAAGACCCCAGCATTTTAGAGATGCCAGTACCAGGAGTCGACCACTGAGAACAGAACAGCAGCATGTGACAGGTTAGTTGGTAAAGCAGTTGCCTTGCAAGTGTGAGAACTTGAGTTTGATCCTCCAGAACCCATGTTCAAAAACAATCAAAAGGCTGGGGCTTACGTTGCAAAATTGTAATTCCAGTTGTAGGGCAACAGAGGCAGGCAGAGTTCTAAGGTTCGCTGGCTACCCAGCCTAGCCTGCTTAGTGACTTCCAGCTTAGATGAAACATTATCTCAAAAAAAAAAAAAAAGTAAGGAAAAACAATTTTAAAAAAAAAGCCCAAAGTGTTTTTCATCTGAGGAACAATAGCTGAGGTTTGTCCTCTGGCTTAACACACATCTATACCTCTATAAACCTACATGTACATGAACACACACACACACACACACACACACACACACACACACACAAATCTTCTGGTTTATGAAGATCTTTAATACTTTTATTATAGCTGTGGGCTGCAAAGGCACACTCCTTTTTATCAGAATCCATCTAAATTAAGATCTAAGAATGTTCTATAAGTTGTACCTTTTAACATACAACAATAAAATTATTTTAGAGTTTTTCTTTTCTTTTCTTTTTTTTTCTAACTAGTGTCTCTGCCTCTGTAGTCAGCATTACATGGCAAGGCAGGAACTGGGGGCTCATGGAAAGGTTGGAAGCTTGTTAAGTGAGCCTGCAATTAGCACAGAGGGCATAAGGTGACATGCATGTTTAATGGAGTATACTGAGCTAGCTGTGGTGAATTCATCTCTTAATTGGGAGGGCCTGCCCTGAAGGCTTGAAGTCTGTAAGCTACAACCACTTTTTGTCATCTAAAGCATCATAGACCATTTTAAACAAAATCTACTAGTTTAAAAGGGAAAATGTTGCTTTGTGTCTCACAAGTCTACAAAGTTGGTGGTCTTAGCTGTGCAATTCTTTTCCTGGTCTTGCTAGAGACAACCCTGGAGGCTCCATAAAGTTGTTTTGTCAGAGAGGGCTGAGGGCCATGTGAATGCTGGGATGGCCGGGTCCTTCTTTTCCCTATCAGGGCTTCTCTTTGCACATGCCTTCCCACAAAGACTCCCCAGAAGTGCACCCAGATTCCTAACATGGAGGCCAGGGCTCCTCAGAATTAGAAGCCACTAAGTCTAAGTTTTGTGCTGAGAATGGCTTGCTGTTACTTCTTGTACAGTCTCATACTGAAAGAATAGCTCAGCACCAGTCTAGACTAGAGGGAAATGTCCTGGGTTCATTTCTGTTGCGGTGATAAAATACCCTGACAGAAAACAACAGGGGCTATTTCAGCTTTCAATTCGAGGTTACAGTTCACCACTACAGGAAGTCGAAGCAGAAAATTCAAACTGGTCACATCACATCCACAGTCAGTAGCAGAGAGAAATGAAAGCATACATGCTGCTTGCTTGCTGGTGCTCAGTTCAGTCCCTGCTACCTTTGTATAGTCAGGACTCCAGGCCTAGGGAATGGTACCACCCATTAATGGGCTGGTCTTCCCACACCAGCTAACTTAGTTAAGATAATCCCCCCACAAAGATGCCACAAGCCAACCTAACATAGACAATCTCTCCCTGCATTTCTCTTCCCAGGTGATTGTAGGTTGTGTCTTGTTGGCAATTAAAGCTAACCATCACAGGAAGTTTGGTTGATTAAAAGCCAACACTATAACAGAGTACTAGGTATTTTGTACACATTGATGTTTACAACAGGGAAGAAGTTTCTCCCCATCTGTTTCTCAGACTCTTTTCTTGATATTGCTGGATATTATTTTATTTCTATCTCCACTATCTAGCTGAATAATGTATTCACTGATATATAACAAAACCCTATCTCCCCCTCCTTACCCCAGTACTTGTGATTTAACCGAAACCATCCCATATGCTAAGCAAGTGGTCAACTCATGAAATATATCCCATTCCTCTTTCCAAGTTTTCGTTTGCATTTTCAGTGTGTGTGTGTTGGGGGGGGGGTTGGGGGAGCACCTCACTAAGTTTCTGGTGTCCACCTCACACTGTAGCCCAGGCAGACCTTGACCTCCAAATCCTCCTGCCTCAGCTTTCAGACTGGTGAGATTTACAGGCCGATTTACTTTTCAGAGTGCTAATCTCTCTCTCATTCAGATGAATTTGTATATCTCTCCCAGGAGAATATTAATTTCCAAGTTCTTGATGTAACATCTTTTAGCTTTCAGGTGTTGGCAATTAAGATTTTCAGCTGGGTGGTGGCACACGCTTTTAATCCCAGCATTCTGGAGGCAGAGGCAGGTGGATCTCTGTGAGTTCAAGGCCAGCCTGGGCTACAGAGTGAGTTCCAGGAAAAGGCACAAAGCTACACAGAGAAACCCTGTATCGAAAAAACCAAAAACCAACAACAACAATAACAAAAAACAAACAACAACAACAGAAATAAAGATTTTAGAGTTTTCCCCCTTGCTGTATCCTTGCCTTCCATGAATGGGTTTCAAAACCAGGACAGATGTAAATTCCAGTTGTTCTCATTGGTGCTTTGACAATTACAGATATCTGCAGGAAAGCTATGGTAAGACTGACTTATAGAGCTGGAGGTGGAGTTCAGAGGTAGAACATTTGCCTAGTACCTGGGGAGCCCAGTGCAGCTCCGGGCCATATAAATACAGTGTGGTAGCAAATGCTTCTGATCCCTGCACTAGTAGGGTGGAGTCAGAAGGGTAAGAAGTTCAAGATCACTCTTTGCTGTAGCAACTTTGAGGCAAGCTGAGGCTACATGAGATCATGCTTTTAAAGAAAAAAAGACTTTGAGATAATACAAGCTTTTTCTTCGGTCCTCTCACACCGACCTCCACCTTCATGCACTGTAAGAACCTCCACTTATTGCAGGCAGCCCTCAGCGTTCCAAGCTCATTGTCTCATGAAGGAAGGCCACAGACAGACACAAGAGAACAAAGGCATCCATTCTCAACCTTGAGTCTCAAAGGCACCTTTTCAAAGGCCAGCGAAGGAATACAGGTTGATATAAAAAGTTTCTTTCAAAAGCTTTGCTTTTTTTTTGTATGTGTCCAAAGATTAGGAGACACTGAGTAATGCTATAGGAAAGCCAATGTTTACTCTCGTTTCAAGGACTAGGCTGGGGGAGGGGCTAAGGGAAATCAAGAGAGTTGTAGTAAGTATTTCTGAGTAGGGGTCCAGAACACCATTCAGATTTTCAGGTGGTATTGCAGGCTGGGGTCTCTATGCGTCCATTCTGAAATGATGTTGGGGTGAAAATGCTGACTAGCAGTTCATGCTCCAGAAGGGAAGCAGAAGTAAGCAGACCTGGGCAGGGGGAGAGGCCAAACTGTGACTGGAGCCTAAGTGTCGGGAGAAGGGACTCTGCAGTAAGCATGACTCATCAGAATTGCTCTGTCTTGAACGGAATGACTGGATCCCCATAACCTCACCTCACTCGTCCTTGGACAGAAGTTGCCCTACGGAGGGCATTAAGAGGTTTTCTATAATGCAGTAATAGGTTCCTCGGCCAACACAGTAAGCCAGATCAAGCCGAGTTGAAAAAATAAAAGAACGGGTTTATTTGAGCAAAGCAGCTCCAGAGTGAGTCCTCCAGCCCCAGAGATTGGGGCCAGAAAGTCACAAGGATGAACTAAAGCAGGGAGCTTATTATTCCCTGTAGACAAGGGGTGATGGTGTGTCCTCCACAAGCTGGGTTTGTGCCCAAGTATGGTCAAAAACTGATCGCCTTAAGCAGGGTCTTGGGCTGCTGGCAACTTCAGGGGAGGAGCTGCTGCAGCCGTCAAGAATGCGGAACTGGGCTTTTTGGAGCCTTTTCTTTGTTGGAGATTCTCTGAGAGGGTGGGGTTTGGAGAGAGAGGAATAGGGCTTTCTGGATCAAGCAGGAGTGAGCTAGAGGTTCCAGGGGAAACAGACATGGCCTTGGGAATTGCCATTTTCTGCATCTGGAAAGACTGACAGCTGGGGACCATCTGCTGTTTGTCCTCTTCTCTGCAGCTGGACAACATCTGCGTGCATAAGGACGAAGTTGAACAGTGTGCCTCCAGCTCTGCCTCTCTACTTCTCCTCTCACTGTGCAGGGAGAGGTAGCACTCCTCAGTCTGGAAGATAACAGAACACCTAGCCAGATATTGGGAGCCTGAAGCAAGGGCCTGTGCTGAACTTCTTAAGGGTAGTGAAGGGGAAGCACCCAGTGCTGAAGTAGAGAGGGATAGGGGCAAGGTACACAAAAGGCCCAAACTAGGAGACCATCATAGGAGAGTCTGAAAGTTTCCTGTGATGCCAAGAGGGACCAGGAATAGTAGCCAGAGAATAGAAGAAGGGCTATGTCTTAGGGTTTCTAGTGCCATGAAGAGACAACATGACCATGGGAACTCTTTTTTTTTTTTTTTTTTTTTTTGTGATATATATTTTTTATTTTACAATACCATTCAGTTCTACATATCAGCCATGGGTTCCCCTATTCTCCCCCCTCCCACGCCCTCCCCATACCCCCAGCCCACCCTCCATTCCCACCTCCTCCAGGACAAGTCCTCCCCCGAGGACTGTGATCAACTTGGTAGACTCAGTCCAGGGAGGTCCAGTCCCTTCCTCCCAGACTAAGCCAAGTGTCCCTGCATAAGTTCCAGGTTTCAGACACCCAACTCATGCAATGAGCACAGGACTTGGTCCCGCTGCCTAGATGCCTCCCAAACTGATCAAGCCAATCAACTGTCTCACCTATTCAGAGGGCCTGATCCAGCTGGGAGCCCCTCAGCCTTTGGTTCATAGTTCATGTGTTTCCATTCATTTGGCTATTTTTTTTTCTTTTTTTTTTTTTTTTTTTTTTGGTTTTTTTGAGACAGGGTTTCTCTGTGTAGCTTTGTGCCTTTTCCTGGAACTCACTTGGTAGCCCAGGCTGGCCTCGAACTCACAGAGATCCGCCTGCCTCTGCCTCCCGAGAGCTGGGATTAAAGGCGTGCGCCACCACCGCCCGGCTATTTTTTTTTTTTTTTCAATAATTGAGTAGAACTGAAATTTATTATAAGCCACAGTCGTCCTAGGGACCTCCATGCTATATATATAGCCTCCATGGTTCTATGGGCTGTGGTCTGATTGTTTTTTATTTTATATCTAGAATCCACCAATGAGTGAGTACATACCATAACTGTCTTTCTGGGTTTGGGTTACCTCACTCAGGATGATTTTTTCTAGTTCTATCCATTTGCCTGCAAATTTCATGCTTTCATTGTTTTTCTCTGCTGAGTAGTACTCCATTGTGTATATGTACCACATTTTTTCCATCCATTCTTCCGTTGATGGGCATCTAGGTTGTTTCCAGGTTCTGGCTATTACAAATAGTGCTGCTATGAACATAGCTGAGCATGTATCTTTATGGTATGAATCAGCATTCTTTAGGTATATGCCCAAGAGTGGGATGGCTGGGTCTTGAGGTAGTTCGATTTCCTAATTTTCTGAGAAACCGCCATACTGATTTCCACAGTGGTTGTACAAGTTTACATTCCCACCAACAGTGGAGGAGTGTTCCCTTTGTTCCACATCCTCTCCAACATTGGTTGTCATTGGTGTTTTTGATCTTAGCCATTCTAACAGGTGTAAGGTGGTATCTCAGAGTCGTTTTGATTTGCATTTCTCTGATGATTAAGGATGTTGAGCATTTCTTTAAATGTCTTTCAGCCATTTGTAGTTCTTGTTTTGTGAATTTCTGTTTAGCTCTTTAGCCCATTTTTTAATTGGACTGTTCAGTGCTTTGATGTCTAGTTTCTTGAGTTCTTTATATATTGTGGAGATCAATCCTCTGTCAGATGTGGGGTTGGTGAAGATCTTTTCCCAATCTGTTGGCTGTCTTTTTGTCTTATTGACTGTGTCTTTTGCCCTGCAAAAGCTTCTCAGTTTTGAGAGGTCCCATTTATTAATGGTTGTGCTCAGGGTCTGTGCTGTCGGTGTTTTATTTAGGAAATGGTCTCCGGTGCCAATGCGTTCAAGAGTGCTTCCTATTTTCTTTTCTATTAAGTTTAGTGTAACTGTATTTATGTTTAGGTCTTTGATCCACTTGGACTTGAGTTTTGTGCATAGACCATGGGAACTCTTATGAAGGAAAACATTTAATTGGATGGCTCCCTTACAGTTTCAGAGATTCAGTTCATTATCACCATGGTGGGGAGCATGGCAGCATGCAGGCAGACATGGTGCTGGAGAAGGAGCTGACAGTTCTGCATCTTTTAGGCAACAGGAAGTTGACTGAGACACTGGGCAGTATCCTGAGCATAGGAAACCTCAAATCCCACCCCTACAGTGATACACTTCCTCCAACAATGTCATACCCTCTCTAACAAAGCCACACCTCCATAGGCTATTTGGAGTAATTGGTCCCTGGGTTTGATGGTAGGGCAGAGGCCATGTTAGCTTATAAAAGAGGGACTAATAAAAAAGAAGACTTCCAGGAACCAAGTTCTTAGGTTCCAACTAGAAGAGATGATGGTGTAGAAACAGGTCCACTTTTTGGTTCAAGGCTAAGTTCATCAGGTTATGCTGAGGCACACTACCTCTATCAATTGAAAACGAGTCTTCCTGAGCAAAGGAAAGGGACTGGAAAACCCAAACTGACTGAGTTTAATCTTAAAATGACAGAGAAAACTCTAAGTAAGTGATTCATCAAGAATTTCATAGATTTGGGCTAGTGAGATGGTTCAGCAGGTAAACATGGTTTCTGAGCAAACCTAATGGGCTGGGTTTGGTCTCTGGATCCTACAATGAAAGGAGAAATCAACCCCTAACAGATGTCAAGCTTTCACATGTACACTGTGGCACACACACACACACACACACACACACACACACACACACACACACCATTAAAAGTAAAAAAGTATGCTAGAATCATGAATATTTGAGTTTTCAATCATTAAGCAACATAGAGGCTCTGGATGAATACTAAGTGAAGTTATGAGAAAAGTATTTTGAAAGTGATGTTTTTATATTCATTTGCACCATAGATTGAAAATTCATGCTAGAATATAAATATGAAATGATCAAAGGCGTAATTGTGACTTCAGTTGGTAAGAGGAAAAGCTGTGAACCAACCAAAGCACCCAAGCTTGCTCTAGGCCATGCATGCAGCTTCTGAGAATGCTGTCTTCAATGACCCACTCCAGACAGGACGGGTCCAGCAAATGGACACAGGTACCTACATGACCAGGAACCCAGGGTTGTTTATTTACACTTTTTTTTTTTACAATTGTGCCTTCATGTGTCAGGCCTGAAAACATTGACCAGCTACTACTCTGGCTGCAAAAAGTAGAGAAAGTGAAAAGCAGGGGGCAGAAATGATCTTAAAAAAATCCCAGACAAGAAATACTGGCCTCTTGCACTTTGGGAGACGGCAATGGAAATGGACACCTTCCATGTAAACCTTACAATCTGTACACCTTCACAATCGTCCAGATCCACCTGGAATGATATGGGGAAGGCTAGCAAAGACTTGGCGCTGGATAAAATATGCGTGAGAAACAAGGAAGGGGGTGGCCTCTAAATTGCGTTTTGAGCAGCAGGGCAGATGATGGTAGCATTTATTCATATGGGAAAGCTTGCTGAGGGCTAGTGAGGAAAGGAGAGAAAGCAAGTAGTGTGTGTGTGTGTGTGTGTGTGTGTGTGTAGCTTTTGATAGTATTACACATCTAGGTGCTCTGGCTTTGTCTCTTTGACATCCAGGCTGGAGTCTGCTGGTGAGGACATGGCAGAAGAAACTTGTTTGAGAATCATGAGCATAAGCTTAGCATTCAGAGCCAAGGACTAGGTAAGATCAGTTGTGGAGTTACTCTATGTAGCTGTAAGCGAGTCCAGTGGAGGGCGGATTAGGTTATTGCAGGTGGTTGTTCCTTTCTTTACTGCCTATATTTTCCAAGGTGTTCACAGTGTAGTGTGAGTATATTACTTTTATAATCAGAAAACAAATACAACCTTAATAAATCTGCTGGTACTCAGAAACGCATCTCGGCAACTTCCCTGCTTCTTTTCTCAGGAAAAAAAAAAAGAGCCATTTCACCTGGAATGAGCCTTAAAAATATTAATGCCCTTATTTAATTGAGCATCTTTGAGGCCCTGCTTGCATGCAAATCAGCAGACCCTTCTCTTCTGCAGTGCAAATGAGCCACTCACAACCTAACTGAGTCTTGCTGCTGATTGAACCTGTGCCTAATTAGGTGCTGCTGCTTGAGTTCTGGAGTGTGTAATAACGCTGTTTATTTGTCAGGATTGACAGCGATGACTAAGTTCTTCCTCCCCCTCCCCGCTCAAGGGAAGAAGGAGAGGAAGTGACTCTGCCTGCCATGCCACCAGCCCGGGGTGGGGTGACACAATTGTCCCTATTTAGTAAAAAGCATGACAGGAGCCCACACATCTCAGGGATATTTTCTCAGAAACCCTAGAGAAAGAGTTTCCGTAACTTACCTGGGATGACTTTCAGGCAGTGCTAAAGAGCTTCCTGGCCTGGACATGTCTTCATTCAACCAGAATTCACTAGGTCCCTTTGATGTTCCTGAGCCTACACTGGGCAGAGACACAGGTTAATATGACCTTGGAAGTATTCTCAAGGAATGTGCAGTCTAGCAAATCATTTTGGATTCAGTTTGTTAAGCAGTGGGATAAGAAAAGTGGAAGGGGGTATTATACAAACACAGAACCATGGAGGGGAGTTTGGTTCAAGATCAAGGCTCCCTGGAATAGCTAACAATGGCTATTGAACTGCTAGGCACAGATCTTCATGTGGATAAACTTATTTCTTCCAACAACCCATAGAGTAGGTACTATTATTCTTGGTTTATGGGAGGAAAACCCAGGTTCAAAACTGTTACATGTGAGATATTTAAAGGCAACGAAGGGCTCAGGCTGTAGTCCATCTGGTAGAATGCTTTCTTAGCAAGTATTCCCAGCACCTCATAAACTATGGATGGTGTTAAACATCCATAATCCCAGCTCTTAGGAGGTAGAGACAGGAGGATCAGAAGTTCAAGGCCACCCTCAACTACACTGGGAATTTAAAGCCAGCCTGAGTCAGAGACCTTGTCTCAAAAAAAAAAAAAAAAAAAAAAAAAAAAAGAATAAAAATAAAAGAATAAAAGCAAAAGGGAATTAGCTAGGATTGGGGTGGAGGAAGTGTTCCAAGCAGTTAGAACAAGATGTGGAAGGCAGAGAAAATGGATAGAGGTGAAGAGTAGCTGGGGGAACACAGGCAATGGGTGTTGGCATTGAGTGGCAATTTGGTTCAGTGGGAATCTGGGGAGAGGACCTAGGGAGTGATGTTGGTGAGGGTCTTGAGATGTTGTGAGTCAGAGAACGGTGCCATCTAGGCTGCTGTGTGTGGTCTGGTTAGACTGGAGGAGACAGAGAGGCAGTGATCAGAGAGCTTTGATACACGAAGTAAAGCCACGGCATGGAGTGAGTGTGGATACAGGCTGACGGATGGACGGACGTGAGGAGGATCTTGTGAACAGGTGGACCTATTAGAGGTGAGAGGCTGAGTGTGAGGGAGGAATCAGTCAAGGCTGAAATCTCTCCTTGGTAACTGGATTAATGGTGGTGTTTCCCTGGGACTTCTAGTCCCTGGGGAGGAGTCAGCCTGGTACGGGCAGATGGTACATGGGGTTTGTTTTTTTCAGTGTCTTGAGACTAAGTCTCTAGGGAACAAGGGAAAACAATGGCCAAGCAAACCGACAGAAAGAGAAGAATATCCCAAACAGAGGAACCAACCAAGCAGTCAACCAAGCAGTGAGCACCTCTTATCCTGCCCCTCCCCCACCGACAGTCTGGAGCTTCAGCATGATTTATTGAAAGCGTAAGGGGGCGGAGACCTTGAAGATGTTCTTATGAAAACAGGATGAGTAAATAGAAACTAATCGAATAGCACCAGCCCACCATGTAATAAATGAACAACATTTTGTGTCTCTCTTTATCTTAGAAAAAAAAAAAAAAACGGAGTGGAGAGATGGCTCAGTGGTCAGGAGTGCTTGCTGTTCTTACTAAGGACCAGGGTTTGATTCCCAGCATCTGGATCAGGTAGCTCACAAACATCTATAACTCCAGCTCCAGAGGACCCAACCCCTTTTCTGGCCTCTGCAGCTACCTACCCACTCACACACTCATGCACCTTTGCCCATGTGCACACACACACACACACACACACACACACACACACACACACACACACACGTAAAGTAAATCTATAAAAAATAAACAAAACCCCTAAAGCATGCATTCCAGAGATCTTCCACACATTTATTGCTGATATGGCCTCATCCACCCCTTTGCTCTATGGAAGGGTTTGTACTGGTTACAGCTCTCATGGGTGTGGCCAAGTAGCTAGCAAAAGCAGCTTAAGAAGGGAAGGATTTGATTTGGTTCAGAGTGTGAAGCTGTGATCCGTCGCAGTGTGGAAGGCACAGCGGCAATATGAGGCAGACAGTCACATCACACCTGGTTCAGAAGCAGAGAAATGAGTACTGACACTCGGGTTGCCTTCTTCTATTTATTCAGTCTGAGATCTCAGTCCATGGAGCAATGCCACCCACGTTAGGGTGGATCTTCCTGACTCCATTCTTCTAATCTCGAAACTCTTTGCAGTCATGCAAGGTTTGTCTCCTCGAGATTCTAGAACCTTTCAAGTTGATCATTACTACTAACCATTGCAGACCGTAATTCTTCACACCCATGTGCTCATTTTCTAAGGACCAGGGGAAGATTTCCGAAGCCCATTCTTTGAGAAAGGATAGGTAGTGCTTTACCTATGACTACCCTATTTTACAGAACAGAAAGAATGAGCCACAGCATCAGATGTCTTCACGGCTCCATTTCAAGTCAATAGTGGAGCTGGTATCCAAAGAAGACTCAGAAAAATCCCAAGGGCCCCTATTTTCATCACAACTCTGAGAAGCAGGGTGGATACAGGTTAGGGACCACTACAAGGACATGAAACACAAACCCTGGGCCCTTAACATGATAGTCCTTAGAGATGCTTTCTACTGTCTTATCCTTACATTTTTTTCAATGACTTTATCAAAATAAAATAAAAACAGGTTAAATCATAAGATAAGAACGTTTACACATGACAGCATGACCTTGTGACTAAACCAAGCTAAGGCTAGTGGAGCTGGAGATGGCTACACAAATGAGCTCTCACAACAGAGTGCTCACCCAGCATGCAGGAAGCACAGCACAAAACCTCCTGTGGTGGGACACTCCTGTGAGGAGAACAGAGCAAGAAGAGTAGTTCAGGGTCATCCTCAGCTGCATAGCAAGTTCAAGGTCAGCCAGAGCTACACAAGACTGTCTCAACAAGCAGCAACAACCAGAACTAAGTCCGAATTTTCTTCCATAAGATGTCCATGGTAAGGCTCCGGGATCAGCTCAGATATCAGACAGGCCATAACTCTTGATCTTTGCTGATTTAAAAGCCTGAAACTTTTGGAATCACACAGATGGGCAATACATTAGTAGTTTCCCATGGGCTTGGCTAAAGATGAGACCTCTGCTGTGTGGGTTTTGACAACAGTTGCCTAGTTACTTAGTAGAAACTTGAAAGCTGCTTCTGCTGAGAACATGGGCTCTTCTTCGGGACCTGTGGGTGAGCAATGGATGCCTGGAGTGAGAGGAAAGGGCCTGTTGTCTCTGTCTTCACATTCTATCTGTCTCCCTTTGCTGCCTTAATCTTTGCGTCAGATTCCACTTGATTTTTCATGAAGGCATATTGATTACTTTTTAAAAAATGTTTTGTCCAGGCTACAGAGATGGCTCTCTGGGTAAAGATGCTTGCTTCCATGCCTGATGGCCTCTTTGATACCTGGAACTCACATGGAAGAAAGAGATGATTCCTACATGTTGTCCTCTGGAGGAAGTGGCTTATCTATCTATCTATCTATCTATCTATCTATCTATCTATCTATCTATCTATGGACTTAGACAAGGTCTCACTATGCAGACCAGGCTGGCCTGCTTCTGCCTCCTGAATGCTGGATTAAAGGCATGTGCTATCACTGCCTGGCTTTCATGTTGTCATCTACCTCTCTGCTAATACCATAGCACACACGCACACACAAATATACGTAAATAAATACAATACAAAGTTTGCCCAAGACTATGACAGAGGATTAGCTTAGCCTGTGACCTGTAGGCACCGATACCTTTTCCTTTGTGCTTTTTCAGAAGCTGTACCACCAGAGGCCTCTCAGCTTTCTCACAGTGTGCAAAGCAAGTCAGAGGGCAGAGGCAGCCCTGTAAGATGTGGAGACGTCTGTGTAAGATGGGGAGACATCTGTGTAAGATGCGGAGGCATCTGTGTAAGATGTGGAGGCATCTGTGTAAGATGTGGAGACATCTGTGTAGAATACAGAGGCATCTGTGTAAAATATAGAAACATCTGTGTAAGATGCAAAGACATCTGTGTAAAATACAGAGACATCTGTGTAAAATGCAGAGTCATCTGTGTAGAATACAGAAACATCTGTGTAAAATACAGAGACACCTGTGTCAGATGCTGAAACATCTGTGTAAGCCATCAGGAGGAACTCAGCAGTGTGTAGACTGCTCAGTGGATCTACGACTTTCATAAGGAAGAAAAACTTCTTCCTAATCCATGGCCAACAGAAATGTACCAAACTTCAGTCTGCCCTGAAAGTAACAAGTGTGTCCACTCCCTTCGGAGAATAGCTTATGGTCCTTCTCTAGATTAACTTGGGGTGAAACCTCCCCACAAGCCTATTCCTGTACATTCTTTACATTTGATTTAGTCTCATTTCTATTATCTCCATGCCACACAACTCCATGTGAAATATTAAGGTTAGACAAACCTTGGAAAAGACATGAGGTTCCTTCATTTTTTTTCTACACAGTCACTTCAGATTCTTAAAAAGAATGAAGTGTTAGGGCTTGGTTTAGTTCATAAGACAAGAGCAAACAGACCTATTAAGCAACATCCTATACAGCCAGGAAATGTTCTAGAAGAGATTCAGTGTTGCCAAAAAAGCTCTAGAAATGTTATTGCTGGGCAGGACAGGTTTGACTCTGAGCAACGGTAACTGAGAGAAGGTGAAGATGGGAAATGGCCTTATTCTGCTGAAATGGAGGACAGGTGTGGTCATCTGAAAGCAAATGGCCCCTATAGGGAGTGGCACTATTAGGAGGTGTGGCCTTGTTGAAGTAGGTGTGGCCTTGCTGGAGGAAGTGTGCCACTGTGGGGGCGGGCTTTGAGGTCTCCTTTGCCCAAGCTTCACTCAGTGTGACATACAGTTTACTTCTGTTGCCTGAAAGTTGTAGGACCCTCAGCTCCTCCTCCAGCACCATGTCTGCCTGCACACCACCATGTGCCACCATGATAACAATGGACTAAACCTCTAAATTGTAGGCGAGCCACTGTTCTCCTTTATAAGAGTTGCCATGGTCCTGGTGTTTCTTCACAGCAGTAAAAACCCAAACTAAGACAAAAAGCTACTGAAGTGGAGGACATCCTAATGCATAGGAAGGCACTCTGCATCCCTCACGTATCAGAGGTACTTCCAACATCACAAGAATTCCCAGGCATGTCAAGCAGTGCTCTCAATTTATAATATTCCTTCACCAAATGATGATTAAGTACCTATGTAAGGCTAACTCTAATTGCCTAATTAGCAGCTAGTATTGCCCTTTTTCTTAATTTTTTTTATTACTTTCTTATTTATTTTGTGTGTACAGTGTGTTTATGTGCATGATTTTGAGTGTGCCACCGACAGAGGACAACCTGGAGCAGTTGGTTCTGTCTCTCTATCAGGTGAACCCAGGGGATTAAACTCAGATTACTGGGCTTGGTGACAAGTGCTTTTCCTCTCTGAGCCATCTGTCTCACGGGCCAGCTCCTTCTTAATTGAACCCAGTTTTTGCCCCTGATGCCATTTCTATTCCAGACAGAAATCCCAACTCACAGGAGAAAAGCAGATGATGGTCAGGAGTGCTAGGCACTGTACCTATAGACTGATCTAAACTGGCAGAAGCAGATTTCAGGGAAGGTACAATAGTCTTCTTGGCAGATAGGCATTTTCTCTCTTTTAATGTGAACAGCAAAGTAACTAGGGATTCTGCTAAGACGTCAAGGGAAATCAGCTTTAGGGTGCAGGTGACATTACTAGTGACCAGAGAAAAAGATCAGCAGGATCCAAGCTATGGATGACTTCATGAATCACTGACCTTTTTATATAGTGTCTATAGATTCTGTTACTCAAAAAATTACATTTAAATTGTAGCACCAGAAACCGGACAGCAGCCTCCTCCCCTGCCTCCCATTGCCAATCATTTTCCCCTGTGCATTGCCCATGGCCTACCTTATGAACTCTTTTGCTTTTCTTCTCTTCATCACTATTAGATGTATTGGGAGAAATGGGTATATGGCCTGAGTGTTCGTCTGTGGGCTGCTGCTGCATCTGTGGATAGGTCCTAATGTTGCTCAAATTGCCCCACTGCGGTCGCACTCGGAGAAGGTCATGAATGTCGCTTGCTCGAACATCGCGACTTCTTCAAGTGCTCTCCAACAATACCTAAGCTATGCCTCCAGAGATGTGGCCAATGCCCTGTTACACCACCTTGGTGCAATCAACCTCAAATTACATAAACTATCTTCTTTCTGGGGCTTAAGGGGAGTTTAAGTATTTCAGCTCGAGATCGGTCATGTCATATGGTAGAACTCAACTATCTCCTTGACTACCTGATAATGGATAAAAGTAGGGTACCACTCATCACGAGAGCCTACTTCTCTCATACTCTTTATGAGAGGGTGCTACACAAAATTTTGACAGCCAAGGAAGCAAGGAGTGTGGTTAGATTTACACACTGCGCCGTGCAAGAACACAATTCAGCAAACATAAAAAGCTTATACAGTATTTAGCCCCAGGCTCTTGATCATTTGCCCTTCTACCCTTAAGAGGGAGACACCTACTTACGCTGCATGTTTCACCTGATTTCGAGAAGCACTATCTATTGCCATGTTTACACACGCTTTAGGGCATTTTCAGGATATGAGCGATTTGAAGTTCAACAGAAGTCAGTGGCGATGATACGAATGGAATCACCTATAATAGGAAGATACTTATAGAGGAGAGCTCTGTCCACACAAACATACAATTTGTAATGGAAGATGCTTTTTCCAAACAAAACGCGAATACGTGCTTCTTTATTATTATCTGAAAAGAGATGGAATTGAAGAAAGATTTACTTCTATGAAATATATTTATTTTAATGAATATTAAGAGAGTGTGGGGGTTAGAAAAGAATAAACGGAAAAGACAAAGTAAAATATGAGAGATATTAAATAACCATTTTTTAACTTTTTAATTATGAAAGCCAACTGAACCTTCAGAGTGGCTTATAAAATTAAACTCTGTGTGAACTAAGCGTAACATGGCGCTGGCCTGTGCTAAGACTCCTTATTCAGTCAGACGTCAATTGAAAGCTCGCACAATAGACTTACAACTTCTATAGTATACAAAGTAGAACTGAACGAGATTGTTGCCTGAAGAAAAAAATGTATTGCATGATCTAGAGCTGGGACTTCTCACACAGCACAGCTTATAACTTTACACACACGAGCAAGAGTTACACACCACATGAATAGCAGAATACTACTATACAATCGCAGAAGAAGAATTGAGAATAAGATAATGGTAAGAGAAGATAAGTGAGTTATTCCACAGCAGAGATCACATAATGTATATCTACAATCTGCTAAATTTTTGTGATAAGAAAAACTTGTAGCATGGAAAAATACCTAGGTGAGCAAGCTCCATGTTCATTTTTTCTTTCCTTCCTCCTCATATGATAAAACAGTATTTTTCAATTACTTAGTATGGGATAGAGTCTATAGTGTATAACCTCAGAAAATTAGGAGGAGATATGATATAACTAGCTCTATCAGATATGTAGTACTCTCTACATATGTAAAATTTATATATTTTCTTCATGAACCAAATACATCCTAGGTAACGCAAATAATAATCGTGTACTCGAGCAGCTCCAAACGCTATATAATGTAATAAGATAATGCACACATATTAACGCATACAAGAAGCAACTTATCTCAGAAACACCAATATTTTACAATTTGCTAAAGATACATCTCCAAAATTATTTTCGAGTGTATGTTAATTAAATTATAAGTCCATAAATATTGAGCCTCATTTTTTCACAATTCAAATACCTATACAGCTATATAATAAATGTAAGGATAACTTTAACGATTTAAACACGCGGAAAGTGGAACAAGAAGGACATAGATTAATGCCATCTAAAGGCACAGTATTACTTAGTCAATGTTAATGTATGCAAAGAGAATTGCATGGAGATCTCACAGTACACTTTTCGGTCATATATAGTGGCAGCAAAACGTCTCTATGGAAGGATAAACATATGAGTCTTTTGTCTCTCGGGATTAGCATCAAATCCTTGACCACAGATATATGTTCAGCTACGCTTCGAGACTCTTTTGGGAAATAACAATCTACATTAGCTTTCTAAATCTGTCTGTGATAAATACTAACGTGTAAACATGCAACAAAAGCTTATTCTAATTTCCAACTCACTGATAGAATTGTGGAAATAGAGAACGAAGGCAATTTTCGAGTGCACAAGAACCCGAGATGAAAAATCATTAATAATTATTCCGCCAAATAACTGTTTATTTTCAGGAACTGGTTCAAAAATTCGAAGCAAAGTCCTCCGAGAGCTAAATATATATAGCGATCTCAAGACATTGTAAAATAGTATTACTAGATGGAAAAACTCTGTTTCGATACATACAAAATACCATATAGGGCAGAGTATGTCCAGTCAAAGAGTGTGACAAGAAGCATCGAGAGATCATAGATAATATTAATGTTCGACACTCAAGAGTCAGAGATCGCACCACCAATAGAGGAGAGGAGCAACGTACACTACATAACCACACTACACACACACGCACGACAAAACAGATCATGATACATCATTCTCTAGAGAATCTAACTGTATCCGTTTAGAGTTAGAGACTGAGAGTAAAGCAACAAGAAAGACATAGATATATCACACACTCTCTCTATTAGATGCATCTGAAGAGCTTGGGTCCTATGGCTTCAATGAAAATATCATGATCTTATATTCAAATAGTGTGGGATGCCTCACATTTCTTGACATAAGAATATAAGGCTCACAATATATATAGGAAGGAAAAGTGTAGTACTAAGTCAGTATCTAATAACATTGGGTTGTTGCTCATACACATAAAGAGTTCTACATAACAAATTTTCAATCCCCAGAGTCACTGTGTTGTGGTGAGGGCCTGGATTAGATTGGGCATTGGGTACAGGTCCTATAAGGTTTCAAATTATAGCTCTAAAATTAACGTGGTTTTTTTTTTAATTGGAACTGTCCACACGCATAGTGATGAAGCGTCTGTGGAGGTTCTGAGCGTGGCAGAGCAACTATGAGTCACTTAGAGTAACACGAAGGAGCACAATGGTGTTGCCTCAAAGGACAGAGGGTACTCTCTAATAGTATACATAGTGTTAGAGAGCTTCTCCGTTCTAAGATGATTCACAACAATAAAAAATAAAAAACCTAATATAAAAACATAAGGATAAAATGAACAAAAAAAAAATAGATCTCGCGGACAATGACTAACAGAATTTGTTGCATAAGTCTAGACTATTCTTGTGGAACACATCTCTCAGGTTAGGGTTTATACTAGATATAGATGCTAGGTATTCTCAAATAATAGAGAGAAAAATCACGAAAAACCTATAATGACACGACAATATTAACTCATAGAGATCTATTTGAGATCAGAAGAGTACTAGCGGGTAGGGGAATAATTTCTTGTAATGGCTCTAAGTATGTAGTGGATAATTACATGAACATAGCGTGGATAGTTCATGGAGATATGCCTAGGATGATAAGAGTTCCTTGACAAATATAAAGAGAACCGTTCAAAGAAATGCGCACGGGCAATAAAATAATAATTAAAAAGAGTACAGATTGGGTATCGAGAAAAGCACCTGAGCATATCGGTACTATATGTTCTCTCTATAGGAGCAACTATGTTCGAGAATGGACAAATAATCGATAAACTTCAGGTGTGTTATGTACAATACATTATACCTCTCTACACTCATGATTGAATATGTTCTAATTTTGGGGTTGATTTTTTATTGTGGCCTTCTCTCAAAGTATCTAATGAAAGACAACAAAGCCATTGGCTATAAAAGATTAATAAAATGTACTAAAAGCTCTGATAATTTATCACTAACATTTTCAAACCTACCCTCGCTTAGATTTAACAGTTATCTTACTGAGCGTATTAATAGTGAAAATCCAGGGAATTAGATGATCGACTCACGGACGCTTACCACTGAGGAAAAACAGAGGTCATGTGACCAAAACAGAAAAAACTAAGAGGTATACTAACAAATGTTATGAAACTCGCAAGAATGGAAAACTAAAACATGACATATGAATATTTTTCAACGCCAAACAGCAAAAGGATATACATTTTCTCAACACCTCAATAGATGGAACCTTCTCTCAAATTGACCACATACACTCGTTAACAAAACATAATTCTGCAACTCACGCATATAAAAGAAAGTTGGATATATAACACTCATACTATTTATTGGACCCACCATGGCTACGTCTAGAAATTAATATTCAAACACAAAATGCTAAAATACGCTTACAAAGTCATTGGAAAAACTGAACAATGTCAACGTGAATCAGTCAGCCTCAGAGAGTCAAGGGTAACGCAAATATACAGAAAAGCACAAAGATAAACGAATCTTTCCTAATTCTTGAGAAATAAGAAATATATGACATACAAAACATATACCAATATCAATACTTGATGGGGTAACACTATAACAAGCACAGTATGCCATCAAGTTCGAGGGAACTAGGTTCATAGCTCTCTTAACAATGCTCACCAGGGACTTAGAGGAATTATGGAGAAAATCTACAACACCTAGCAAGAAAAGACTTACCTCAGACGAGATTTCTTTTGAACAATGTCATAGAAACAAACAAGAAGAAAACACACAAACTACAACTAGACGAGAGAGGACTGAGGGAGTGTTAGCAAACTCCAGGGAATAAAGTATCAAAGTTGAAGCAAAAGGCTAGAATAATCAAATAAAAATAGTCAAATAGTAAATGAAGAACAAATACGATAAAGGATCAGTCACTTGTAAAATCAATAGAGAGTATGGCGCTTCTTTGTTATCAGAGAAATCCACACAAGGATCTATAAAACCATAAGAAAACACCTATCGATCGCCGTCGCCATACACTCAACTCACAAAATAATCACTCACAGGACAGGAGAGATATATCACAAATATAACAAGAAAGCAGCAAAATAGAAAGATAGGTATAGTCATCAATCTACACAGGAGCATTCAATAAATATCATACTAATAGGATCAAAAAAAACGACTGTATAGCGTGCCATAAAAATTGAGGTGAGTAAAATGCTGAAAAGACAAAATGACAATTTTTCTTGACGAGACTAAGTACCAATTGCTAACCAGAACTGTATGGAGAAATACTATACGACCACAAATATCAAAATTTAATCATTCAAACTAGAATCTAGACTATTAAGGAGTAAAAAATAGACCATAAAAAGAGAAAACCGCTAAGGGGAATAGAGAGGCAGTTCAACATGCATCTTTTCAAATATATGATTCTCACACATTCATAAGTTGCAGTATAATATTCAGATATATAAAATAAACAAGAATAGTCCTGAGGGCCACTGTATTATCTATGGAGTTATTCACATACGGAGTGAGAGTAATCTTAGATACCCTCAGAATTTTCAAATAAAGATCGATAGCATTAAATTATCATATAAAATTAACTCCTAGAAATTGTATCTAAAACTACATATAAAAAGAAGAAACATATTATTGCCAAAATTTTTTATTTAACAAGGCTACAATTACCCCCTTCATACCTGTGTGTGTGTGGTGTTGTGTGTGTCGTAAGGACCACTACTCAGTAATAACAACACACACACACACAGCACACACACACAACACAAACGCGAACGCACACAATAGTAATGATAAAAATAGATAATAAGAGAGATAATTACACAGCATACAAACTTTCCAGAATGCTACCACTATGGAATCTTTGGTAGTAGATATTGGTGGAAATAGTAGTTCTCAGAGCGTAGCTCAGAGGAGTTGGCAAGAGTACATGAAAGATAATCAGGAAGGTTACAAAATCTATTTAATATGAGTGTTATAGTTTGACTTATCGCTTGTAGTTAGTATTCACAATATTTATGTCTTGGAGTGTCAAGAGTATATATATAATCAGACAGGCATTAGATATCTCATTAAGGCGCTATATATTGGTTGGGCATTACTAGGAAAAACTCACTCCTTTTAATCTAGTGCATTTCAGAGCATAGAACCTCTCTAGGGATCTCTGTGAGTTCAAGGGCTACATCAATTGCTTTACATATTCACGAATCAAAGATCCCGCCCCTCTTCCCTCCTACATTGGAAATAGCACGCAAGCATGGTGGACCCCTTCATTAACATTTAATATCACTCCAGACAACGCCTAGCCAACTTTCACATTCGCTACGCCTGGCAGCGGGAGTGGTGGGCAGTAAAGAAGGAAAGAGGAGAGGATATTAACGAGGACGGTGCAGGTCGTGAGAAACTAGAAAATTTTGGCCTTGGCTCTCAGAATGCCATATGGGATGGTATATCAGAGACCGTGGCTGGTTAAGGGAACATCACTTAGATACTTTTGAGCAGTAATTTCACTGAGACCCATTCCGGATGAAGGACTCAGATGGCTTCCAGTCTGAGAGAGAGACATCAGCAGAAAAACGAACAGGTCAACTATGAGCCGATCTGGTGAGCGTGAAGATCATGCTTCGGCCTTCGTTCTCGTTCCTCTACATCTTGATTGTTATGTGAGAGGTGCATGCAGCCACTAGGTGAGACCAGGCCAGTGCCGTAAGTGACTACTCTGCACACAACGAAACTGGGGTTTCAGCATATACTCTATCCAAATTAAGAACTTGTCATTCAAAGGATGATGTGGAGTTGCTAGCGCATGGATCCAACATGAGACTTGAGTGGTGAGAAGTAAGTCACGATAGCAGTAATAAAAAGTCACCAACATAACACATAATCTCGTATACATATGGCAGAGGGCCTAGTCCTGCCCCTCAACCAAAGATGACGAAGATTATCACATAAGCAACATAAAAAAATATAAAGTACATAAAATAACATCAATGGCACAGATACACTGAAAAGAAAAACAGTACATAATGAAATTTTGAGTAGGTCTTATATATACTCACACATTAGATATAGGCTGCAGAAAACAGTCATTCCCTGTTACGCTGAAGGATATAGCATCTAGGGAACTACATGGACAGTAGAACATGTACTATCATATTTATCTACTCGCATCCATTTGACAAGTGGAATTAACAAATACTAGAAGTGATTAAAAAAGAGACAAATTAGAGAATGAACGCAGACTCCGATCGCATTATGAGTGTGTACGAGTAAGCTAGCCATTACTAAAGGAGGACCAAAGCAGCGGACAAGCTGAAAAGCTGACAAAATTCCAAGCACTGGATCACCACGTAAAAAGGAGGGAAATAGATGAGATTCCCCATGAGTAAACTGGGGATGAGGGGGGCCCAATGGAGGGTAGGGAGGATGAAGAACATAAGTTAACAGGATGGAATGCCCTGATGGATGTGGGAGGAGGGCAATGGGAAAGAATAACCATGATAAGGGAGGGAGACATCATAGGGGATAGGGAGAAAAACAGGTGCAGGGAAGTTCCAGGAATCCACAAAGGATGACCATCTTAAACTACTTAGCAAAAGTAGAGAGGTGCCTGAACTGTGCTTTTATCCCAGTAATCAGATCAGTAAATGCAGCCAACATGTTAATGCGAGGCTATGAGCTGTATCCAGTAAGCTGGTGAAAGGAGATGTCAGAGTGAATTCATCGCCAAAACAGGCTGAACTCAGAATACAGTCAAAGAGAGAGCCACGCCAGGATTCTATGCAGCTAGATCACACATAATGAGAGAGGGCAATATAGAAAGCCATATACTATTTTAGCCGAATCAACATAATTGAAGTGAGTACCTACACATACAGTGAAAAACTACTTCATGCTAGGGGAAACGTACAATACAAAGTGATTGTTCGCAATAGGGGATATCACCTTCGGGAGTTCCATAACCTATTCAATGCACATAGTACTTTTGTATTTAGAGTGGCTATAGTGTGTAGCTATAGATTAGAAGTAAGGTCTTTAAATAGGAGATCAAGAATGATACAAATTGGAAGAGGAAAGATAGAGTATAGGGAAAAATGGTCACGTATTTCACTCTCGTTGAAGACGATATGATATGTATACATAAGTGACGCGCCAAAAATTTCTGCGCAGGGAACATCTAAGCTGATAAAGCACTTTCAGTAAGTGGCAGGATTACAAGATTACTGAAAAAAAAAAAATCAGTAGGTGCGTATAAGTTATCCTAGGATCAACTATGATGACTCACTCTCACGCTTTTAAAGGAACAGAATTGAGGAGAAGTGATAATTTTTTCAGAAGTAAACAATATCGATCCTTTTATTCAATAAAGTTCAGACGACAAAAGATTAAACATCAGAAATATCATTGGCAGAGAGTTACATAGCCTTCTGTTAACCATAACTCAATAGGATTAAAACCTGTGTTGGATATAGTTTTAGAAATTTTTTCACAAAGTATACTTTTGAAGAATGGATAAAATTGAAATGAAGATTGTGTTAATTACAGTGAATATAGGAAAGTATATAAAGCTTCTGTCGTGCATTGTCAGTCTCCGTATTTCAGCGAGAACCTTACGAGGTAGACGAATTTAATTACAGATTTAAAGAACTGAAAATTTGCGCCTAAAATAGGCCTCGCAAAAGCTGCAATAGACAAGTAATACTTAAACAAAGGATGAATCAAGGTCGCTCTTGTATGCTACGCATCAGAATCCCATGAAGTACAACTTACTATTATGTTAACAGACTTTAGAATATAGAAACAATACTTTCATACAAAATAAAGTTCTTTGTATACGATAATATTACCTAAATAAGACGCACCATAGAGTTGTATCACTCACAATCGCCTAAATTCGAATTCCTTTATTATGGGAACGTTTAAATCCAGTATACAGCGGGATAAGGGAGCTTTCTGGGAGGCTCATACACTCGAGATATATTTCTGCTTTCTATATATAGGATTCGCTTATGACTAATAGTTTACAGTCGGTGTCTATATGTGAATAAATAAAAAATCATGCCTTTATGAGTGTACTAAGGGTTGAACTCACCATATAAGAAGCCGTTTGTTAAACTCCATTGGCTTGTGACCAATGAGTGTGGGAAAAATACTGTATACAGAATTTTGGAAGGAGTGTGTGAGAGAAGCACCCGTTTGGACCAATTAAATCCACAACATCCTACAAATTACAAACGATTCAGGAGTTTTATATGATCTGGCAAATACATACCAGAACCAAAATTATAGCGCCAACATAGGAAATAATCAGAATAGCCATACTTCTAAACAAATGTGCGCTCAATATAGTATGTATTTATTTTAGATAGACGGTCGCTTGCACATGCAGCACTAGGAAATAGTAGCAAGTTTAGGGAATATTTATGTTGAAAGTGTCGGGTACTTTGAGGCACGATGCAGGGCAGAGAGAGAACGGCCAAAGAGAGGAGAGCATCGAATTTCATCAGTAAGTAGTTGGGATCAAAGGAGGGTGACGAGAGCACGCAACTCAACATCATCGATAAAGTCTCTCGAGTTAATTCACTTTAAGGGAGGATTAAACTTCACATTCACTATTATATAATACTAAAATAAAAGAAAAGTAGTAAAATTTACACCTTTTCTATTAGAAAAAATTGTGGCAAAAAATGTGTGTGTAAAAGGAGATATGACCATTCTAATTAAATTCTCTCTGAATATTTTTAGTCTCACTAACCAATGTTTACTGTATGTTGCTTACGCACATGGAAATGAGTCTAATTGAATAAACATGTGTGAGGGTGAGCGCATAATGATAAATACATCTTCGTGAGGAGTATAGCTGTATGGCAGACAACTTAGTCATTGCAACATATATCATATTTTACATTCTGTTTAATGCTCCGAATCTATGTACTTAAATACATAGTTTCATACTGAGAAACTTAGAAGAATGACAGACATACTTTTATTTATAGGAGGAGAATTGAAATGAAATATTGGAAGGTGACACTGGTGGTGATTCGTAGCTAATGGCGAGTCGAAAACAATTGGGGCACAGCCACTTGTTTGGTCTCATATGGGAAAGACCGATCTACGCCAATCCCGACATCTTTCTGACCAGAAGGGGGGGCTTATTTTCTCAAAATATTTATACCACTTAAAGTGATACTGCAAGTTAGAAGACTTATGAGTCAGAGAGATATAGCATAAAATCTAATTAAAAAAATGGAGTGCAGATCTAGAGAATTCTCCACAGAAGAATCTCAAATGGCCAAAAGACATTTAAGGAAATGTTCAGCATCCTTAGCAATCAGGGAAATGCAAATCAATATGACTCTGAGATACCATCTACACCTGCCAAAATGGCTAAGATCAAAAACACTGATGACAGCTTATATTGGAGAGGATGTGGAGAAAGGGGCACACTCCTCCACTGCTGGTGGGAATGCAACCCTGTACAGCTACTCTGGAAATCACTGTATCTCCAAAAACTGTGAGTCAACCTACCTCAAGATCCAGCAATACTACTCTTGGGCATATCCCCCAAAATGCTCAAACACACCACAAGGGCATAGCCTCAACTATGTTCATAGCAATATTATTTGTAATAGCCAAAACCTGGAAACAACCTGAATGCCCCTCAACTGAAGAATGGATTAAAAAAAAAATGTGGTACATGTACATGATGGTACATGTACACAGTGGTAAAAAACAATGTCATCATGAAATTCATAGGCAAATGGATGGAACTAGAAAATATCATCCTGAGTGAGGTAACCCAGACTCCAAAAGACAAACACAATATGTACTCACTCATAAGTGAATATTAGACAAAAAGCAAAAGATAACCAGGCTACAATCCACAACCCCAGAGAAGCTAGGTAAAGAGGAGGACACTAAGAGAGACATGCATGGATCGCCCCAGGAAGGGAGAGGGTTAAGATCTCCTGAGTAAACTGGGAGGGGAGAATAGAGGGGATGGGATGGGAGGTGGGGACATGAGG